>NC_083350.1:73094523-73719523 GCF_030254825.1 Meriones unguiculatus | reverse complement strand
TGTGTTTTATATTTACTTTGCTGAAATTGAAAAAGCTGAAAAAACACGTGTTCTATGTTTTCGGTTCTTCCCTCTGTTCAGTTCTAAGACATCCAGTTTTTCAGAGTGCCAGAATCCGACATCTCAGGGCCTGCTGACTATTCTTCCAAGTTCATGGTGTGTGTTGCCTGCTCGGCTTTAGCTTCCAAACCACGGAAAAGAAAAGTGGGACAAGGTGAGTGAATTCAGCGTCCTGTGTCACCTGTAGTATGCATTGCTACTTTTGTTCTACCACCATGTCAGATCAGTTATTCATTTCACATGTGATATTTCCATGCTCTACTATGATCTTTGGTAATATTAGCTGTTTCTTTGAGCGATAGATATTTGGGATTTATATCAGAAAATGTGGACAATTTATGTCAAAATAATCTGACTTGAGCTCTTTTAAAGAGATTTATTTCATTTTTAAGCCCCCACCCCACCCTGTGCTTATGCGTTTTGTGTGTGTACACTGGGACTGATGTCTTCGAAAGCCAGAGGGCACTGAATCCCCTGGGCTGCTATTCCATGTGGCTGTGAGCCACTCTCCCTGGGTGCTGGGAACTGAACTCTGGTCCTCCGCTGGAGCAGTAAACACTTTTAATCCACCAAGCTATCTACCAGTCCTTGACTTGAATCCTTTTTCTCTTAAATGTGGGGTTTCACTATTTAGCCTAGAACTTTCTGTGTAGACCAGGCTGGCTTGGAATTCAGAGAGCTGAGATCTGTGTGTGTGCATGTGTGTGTGTATGTGTGTGTGTGTGTGTGTGTGTTTCATTCATTTATTTGTTGCACAAAGATGTTTGGTGTTACACCGTATCTGATGTACCCACTCTGAATACAAAGGGAATAAGACAATTGTCCTGCTCACATTAGTGGGGGAAGAGATAGCACCCACAACCACATATAATGGAGACTAGGAAGCAGGGAAGCAGGGTGCATGTGGCATCCAGAATGGCTGTATTGCTGAGGGATGGTGTTCAGAAGAGATGCCACTGGAGGTGACGTTTGGGTCTGGGACAGATCCTGAAGAGAAAGCAATCTCAAGTATCTGGGGAGGATAGTGTCATGGAGAAAGAATGGCGAAGAGGAAGCTGAGATGAAGTTAGCTCAAATCTGAATGTTATCAGGGAAGACTAACATCCAAGCAATTAAGAGTAAATTAAGATTAAAGAGTAATTCGGCTAGTATCACCCTTCATCTATGCAACTCCTTAAAAAACGAACTGATGAGGGATGGAAAATGGAACACTGGACAAGATGCTTACCACCAATGCGTAAGGGTCAGGGTAGCACCCACGGAAAGGCCAGGCTCACGTGTGGCCAGCCTCTAGTTCCAGCACTCAGGAGGTGGAAACAGGGTCCCCGGAGAAGCCTCCTAGCTAGA
This sequence comes from Meriones unguiculatus, assembly GCF_030254825.1. Lineage (NCBI taxonomy): Eukaryota > Metazoa > Chordata > Mammalia > Rodentia > Muridae > Meriones > Meriones unguiculatus. Next base: position 73,718,116 of record NC_083350.1, on the reverse strand, counting down.
CTACCAGGATTTGGTGAGCTCTGGGCTCAGCAAAAAGTCCTGGCTGGTAAACAAATTGGAGGCTGATAAAGAAAGGTCTCAATGTCAACCACACCACATCACATATACATGTGAAACAAACAAACAAATTAACTAATAGTAACAACAAAACCCCGATGAAATAAAAACAGCCAGGACATCTGCTCAAATCAGCATCATCAAGTTTCAATATTGAAGTCAGGAAGTATCCTTCCGAACTCTGTGGTTCGGTGACTTCCAGCAATTGGGGCATATTGTACGATTTGCTCTGCATGTATCAGGTGGGTAAATGAGGAGGATTGTGGCCATTTGCTTAGGATTCTCTGGCCACGACTGAAGTACACACGGCTTTGTGCTTGAATAGAGGACTCTTTTCTCCATATGCCCCAGCTTTCCTGAGTAGTTGGTAGGCTAGGACTTCCCAGTTAGAACATATCAATCAAATTTTCCCTGTGTGTGCAAAAATATCACCTGCTTTGTGTGTTTCATAGACAAACATCACATGAATAATCACAGACGTAGCTTAGGGAAAGATCAACCCATCTGTGCATTCAGATTTTTTTTTTTTCCATTTAGTAACAAAAACTCAACCTTGGCTGTGCTCTGATTTATATACTGCTCAATTAGTGCCCCATTTAATCTGCTCACCTGGTGTGGCTTTGTTCTGAATTTTATGGCTCTTTTGTTTTAAATCCATTCTTGCACACATTTTCTTAGGCAGGTTGCTTGCAGCCACCCCTTGGTTTGAGGGAGAGGTTGGAACATTGCCACGGTGTCAAAATTGCCTGAATAAAGCAAAAGAGGTACTGTAATTATTTTATTTTCTCCCCAGCATGAGATTTGTTTTTGGTGACACACGGAGAGGGTGCTTTCTCTGGTAGGCTGGCTGAGCCCTCTACAATAGCATGAATGCCACCGTCACCATGCTTGGAGCTATAGCTTGTTAGGCAGCATGGGAAAATAAACATGAACTTTTTAATATGTTGGAAATAGCTCTGTACTGACTGATGTTCCCACATGCTTGCTGAAATCATGGCTGAGGCTTATAGGAAACTTGGGAAATGAAAAAAAGGGGGGAATATGAGTTGAACCTCTAGAAAGAGTGATTGCAGAGGCACACAATGGATTTTTTTTTTTTGACAAAGAGCACACCAACCTGTATGCATTCTCCTTAGGTCTCCTCCCTCACCTCCACAGAGCTACACTGGACGCCACTATTTTATACACACACACACACACACACACACACACACACACACACACACACACACACATACTACTAAGGGAGCTATTCTTTCAATGCATTCATGCGTACAAACGAAAGACCCAACATAAAGGAAGGCAGTTTCTCCCTCCCTTTATAAAAAGAATGCATATCACAGTGTTTACGTAGTAGGCCAATTATTTAAAAACCAGGTTGCAAGGAAAAAGTCACTCTCTGGCAGGGACCTTACATGACAAGTTTCTCTCCACAGTGGATTAAAGTGGTTGAGAGGGGATGCTAACATAGCTTCAGCTACAGCAGCGTGAACACACCACTGTAATAATTCATTTAGAATGATGACACCTGAGACCTAATTTAAAAGTCCTAGATGAATACCAGCCTCACATTCAACCCCGAGGGCTGCTGCAAACCTACCTAAGAAAGTCTAAGAACCATAGTGAGTCTAATTGAATTGGACTTAAACGGACCATTGAGATGGCCTCACAGAGCTCGGGGGAATTCATATTGTCTATACTGTATCAGAATCACAGCTTGAGCTGAATAACTGGTTACATTCAATCATGTTACTGTAACTCACGCTTGAGGTAAAGGGGAAACCTTTTGCTATCAGCAAGACTGGATGGAAAACAATTTCAAATCACTTTAAACCCAGTTGGCAACTACTTTGCCAATTATGGAATCCAGTGGGAAAGGTGTGTGCGAGGGCTCAGGACTAAATGATTTATGTCAGGCATCCGGGCCTCCGGAGGCACGCAGGGGAGCGCGTGGAAGGAGGGGCATGTGGCTAATTATTTCTCCTAAGAATACTCGAGCGAGGTAATTTGTGCTTTGCAGATGAGTCACGCGGCAGGCTGGATAAAAGGCAAAGCAATCATAGAAATTCCTAAGATCCCATTTAGAGGTGGCTAAAGAAAGAACCTTAGGATTCAATTTGATTTCTCATCTCTTCATTCAGAAACACTTGGAGATATAGAAAAGACAGAGCAAACTTAGCGCTCTGCTCTTAACGGGCAAGTGGGGATCAAAGTCCTTAATTTGTACTGTAGCTGTCTGCCTTCAGATGGGGACCTCGTGGCAAAGATGACAGATATCACCGTCAGATGGATGGGTGCCAATCTGGGGTCCTTTAGGATGACCCTGAGACGCGGGCTCACACTCTTTCTCTTGCTTTTAAAGCCCTGCTTTATTTTTTGATGACCCCCAATGCAGACAGAGATGAGAGTTCCCATGCCGTTCAGTGCCTTCCAACAGAAGAAACTTGCCATTTTCTGGGATTCATATACGAAGCTCTCCAGCTGAGCAATGATCCCGAAAGTTATCCCAAGGCTAATGATCACCTCCCAGACCCTCAGTACAGGAAGGATACTAGAATCCCAACGTATAAGCTTATAGCACAGACACACAGATTTCTGCGGTGGTCTTTTCAGACCCTTGCACATTTTGGGTGATGTTTTTAGTGACCTGGAGATTATGAATACTGTTGATTATATTAAGTCCACAGCGGGGGATGTGTGGGGGTCCTATTGAAACCTCGCGTGAGTGTGGCGGGAGCAGCTTGGCTCTCTTGCCTTCCTGTCGTCTGTGTCTTTCAGCAGCTGCCTGCCACCATTATAGCTAATACAGCGGATTAAACTTCTGGGCTAGCTGGCGGCTCCAAAGATGTCTCTAATGGCTTCAAATGCACACATCTCTAGAAAACACTTCTGACCAATGAACCCCTAACTGCAAACGACACAAGCAAGCTTCATTGAAAATGACACCACTGGAGGGAAGCTTGCTATCATGTGGGATGTTTCCTCACTGGGGAAAGAAGGCCATTTCAGCAGTTACACCAAAGGGACACTGCCGTACAGCATTTCCCTCTCCGAGGCACAGAACAGGACACTGCGGGTAGTTAGCATTCTTGCACGCTGACTATGTACCTTGGGATGCCCAAATACGAGCTAAAGCACAGTCCTTCTAGTTCATCCTCACACAGAATGGGGGAAATGTAGACATTTGATCATCTAAGTAGTAGCTCATATCTGGAATAAGACATATTTAAAGAGCTTGTGGAAGCAGGAGTTTAGGGTCATCAGACAGAAGTAGGTCCAGCATGGCGAGGGCTCTGGGACCCGTCACTAAGAGAGCTGCCTTTTAATTCTTGGTTGCAAGCATAGTGAATTTGTTCCTGTTGTTTGGTCCCCCTTCCTCAGCTTGCTTGGTAACATGAAGGAGGTAATTTAGAGTGTTCAGTTTTTGCCAAGATTTAGGTTAGACAATGATGAGATGATGAGAATATGGCAGGTTTGGTCTGGGTTTTGTATCTTAGTAAGTTAGACGTTATTAAATTAAATAAATAATTTTCAACTAGTGCTTTTTTTTTTTGTGATAGCTAGAAAACACTCAGTGCCATGGTAAGATATGAGCAACTTTCCACAGCAGCCAGAGAAGGTTTCTTGATGTTTGAAAGTGTTTGGGTTGATCCTGAAGGATAAGAAGGAGCTGATAGGAAGATAGGAGGGGTACAGGAAGAATTTCAGACAAGTAAATAACATGAAATACTGTGTAGCTCAGGATACCCCCTATTGATGTAAAGGGACAGTTCTCACCTCTAATGGAAGAAGACTTTATTCTGAAACCAAATGTGAGTGACCATGGCTTGGGAATACCAATTTAGGTGACCCCAAATATCATCTCCAACATGGTAACTGTCTCATGCAGTTCTTACGGTGACAGAACAAAGGAAGTTAAAAACTACGACACTATTCAAACACACTGGTGCGTCATTGGGCAAGCAGTTTTTGGTAAAGACGGAATTTATCTGTTACAGGCTTCAGATGCTATCTGAACATCCAGTTTCTGAATTGGTGGACGCGAATGGCTTGCTAAGAACACATTTTGTAAAGGTTTCGGTGGTCAAAACGATGTTATGTTATGACCTTTCTCTAACTAACTCCGTGATTGTTAATGTAATGTTTGTCATCAGACACGGGAATGGTTGGACTTCCAAAGGGCAAAAAAATAGCCCGGGATAATTTTCTCTGGTCTGCCCCAGTTTAGCTTCTCATGATCAGCGAGTGCAGCCATTTGGCCTTGTAGAATCTTTAACAGAGGGGCAGCTCCGCACCGCTCCTTGCCTGGGAACCTCAGTTCATGTGTGGCCCATACCATGTTAGCCAACACTGTCGGAAAGAGGTTGAGACTAGATCATGGAACATGAAAATGTGGACAAGTGGGGGGGTGGCATTTGATGTGGGGACACATCAGCCTCATGTTGAGCAACGAGAAAGTGCTGACTGCATCCCCCTGCAGGGTGGGGCTGCCTCAGATGAGTTTTTCTCTGGACCAGGCATATGTAGCCATTTGACATTGCAATGACATTGTCATCTACAGGTGTCTCAGGCCATGTTCCTGACTGGATAGTTAGGACACATGTGGCCTCTAGGCCAAGATTGGTTATATTTGTTTCAGATTTCATTTTTCTGGAGCTTCCTACATGGCTCTGGGCCTCTTAGGACTCGCTAGATTGGCTCAGTACTCAGGTGTGAACCAAGTAAGAGGATAGCCCCAGAAACGCACCTTTCATCCACTGCTTGTTGGAATTTGGAAAATAAAGATGAAATAGCTTGTTCAAGTGCTCTGGTTCCTTTTATCATGGCTGCCAGAGCTCAGATCAACCCAGACTAGACTCTGAGTCATATTCTTTACTTCTTTGTAGGACTTACTAGTGGATTATCAAATAAATTAGAGACCCTTCTATATCTGCTTAAAGTTTACTGAGGAATTCACCGGCCCTCAGATTCCCTAATTCCTTAGCAAATATTAGTTTGCCAAGTTATTCAAATGGTACACTGAGGCGAGTCTTGAGGAAACAGGACAGCAAGCATGGATGGAAAGGGATGGTTGATGGAAGCCTAACCCAGTGCTTTGGAAAGAGTTCAGGGGACCTTGGCTGCCATCCATCCCTCCCTCTCCTTTTTCTCCTCCTTTCTTTTTCTCACTCTTCTGCCTTTTTTGTTTCTCCCTCCTTTCCCTCTGGACATGTACTCACCCAACACATTCTGAACTGTATGCCAAGCATGATGTTGAGCACTGGGAAACAAATATAGCTAGATCAGATTCTGGACCCTCAGCCCAGCTTCAGTCAGGTACACAGGAACTGGGAAATAGGACTATCAGAAGGTAAACTGAACGCTATGGAAGCCTGAAGACACCCAATCTACTGGGAGACACTGCCTGCTCTATCATGGAAGCCAGGTGTGGGAACCCTGAGTGGTGTGTGCGCTGTGTCCTGGCAATGGGAGCAACAAGGAAGAGGGTAGAGGAAGGGACTCCGTGTTAGCGAGGTTTCTGTCACTGTGACAAAATATCTTCCACTGAGCTGATAAAGGAAAATGTTAATTACGACTCCTTGTTTCAGAGGTTCAGGCCATGGCTATTTGACCCTGTGTGGACCTGTGACAGCACAAGTGAGTTAGGGACAGAGGGAGCCAGTTTATCCCATGGCCGAGGAGAAACAGAGGAAGGGGCCAGGGTCCCGATATCCTCAACAGCCTGAACCCAGTCACCCAACTTCTTTCTTAAATACATCACCACCTCCCAACAACGCAAAGGGTCAACCCAGCTGCCTTTGGGAGCTAGTAAAGATCCAGATGATGCGAGGCTCCAAGGCAACATTCTTACTCCAATACGCTCCTCAACCCAGGCTTTGGGGAATACATAGCAAACCCCGCATTTGAGTGGCTGAGGCAGGAGGATTGAGAGATGGAGGCCAGCTGGGGCTCAATAGCAAGAGTCAATCCAAGCCAAGCAAACCTCGTTGAATGCCGATCAAGGCGGTGCCTCTCCAGGTGTGACCTCGGCGTGTTTTACGTTGGCACTCATGTGCCACCTGCTCAAAGACATCTCATGCTCACCTCCACTGCCCAAACCCTGCTGCCCACCTTACCGAGTGACTCCGAGGCCATCCGTGGAGCTTGTGGTGGGGACTGCCAGCCTCTGTGTTGGCATCGCCTCTGGGACTCATGTTCTGGTAACTTTCCTGGCAGTAGTTGGAAAATCACTCTTGTTGAAACCCAGTTTCACAGTTTCCTTGCTTCACTTTGGAAAGAGAGCCAGGGTATTTTATTTGCTACCCACTGCTTAACTATGGCAGCTCTCAGCACAATTAAGGTCTTATTGAGGGAGAAAAGGCTTTGATCACCTTTAGTGACTCTTGGAGGCCCCTCTAAGTGCCGCTGCTAATTCTCACCTCTTTTAATAGCGTGGGTTCGCTCAGTGACCCCTGTCCTACCCTCTCACAGATGCTGCCTGTACTTCCCCAGGCACAGATGTTCACCAACTTAATGGTCTCTGAAGCTATTGTTAAAATAATATCTGGCATATCAAGAACATTGGGGACCTGGGTGGGGCTTGCTGTGAGACAGCAGGACCAAGAACATGCAATTATAAGCCTCATTTCCAGTTCGGGTAAGAGGATTCTCTTCACCCTTGCATGTTAGAGACTGTGGGCTAAGAGAGATCAGTTCAAATGCTGGGACTGAGCCCAGTGCTGTGATGCGTGTCTGTTATCCCATCACTCTGGAGGCTGGGGTAAAAGGAGTTTGACTTTAAGACCATCCTGGGATCCATAGAGGTCTCATCTTATAAAATAGGAGTGGGGTGGGAAGGGCTGGGAGCTGGGATAAGGGAGAATAGGCCTTTCCTGTGTTTCTGTCTGACAGATCTGGTTTCCTCAAACACTCTCACATTGCATGAATAATAACTGTAACATACATGTGGAATGTTTGCCACCAGTAGTTGAGGTATCATGTCTAGTTGAACTCAGATCCTGAAGGTGACAACTGACAAAGATCCAGGCTGTCCACCCCACCCTTATTTTTAACATAAAAAGTCTTAGGGAATGCTGCCAAGGACAGTGGGATTCTGTGTGTCTTCCAACAGCTCCGCCATACCCAAATCTTTTTATGTCTGCAAGTGAGTATGTTAGTTATAGCTAGGATAGAATGATGTCTGAGGCTGTTTTCAATGGACACACGTGAATATGAAGTAACCATTTGATGGTGGAATAGTTACACACATAGACAGTAACCAATGATTTTTGGAATATGACTAAACTTACATTAAGGGCCATTGCCTAATCTGATATGGAAAGAAAGAACACTCAGGAGGCTGGGCTAGAAGATTACTGAGAATTCCAGGCCAATCTGTACACAGTAAGACCTTATCTCAAAAACACCACCACTCAGTTGCAATTTCCAGTTGTAACTTTAAGTTTTTCAAATGCTTGTTTTCTGGTAAAATGGACTTCAAAATGGCAAACTTTCTTATGTTTCTATCAGTGAAAAACAATTTAGGTGCTATAATCCTTTGATGTTTGTTTCGGGAAGGTAGAAAAGGAGATGAAGGTGGTTGAAGAGACAAAAGGGCTTCTTTTCAGAGGTCACTTTTCATCTTTGTAAATATCTGTCTTTTTTCTTATTCAAGAAAGCAATACCTATGACTGAAGGTTTGGGGGAAAATATAGCAAAGGGTAAAGGACAAGATGATAGTTGTTCATAGACTGATACACGGAAGCTTACATACTATCTTACTTTAGGGAGAGCTGGGATGTGGCAGATTCAGTTTGTATTAATGTGAGAACACTGGGCACTGTGTTAGTCTGATTTATACTCCTCACACCATTTAATTTGCCTGATGACATTTTTTTGTGTGTGTGCTAAGCATTTCCCTGATGACTAATGACACTGAGCATTTCTTTTTTTAAGTGTTTCTCTGCCATTCGATATTCCTCTATTGAAAATTCTCTGTTTAGCTCTGTTCCCCATTTTTTTTAAATTGGATTACTTTATTTGTTGCTTTTTAACTTCTTTAGTTCTTTATATATACTGGATATCAGCCCTCTGTCAGATATAGGGTTGGTGAAGATCTTTTCCCAATCTGTAGGCTGTCGTTTTGTTCTGACGACAGTGTCCTTTGCTTTACAGAAGATTTCAGTTTCATGAGGTCCCATTTATTGATTGTTGGTCTTAGAGCCTGTGCTGTTGGTGTTCTGTTCAGAAAGTTGTCTCCTGTGCCAATGAGTTCCAGGCTCTTCCCCACTTTTTCTTCTATCAGGTTTAGTGTGTCTGGTTTTATATTGAGGTCTTTGATCTACTTGGACTTTAGTTTTATGCAGGGTGATAAGAATGGATCTATTTGCATTTTTCTACATGTAGACATCCATTTTTATATCTGAGTTTGGAAGCCAAAGCTGGTAGATTTGAATTTACTCGCTTGGGTTAAACCAAATATTCCTTGCACAGCAGTTTTGCTCCGCTTTGAGTTTTTCTTTCTACTGAACATGGGGTTTTGTTTTCAACTCTGCTCTGCCTTAGCTCAGGCATAAAAATAGGAGATTTTCCTCTCCACGCATATGAAAATAATTTACTCAAAAGTTGAACTGTAATGTATTTACTTTGATGGTTGAGTATAGTCTAAGAAGGATAATTTGGGCTCTCTTGTAGCAAGAGTGTGTTGAAGGAAACCTCAAGTAAGCCTTTTCTGGTGGAAAAAGAACATCTTACACTGGCCGCCTTTAAAATGTAATAATTAAATGTAGTGATAGTGGCAGACTCTGCCAGTGTGTATGTGTGTGTGTTAAGGAGTTCCAGATGAGAAGTTACAAATGATGAATACAATTTTCTGAAAATTAGTTTTAAAATGCATTTTCTTCTGTTTCCATATTTTTGCCCCAGGCAATAGAGCAGTTTTAGTTTCTGGAGACCCAGTGAAATTAGGATCAAAGCCTTGAGCCATGGCCAGAAGGAACTACAAAGTCAGGGAGCATGCAGGTGTTTCTGGTCTGGTCTCCAAGCCTACAGAAGGACCCTATTACAATATCCACACAAAGCAGCATTTCTTGTAGAGTATGGATCATATTGATTCCCTGGCTCACCCCTTGGATGCTGCACTATCCTTGCGCAGGGAGAGGGATTTGGGGCAGGTCAGATAGCTGAAGCTGGCCAGACTCTCCTGTCTTAGCCCTGACACTAACATGGTGCACATTGGCCATCACGCCTCCTCTACCCAGGCTTGTTGAGAGGGAGTGAGGGGTATCTGCCAGGAGATGGAGAGGAGCCCGGGTCAGCCTTGGATGTGCTGTCTTCCTCCTGTACTGGTGACAGAGCGGGAGACCAGATGATGACTAAGGGGAAGGCGAATTTCAGGGCCCAGCCTGGGCTTTCCCTGCACGCCTTGCTTTTCCGGCACGTGTGCGCCTCTTCTTCCCACCACGGCTTGCTCTTGCTTTCCTTGCATCAGCCCTCCCCTAAAGTTATATGTTTATGAATCTGTGGCACAATAATGAATTCACATTGCCGTTTGAGCAAACAGTAAGATATTGGACAGCTACGTAATCTTTTCAGCAAACGGAAAAGATGAATTGAAACCCTCATTTCTGGTGGTCGACACTGCATAGGATGTTATGTTAGGAAGGTAGATAAGTACCATAAGTGATACCCTCCGAGATGCAGAGTCTTAGATCAGAGGAAGTTCTGTACCCCGTATAGCTGTCCAGAGCCCAGGTCCAAAGGCTCACTTAGGGTTCTGGACTCTTTCTACTGCATTATTTTATAATTTCAAGTGGCCGTGTCCCTCTCTGGGCACACTGAACCTGTCACTTGACTTTGTCAGAAGGGTGACAGTTACCTCACGGCTAGGGCTTCCTTTAAGTAAGCACAAGGGTAAATTATGTCCCCTAACGATCTGTTGCACCTGGCTCCGCTCTGACGCAGGGGTGTCTCAATGGTGTCTAGCCAGACTTGAGGGGCGTGTGGTGCTGTCACCTACAGGAAAAAGGGCAGCATGGAAACTAGAGGGTAACTGGCAATCTCAGTTGCAGATTCCTAGCTTAAACATGAGTTTAGAAAATAGAAAACAATAAGGGTAGTAAGCCAAGGAGAACTGTTATACCAGGGTTTAAATTTCTTCTAGTCATTCTTTGTGCCCCTTGCACGATCATGCCTAGCATTAGAAAAGTCTCTGTATCAGCCCTTGGATCCATCTCAAAGATTTGAGATTGTATCCTGTTTGAGGAGGAAATGAAAGGACCAGGCCTGATGACACCCCTCCCCAAAGGTCATCAGTCCCGAACCAGGCCATAAAATCCCCTACCCAAGGAACAGCCTGAGGATAACCACAAGAATGGGAAGGTATCTTATCTCAAGGTGGGGCCTCTGTGCTGGGCAGCCCACAGATCCAACATTCCTGAGGTCTGTAGAGAGCTCACTCAATGTAAGTTAGCCAATCACTCTGTAACAAGCTTGCCCTTGCTGAATATCATCCAGTCATGTAACTGCTAAGCTGGGAATTTGAGTTTTTACTCAAACTCCAGTAAAAACCCTGCCATGTAGCTGCTCAGTGCTCTCCTCTCTGATCCACTGCATTGGTGATGGCGGAGAGATGGAGCTTAAGCCCAAATAAAGAAAAGAAAAGAAAACAATTATTGACAAATTATATAAGCCATATCAAGTAAGAGAGAGTAGAATTTCAAACTGGTCTTGGTGACTGAGGCTTGGTGAATGCTGCACAGGAGGAGTAGAGAAAGGCCAACGTCTTTTTGTGTCAACAAGACGGAGGAAGTGTGTGACAGTGGCTTGGGTGTGGACCCAGTAACGCAGGTTCTAGCCCTTCTCTCCTCCCCGGGCTGTGCATCCTGGGACACTAACCTGATTTTCACCCTGGGTCAGTCATAATTTCTTTTCCTACCATCATCTTCAGTTAGGAGATACTCAGTGAGTTCTGAGTCTCCTGCCAGTGTCAAAGTTCCTGTGAGTTTCTTGCTGGGTACTCCACTACCTTAAAGGATACGCTTTGGAGAGGTTGGGGAGGGAGGCATCCGGATGCTCATGAAATGGGAGCCTCTCCTTTGTATTGGCTTTGTCTTCCCCCTGCACATGCGCATGATGATGAGGCTGCATCCCCCTCCTGTTCTCACTCCATTCCTCTCTTCCTTGTCTTTACCTCCAATGTGATAAAGGGCGTCTCTCCTAGGACAGTTCCTAAAGCTGCTGACAGGATTCAGTCTCTATCCTTTCCCCAGAGTCAGTCAGGAATCTTGGGTCTCCAGGGGCTTGGGAATCTGCTTTCATTCTCTTGCTCTTGAGAAGTATGTCTCTGTGATTTATTTTTGCTCATCAGCCAAGAGGGGTCCCAGAAGTGCAAGGAGGACCTCCTCCCATAGAAATCAAATTCTCTGATTTTTTAAAATTGAAAATAGATCTTCTCTGATACAACAAATCTCCAGCACCGTTTCATCTCCCTCCTCTCCTCCACTATCCCACCGCCACTTTCCCTCCCCCTCAGAGAAGATCAGGCCTCCAAGAGACAAAACCCAAACAAGACAAAACAAAACACAGTAAGACAAAGTAAAAACCCTCACATCCAGCCTGGACAAGGCAACCCAACAGGAGGAAAAGGATCCTAAGAAGAGTCAAAAGAGTCAAAGACACACCGGCTCCCACAGTTAAGAGTCCCACCAAAACACCACGCTGACAGCCACACATGTCTGCAGAGGACCTGCTGCTGACTCCTGTCGGGCCCCTGCTTGCTCATTCAGTCTCTGTGAGCCTATGTGAGCCCTGCTTAGTTGATTCAGTGGGCCTTGTTCTCCTGGTATCTTCATCCCCTCTCACTCCTACAGTCTCTCCCCACGTCCCCTCCCCCCTTCTGCGCGATTCCCTGAGCTTTGAGGGGAGAGAACCAATGGAGGCCTTCAAATTGGGCTCCCTTTCCATATAACATCTGCCCGTGGGTCTCTAAATGGCTCTCCTCTGCTGCAGAGGAAGCCTCTCTGATGATGAGAGGGCAAGACACTGATCTATGAGTATAGCAGCGTATCATTAAGAATCATTTATTTTATTTTTTTAATTTAGACCAGTTGTAGCCAGGCAGTGGTGGTGCACGCCTTTAATTCCAGCACTTGAGGCAGAGGCAGAGGCAGAGGCAGAGGCAGAGGCAGAGGCAGAGGCAGAGGCAGAGGCAGAGGCAGAGGCAGAGGCAGAGGCAGAGGCAGAGGCAGAGGCAGAGGCAGAGGCAGAGGCAGAGGCAGAGGCAGAGGCAGAGGCAGAGGCAGAGAGGCAGAGGCAGAGGCAGAGAGGCAGAGGCAGAGAGGCAGAGGCAGAGGCAGAGAGGCAGAGGCAGAGAGGCAGAGGCAGAGAGGCAGAGGCAGAGGCAGAGAGGCAGAGGCAGAGGAGGCAGAGGCAGCAGAGGCAGAGGAGGCAGAGGCAGCAGAGGCAGAGGAGGCAGAGGCAGAGGCAGAGGCAGAGGCAGAGGCAGAGGCAGAGGCAGAGGCAGAGGCAGAGGCAGAGGCAGAGGCAGAGGCAGAGGCAGAGGCAGAGACAGAGGCAGAGGCAGAGGCAGAGGCAGAGGCAGAGAGGCAGAGGCAGAGAGGCAGAGAGGCAGAGGCAGAGGCAGAGAGGCAGAGGCAGAGGCAGAGAGGCAGAGGCAGAGGCAGAGGCAGAGGCAGAGAGGCAGAGGCAGAGAGGCAGAGGCAGAGGAGGCAGAGGCAGAGGAGGCAGAGGCAGAGGAGGTAGAGGCAGAGAGGCAGAGGCAGAGGCAGAGGCAGAGGCAGAGGCAGAGGCAGAGGCAGAGGCAGAGGCAGAGGCAGAGGCAGAGGCAGAGGCAGAGGCAGAGGCAAGAGGTGAGAGGCAGAGGCAGGTGGATCTTGGATTTGGAGGTCAGCCTGGTCGACAGAATGAGTTCCAGGACAGCCAGGGATAACACAGAAACCCTGTCTTACTGTCCCCTTCCCCCCAAACGAAAGACTAGTTGAGTTTGGTTCTACACTAGGTCTCTGGGCTCTCCAGGCTCTGCTCATGGTCATCCAAGCAGTGTCTGGCATGGGCTCCCTCTCATGGGGTGGAACTCAAGTAAAACTTGAGTCATTCCCACAAGGTCTGCACCACCATGCCCCCAGCACACCTTGCAAGCAGGACAGAGTGTAGGTCAAAGGTTTTGTAGCTGGGTTGCTGTCCGCATTTCTATTCTGGTAGCCTGCAGAGCAACTTCCTGCACCAAAGACACTAGAATATTGTGAAGGCTTCATGCAGGCACCAGTTCAATTTCCCTACATTCAGTGAGCCGAGTGGAGGTTGTCCTTGGCAATGGGGCCACGCTACCAGTTTTCAGAGAGTGACCTTCTGTCCTAGTATCATCCTGGGTTGTTTAGAGCTTTCCACAGGGCCCCTCAGCCAACAACTCAACCTAACGCAACCTGGTGGCACCACTGGGCACCTTGCCTGGCTACGAGAGATGGCTAGTTTAGACTCCACATCCCCCACTGCTAGGGATCCTCACTAGGATCACCCCCATGGAGTCTAGGAAGTTCCCACTGCACCAGGTTTCCATACTGCCCCCCAATGCCTTCCAGTTCCAGTCCCCTCCTTGCACTCTCTCCCTCCATCCCACCTCGCCTCCAACCTGGTCCCGCCTCCGTGAACCTGCAATAAATACCTATTCTACAGGAACTTCGTTCTGTGCATCCCCCTTTTACCCACCCCCTCTGGATCTACAGATTGCAGCTTGGTTATTATTTACTTAATGTCTAATGTTCACTTATTCGTGAATACACAGCAGATTTGTCTTTCTGAAATCCCCTGAATTTAATGGACACTTCCGGTTCTGAGCATCCTGTGACTTAAGATTGTCTACGCCCTCCTATTCTTGGGGATTTTTTTTATACTGAAGAGTTGGGATTTATTTATTGACTGATTTATAACTACATACAGTAAGAACAGTAATGACACAATCAGAAAAGCCATATGTAAAAGTTACATTCAAAATGTTTAGCTCATTTGTATCTGGCAACCTTGAAGAAAATATTGTCCTATTTAGGTAAGTCTAAAGTTTTGTACCTAAATCATTCTCGATCATATCTTTTATTTACCAACTTAAAAAAAATCTTTCTAGACCTTACAACATTTTCTTCAATCCTAAACAATTTAAGCCTATCTAAGTTGGAATTTTTAACAGAACTATCAAGAAATGTTAAATTAAAAAAATGGTAATGAGCTTGGCCTCTGCCAGACCCTCTTGCAGCAAGAGGTAGATGAAGAGGGATGTAGGACACAGCCCCTATCCCACATTGCCATGAATCTTTCCACAGTGATCGAGAGATAGAGAGCCTGCCTGGAGACAGCAGAACTGGCTGAACATTACTCAGAGTGTTTTATGGAGTGCTTCATTTCCAGACAAACTTGATGTCGATCTCCAGCCTACTCTGTGAGTGTCATTGCTCGTGAGTGTCTACAAGGCAAAGAAATATTTCAACCCACTTCCTTTCTACTCTTCTTGCTCCAAAAGCACCAATCAAGCCAGGACCACTGATCATGCCTGCAAAATGAGTGCAAATGTTGTCACTGACAGTATGTGTGTGCGTGTTTTTTTTTTTTTTTTTTATTCACTTCTTTATCATCCAGAGGGGAAAATGAGAAAGGTGTATTCTAGGATGTTTGCAATCTACTCCCTAGTTCTTGGCCATTGCCACCTTATCATTCAAAGGTTTGCTTTTCAGACAAGGTCTCCTGTAGTCCAGACTAGCCTCAGACTTGTTGATAGCCAATGATGACCTTGAACTTCTGATCCTTCTGCCTGTACCTCTGCATTGCAGAGATTACAGGTTGGGTCACCTTGCTGCTTTGTGCATTGTTGATCTTCCTGCATAATAAACAGGCACTGAGCCAACTGAGCCACACCCCAGCCTATGCTTTAAGCTTTTCTGAGAGTCGTAATTCCAACAGTGATTGAGGCAGCTTTGCCCTGTTACACACAAGCTTCCTAAAGCCACCTTGTCTGCATGTGAGTGCTCATATTTGGAGTTACTAATCCTGTGATTGGAGGGAATTACAACCAACAGCGCTTCAATTTCCTCACCTACAGATGGGAGAAATAATGGTACTTCTTGGGCTAGCTGCAGTGAAAACAAGCCAACAGTTCTAGTGTGCTAAAATTTCTGGATGTGGACATGGGCATATTCAGTGGATAAAGAGATATGAAATTCAAACTCTCTTTACACAAATAGTTGGCATCATGTTATTACCACAGGAATGCAAGTTTTATAATTGAAACTTTATCTCTTGATCAAGTTTGTGCAATTAGAATATTTCTTTTTTAATTAATTAATTAATTAACGTTTACATCCTGATTGCAGCTCCCCTTTTCTCCCAGTACCCCCTCACATACCCCAAGATCCATTCTCTCCTTTCCTTCTCCTCAGAGAAGGGGGAGGTTCCCCATGGTACCCATCTGCCCTGGCACATTAAGCTGCTGCAGAACTCAGCACATTCTCTCCCACTGAGGCAAGACAAGGCCCTTAATGGGGGACAAGATCCAAAGAAAGGCATGAAAGTCAGAGAGGGCCATCACTCCAGAGTTGAGGGATCCACACCAAGACTAAGCTGCTACATATGTGCAGGGGGCCTAGGACCAGTCCATGAAAGCTCTTTGGTTGGTGGTTCAGTCCCTGAGCCCTCATGGGTACAGGTTAGTTGACTCTGTAGGTCTTCTTGTGGAGTCTTTGACCCCTTGGGATCCCTCAGTGGTTCCCCCAACTCTTCCATAGGAATCCTTGACCTCTGTCTAATGTTTAGCTGTGGGTATCTGTATTGTTTTCCATCAGCTGCTGGGTGAAGCCTCTCAGAGGAGTTATGGTACACTTCTGTCTAGAAGAGTAACATTAATTGTGTCAGGAATTTGTTCTTTCCCATGGGATGGGTCTCAAAATACTCCCAAATTGAATCCAAGAATACATCAAAATCATCATCTATCATGACCAAGTAGGCTTTACCCCAGAGATGCAGAGATGATTCAACATACAAAAAATTCATCAATGTAATTCACCATATTAATAAATGGAAAGAAACCCCACATGATCATCTCATTAGATGCTGAAAAACTTTTGACAAAATACAATATCCCTTTATGATAAAAGTCTTGGAGAGATCAGGGATACAAGGAACATACCTAAACACAATAAAGACAATCTGCAGAAAACCAATAGCTAGCATCATATTAAATGGAGAGAAACTTAAAGCAGTTCCATTAAAATCAGGGGCAAGACAAGGCTGCCCACTCTCTCCATATCACTTCAACATAGTGCTTGAAGTCCTAGCTAGAGGAATAACATCTAAAGGTGATCAAGGGGATACAGATTGGAAAGGAAGTAGTCAACGTATTGCTTTTTACAGATGATGTGACAGTATACATAAAGTGACCCCAAAAATTCTACCAGAGAACTCCTACAGCTGATAAACAGCTTCAGAAAAATGGCTGGATACAAAATTAACTAAAAAAAAAAATCAGCAGCCCTCCTGTATACAAATGATAAACAGGCTGAGAAAGCAATTAGAATATTTCTATCTGAATGTTTTACACTTAAAAGCTCTGCAAAACCTCTGGGTCAGTGGTTTGACAGTTCAGAGTTGCAGCACAAATTGCTGAGCTTTTTATAGAGCTGGTGCATTATAAAAATGGGTCTGAGGCATTTTGTTGTAAATCTTAATTACGACTATAAAGTAGTTGCTCTCCTTGTATGTGATCTATGTTCCTGCCCCCGAAGCTGATTAATACAGTAAATATTTTCTTTTAGAAAATGCTTTGTTGACTGTATCAGAGAACTCCTGAGTGCCAATGAGGTCTTACCTTTCAAGGTGGGAGGGAAAAACCAGCACTATGGTGCATGGCAGTGGATGATGAAGGCTGGGAGCACTGTTCTGGTTTGGATATTAAATACCCTCCAAAGAGTGTGTGTTGAGGGCTTGGCCCCTAGTGCAGCAGTGTTCAGAGGGGAATGTAGGGAGGCAATTAGATCATGAGAGCTCTGACCTCAGTTGGATGGTTCACTGGTGGCTTAATGGTTTAGAGGGCTTTAGGGAGGTGGTGCCTAATGGAAGGAGCAGGTCCCTTAGAGGCAAGCCCTCAAGGGAGTGATTGCTCCTGAGCCCTTTACTTTCCTCTTCTCTGTTTCTGTGCCTCTGGCCACGGGATGTGAGCAGCTCCATTTTCCATTTTCTACTGTGATGCATGGCTGGGCTTTGACCCACCCCTAGAGTAACCACGGGGTCAAACCTCTGAAAGGGTGGCTCCCCAATCACCCTTCCTCTCTTGTTTCCAGTGGTTTTGCTATGTAGCCCAGGCTGACTTCCAGCTCACTCTCCTCCTGCTTCTAGCCCTGCTGGTCCTAGGACCATAGGCTCAAGGCTCCTCACTTGGTTTAGACCTTGCCTCCTTTCTAAGTTAACCCTGAGTTTTTAAATTGTTTTTTATTTTTGAGGATTTCATGCTGCAGCTAAGATTGGTCACTGTATGTCCCAGTACAGCCTCTTGCCTTAGGCTCCTGAGTGGCTGTGGCTACAAGATCAAGCCATCACAACCTGCTCTATTTTGGATGCTTGTACCTAGACAGAAGGCCAACACAAAGAGACACCAATAGAAAGTGATGGTATTTCAAAGCAAAACAAGCCATATCAGAATAAAGAAGCCACCTGAAAGGAGCATTTAAGCTCCAGCTGCATTTGTTTAAGCTTCAGCAGCGTAGGTTTGGCAGAAAGGGGTTTGGAGAAACCAGTCCTGGACTGGCTGAGCCGGAGATGTCTGTGGAACATCCAACGGGAAGGGGCATGAGGGACTTGGCATCTGAGAAAGAAGCCAGGGCAAGTGACCTTCCTAAAGCAACCATGCCCGTTAGGCTTGGAGACGAGGAGGCAGAGGAGGCTCTTTGCTGCTTCTCTCTACCTTTCTCCTCCTCTCTGATATCTGCCCCTGTCCTCAGCTTCTTGCAGTGTTCAGACTATGCCTTGTTTCCAAGGAGTCTGTGGTATAGTGCTTTTTCTTTACACACAGACAAGGGATGCTATGGCGAGGTGGTGCTTCATTTTAAACTTAGTAAATGCAACTTGATGCTGGATGGTTTATGGCTGAGGTTTTAGGTTCCAGATAGACATCCCGTCACTCAGCAGAATTTTACAATGAAGATGTTTAAATTACCTTTTTGGTTTCTGTGGCAGAATATCTGGCAGAAACCACTCATGGGTGGAAGGGCTCATTTTGGCTCATCGTTTCAGGGCAATTTCTGACAATCATTCCTGGTGGCTGGGGTACGGGGCTACGGGAGCTCACAGCATGGCTTGTTCACATCTTAAGTGGCTCAGAAAGCAGAGAGCTTGGTCCAGAGCCAGAAGGAGATACCCACCCAAAAGGCTGCCCTACTAAGACCTGATTCTGCTAGCCATGCCTGCTGTTCCACGTGTCCCACAACCTCCTATGATGGCGCCACCAGCTTGGGGGCAAGTGTTGAAGCACACAAGTCTGGAGAGTATATTTCACAATCATAATATAACAGGAACCAATGCTTTGGTTTTTGTGACTGGCTGCTGGCAGAAGGGAATGCTAACTCCTTCTGCAGTTCGAAAGACAAAGTTTCTTTCTGTTTCGCTCTTCAGCATCCACATGAAAGCATTTCCAGGCAAGCATTTGCCCTCGTGTGCAGCGTGATTGTTGTTTCTTTGTAGAAACTGTGGTCACAGCACTTCCTATTTAGCTCTGAACTCTACGGGTGCTGCTTACAAATACACCCGCAGAACTGGAAGGAAGAGCCCCAATCCTATTATCCTCCATTTCATCTCCTCTTTTCTCTCTCCCACTTCTCTTTCTCTTCTCCTGCATTCATGCATGCATGAATTAATCTCTCCCTCATGTATCTCTGACTATGATGAAATAGCACCGGCTTCTGTCCAGATCATCAGGTAATTAAGCAGATCTGCTTGTTAATGATTTGCCAAGGATGGAGCTCATTCATACTTACCAGTAGTTCTGGTTCTATCTGTTTGGTGTGATCATTTCTTATCCATGTTATCTCCATTTTAGTGTTAAGGAAACAATGTCTTAGAAAATGTAAACAATTTTTTATTTACTATTTAATATCATACAATTATAATCATTATTTACATTGCTGTCACACTTCTCAGGGTCATTGGCCTTAAAGTTTGTGCAGTTTTCTATTGTGCCACAGTCTGAAGGTAGGTGGGCATTTAATGGGTAAAATTTAGTCAGATGGCATTCCATGTTATAAAAGCAAGATCAGCAGAGAGGTAGGCATGGAGTAGATGTCAAATGTTCCTAAGAACTAGTAATTAAACCAGTTGGCCAAGGAGGATAAGGCAGGAATCCAGGATCGAGAGGGAATAAGGCTGGAGGCCTGGGAGTGATGGGTAAAGAATTGGAAATTTCTGCCATCTTTACTGCCGACTTTTAACAGATGAGTCATGTCCTATTGTGTTGATCAAGCCTTGGAAGAGCTTTCTTCTTTTTTATAAAGGGTGACTATGACAAAATGGTCTAAAATGGCAGCCTAAGATTTTAGATTTGTTTACTCCAGGAAGTTCCATGCGGACTTGTAAATGTTGAGGGAACTATGACAGACAACACAAAGACTCACCCTTACAGAGCCGGGGTTCTTAGAGATGCCAGGAAAAGGGTGCTGTGCTGGTGGGATGGCTCAAGAGAGGATTCAGGCCGTCTTTCTGAGGACAGACTCTGACCGCTCTCGAAGAGTTCATAACAGGGCTACCTTATTTTGGAAGCAATAAAAAACAGGAATTGGAAAGATATTTTAGTTTAGCCTTTATTTTAGCCTTTTAAATTTAGAAAAGGCTCTAAAACTCTTAGAATATGAGGTTGGGGCGAGTGCTTAGTTGGTATCTGTGGCAACTGAGATTCCGAGTTGGATTTGCAGAATGGTGGGGCATGCGTATAACTCCCCCTCTGGGGGCAGAGACAGATGGATTCCCCAGGACTGATTGGCCAGCCAACCTTGTCTAACTGGAGAAACTCAGGCCAATGAGAGACACTGTCTCAAATAAAAAAGGTGGACGGGTGCATGCGCTGCACTCCACGTGTGCATATATGCATGTTTACATGCACACACATGCACTCCACGTTAATATATATGCACCTATACACAGGTATCTGCACTCACACACACCTACATACACGTGCACATATGAAAATGCACTCACACACACATGTACCTGAATACATATACGTACCTGGGCTCACATTATACTCCAAATGTGCCTATATATACATATGTATGTGCTTATACACACAAAGACACTCTGCATGACTATGGATGCTCCTATACATAGATACATGCACATAATGCACCTACACACACGTATGCACCTATGCACATAAATATGCAAACAGTCCTGAGGCTGTGATAGGCATTTTCCTGCTATCATTAAGGAGAGAGTCTGAAGTGGAGAAGAATTTGTGTGTGTGTGTGTGTGTGTGTGTGTGTGTGTGCTTCTGGAAAAAACAGTGTGGAGTAACTGAAAATCGTGCAATTAGACAGAGCAGGAGTTTTGGCATCTTGCTTGAAGCCTGCTGAGCTGTAAGGCATGTGACTGAAGGTCAAGGGGAGTACGCAAGTAGATATGGATTAATAAACACACTGGAGTGTCTTACTGAGATAGTAATATTTGGATTATAAAACACTTTTAAAAACTATTTGAGCCCATGATTAATTGCAGCTCACAAATTTCAAGCAGTGAAATGTTTTTTTACTGCAATTGCTATTAAGAACTCCTATCAGCTATCCGATTCCTTGATTTCCCTAGTGAATTTTATAATCTAAATTAAACAGAGAATTGTATAAATTTTCCATTTTGGGGGTAGCTGATTAAAACCAGTATCATCTCAATATACTGTTGCATAGTAGTTATCTCTGACTCTATGGGACAATTTATTATGGAACTGATTACTCCCAGTATTTTTATGAATTGATCATAAGCCAATTTGAAAACTTACCGATCTAAATAAGTTCAGTAATAGCAGAATATACTGCCTTTAAGAATTAATAATGAAATAAATCAGGATCATGGAAATGAGCACTTCTCCTTGAATAACTTATATTGTCATGAGACCATGAATCATGTCTTAGGACATCTCTCTAACTGCACACATAATCTGTGGCTCTAGTGTCATCACCAAGTATGTCTGAGACAGAAAAGTAGTTTATGAATGGAATTTTTTCCCTTAAAAATTTCCGCCAGGAAGGCTGGAGTATGTTTTAGGGGATGAAGTACTTACCATGCCAGTGTGAAAACCAGAGTTCAGATTCCCAGCACTTGGAGATGCTGGGTTGTTGTGGTGCCCACGTGGGGAGGAGGAGACAGGGCACCCATGGAAGAAGCTAGCCAAACTGGAGAGCTCTCAGTTCAAGTAAGAGACCCCGCTTCAATATACAAGTCGTAAAGTGATCAAGGGAGGCATGCAATGACAACCTTTGGTCACCACGTGCATGTGTACAGATGTGCATGATCACATGAACACACATGTGCATTCACACACACATAAATATGAATGCAACACATCACACACATATAAATGTGAATGTAACATATCACACATACATACAAACATGAATGCAACACATCCCAATACTTACCCAAAGGGTTCTGGAAGAGACAAACAAGAATAAACAGATTAGTATTAAAAAATGTTAAAATGCCCAACAGATATAGAGATTTTTGTGAAAATATCTTTAGTTTCCAAATTAGCACATGTGCTTTTAGATATGATAGAAATTTATCCCTGCTGAGTTTTCTCAAGCCTTTCAAAAGAAAAATCCTTACATACAGATACCACTGGGCATTCATCATGAAGGCTGAGGAAGAATGTGTGAGGAACATTTTCATTCTTTGTAAGCTGTAAGCAAAGCTGTCTCATTGCCTAATGGAACAGAAACCACTTGCCCAGTGTGTGTGTGTGTGTGTGTGTGTGTGTGTGTGCGTGCACTCACACAGGGGGACAACCACTGCAAATTGGGAAATAAAACATAAGTTTCTCAGAGGCAGTGGGGACTGTCGGCCCCTAGCTTTCTCCTCCCTCTCAAGTATTGCTGCATTCTTCTCAATGGGCTGGAAATGTACCTTCCTCAGGAGGCAGGAAAGGGTGACATCCGTTTCTCCCCAGTTGCCCAGAAATTTTTGTAGGTGCTAGAAGTCATGTATTTTCTATATACACGAGTCAGCTGGATTAACTTTATGGAGTGTGTGTGACAGACCACAGAACAGTGTGGGGGGTGGATAATTAGGGGCCTTGGTTCGGGGGATATGTTGCTAAGTCTCCCTTTACCCTCTGGCTTCAGCCTCCAGGAAAGTACAGGAAAAGTTGCTTTCTTGCTGGCACCCTAAAGAAGTTCCCCATCTTTCTAAGCTCCATGTGAACATGGAGACTGCTTTCACTTGGAACTTCATTGTGTTTCATGAGTCCTAGTCTGTCTCTTCCTGGGCCTCGTGGAGTGACCTTGAAGGCCACAGTTCTACTCCCACAGGTCTGGGCTTTCTCACAATGGGATCTGCGCTGACCTCACAGGACTCTTCCACCGGTTCTTTAAAGATGTTGCCTTTCCAGCCTGAGCCGTAGGTCAAATGACAGTTCCTGCTTTTTTGTACTCTCTTACCCTTTTGAAATGTCTCTGCTTTGATATATTGATACAGGGAAGGCAGCTGGAGGTCACCACCACCGACACCTGTAAACAACACTAGTTGTTATATTTTGCGTGTAACATATCCCTTACAAGCTGTATTTGAATGATTGTAGTACTGGTTTATTTTGGGGGGGATGTGTCATAGAACTTTTGAGATGTGCACTTAGTTGGAGGAGGTGGGTTTCTGGAAATCAGGCCATGAAGTATAGCATGACTTAGTTACTGTCCTATCTTGGCTTTCTGGTCTGCCTCGAATCTCGGCTTTCTGGTCTACCTCAGTTAGAGGTAGTAGTCTCATGTTCCCGCTGTCATGTCTTTTCTGCCATAATGGGCTATGCCAGCACAAAATGAAACTAAATAAACCCCTTCTCCCTTGGGTGGCTTCTTTTCAAGTTTTTGGTTGCAGCAATGAGAAAAGTAACTAATATACTTGTTTGCTGATGATAGGAGCGGGATGCTGTCAGAATAGGTTGTTCAGTTCTGTTCTGGGTTCTGAGCAGTTGAACTGCAAACCCAATGAATGTCCAGAAATGTCTCTGCTCTGCATAGATCTGGGTGTGCGTAAGACAGTAAGATACCTACCTTAAGGAAGCCCTTGGCCTTTCTATGGCTGAGGTAGGTAAGTGAAGCAAATGAGACTCATGTTTTTATACAGCCAGCCCTCTTGTATACAGTTTGTGTCCCTAGACTCAACCATAAATTGGAAATATTTGAAATGAAATTGTGTCTGTAGTGAACAGGTAGACTCTTTCTTATCTCTATTTCTTAAACAATATGATATAGAAACATTTATATAGTGCTGGGGGCTAGCCCTGGAGATGGCCAGGTCCCACAGAGGAGATAAGGAGTCAGTGAGGGAGGTGTGAGTGAGGTGCAGGGGCTGAGAGGGGTCTTGCAGCCTGGCTGAATGGTGGTCAGAGTGCTTCTTTATTTATACAGAACTCAGTAGGCAGGGATAGATTCATGTTGTTCCAAAACATAGATCATATCATTTTTGTCCCCAGACACATGTTTTTTACTTCTTCTTGGTCATAAGTTTAGTCATCACTGATAAACTGTTAAAAAACAGAGTTATCTTTTTACAATCATTTTTCCTCATCAGCCCCACAACCCAACTTTCAACAATCTAGGGGCATATTTTGCCAAAGCATGACAGCTGATTCTCGGGCTGGTAGCGCTTGTGGTTTCAAGGGCACTAGAGAGAAAGGAAATTTCCAAGCTAGCCTGGGCAGATTGTCATGTTGCAGAGTATATTAGCAACTTTCAATGGTCAGAGTGTTGATTGTCATTAGGCCCAAGGGGAAAAAAATCTTCAAGCCAAATCTGCTACAGTCATTATTCAATTTCTTCCATAAAAATTATATTTTATGTATTTTTAGAATTTATTTATATGTCTAATCTTGGTATTCTTTTATTCTTTGGTCGTGTGATACCGGAGTGGCTTTTTGTGAGTTAACTTTTCTAAGAAAGGGAGGTCTTAACTCTTCATTGTCTATCATTTATCCACACCATCCTTTGTCCATCAGTAGAAGCCCCTGTGTAGGGCAGAGATAACTCCAGACAATCTAACTTTGTTGTTGTATCTTTTTCTGAAGGGGCACACCGTATGGGGCATCCAATCTTCTTTGCCCTTGACTTGCCTGAGTATACAGGAAGAAGAAGCTTTTAGCCTGATCTGCTGCCAACTTCTCTAGCCCACTGAATCTTCTTTACCTTTTTAAGTTTACTTTGTTCTGATCATCTTGTTCGTAAGTACAGGGACAGATGTTCCAAGAGTATCTTGAAGTCAGACCCTCATAAGGAGGGTCACAACCTCCAGGGCATAAGGAAGACCTTTTAAGCCAGATAAGGATATTGCCCTAAAAGCAGGAGGGATAGTATGCTCAGGACTTTTCCTGGGGGAAGCTTAGAAGCAGTAATCCTGGGAGAAGGTATAAATGATTGATAAGAAATTTTCTGTCAATCCAATATCGCCAAACTGTACAAATGTTAAAAGTCCCCCCCCCCAAAGATGCAATATGTGGAGATCTAGACCAAAAAGTGAAAGATGGCACAATGGAGATTACATCATATGGCTCAACTCTGCTGGATATTTGTCAAGCACTTGTGCTGGCTTTATGATTTTCCCTGTTCCCATTAGATATGGCTGTGACAATACATCATCTACATAATGCTGAAAAGTATAAGTAACTTAGAGATGGTTTGAAGCATATAGGAGCATATGCATAGGTGATGTGCAAATTTTACCTCATATATATGGGACTTCAGTGTCTGTAGATTTTGATATGGTTGGTAGGTCCTGGAACACTCATGGACTTGAGTGACACCTGTAATCTGTATTTTCTGTGGATTCTCTGATGCACAAAGGAGAATAGAGCATCAAGAGAATAGAGATGAAAGAGGCAAGTTAATATGGCTGAGAGGTTCTAGAAAGCCTGTCTTGCCTAATACATCTTCCTTGCTGATTTATTAAGAACAAAATTTCTACCATAAGCGTCTTCAGCCAAGTTGGTGTTTAATTTCTCTCTTGATCATATCTTTTCAATTCCTATATGGCCATGCTTTTATTAAAAAAGGCACACGTGATGACCAAAGGCAGGGTGTTAGTTTGTCCACTAGCAATGCAGAGAGGACCTTCTGGAATGAAACAGGGAATAGCTGAGTTTTCATTGACCAGAATGCTGCCAAAGTCCTGAAATAGCAAGAGAGAAGGAACTGCCTTCTTCAAGAAAGTGGCAGAAAAGGGTAAAAGAAGCGGGGCTGGGGATGTGGTTTAGTTGGTTTAGATTGGTTTAGATGTGGTTTAGATTCCGTGCCTAGCACTCACAAAGCACCTCCTAAACTGAGAATGGTGACCAGAGCCCCTGTGATCCCAGTGCCGGCTGGGGGTGATAGCAGAAGTAGCAGAACCAAGGTCATCCTTGGCTACATAGCAAGTTCAAAGCCAGGCTGAAATACATCAACCCTGTTTCAGAGAAAAAAAAAGGGGGTGGGGGTGGGGGTAGGCAGTGGGAAAGGGGATTTTTTTTTTTTTTTTTAATAAACTTGGAGTAGCTCAAATTCAAAGATCCTGGCTGGAAAGATCTTAAAGTAGTAACCAAGGAAACTAACACCCATTGTCACCAGTCCAGGGCCTGTCCCATCCTCATGATAATAGTCTATATCCTAAAGCATTCTGGTCCTCATCACAAGGTGAAATGATGGAGAGAGAAATGATAAACACCAAAAGCTTTTGAGATGACTTCTGCTATAGGCACTTGAAGCAGTAAAACTATGGGCCTCCACAGACAGGATACAAACTCTCCTGCATGGGCAAAGTCATGATGGCTGGATGCAAGGCTTTATCCCCATAAAGACAGAGACCAAGAGAAAGACGGAGACATGGCATAATGGCGACTAGTTACTTCTCTACTCCCTGTGGTTAACGCTTGGGGGAATCACATATATTTCTATTGGAGGTAAGTTTCTAAGATGATGCACACAATGACCCGAGGCTTGTGACATCTCCTTTCCTGGAGAGTGGGTGCAGCTTGTGGGTAAGTTGGCACCTCACACTTTTAACTGTTGTGTGTGGTCCAAGGGATTTTGCAGATGCAATTAAGCTCTAGGATTGATTGCTCTTAAGAAGGATAGTACCTGGCCTGAACTCATCAACTATGTCGATTACACATGGGCCTGGGAGTCAGAGATAAGAAAATTCAGGCTGGGGCAAGATTTGATAGCCACGGTGCAAGAGATACAAACTGTAGATGGCCTCTAGAATAAGAGAGATGGTGGTACCCATCATCATGGAGACGGGACCTCAGTTTTTCAGCCACAAGAACTGAATTTTGTCAGCAAGGAGGGAGTCTGGAAATATAATCTTCATAGCTTCGAGCCCAGAACTCATCCAGATGATGGGCTTGTTTGCAGTCTTGTGAGGCCTGCCTGAGCAACCAGCCAAGCTGTGCTGGACCTCTGAGCCCTAGAGGGTCAGGGTAAATAAACAGATATGGCTCCAAGTGGATAAATCTGTGATAACTTGTGAGGCAGCAATCCAAAGCGAATACTGTTGGTAACGCCACATTTCTGGGGGCATTCAGATCACTGTTGGATCCATTTCTTCCAAATGAGCCAAATCACTGGAGGAGGGCCTATTGGGACACAGAGGAGGGGTGAGCAGGTCCTCTCTCCAGGTCTTCACAGCAGTTGTATACTGGATACATTCATACGATGCTAGTGACTGCTCTTTCCAGTTTCCTTGCTACAGTCAGAGGATTTAGTACCCCTGATTATTCTAATTCACAAAGGTCAGGAAGAGCGCACGACACAGAGATGCCCCTGTGCCCTTCCTCAGGGTTCTGCTGTTCAAAGACCTCACACTTCCCCTCTATTCAGCCCCAGCCTTGGGTCATCACTTTTACTCTGAGAAAGCACCTTACCCATGACCCCAACACTATCTTGTTACCCCACTACCCTTTCAGTCATATCTCTGTGGTCACAGGGTGACTCCTATGCACTCCTAGACTCTTGTCTCCTCTCGCAGATCAGTCTCTTTAGCTTGCATGTTCTCATGTAGGAGAAATGAAGCAGCGATGGCTTCCCTTTCCTCTCAGACACTCATGCCTCTCAGTGGAGGGCGTTATTGAAATGGATGCATTTGATGCGAGTTGGGATACGCTAAGGCACTGATACACCAGGGTTAAGCAGGGGCTCGAGGTGATTCTACATACTCAGCCTTTGACGTCTGTGTAAACACCAGGTGGGTATTCAATCCCTGTTAATAGGTTGTGATGACAGATTTCTCTCTCCAAACCATAGATCCAAGAGTGAGTGGTCTGCAAAACTATACATTGAAATTGAGCCAGGCATGGTGGTTCAGGGAAGCAGAGGCAGGTGGATAGCTGTGAGCTTAAGACCAGCCTGGTCTACAAAGCGAGTCCAGGACAGCCAAGGCTACAAGAAGAAACCCTGTCTCACCTCCCTCCCCCAAAGAAAAGAAAAGAAATTGGGACACAATGTCCCACTCAAAAATGCCATTATTACCTTTGATAAGATGAAATTTTAGCCATTGGCAGACCAATTGGCTGCTTTGGATCATAGCTCAGTCTTGGACTCTCACAGCCAAATCCCACTATTTTAGGAGATAGAAAAGTGGTCCAGATTTCTTGTTGCACGGAGTTGGGGAGCACTATCAATGGGAATACATGGAGTTGGCTCTTTGATGTAGTTTCCATGTAGGCGACTGTGCTCCACTTGATAGAGGCATATGTGTGTACATATACACATGTGGATATTTACACATATACATATGTACACACACCCACACGCATGCACACACACACATTGCTCATGAGGAGTAAGGACCTCCATATATTATCTGCTTTACTATGCATGAAAAAGAGCCATAAATGAATGTGTAGGTTCAGACCTAGAGCGACACACATGCCATGTACTCACTGATAAGTGGATATTAACTAAGGTAAAGGATGATCATGCTATAGTCTGCAGACCCAGGGAGGCTAAGTAACAAGGAGGGCTTAAGTGGGGACCAAAGGATCTCCTGGCGAAGGTGAAATAAGATAGATTTCACAAATAGACTGGGAGAAAGCAGGCTTAAAAACGGGAGGGGTCAGATTGTGTGTGTGTGTGTGTGTGTGCATGCGCGTGTGTAGTGGGGGAGAAAATACTGGGGAAAATACTGGGGTGAGGTGGAAATCTATGAGATTAAAGTACCCTAGCAAAGACTCCTCATAATGGGTGACAGGGAGCCCAAACCAGCCATCTTCAGGAGCCAGGCAAGGCCTCAAGTAAAGGGACAGGGACAGTAACCCAGCCACAAACCCTTCAGCCTACAGTTTGTACTGCATGAAGAGTGTTCTGAGACCAGAGCATAGCAGAATCATCATCAAAGAGAACAGAGAGACTTCATCCAGTAGCTGATGGGAGCAGATGCAGAGTCCCAAAGCCAAACATTAGGTGGGGTTTGGGAAGTCCTGTGGAGGACGAGGAGGAGGAAGAAGAGGAGGAGGAGGAGGAGGAAGAGGAGGAGAAGGAGGAGGAAGAAGGAGAAGGAAGAAGAGAAGAAGGGAGAGGAGGAGAAGATGGAGGAGGAAGAAGGAGGAGGAGAAATCGGGGGAACCAGAGGGGTTAGGAACACCACAAGAATACAGCCCACGGAATCAACTGACCAAGACTCATGGGGGTTCGCAGAGACCAGGGAGCCTGTATGGGTCTGACCTAGGTCTTCTGTATCTTATGGCTGAGTAGCTTGATGTTCTTGTGGGAATCCTAACAGTGGGAGCAGGGACTATCCCTGACTCTCTTGCCTACTTGTGAGAACCATTTTCTCCAACTGGGTTGCCCCATCCAGCCTTGATGTGATGGTGGGGCCTGATATTATTGAACCTTGCTATGCCGTGTTTGGTTGAAGTCCGTGGGAGGCCTGTTGTTTTATGAAGGGAGGATGAGGAGGGAATCCTGGGGAGAGGGGAGGTTGGGGGTTGACGGACTGGGGGGGGGGGAGCTACAGCTAGGATATAATATATGAGAGAACACTAAAGAAACAAAGCGAGGTTTGCTCTGCCGGAGTGGGAGGAATTAGAACGCTTTTGCTTAGCTGCTTTTCTAGGCGGCTCCAGTTTAAGTTGTGGTCCAGCCGAGGAGCTGAGCTTGACTGTGGATTGTGACTTGGACTCAGATTGGCTCCAGTGCATTCTGTGGGGCCTAGCAGAGGAACAGCCCTAAGGTAAAGCTGCACCACATTTTTCCTAAGGTGCTTACCTAAGGGTAAAAGAGGACATGTGGGGGAATGCTATGTTGGAGGCCAGGCTTGAAAGGGGTACCCTGACATGCCTGCCTATGTTTAAATGGATGCAGCAAGGCATGTAAGGTAATCTAGGTGCAAGAGTTGGAAAGTGTACTCCAGACTTGGAGGAGGAAAGTGGGAGGACATGTGGAAATCCCTTGAAACTGTGAAGCAGAATGTGTGTCTCTCCAGTATGTATGTGTCATCTATTGACCTGTCTGCTGCCTATCTATCTATCTATCTATCTATCTATCTATCTATCCATCCATATGTGTATGTATGTATGAATGAATTATGTATGTATTTATGTATGTATCTATCATCTATTTACCTACCATCTTTGAGCTACCTTCTTAGTTAAATACTAAGTTAATATTTTAAGCCATGATTTAATTCACTTCAAAAAGATGAATACGTACGTGTTTTAGTTAATTTTTCCATTGCTATAACAAAATATCCAAAGCCAAGTGCACTGTAAAGAAGACACTTATTTGGCTGGCAGTCTGATGGACCCAGCACATGGTTCCAGCAGGAAGAAAAGAGCAGGGTGGGAGCGCTATACGTGTTTTTTTCATAAGCACTGTTCTCTTGGAAGCCAACTCACTCCTCCTGGACTTGACCTACCCATGCAAGACAGCATGAGCCCACTCACAGGGGTGGGACCCTGTGACCTCATTATCTTCCGTGAAAGGTTCTGATTCATCAGCTCCACCACACCAGGGACCAAGCTTCCAGCGGAGCAACCTTTGGAGGCACAGCAATGCCATAGGCACCTATTCAGAGTGACAGCTCTGAACCACAGGACAGCTTTAGCCTCGGCTGTTCGACCCATATGGACAGGCAGACAGGCAGGGTCCCGAACAGAATTCAGCCTTCTGAGCATGGGAGCTTCCTCTGCATCCATTTCTTCTCACTGCTCTGGCCTCTCCACATTAATTCAGGTCACTTTCAGTTAAGAAACGAGATGAGAGTGTTTCAAAGAAAAAAATGTTCTCTATGAAATATTTAAACGTGGTTAAAACTACTAGCAAGGTGGAGCTGAATGTTTTATGTGGTAACGGTCGCTCAAATCTTAGCTCCCTGCAGGTGGTAAGGAAAGACCCATAGTAGTAAGCTCCTGCTGGTGTTGCTGGGTTGCCCAGGGTGGGTGATTCTGTCCCCACATCCAAAACTGGGAGCCTGTGCTGAGGGCTGAGTTCTTTCAATTTGTTACTGCAGTGATGGCAGCTCCCATCGCTCCAGGGACCTGGGGGAGGAAGGAGCGTCGTGAACATGTTTATGTTTACTGGAGAGCATGCCGTGTGCTAGCGACTGCGCTGCCACTTTGCAGTGAGGATGCTGCCGCTCCGAGAGGCTGAGGCGTTCGGGAAGATCTCGTGATCAGAAGGAGCAGAGCTGGGAGTCAATTTCCCAAAGCCCATGCGCAGACATAGGTACTGTATTTGGGTGTGAGTTTCTTCTTCTACTCCAGTGACTGGGGTGTCAGTGTCAACAGGGCAGGTTTTGTAAATAGCAACCACCGTAAGCTAACCATGGGGTCTTGTAGTACTTCAGGTTATCAGTACCATTCAGCAGCCATCATTTGTATCTGAAGGTTCGTTTTTTCCCCCCTTATTCTTCTCTGGGCAAGTTCCTTCAGTGCACTTTTACTGACTTTTATCACCTTCATGGGTTTTGTTCAGACAAATCCTAGATTTTCTTAGATAACAAAGTATAAAAAGCCAGAGGAATCCTCCTGGGATGACTCCACCATGCCCAGGAGCTGTTGGGCTTCAGCTCTCAGATGGATGTATGAAAGAGTTGAAGCCATAGGCTTAGCTGCCTCGTGGTTCCCTACCGTTATTTATTTGCCAGACTTTATTACACCGATTAACGAGGACACAGGAAGGCAAGGACCTGTGGTGACTGGCTCCCCATATGTCTTTTCCTCCATGATGGTATGTGATGGACGGTCGCTCCAACTGATCAGTAAGTATCTCAAGCCTGTAGACTATGCAATTTGCATTGCTAAGCAGTCATGGTCTGGTTTAAATGGAAGTTGTACTAAGTATGAAAGGAGAAAACACAAAGGTAACTGAAAAAAACCAAAACCATCAGTGAGCCTCGCGGAAAGCATCAGGAAAATGAGCTTGGCACCATGTTTGCACACACGTGACACTGGGTATCTCTCTGTGACTGGAGAGGGGCCCAAAATAAATCCACATCTTGTTTGGGGATGGATTCTTCCTATTTCTCTGCGAGTTTCTACCAAATTCAGCTTTCACGGATGTTCCATATGGCGTGTACACTTAAACACACGAGTGCTTTGTAGTGTTTGCTTTTAAAACTTTTTGGGGGAGTTTAGGCCTCAACCTCCTCTCCAAGCTCCCAACCCTAGGTAGGAGAGAGAAGGTTAGTGCGAAGAGAGGGACCCCTTTACTTCTCCTGGCTGTTGAGGGTCAGCGGGTCTCGTAGGGCTCTATGCCAGTCTCTGTCAGCTGCAGACGCAGCCAGCCGTCTTCTCCGTGCCGCTGCACCCCGAGGCCTTTCTCTCAGTCTCTCTGCTCCGAATCACCACACTGTCAGTCTCTGGTCTCTCCAACCTGCTACATAACCACGCGCAACACTGCGCACGCTCCAAGACACCTCTTCCGGGACTCTCATATTCGTACTCTCCAGAGTCCTAGACCACGCCCCTCTCCCTGCCGCACGTGGAAGGCCATTACCCTCAAAGCCACGCTCCACACAAGACAGTTAACAGGTGTGATCAAACTACAGCCCAACGAAAAATCCTACACTTGGGATTAACACAAAAACATATTTACATAACATGACTGAGTTTATAAAGAAATCAAACTTCTATTACAGTGCTTAGAAGGCTGAATCATCACCTTTTCAATGCAGTACCTGGGCTTAATAAAACTATGTCCTAAATGCACCAGTTGCCACTTGGAAAGGGGGTTTTGGCAAAGCCCTGTGAGGTGTGAAATGAAATGAGAGTATTTGGTTGGCATTAATCCAGTATCACTGCTGTTCTTAAAGGAAGAGAAAATGCAGACATGCATAAGAACAAAAGGAGAAGACAGCCACGTGCAGGCCCCAGACAGACCTGGAATAGATCCCCTTCCTTGAGCTACAGAGGAGTGGAACTTAAAGTCTCTGAGACTAGGAGAGACACATTTCCACTGTTTAAGCCACACAGTCTGCTTCTTTATCATGACGATCATAGCAAATGAACATACCCCACTCAGAAGGTTGCATATATCAGACAAAGGGGGAGGATGGACACAGGCAGAAGGAAATCTGGTTGGAGTTCAATCTCGCATTGAACTTTCGAAGGTGGCCCCCTTAGGGGTGGTGTCGGAATAACTGATGGCATGTCCAGCCCGAGGTCAATTTCTTTCAGATAATATAAAATTGGCCCAAACTGGGTTCTAAAAGTGGGAACAGTTTCATTCTTTAATAAGGATGTTTGTTAGGCTATTACATAGGCTATTACAGTCTACACAGTATGAGCAGAGATGCCCAGGGGAAGAAAGGTCTTGTGTGGTGGTGGAAATTTGCATTGACTTAGTTCTCTCCCCACAGGGTGTCTGTCCCCAGCCCTGCATTCTCTCACAGGACATTTGGATGAAGGGAGCCCGGACTCTGCAAAGAACTGCTAAGAATTCCTTCAGGTGGGTATTTGCCTGGCCTATTTCCATTCACTTATTGTTAAGATCAACTGCCATTATGTGTTATGTCCAGACAACCACCCTGTGGAAACCCAGAAAAACCTGCAAAATGGAAACTAGGTGATGTCCTTGAAGTGGCGGTGAGGGCTTTCTCAGGTCAGTGGGGAGGAGCTAGCTCCGAGGCGTTCCCAAGATCTGAATGGGGCCGCTGGAGTGCCCAGTGCCCGCTCCCGCCAGCCTCCCTGAACACTTGGATCTCATAAAAGCCTTTATGTCCACTGTGGCCTGTGAACTGGCTTTCATCATTGGCACCAAAGACTAGCCACTCTCGAGGAATAAAGGACAGGATGATCAATCCCAAGGGAGACAACTCCAGTTCCAGAACGTTCCTTTGTCCAGGAACAGCTGTGGGGAATTCAAGACTAGCCAAGGATGTAAAGATCACAGGATCTCTTTCTTTCATTGTGTACTTGTCCGTCTGGGCACCACACTGTGCTTCTGCCATCCGCAGAGCTGCCCACCACAGTGAAGGCATGAGGCCTGGGCTCAAAGATTTCTTTCTTTTCTGCAGAGCCTACAAGCAGCTGTTAACCCTTGCATTACCCCGCTTTCATCTAAAATGTTTTATCATGTATGAAATTGTCTAAGAATGAAGAAAGGATATAAAAAAATTTAAAGCAGTTTTTGAAATACATATTTATAGGATACAGAAAATGCAGAGCATAACTGTGGTCAATATAAAAAGCAGTGCCACAGCGGATACCCATCTGTCCATCTCTAAGATCATTAGACAAATGCTGTCTTATTTTAGGGACCTTGATTAATACTGAGGGGGGGCTTTATTTCTCGTTGGCATACTGTATTTTGACACAATTATGTTCTCTGGCTCAGCTATGAGGCTCAGAATATTCAGGTATGAGATTAATTATCATAGGTGTTGGACCAATTATTAGCAAAGTCAGCATTGGTGCAAATCATACTGTTAGCGCAGGTAACTCAATTGAATTATATATTAAAGTTGGTAGGAGCACAATTACAGAGAGATTGGCCCATCCATCCTTTGAAAATGAATTTCAGGGTAAAGACAGGAAGAAGATGAAGGACAGAGCTGTCTTCTAGCCTGTCTCCTTTCCTGTGTTAAGCATTCTTTTTCCTTTTTTGAGACAGGGTTCCCTGGGTAGCCTTGGCTGTCCTAGACTCACTTTGTAGACCAGGCTGGCCTCAAACTCATAGAGATCCGCCTGATTCTGCCTCCCTGAGCGCTGGGATTACAGGCGTGCTCCACCATGCCTGGTGTATTAAGTATTCTTGACTTGAGGAATGATAACCTTTTCTCAGATGTTCTTTTACCAGATCAACTCTATCACACCTTGGCCTTGTCCTTTTAGGTGTAGAATGTCTTTCTAGATTCTTGGTTCACTGACTTTGCTTTCACAGTCCACTCTCAATCTAGGGTAAACTAACAAAACAAAACAAGCAAGCAAGCAAGCAAGCAAGCAAGCAAACAAACAACAACAAATCCTTCACATTGCCTAACCCACATCATGCCAAACTGGATTTTTGGGATCCTTTTGGGGTAACACAAATACCATAGCTAAGGAGGACCCCTTTCTTTCAGCTGCTCCTTGTCTGTCTATGTAGTGGTGCTCTTGGAATTGAGGTGACCATTAGCTGTTCTGCCAGCATGGGCCATGGGCCCTGAAGCAAGCTCCTCTCACGGGCACATGGAGAGGAAGACGGTTGGAGGTGACGAGCTCGGCTTTCCCTTATTGACCAGCTCCTCTCTGGGCATAATCTTGGGATCACGGATACCCACATAGTTGCTGTGAACCACATATTAGATTGCGTTAGGTACAGCCCTCTTAAAACCCTCTGGGGTAGATGTTTTAAAACCTCCCAGGGTAGGTGTTTTTATCCCCGTGTTAAAGAGGAAGAACACGAAGCTCTGAGAAAGCCCCCACATACCCAAGGTTTTGTAGCTCTGCAATGATGGGGCTGCCTCTGAATTCAACCCTTCATTTACAGATCAGCCCAGGCCCTCATTTCGAAGTTAGACAGTGTGGGAAGATGTTCTAGCATGTGCCTGTCACACAAGCCACCTGTCCAGTGCACTCCATAGCTCTCTACTGTTCAGGCTTGAGGCAGAGCCAACTCAGGACAGGACGGCAATTACTAGTTTTCATTTTCTTACGACTCTAAGAGGTCTCCCTTTCCTTTTCACATAGAAGCAGCTGGGCAGAATGGAGTGTTGATGGACTTGAAAGCTGGGTTTTCTCAGCCTGATGAATTTCAGTTAATTTTCCACTCCTATCTGTGAAAACAAACAAAACAAAGCCAATGGGCCAACCAATCAGCCAACCAAACAACAATAAAAATGGCACTGGGACTGGGAGAGAGCTCAATAGATAAAGTGCTTGGAATTGCAAGGATGGGGACCCAAGTTTGATCTCTAGCATTAAAATGGTAAAAGCCCAGGTAGTTTTCACACTTGTATCATTGGAAACACATAAATTTCTGTGGCTTTCTGGCCAGCCAGCTTAGCCTGTTCTGTGATTGTCCCAGTAAGAAATCTATTTCAATAAACAAGGTGAAAGAGTGTCATGAATAATGACAATTAAGATTGACTTTTGGCCTCTACACACACACATAAAAACCAATTATGCATACCATGCACATATAAACACACAGATACCGATAACCAGACTGGCACATATATACCACTTACACACACACACACACACACACACACACACACAGACAGACATACAGACACACACAACTTATATGTCACACACACACACACACATACACATACACACACACACCAAGAATCATGATATTGATATTGGCTATCAAGAAATCCTATTTTGTTGTTGTTGTTGTTGTTTTTTCTTTTTAAAGAGAGATGGAATAGTTGGCTCATTCTCAAAGCATTACTGTATTTTTAACAAGTTTTCCCCCTCTAGAAACTAGCAATTAACTCAAACAACGACTGGTGACATTTAATGCAAAATGATAGACAAGGGAAGGAGCTATTGCCGAGCAAACGGGTGTTGGCTGATTGCTGAAATCTTGGTGAGCCCTTGATGTTGGTGAAGATGTGACCTACTCAGTCTTCTTGGTTGGCTCCACATGAGAGAATGCTAGACAAAACACACTGCCAAGAGAGTAGGTTAAACTCAGGGCTGATTTGGTCTGCTTTTGTCTTCTCTTTGTTATTACATTTACTGTGCATATGACTTATATTGTATTACCAAAGATGCCTAGACGTGAGCCCCATGAGTGCAACTGAACCCACTGAAAAGGGAGATGTCTTCTTGGTGAAGGAACGCCCACTTGACAATTGCTGCTACATGGGAGCTGACCCTCGGCAATGACTGCATTAAGACACTTAATGGCAAATCTCCATTTTTTTTTCTAGACAGGTTTTCTCTGAGTAGCTCTGGCTGTCCTGGAACTCACTCTGTAGACCAGCCTGCCCTGGAACTCGCAGTGATCCACCTGCCTCTGCCTCCCCAGTGCTGGAATTAAAGGCACGTGCCACC
This sequence comes from Meriones unguiculatus, assembly GCF_030254825.1. Classification (NCBI taxonomy): domain Eukaryota; kingdom Metazoa; phylum Chordata; class Mammalia; order Rodentia; family Muridae; genus Meriones; species Meriones unguiculatus. The sequence goes on along the minus strand of NC_083350.1, from coordinate 73,681,377 downwards.
ACCTCCTGGCCTATGACAAATCTCCCTAAGTGTAGAACTTTGTGTGATACGAGCTAATGCCTAATCCCACAATGCTTGCGATTACTTTGGGGCTGTAATCACACACTTGGCTTGTGGAAACACGCACAAGTACGCACGCACACAAGCACACACAGAGAACACTATCAGACATTGTAAGTCTGGAGTTTTGTTCCATGTGGGGCTTTCAGTTAGGATCAACTATAAATCCTCTCTTAGTAGGGTAGGCCTGGAGAAGGAAGGAAACCTCAATGGTATGCAGCTTTGTAGCTAGAGCTTTGTAGCTTTGTAGCAAGAGTTCTTTGGGTCTAGTTCTTTCCAGGGTCCTTCTTCTACCCCTTAAGATTCACACACTTTCTAGATCTTCTGTACTGTCCATCTGCCACAAATTCTCTCACTTCCCTTAGCTCTCTGCTCTCCCCCAACACCAGCATAACCTAGCATCCCACCCCTAGGACCTGTCTGTGCCCCATAGCATCTGTTCCCACACCCCCACTAGCACATTCCCTGCCCACATCCAAATAGAACCCACGTTTCATGAACTAGAAAGGGCTTTGTCCTCTTCACCACAAATCTGCAGTACCTCCTTACCGATGCATGGGCGACCGTCGGTGCTCAGTAACTATTTGTTGCCTGACTGGCTGCTCATCTGCTAGTGAGAGGTCCGAGAGGCCTGCAGAAGCCATGCTGAGTCAGAACTCCAACTCACTCCCACAGAGCACCTGGCTTATCGCATGGCAAGCCTGGCATCGGTTACTTTGCTTGTTACAGTTTCTGAGAGGCGAGGGTGACCTAAGAGTGCAGACAGGGGATCCGCTTGGCCCAGGAGGCTTCCTGTAGCTAGGAGTAGGGAAACCCCTGGACACATGTGGTCCTTGTTTTTGAATCAGGCTTGTACAGAGTCTTCATCTCAGTGACATCTGCAGATATATGGTCAGATCCAAAGTTGATGTGGTGATTAATTTAGTGATTAGTTTAGTCTGTAGATCTGCTGGGGCTTGGTTGCTAAGAATTTATTGGGATGGGATCTTTTTGGTAAGTTTGTCAATAGAAGCACATCACGGGACCTGTCCTAACATGGAATCTGTGTTTGGTTGACTGACTCCTTTTCGAATGAATTTACTTGGAAGGGAAATGGCCACTTAAATCTCTCGATAGTCAGCTTCCTCTGTGGCCACATGATGTCACTGTTGCTTAAAAATGTTCAGGAACAAAAGAACCCTCTTGCCAGGCTCAGTTTCGGAGGGAAGTTCCAGGAAGGTTGAGATGTTTGTACAAGAACATTTTTATATACGTTTAACAGCTTTTCCTGAACACAGCAGCAGATTATCTGTACCTGAGGCCATTCTCTACTTACAGTTTTTACTTCTCCCAAGTGGTACCAAGTCTGTCTTGTTCTCACGTCATGTTTTCTTCTCAAGGGTCTAGAACCTTTGTATTTCCTTAAAAGTCTATAATGCAAGCATCTCATTGAAAGAGCACAAAATCCTGGTGAATAAGGACGGCACGTGTCCTGACAAAGGGCTTGGTTTCTGCTGACCGCAGAGCCTATGGCTGACAGGCTGACAGGAACGTCAGGCACGGTGAGGTGCCGGGCAAGTCCATATCTAGGAAGGCTCCAAGGGGGAAGTGCCATTTGAGATAGTCTTTCAAGGGTGAGTAACGTTTTCCCTGGTAGAGAGAGAAAGGGGATGCATCCAAACAAAGGCTTTTTGCTTGTGACACATTTACAAGCTAACTTGCAAGAGCTCTTTGCTCCACCCAGAAGCTCAGGGACTGAGGGACATGAGCAGAGACAGAAGGACACCTCGGACTGTTAATACTTCTGCCTGGCAGTGACTCAGTCGCTCTGCCCTGATTTCATGTCCACACTCCCCCACAGGCCTGGTTAAGGCAGGGGTGCTGGGAGATAGCAGGAAGAACGGGAATGTTGGTGAGACTATTAGAAGATGATTTCTCTTTTCAAAGGTTGTGCTACCTCCCTGGAAGTAAGGAAAGCTCCATCACCCAAACCGAGTCAGCCTTCCGTACGGAAAGAGAAGGTAACTCACCTAACCTTGCCTGGTCATCATCATCATAGCTATTAGAACCACTGAACCTGGGAATGCCACCAACGGATGTGACATGATTTCAGGGCCTCTTGCCCAGCGCCTTCATTTCCACCAATGCTTGGTTGTAAGACAGGAATTCTCCAATTCTGAATGATTTGTTTTGTGGACCTGAAATACTGGGTGCTTTAAAAATGAAAACAATCCTTAGAGAAATAGCACATTGAGCCCGCTAGGGTGATAGGATGGGGGTGGCCATTTCTATTACACCACAAAGAAACAAACAAATTAGCAAGCAAATACAATTTTAAAAGGACAGCCATTCTCATTTCAGGCCTGGCATCTCCCACCCTTTTTCAGTAGAAGGTCAAATTCCAAGCAGGCACATCTCTGTCATCTACCAGGAGCACCCCGGTGACAAGCCATGGGCAGGACTGTGGAAAGCCATCTAAAGACTGACCCATTGTCATCGGTGGTGAATGGAGTGTTTGCTTGTTTCAAATGACACACCAGGCCACTCTCTGCCAAACAGCAAGGTGCTTCCCCATGTGAGGGAAGCAAATGAAAGGAACAGCCAGATTTGGTTACTGTCGGAGCCACATGATTCAAAGACATCCTTGTTAATGACAGTCGCACAGCTGGATAATTAATCAAAGTATGAAGAGAATATAGAGCACTCTAATGCACACAGCTCCAGCCAGTCTCGGCGGGATGAGGCCATCATCTGTTTATTCTTCTCTGGAATGGCTTGAGATTATTCAATTATTCAACAGCTTCCCTCCTTGCTGGGATGGGGTTGTATGGTTTTTAATTGGCACCAGGGTCTTTCAGCTCCTGTGAACTTTGCTAGTCACTCTTGTGATTCCAGTCCCCCGGAAGCCCGAATGTTTATCTTTCTCCAGAGCTTGGCCCAAACAATGCACCTTGAAGCAGCCATCAGCTTCTGCAGAAACAGATCCTGCCCCACAACTGGTAGCAAAATCACGACAAAGAGTCTTGCATTTTTTGTCTCCTCATTTGTGTTGTTTTTGCTGTAGAATCAGAAGATTAAAAAATGTATCTTGGGCATGAATTTTTCTCTGTGGTTATGGTTGTTCACTTTGTAAATGTGTAAATGTTGTCTTTTCCTTAGAAGAGATTTTGGATTTTATTACTCTACTGGTATATAAATATTTGCCCATTGTGGAGTTTCTCTGATGGGTTTACTGGAACAGCAACTCAATATTTTTAATATATCAAGGCAATGTTTTTTCAAACTTAGCTGAAGAATTGCAATTGCTCATCAGGGCCTTTGTTAGGACATGGATTGCCACCTCTTTGAGGGCCTGTGGACAGAGTCACAGTGCAACCTCATTAATTCTGAGGCTCTGATTGTTCCCACCTGCCTAAACATTTGCCCTCTGTAGCTCAGGCTTTTCTCCTTGAGACTCAAATTCTTCCAGCCTCCTGTATTAATTAACTCAGAATGTTCTTCCTCAGCTTGGGCCCTTCATGGCTCTGCCAGACAACATTCTCAGTGCTTTCCTGCTCACACCCACTGTTGTTCTGTTGCCAGGCAGCTCAGGAACAGCTCCTTCTCTCAGCCAAGCTCCTTTGCCTGGTTCCCAAGGCTCCATTCCACCCATCCAACCTTAACAAAAAGACCCTGCCCTTTTTAAAAATAAGTGAGCATGCAATGTAAGGGATTAAAAAAATAATAAGCATATCAAGGAACGGGTTCTGTTATGGCATGGCATTTTCTTTCTTTTAAAAAAGGACTTGTTTTGATTTTAATTTCATGGATATGTGTTGTTTGCGTGTATACACCAGCTGTGTAGCAGGTGCCTACAGAAGCCAGAAGAGGGTGTCAGGTCTCCTAGAGCTGGAGATGCGAGCGCTTATAAACTGACCAACACAGACACTGGGAATGGGCTTTTAACTCTAGATTCCCGAGTCTAGAAAAACAGCAAATGCTCTTAATCATTGAACTGTTAGTCACTCCAGCTCCCTCTTTATGGGATTTGCATACACACATGCCATTACACTTTCTTGTTCCTTGTCCTTCTCCCCCACTGCCCACCCTCCCCCACCTCCTCCCCCTCTAGTTTCCTCTTCTGCTTTCCTGTCTCATGTGTTCCACCATCCTCTCTTTCCACAGCTCCTCCACCTATCTTATGGCTCCCTTTACACACACACACACACACACACACACACACACACACACACACACACTCAAATCTAGACTCCACATATGGGAGAAAACACGCAGTTTGTTATCTGAGTGTGTCTAGTTTTGCTTAATACAATGATTTCCCGCCCTATCCATTGTCTTTTCAGCTGTCATGATTTCATTCTTCTTCATGGCTGAATAAAGTTCCAATATGTGCATGTGCCATGCTTCATCCAGCAATCCATCTGTTGCTGACACCTGGGCTGGCTCAGGAATGTGCAGCCGTCTCCCTGATCTGCAGTGTCTGCAGGGTGCTGGCTGCTTCTTCTCCCGCCTTCACCTTACAAAGGATCTTCTGAGCTGATGTCCTCTGGGAGCTTTGTAATCAAAGAGAGGTTTCCAGGCTGCACCATCACCCTGTGTCCCTGTGCCTGGGGACTTGCTAACTTGGCGAACCTAGACCCTCCATTCTCCGGAATCACCTGAGAGAGGAAGCTGCACCCCATGGTTTCTCAGTGGTTCCCACACATTTGTCTGAAAAGTACATTCCTCTGAAAAGTGCTGCCCAGGATATTCTGCTGTGCTCTTGCTCTGCCTTCCATCATGCTGCTCCTTTCTCCTTTACCTTTGGTACTGTGCTGGTTAGTTTTTGTCGGTGTTACACAAGCAAAAGTGTGTAACACTGGGAAGAGGGATGCCCTGCTGAGGAATTACTTCCATCACATTGGCCTGTGGGCAGGAGGGCCTGGGCTGTACAAGAAGGTAGCCAGGCAGGCAGGCAGGCGAAACAAGTCAGTAGGCAGCTTTCCTCCATGTGTCCTGTGTCCTGACTCCTGCCTTGAGCATCTACCCTGCCTCCCTCGGATACCAACAGCATCCTGTAAGCTCAAATGACTTCTTTCCAAATTGCTTTTGTTTAGAGCTTTGCCACAGCCGCAGAGAAGTAAATTAGGACAAGCACTAAAGGGCTAATGCTCTAAAGCCGAAGCTGGGCTAAGGAACCATGCAGGAATGTTGACGTGCTGCTACCACCTGCAGGACGCTAGGATACAGGAAGCTCCTGACAAGAGACACAAGGAGTGTTGTCTCACAAATTAAGGACTTTCTCTTCCCAGGAGAAGAACATCCATCCCTCCCAAGAAGCCATAGCAACCTTTGTTGGTGGTTACAACCTTGAGACTGCAGGAGGACAGTGGATGGACTAAGAGCTTCCCCCAACCCGTGGGTCACGTGCACAGTGCCTTTTCCCACTGAAAGACCAAGGCCCTTCAGTGGTTCTGATGAGGAACCATTCTGCTTTTAGAGATGGTGCCTGTCTGCTTTCTTTTATTTCCGCACCATCTCCACGGATCCTGACCTATCAACTGCATTGGTTTGTCTTGGCTTTTGGGATGGTGAGTTGAATGCTCTGTTTTTCCCTTAAATTGTCATGATGCACTTGTTAAATCTTTGTTTGGAGTTCATTTTGGAAGACAGGTCAACACATAAAAGCCACATAGTCATGTTCCCTTAAAAAATGTAAGTTTCCTATCTATTACAGCATGGATAGTTCACATGTCTATTGAGGCATGTAAGGACATCTATCCGTGTGTGTGTGTGTGTGTGTGTGTGTGTGTGTGTGTGTGTGTGAAATCAGCTCTATTGAAGGAAATGTGTTCTTTTGAGGCCCATCTTCTATCTTTCAAGTGTGTATAGTTAACTTTGGAGAAGTTGAGCAGATGCCAGAAATAACTCCCAAGTCTGTCAGGCCAAGTGTGTCCTTACTTCGGTTCTAACAGACATGTTTAGTTGGATTTAGTCATGAGCACAAGTAAATTATTGGGGACTATTTTGAAAGTATATTTTGAATTCTTTTAAGTCATTCCCTTTTCATTATATAAAGGATACCAAACTTACAAACTAACAAGAAAAACATTTTCTATAAATTGTCATAGAGCTTTTAAAAAATTAAAACATTTTTGTTGGTCTTTCTTTCTTTCCTCCTTTCTTCTTTCTTTCTTTCTTTCCTTCCCACAGGATTATTTAGAACAGGAATGAATTAATAGGAACACACAAAAAAATACAGAGAAGAAGGAAGTTGAATAATACTTCAGTATCTACCTACAATGTTTTCTCCATCTTAGGAGTGAGATTATCATTGTTCATTCAGAAAGTTCCACTACAAATGAAATCTCATTAAGTGATTTGCTTTTTCTAGTAAAGCTTTTCCTGAACAACAACAACAACAACAAAAAGGTGGAGGAAGAGAAAAAAATACTTCATATAAACTTTAGATAGTAGGAAAATACATATCAGATGAGCATGCTTCTTGGTTTGTGTTGTTGCTGTTGTTGTTATTTGTTTGTTTTTGGTCAACTTGACAAACTAGAGTCATCTGGAAAGAGCAACCTTAATGAAGGCTTGTCTCCATCAGGTTGGCCTGTGGGCATGTCTGTGAGGCTTTTTTTTTTTTTTTTTAATTCATGGTTGATGTGGGATGGGCCAGCTTACTATATATGTAGTCAACCCTGGGAAGCTGGTTTTGGGTTATATAGGGAAGATGGAGGAAGCCATCAAGGGCAGGCTAATAAGCAGTGATCCTCCGTGGTTTCTGCTTCAGTCTTTCCTCCAGGCTCCTGCTTGGCTTCATGCCCTGATTTCACTCAGTGAGGGAGTGTAAGTGTGAGATGAAATAAAACCTTTTTTTCCCAAGTTGCTTTTGGTCACAGCAACAAAAAGCAAACTAGAACTGTAGGTTGCTGTTGCCTGCCATGGACTAAATTGTACCTCTTCCAATTCTTATGGTAGACCCCCAGTCCTCAGTAAAATTGTCTTTGGAAATGGGACTTGTGCAGAAGTAATGAATATTAACTGAGATTGTGGATTCAGTTTGAGAGGATTCAAATCCTGATGAATGATTAGAAAGAGACAGTGTAAATGTTTCCATAGATACAAAGAAGGAAAGGCCACTCCAAGACTTGGTGAGGAGGCTCCTGGGTTTCTGTCAGGAAGAGAGCCTTATCACCTTATCAGGAAACCACTTTGCTGGGACCTTGACAATGGAACCAGGAGAAGCCCAGACCCTGTCCACAGTATTTTGTTAAGGCACCTTGAATTTACTAATACATTGCTCAGCCAATCCCTGTGCTGATGAAAAGATGGATTGGTGCTTGAGTATGAGATCTCATTATTTTGGCTTTTACAAAGACTGGGTCTGCAGTAACAGAATTCATGGTGCTGTTCTTGGGCCTCCATCTTGGCACTTCTAAGTTGATGATGTATGAGATGAACAGGGTTGAATTGCTTAATTCTCAAAACCGTTCAGATCCCAGCCAGCAGCTTTAGACTGCAGGTATCTCCCTAGCACTTAGGATTTTCAGAGTGATTAAACTGCTAAGCCCTCACAAGAGGTGTGAGGGCAAGTGACACAGGCGGCACTATGGTAATGAGGTGTTGGTGGTATTCTCAAACGGCCAGAACACAGCTTCCTGTGTGAACAATACCTCATTAGCTGTGGAGGAATGTTTCTTTATCTAATACAGCCTTCTCGATGAGGGGCGAAGTTCTCCCCCTTCCTTTAACGAAGAAAAAGAGACTGTGGGGGGTAAAATTTGAAGTGCTGAAGCAGAAACTTTAAGACAAGTGGAAAATGTGGACGTTAATGTATCTCTTCTCTGTAACAGGGTTACACCCAACACTAGGGCTGAGGAGGAGAGCTCGAAGGTAGCTTGCGTTCAGCACATTCATCTCTTAGCAATTCATATGTCAAACGTTCTGCGTCTCACACTCATGCTTTCCCTAAGGGTGCCACCAACACCGTCATTATTTTATGGTGAGGTTGATCTGCTGTTGGGCTTTCAAATGAGTTGGAGATCTTGGATTTGGTTGCTTTAAAACATATTTTGTTTCTTTTTTGGTTTTGAAACGTGTTCAGGCTGGCTTATGGTTGGAAAATTCAAGCAAAGTGCAAAAGTGAATGCATTTGTTGAGTATCATTTTTCACTGCCCCAGCTTCTTGCCTTGAAAAAGGTAAGATTCCAGAATTTGGTTGTTTCTGAAAGTTACTGGGGGCCGCATTATTAAGCAGAATGAGGTTTATGAAAAGCAAAAGATTTAAGTGTTAGTTCTGTTTTTGGTGCTAATTTTTATGTGCCAACCTGGCTGGGCCACATACCCAGATGGGTGGTCAAGTGGTTCTGTGGGTATCAGTGACAGCATGTTTGGGGACAAACATCGAAATCAGTGGAGTTTTGAGTGGAGAAAACTGAGCTCCCTAATGTGGGTGGGCCTCATGTAGACAGTTGAAAGTTTCAGCAGAAAGGACCGGCCTTTGAGAGCCCAGCGAATTCCCTGAGTAGACAGTCTTTGAGCCTCACTGTGGCTCCCGCCCCTCTCTGGGCTTCCTGCAGGCTTTGGTTTAGGCAGCCTCCACAGTGACAGGATTCCTTAGATAAATCAATCTTTCCTCATTCCTTCATCAGATTGGCTGGCCCTGTTTCTCTGCTGAGCTCCGATTCTTACACTATGTAAGGTTCATTTTCTCTGCACTTAAACCCAACTGTTTAATTATCTGTAGTAGGAGGAAATAGAACTGAATAAACTTTGAGGTCTCCTAGAAATGAACAACTGCATCACTAAAACCCCACCAAAGTAGAAACGCACAAACTTTGTCAAGAGCCAACTCTATGGAGTGTAGCTCTGACTGAAAATATCTCTCCTTTCTGTGACTTGGGCAGTCTCTGTGGTGCTGCTGCTATGGCCGTCTTCCTAGGGCAGTGTAGCTCTGACTGAAAATATCTCTCCTTTCTGTGACTTGGGCAGTCTCTGTGGTGCTGCTGCTATGGCCGTCTTCCTAGGGCATAGCCCTATCCTCCTTGGTTTCTGAACCACTCTGCTGGTATGTCATCCCCTGCTGTAGACATGGGCGTCTTTCAGGGTGGACCCTCACTTTCTAAGGTGCCCTGCAGGTGGGATTGTAGTCCAGATGTGAGACCATATCCTTAGCTTTTTAACAGCCACTGCTGTTTGACTTTATGCTGTTGCTGTTGTTATTATTTGATTCCTAACGATTTTGTTGTGAACAAAGCTACCATGGATCCGTTGCACAATAGTGGTAGAGAGACAATATCACCATTGTGCTGCGGAAAGAGAGTTGCTACTCACTGTTACTGTTTTTCTTCTTCTGATCCATCTGCCTCCACTCCCTGGCTTCAAGGATATGTAGCCGTGTCTGGTTTATACAGTGCTGAGGATTGAGCCCAGGGCGTTGTGCCTTCCAAGCAAGCTTTCGGGCAACTGAGGTGTATCTCTAGCCCCAGTTATTTACATTTTGATGAATATTCTCCTTCTTATATTCAGGTAGTCACACAACTTTTCCTTTACTGTCTCCCTTGAGAGCCACCTAATTCTTCCATAGTTTGAGACAAGATGTTTTCTTCCTTTCTTTTCCTGGGCTGGTTACTGCCATGGGGGTGTGATATGCAGGTTGCAGACTCTGAAGGATTTCATCCTTTTACCATCCGACTTTTAAGTGTCTAGTGATCCTATTAGTGATCCCATTCTGGAGGTTTTGGTGTCAGATGGGTTTTCCTGAAGGCTTGCAGCCAGGCCATGGCAAGGGACATAGACTATGGATCTGTCCAGACAAGAGAATGCGTTAAAGTGGAAGATTTTATACCCCCGTGCTCACATATTTTCCAGGAACTCTTTTCCATAGTGTTTTCCAGTTTTAATGTCTTATATTCCTGAGCTGTGTTGCATCCCTGAGGCTAGTTCTCATCAGCCTGAAGGTCAAAACCTAGCACCCCAAGGGAGCATGACAATATATCCACTTCCTTCTAAATGCTCCTGTTTTACACTATTGCCCTGGCACCTTATTCTTCACATTGATGGAAAGGACAAAAAAGTTATTTTCAAGGGCTGTATTGTCTCTTAGGAGACTTCTCTACTGTCTAACACATTCAGGTATGGATAAACATGTTGACTATAGAAATGTCTGGTGGCCTAAGAAAGGGGTCCACAGAATCAACTAACCAGAGCTCAGAGGGGGCTCACAGAGGGGGCCAACAGTCAGTATGAGTCTGAGCTAGGTCCTCTGCATATATGCTACAGTTGTGTAGCTTGGTGTTCTTGTGGGACTCCTAACAGTGGGAGCAGGGCTGTCTCTGACTCGCTTACCTGCCTTTGTGATCCTTTTCCTCCCACTGGGTTGCCTGGCTCAGCCTTAATATGAAGGGATGTGCCTAGACTTACTGTAACTTGATGTCATGTTTGCTATCCCTGGGAGTCAGAGGAGGAGGAGCAGCTTTGGGGGAGAGAGGAGTTTGTCGCAGTGAGGGAATGGGAGGACAGGTAGGAGGGGGCATTGTGGTCAGGATGTAATATATTGAGAGAAGAATAAAAAATGGATGATGGTCTTCATTTTCTTTGTTGCTTTTCATTTTTCTCTAGTGTTTGTGTTGATGAGGAACTTGGTTGCAATACTGGGTATAGATGAATTTGGAGCTTTACATTTTTTGCCAGGGTTTTTTTCTCTTCTCAGAATGATACCTCTTCTTTACCCACCCACAACATGACATCTATGTCTTCATGGTGGTTGGGAAGACTCCTGGGTTGGTCCTTGAACTATCTTAGGGAAGCTTTTGGCTTTTCCCAAAGATGTCCACTGTCCAATCTTCTAACATCAGCTCTGTGTGTGTGTGTGGTGTCTTAGTTTATGGACCTCCTCTTGGATGCTTCTTGGGGCCATCTCCTAGTGACATTATCCAACCCCAACTTTGTAGGCCACAGACCCTACGGGTGGCTTGCTACTCCTCAGCCTTCAGTGTGGAGTCACTTCATGGCAGTTTTGTGAGATACCAATTGTATAAAGACCGATGTCCTGCTCTCATTCTACAGGGGAATGAAGAGTGACAGTAAGAGATGGCATAGAGTGTCCCCAAGGGAACTGAGATATTCAGGGATTAGTGTGTTAAATTCAGGAAATAAGAACACAGTAGACTCCTCTTTCCTATACAGTTTGGGTTTCAAGATGTCCCACAGATGTCAAAACAGTTAATGGTACTGAAATCTATATATACTTTTTCCTATACAGGAGTATCTATGCATGTTTATTAATTAGGTACAGTAAGATAGAATAACAGCAACTAATAATTGTTTGTTAAATAGCTCAAAATTCTGTTTAGGTGTTAGGAAAGCAGTGGTGATCCAGCTGAAATGCATCTGCATTTGCAGACTCACATGCAAATCAGGGAAAAAGCTAAGCAACCTACTGAGTTAATGTGTTGTCGTCACAAAAATGGTGTGTGAAGTGACATAATTAGCTTTAGTCTATGTACATATCAAAACATCATGTCACACACCATGAATATGTATAAATTGTGTGTGCATGTGTGTGTGTGTGCCTGCTCATCCATGAGTACGTGTGAAAGCCAGAGGTTGACATCCTTCTCTACAGCTTTTCACCTTAGTTTTTGAGAGCAGGTTTATCACTGAGCCTGGAGCAGGACTCACTGGTCAGTGAGCCCCTGGTGGGATCTGCCTGTTTGAGCTGCCACACCTGGTCTTTTCTCATGGGTGCCAGAGTTCTTTAATGTTATTTTTTTTCATTTTACATCCTGATCGTGACCCCTTTTCTCTTCTCCTCCTGGTTCCACCCCCCTACCTTCTTCCTTCATTACTCCCTCTCCTTTACTTAGAAAAGAGGAGCTCCCCTCACCTTATATCAACCCACCGCAGCATATCAGCTATATATGTGTAGGGGACCTAGATTCAGTCCATGCACGCTCGTTGGTTCCAGCTAAAATGAGAATTCCCAATGGAGGAATCTCTAATGGCAAAGACGTTCTTAAAGAAATACTCAATGTCTGGAGTCATCAGGTGCCAGAGCCTGACAGAGTTGAACAGTTCTTGAGTGGGGAGTGAGGATTGAAAGAAAATTTAAAAACCAACACTCTACACATGGGGTCTGTTTGAGAAGGCTGCCAGTAGAAACTGTAGCAACAGCTTATTCCACGATCCCTTTTTATAGTCAGAGAAAAGCACCTCAATACAGTGAAGGCATTCATGGAGAAGTCAAACTTCTTTACCTTGACCATGTGTTTGTGTGATCCTCACATAAACAAAAGGAAGTGAACTTGGCCAAACATCCTGCCTATCCCTGTCTCTAGATGAAGGCCAGGGTGAACACATGTTTTTCGATGAGAGCTCAAAAACAAAGCAGCCTGACAAACAAGCGGCTCTCCACATCAGGGAAATGCAAATCAAAACGACCCAAGATTCCATCTTACACCCATCAGAATGGCTAATATCAATAACTCAAGTGACAGCAGATGCTGGAGAGGATGTGGAGAAAAGGTAACCCTCCTCTGTTGCTAGGAGGAGTGTAAACTTGTACAACCACTTTAGAAATCAATCTGGCACTTTCTCAGAAAATTGAGAAGAGATCAACCTCAAGACCCAGCTATACCACTCCTGGGCATATACCCAAAAGATGCTCCATCATACAACAAGGACATTTGCTCAACTATGTCCATAGCAGCTTTATTAATAATAGCCAGAAACTGGAAACAAACCAGATGTCCCTTAACTGAAAAATGGTTAAAGAAACTGTGGCATGTTTACACAGTGGAATACTGCTCAGTTATTAAAAACAGACATCTTGAAATTTGCAGGCAAATGGATGGAACTATAAAACATCATCCTGAGTGAGTTAACCCAGACTCAGAAAGACACACATAGTATGTACTCACTTATAAGCGGGTATTAGCCATAAGTCCAGGAAAACCATACTACAATCCACAGACTCAAAGAAACTAAGTAACAAAATGGGTCCAAGGGAGGATGATTGAATCTCACTCAGAAGGGGAAATAAAATAGACACTGGAAGTGGATAAAGAGAGGGAGGGGCTAGTAAGGGGAACAAGGGCGGGGATTAGATGCAGGGAGAGAATGGGTAGGAGATGAGAGGGCTAGGAGGTAAAAGGGAAACCAAGGGGAGCATCTCTGGGACAAGCTGGAGACTTGCCTGGGTCGGGCTCCTGGGAGAATATGAGGGTGACTCTAGCTGAGCCTCCTAGCAGCTGGGCACATGCAGACTGTAGTGGCCATCTCCTAGAGCCATGACTTCTGGTGGAGGGAGAGGGACACCAACCCACCCACAAAACCTTCGACCCAAAATGTACCCTGCCTACAAGATGTGTAGGGATAAAGATGGATCAGATTGAGGAAATGGCCAAACAATGCCTGGCCCAACTTGAGACATGTCCCATGGGAGAGAGCCAACCCCCGACAATATTAATGACACTCTGCTATGCTTGAAGAAAGGAGCCTAGCATAACTGTCCTCTGAAAGGCTCCACCCAGCAGTGGATCAAAATAGATGCTGAGGCTCACAGCCAAACATTGGACGGAGTGTAGGGTATCTTGTGGAAGAGTTAGGGGAAGGATTAGAGGGACCTAGCAGGAACAAGAACTCCACAAGAAGACCAACAGAGACAACTGACTCAGGCTTATGGGGACTCAGAGGTGGCGGAGTTCTGAACTTAGGTCTTCATATTTGTGTAGCAAGCAAAATTGTTTCGCTGAGTGTTCACTGAGTCACCGTCTCAGCCCATGTATCGTTTTTATTGTAATCAAGAGGATAAAATAAACATACCAAATAAATAAACTTGGCTTCTTGTGGGGATATGGAGACCACACGTAGAAAGAGTGATGAGATGGGGTGGGGAGTGACAATAGCCATCACACCATGCTCCATCTACTGGTCCAGGGAAAGACCTGGGACACAAACTGAGCTAATAATAATCCTCCCACTGGCCAAGCACATGGAATCTTGAGAGCAGTGATTCTATCATGTACCTTCAGATTGCAGTGGCGCCAATAGTTTCATCCCAGCGTGAAGACAGAAATGGTGAGGTAGAGGCATGCAGTTGACATCAAGGCGAGAGAGAGAGAGAGAGAGAGAGAGAGAGAGAGAGAGAGAGAGAGATGGGCCCTAGAGTTGTTTGGACTGGACTGTGGTTCAGGAGTTACTGCTCTCTACCTCCATCCCTGTCTTTCCCGTTATATGTGCACGTGTGGGGCTTGGGTGTGTGAGTGCCAAGGCACATGGATGGAAGTCATAGGAAGACTTGCAGGAGTCTGTTCTCTCCACCGTGAGGGCCCTTGGCATCAGACTCAGGTTGTTAGGTTTGTCAGCAAGCATCTTCATCCACTGAAACATCTCACTGACTCACTTTTCAGTTTTATTGTTGGAACCTTTCTGGAACCCTGTGACCCAATAAGCCAGTATTTGAACTTTACAGTGAAATCTACAGTCCTTACTATTACTAAAAGGAAGCAGAGTAGGGACAGTGATTGATTGACAGCAGATGTCCACACATAGTCCCATCATGGGGCAGGGTCTTCTCCTAGGTTAGTTCTGTGTCTGTCTTGCACGTGGCTAGCACCGGTTAGTCTCTAAACAGCTCAACCTCTTCACACACTGCTAACCAAAGTGGAGAGAAAATAGGGTTCTCTCTCTCTACTTTCCTGCATCATTTGACCTCATACTAGCCGCCTCCTCAGGTGACCACGCATGTGACTGCTGATTCCACTCACAGTGTCACATGCCCGGCTACAGGGATATGACCACAGCATGAAGAGGCCAACCACACAGCAAGGAGGCACCAGCTCCCCTGGATTTGGATTATTCAGTGTGAAGTTATACCATACCTGAGGTGACCAAGCACAGTGCCACTTCCCTTCTCTCCTGCACACAAGTTAAAAGCCCTGCGTGGCGTGTCTGCATGGGGCGGGCGGGGGAGGGGAAGAGCTTCGCTTGCGGACATGGATTTCTCACAGAAACGTCTTCCTAGATGATGATTAAGCTGGCTACAGATCGTCCATATGGCTAAAGATCTGCCCTGCGTGGTGCTCGGTGCCCAGGGCGCACTAAGCTGCTGAATCCCATCAAGCTCCTGTCGACCAGACTCCCACTGAGCTTTCAGTCTGCATCTGACAGTCCAGTCCTCAGGTTACCCTGAGCTCTGAAACAGCTCGAGTCTTGCAGTCCTTCTGAGCACCATGGCTTTGCCGAATCCTGAAACTTCTGACACTGGTGTCAGGGGACAGAAGGGCCCAACACAGGTTCCCACAACTGGGCTCTGCCCGCCTGGACCGTCTCTTTTCAAATTCTCTTATCTCCAAGCAGAGCCCATTTTTTCTTCATGCACAGGCTGAGAACTTCCCCAGTTTTCTGAGGCTTTCCAGTGAAGACATGGCACAGATCAATAACTATGTTGTCGAGTTGTCTCCGATCTTGTCTGGTGTGGTGTGAACACAGGTTAGCCCCCTCATCTCTGGTAGAACACGTACATCCTCTGGCCTCCTTTGTTCTCTCTCTATTATTCCTGCAGTAGCCCCAAGTTTCTTGTTTTTTTTTTTTTTTAGTTTTGACAACTGAACCTGGGGCATCACATATAAACAAGCACTGCGCCATAAAGCCGCAGCCCCCCAACTTCATGTTTTATTTTGAGACAGGGTCTCACTAAATTCCTCAGATTAGCCTTGGTGCCCAGCTGATCCTGCATTTCTGGCTCGGTCTCCTGAGTACCTGAGGTCAGAGGTCACTAAGCACCAAGCCTGCCTTCATTTAAGAATCAAAATAATGAAAAATTAAAAGAGCACAGGAAAACCCCCTTCTCTTCACACAGATGCAGACTCTCTTCTTACATGGTACTCCTTGGAGTCCTTCATAGGATTTGCATATAAATGGCAGCCGTAGCGGTGCAGGTGTACAGTCCAAATTTTATCTTGCTGTGTTTGTTAGCGAAGAGAATCTAAGACCTTCAGAGATGTTTAAGCTCTTTGGAGTTGTATGATTCCTTTGCAAGTCGTTCACCAGTGAATTTCTAGATGGCAACTTGAAATCTGATCTTAGTTATGTCTAGAAATGGTTCTTCAAGTGTTCAGCCCTGTCTTTGTGGAAACAGAGTCCTCTTTCTGTTCCCCTTTGCCATGCAGGTGGGGATGTGTCCGTGATACCGGCAGGCTTAGAGAGAACATCTCTCGCAGGGTGTTCAGAATGTTTATTTGGCCACTTGGCTTCTGGGCTTTGGAGGAATGTCAGGGTGCTTGACAGAGAAGAGCCATCCAGGTGCGGGTTGGCTGGAGTGGCTTAGCCTGTGTCTGCCCTGGCCTGGGGCCTGTTGCTATCTATGCCAGCAAGCCTGGGGGTCTGTCCATTTAGTTCCTGTCTGCCCGGCGTCTGGTGTGACACCTGCAGGTCTGGCCACGTCTCAGTCTTCACTTACCTTCATCCAGCCTCTCTTCTCTGCAGTGTGCTAACCCCAGTGCAGAGCTCACCCTCTCTGAACCCAGCCCCTGCTGTGGCAGTGTTGGAGGGACCCTGTGTCAGGACCGGCACCTGTCCTCCTGCACCTGCCTTGAAATCTGCTATTTCCTGAATAAGACTTTTTGGATTTGGTGGGAAGACAGGGAGATACAGAGTCCGTATTTGAATCTGATGGAATTGGAGAGGAGAATGCATAGTGGATGTAGGTGTTTGTGTGGTCTCTGTGCGGAACTAACTAACCCAAGGCAGTAGGAGGTTAGCAGTAACAGTAACTGGGATGCTCAGAATTCCAAGGTAGACTGAGAAGGGTTTTACACTCGGGGGGGGGGGGGGGCTGTCACAGACATGGACTCTGTTGCCTGCTTTTTGATCACTTCTCCCTAATGGGGCTGCCTGGCCTGGCCTCAGTGAATGAGTGTGAGCTCAGTTCTGATGTGATCTGATTGCTAGAGTGGGTTGTTGTTGTTGGGGCTTCCCTTTTCTGAGGAGAAGGGGAAGCAGGAAAGGAGGAAGAGGAACGGAGAGTGGGACCAGGAGGAGACGAGGGAGAGATGAGATGTAAAGTGAATATATAAATTTAAATTTTTTTTTTAAAAAAGAAGCTTGTATTTACCAGGTGGTGATAGCACAGACCCTTTATCCCAGCCCTTGAGAGACAGAGACAGGAAGATATCTGAATTTGAAGCCAGCCTTGTTTGCAAAGGGAGTTCCAGGACAGCCAGGGCTACACAGAGAAACCCTGTCTTGAAAAACAAAATAAAACAAAACAAAACAAAAGTAGCAGCTTGTGCTTCTGTCAAATTTGCTGTAAGTGGCTGTAGAAAAACAGTCCCTCCCACTGGCTTTTCATACCTTCAATAGCCTGACCACTGGAAGCCAGAAGCTGCTCTCTGGGGCTTGGCTTAAGTGCCCCAACCTGCTGGATGGATGCGCTGGGTTCTTACTCCTCCGAAGACCTTAGGGTGGCCTTAGGATGAGCTGCAGTGGCCTCAGGAGCCGGTGCTGTCTTTTCATCCCAAGTTCCCTGATGGCTTCATTAGGGGCAGCCTGCTTCTGCAGGACTGTTCAGACCTGGAGCTTGGACATGGCCCTCTGCAGCAGTCACTAGAAATGGTGTCATGTTTGAAAAGAAGAACTTCTGAGGTTAGCCACCGTGGTGAAACCGGGGAATGAGTGTGCTGGGGGTCCTAAGGGACGCCAATGAGGGGCACTCAGAGGAGAATCTGTGTTACACAGGGTGGTGGAGTCAGGCTGATGAGAAGTGCACTTGTGACTGCCTGGTGGTCATCCCTGGAACTTGTCACCACCAGGAGATGTAACTTAGAGGAAGCCTGGATCTGGTTAGTGAAGGCCCCAGAGTGAAGTGGCCAGCACCTGGGGTTGCTCAATGGCAGTGGAAAATTTCAGCATAACCCACTGGCTGGAAGACAATGACCCCAGTAAGGGGTTCAATGGCAAGGATGTCACAAAATTGTCTATAAAGACTTTTCAGGTAATCTAATATTTACAGTGGAGCTCCATCTCTTTCCTACTGTTGAAATACTCCATCTGGAAATTAAGATTGATACTTGCAAGGAATTTGAGGACATCTTCTTTCTTTGGCAAACATTGCATGAAACTGTCCCTTTAGATTATGACAGGAATCAAGAACAACATTAAACACCCTTCCCCAAAGTAGCACAGGAAATGACAATCAACTTTTTTAAAAAAATATTTTTTATTTTTTTATTAATTACAGATTATTCACTTTGTATCCCACCTGTAGCTCTCTCCCTCCTCCCCTCCCAATCCCACCCTCCGTCCCTCTTCCCCACCCATGTCCCTCCCCAAGTCCACTCTGATCCTAGTTTATCAGGTCTCATCAGGAATGGCTGCACTGTCTTCCTCTGTGGCCTGGTAAAGCTGCTCCCCCCTCAAGGGGAGGTGATCAGAGAGCCAGCCACTAAGTTCATGTCAGAGACTGTCCTTGTTCCCCTTACTAGGGAACCCTCTTGGACACTGAACTGCCATGGGTTACATCTGTGAAGGGGTTCTAGGTTATCTCCATGAACGGTCCTTGGTTGGAGTATCAGTCTCAGAAAAGACCACTGAGCCCTGGTTTTTTGGTTCTATTGCTCTTCAAGTGGAGCTCCTGTCCTCTCCAGGTCTTACTATTTCCCACTTCTTTCATAAGATTCCCTGCACTCTGCCCAAAGTTTGGCTATGAGTCTCAGTATCTGCTCTGATACCCTGCAGGGTAGAGCTTTCAGAGGCCTTCTGTGGTAGGCTCTTGTCCTGTTCCATTTTCTCCCTCTTCTGATGTCCATCCTCTTTGCCTTTCTGAATGAGGATTGATCATTTTACCCAGAGTCTTCCTTCTTGATTAGTTTCTTTAGGTAAACAGATTTTAGTATGCTTATCCTATATTTTATGCCTAATATCCACTTACGAGTGAGTATATACCCTGTGTGTCTTTCTGCTTCTGGGATACCTTACTCGGGATGCTCTTTTCCAATTCTCACCATTTGCCTGCAAATTTCATGGTTTCCTTGTTTTTAATTGCTGAGTAGTATCCCATTGTGTAAATGTGCCACAATTTCTGTATCCATCCCTCAATTGAGGGGCCTCTGGGTTGTTTCCAGGTTCCGGCTATTACAAATAAAGCTGCTACAAACATGGTTGAGCAAATGTTCTTGTTGTGTACTTGAGCCTCTTTTGGATATATGCCTAGGAGCGTTATAGCTGGGTCTTGAGGTAGCACTAGCCCTAATCATCTGAGAAAGAGCCAGATTGATTTCCAAAGTGGTTGTACAAGTTTACATTTCCACTAGAAGTGGAGTAGGGTTCCCCTTTCTCCACATCCTCTCCAGCATGTGTTGTCACTTGAGTTTTTGATCTTAGCCATTCTGATGGGTATATAGGATGAAATTTCAGGGTCATTTTGATTTGCATTTCCCTGATGACTAAGGATGTTGAACATTTCTTTAAGTGTTTCTCTGCCATTCGATATTCTTCTATTGAGAATTCTCTGTTTAGCTCTGTACCCCATTTTTTAATTGGATTACTTGATTTGTTGCTGTTTAACTTCTTTAGTTCTTTATATATACTGGATATTAGCCCTCTGTGAGATATAGTGTTGGTGAAGCCTTTCCCAATCTATAGGCAGTCATTTTTTTTCTGACAACAGTGTCCTTTACAGAAACTTTTCAGTTTCATGAGGTCCCATTTATTGATTGTTGATCTTAGAGCCTGTGCTGTTGGTGTTCTGTTCAGGAAGTTGTCTCCTGTGCCAATGAGTTCAAGGCTTTCCCCACTTTTTCTTCTAACTTATTTAATGTGTCTGGTTTTATGTTGAGGTCTTTGATCCACTTGGGCTTTAGTTTTGTGCACGGTGATAAGCATGGATCTATTTGCATTTTTCTGCATGTAGACATCCAGTTAGATCAGCACCATTTGTTAAAGAAGCTGTCTTTTTTCCATTGTATGGTTTTGGCATCTTTGTCAAAAATCAGGTGTCCATAAGTATGTGGGTTTATTTCAGGGTCCTCTATTCAATTCCATTGATAGCCCTACTGTATACAAAAGACAAAAGGACTGAGAAAGAAATTAAGGAAACAACACCCTTCACAATAGCCACAAAGGACATAAAGTACTTTGGTATGAACCTAACCAAGCAAGTCAAAGACTTGTATGAAAAAAATTTCCAGTCTCTGAAGAAAGAATTAGAAGAAGATATCAGAAGATGGAAAGATCTCCCTTGCTCATGGCTTGGCAAGATTAACATAGTAAAAATGGCCATTCTGCCAAAAGCAATCTACAGATTCAATGAAATTCCCATCAAATTACCAACACAATTCTTTATAGACCTTGAAAGAAAAATTCTCAACTTCATATGGAATAACAAGAAACTTAGAATTGCTGAAACAATCCTCTGCAATAAAAGATCTTCAGGAAGTATCTCCATCCCTGATCTCAGGCTATACTATAGAGCAACAATAGTAAAAACTGCATGGTACTGGCATAGAAACTGACTGGTGGATCAATGGAATTGAAAAGAAGACCCTGAAATAAATTAACACATTTATGGAACCTAATGTTTGACAAAGATGCCAAAACATACAGTGGAAAAAAAGATAGCATCTTCAACAAATGGAACTGGTCTAACTGGATGTCTACATGTAGAAAAATGAAAATAGAGCCATACTTATCACCCTGAACAAAACTGAAGTCCAAGTGGATCAAAGACCTCATTATCAATCTTTGAAAACAAGAGGATTTCTGTTTGGAATGTTTTTGTAACTTGATTTCATGTTTCTTCAGTAAGAACTCTCTAGATGATAAGATTATATTTCAAGGCCACGCATTTGGCCACACAGGCAGAAATGAAGATCCGAGTCCAGGCTGTGAGCAGACCTCTCACTTCATGTCGCTGTGAGAAAATAGTCAACAGAACGGTGAAAGGAATGGAGGTTTATTTGGGCTCATGGTTTCAGAGAGTTCTCAGCCCACCAAGGCAGGGAAGGCACCATAGCAGGAGGGTGTTGTAGCGGTATTTTACAGGGTGCATTGGGACGTAGACAGCAGGAAGAACTGGCTCCAGGATAGTAACCTTCATGGAGTCTTCCCTGGTGACCTTTCCACCTGAAAGCTCCAGAGCTGGAGAATTAAGTATCCAGAGCATGGGTGTTAGGAGGGTTGGATGGGGGCACTTCAGATTCAGCCTGTAACAGTGAGTGTCACAGGAAGACATGCTGAATTGTTGAGTGTAAAAGCTAAAAGCCTGCACAGCCCCTGGGCCAGGCTCAGCAGTCACAAAGAAATGATTGGCTGGATGGAGAGATGAGGCTGTCAGAAGCTGAGGCCAGGCTGAAACCACAAAGGCATCTATTGAATCTTAAGGTCCTCTCCAATAGGTGAAAGAAGACTTGGCTCTTCGCTTCGTTTTGCCTGTATAATAATCTCAATGCCAAGACTGAGACATTTGTGCTTCTCTGGTTTATGGTTGGCTTGTGTCATTTTTGTCAATGTATTTAATCCCTTCTACAGCTTGACTTTCAATTTTCCTTAGAATGCTGGTGTTAATTACTCCCCCTCCCACATCTGTTGATTTCCTCCAAGCCTCCTAGATGATTCTGTGCAGTAGCTCCTACCCTTGACCTGTTATGCCTGGCTGGGCTCTGTGGGCCTTCTCTTTCTTCTTTTATTTGAACGTGTCTCTGCAGATGTCTAAATGGAACACACAGTCCCTCCCAAGCTGTGCATGCAATTTTGAATTTACTCCTTAACAGATACCCTCTCTGGGTGAAAATGACAGCCCGAGTTCTCAGCCTTCAACAAAACAAATTAGAATTTTCAACAGATCTCCCTACCAAGAGGATTCCCGAATGCTGTTTTCCATCTGGAAGAACTATTTATTTGTTAAATATTAACTTTTGTGGTATTTCAGCCACTAAAAGGAGTTGTCTTCCAGAAGAATATTAGAAAAATCTGCAAATTATAATGTTGAGGCTGATTTAAAAATGAACGCATGTTTTCAAGGACATGTGAGGCAGCATGGAAGTGATTTATACCAAAGCCCATAAATTCACAGTTCATCATTATAGCCTTTGCTGACCTATTGTTGTGCATTCATTTACCCAATCATTCATTCAGTCACTCAGTGTCTGTCAAGCGCCTCAGGCACTGGGGGTAACTTCAGGACACACTGAGTGGTAATAAGGACGACAATCGATCATTACGATAATAATACCAACAACAGCATGTGAAGAGACGAACACTGTGTCCTTATTTTGTGCCGGACATTGTGCTAGCCATTTAAATTTTTATTTGTTTTTGCAACTCTGGAGATCGAATTCCAGGCCTTGCACATGACAGGCAAGCATTGTTCCACCAGTCTCCATCCTGAGCCCTCATGGATAACTTTTGGTGCTTTACAGCACTATATTCCTACAACAAGGAAGTTTTGGAGCTGTCCTAGAGTTAAATAGCGTGATTGGAAGGCCCCGCTGGTAGGACAGGCCTGAGCTGGTAACTCTGACTACGCTGCCCACTCAGAGTGGGGTCGATGCATCGTTGACAGAAGCCCAAGGCTTTTTCAACACTTAGGCTGGAGCCGAGGGCCGAGAGACTTGGACATCTGTTCCAGCACCTGAGAAGGAATAAAAGAAAGTGTTTTCCAGGCCTTAGTTTTTTTTCTCTCTTCTGGCCTGCTTTGTGTTAGTGGTTTGCTGGAACAGGCCTCCATTGTAAGTGTTTAAAAGTGTTTTTTGTGTTGTAGTCTGTTTGGGGTCCTAGGAGAGAATACACAAACTGAGTGGCTTCTAAACAACATATATTCTTTACACCCAGGGAGACTGCGAAGTTCATTCTTGGTGTCTGGTGAAGGCCAAGTCCTGTCGTAACACTGTGTCCTCGTGCAGTTTGAGGGTGAGGGAGTTCTTTGGTTTATCATCTAACTATCTATCTATCTTCTATCTTGATACTACCTATTATCTACCTATAAATCTATCACCTATCTCCCTGTTGTATGTGTGTGTTTTGTGTGTACACATGTGTGTGAATCCATGGCTCCCACTCATGGATGAGGCTTTACCCTTCTGACTAAATCACTCCTGGATTTCAACACGCAGATTCTCAAGAATCTACAGATCATTTGTCCATTGTAGTTGATTTGACTGGAAAGTAGCAGCAACTTGTGCAAATTTCCAGGTGAGGCTCACCTATCCTATAAGCCTTCTATCTTTTTCAATATTCCAGGAAATGATATCTGCTCTTGTGAACCTGTGCTGAGGCCATTGGCACCTGCAAAAGCACCAAGCTGCCAGCTCAGGGCACCATTTTAAGTTTCTATAGAAATTCTCCGTTTACTTCATTCATTGGATCTGAACGCAACGAAGAATAGGGCACCGAGTGGTCAAGGGGTGTTGAGTCCATGGCTGTTTCCCCCCCTCATACATTCAGGCAGATTTAGATATCTTGTTCTCTCCTCCTCAAACTCAGTTAGCCATGTCCACCTATTCACTTTTCTCTTAAAATATTTCATACTTAGAAAAAAAAAAGGTGATGAGTTATGAGCCAAGTGTCTATTCCCAAAGAGCACTGAGACTATGCCTACCTCAACAGTGTGCATCAGCTTATAAGAGGGATATATGTGTGGAAGAGTCAATATATTTCTAGTAGCCATGAAAGAAATACCAAATGACGGTTGAAAGGCTGTATTCAATTATTTAGGAACTATTTAGGAGGAAGAAGCGTGGGTCTGAATTTGGAAATGAAGCAAGAAAAGATCAGAAGGAACATTTTTGATAAATTGTGACCCTCAACCCATGGGAGAGGTTCTTCTCTTCTGTGTTGAGACCACTGGGGCACTGTGCGACATGTCTATAGTCTGTGTCTATCACTTTGCTCATGGCTGTGGCTGAAGAGATGACAAGAAGCAAGTTAAGGGAGCCCTTATTTCCGGGCATGATTTGAGGGGATCTGAGGGGAAAGGGTGCTGGTGGGAGCGGGAGAAAATAGTCCACACTCGCCTCTCTTCTCCCCTTGTTCTCATGCTGAGTTCAGTGCTTCTGGAGGGCACAGGGAAACCAGGAACATATAAACTCGCACACTTTTCTCTTCAACAGAAGGTATTTGTGCCTGTTTTCTGCCCAGAAAGCTGGGCTACGATGGGGTTAAAAACTCGCTCATCTTCTGCTGTCTGCAGAGCCAGCTTCACCCAAATGACTCAGACTGTTATGCGCACCTCAGACTCCTGAGCGTTGTTTCCCAGTTGACAGGCCCCGTTCTGCGCATGAGGTCTTAGGAACTTTCCAAAAGCATGCACTTCGCCAAGGAGTTTCAACGTAGCCATGCCTTAAGCTTTGCAGTGATAATTGTCACAAGGAAACGTCTTTTCAAAGTTGTACTGTGCTTAAGTACGCCAAAAGAAACGGCTCGGATCAGACTCTAGAAGTTTGAGCCAGCCCACGTAAGTAAGTTGTGCGGAACCGGATTTCCTTCTTGCCTCACTTAGTTCATTCCTCTTCAGGCTCTAGCATTTGCAGGGACCCACACAAATGCTGAACCTAAGGTTCGCCTATGCTCGGCAGGTGGCCAAGCTCCACCTGGCTTTCTCCTACAAGAACCTCCTCAGTCTCTGCACTGACAGAGCCTTGCTTCTCACGTGTGCATCCTGGACCAGCTAGCGTATCACTGAGTGCCCTCTACAAAGCTCTTTCCACAGTAGAAATCACACCTCTTCCCCCAATTTTAGAGTATATTTACTGTAAAATGCTTCTAAAAATTAGTGTTATAAAAGCCAATCTCTTGTTAACTCTTACCCATCACTCAAAACACACCAGGAATGCTCCTGAGTCTGTGAAGTGTGTGTGTGTGTGTCTGTGCGCTTGTGTTTTTATGTGTGGAGGCTAGATATTGTCATTGGACTTCCTTCTGTATCACTTTCTATCTTAGGTTTTCAGTTTCTGCCCTGAGTCTGCCACCTGCTGCTTCGGCTAGGCTAACCACCACTGAGTTTCAGGCACCTACTTGTCTCTTTGCCACAGTGCAGTATTGCACGTCTGGCCATTTATACTGGTGATGGGTACCCGTACTCAGGTCCTCATGTCAAGTGAGCACTTCTTCCACTGAGCCATCTTCCCCGCCCCTTCATCTTCTGATGTGCATTCGATAGTATCAATAATCATGATATCTTGTGTTGACTGTATTTTATAAGAAGCTGAGGTTGTGAAATGGTAGGTGAGTTACTTAAGCTCTGCTAGGGGCTGGAGAGATGAATCAGTGGTTAAGAGCACTGGCTGATGCTTCATCCCCAGCATCCAAATGGTAGCCCGTAACTCTGATTCTAGGGGATCTGACACCTATTTCTGACCTCTGTGGCCAGAAATACCTGTATACTATACACGTATGTGGTGCACAGACAGGTAGGCAAAACATTTAAAAACAAACAGACAGCTATTAAATAACACAGAAGAAATGTGAATTAGCCGGTACCCTTTACAAATAGGTTTCACTGTGTCACCCTGATTTTTTTCCATGATGCCTGCACTAAGCAGTGTCATTGGATAGCAAATTGTCAACTAAATCAGCACTGTAGATAGCTATGCGTGGGACTTAGACTGGAGCCAGCTGGATAGGGTTCTCTATATTTCTATTACCTTACAAAAGCACAAGCATTTAAAATAGAGTTATAGCAACAACAACAACCAAAAAAAGGTCCTCTTGAAAGTATTCCAAGTTGAAGAACGCCTAGGTTTGAAGATTCAATTCGTGAGTTATATGTGTAATACGGTATTTAATTAAATTGTTCTCAGATCCTGATCATGTAGGCCTTGTCTAAATAAGGACCCAGGTAGAGCTGGTCACGGAGCTAATCCAAAGAGCATGCACACGCAAAAGCATGCCAGGCAGTGTCTGTAAACTGAGCACACAGCATGTTCCACACAGTTACAGCTTTGAGCTCTAAAGGTAGAACTTAGTGTCACCAAAACAAGAATTTCTGTCACCTGGCTGAATCCGTGTGAGCTTTTTCACCAGCTACCTTCTTTGATTTTTAATTTTTTTTCATGAATTGCATACATGCATGCAATGTGTTTGTATCAGCCTCCACCCCACCCCTTCCTCCCACTCCTCTCAGATCCCCTTCACCATCTGCTTTCCATTTCTTTTACGATTTATTTTAAATTATGGGTATTTGTGTATTTCTTGGGGACGGGGTTTCCCATGTGGGTGCAGGTTCCTTGTGGAGCCAGAAGAGGGCCTCAGAAACTCTTGAGCTGGAAATACAGACATGGGTGAGCTGCCGGCCATGGGCACTGAGAATGCTACTTGATTCTTCTGCTAGAGCTGTGCATGCTACCTGCTGAGGCATCTGGGTAGTCCCCTGTGTCTATCTTCTTAACTAACAGAATATATGCAGCTATGTGAAGATCTACTTACTTTATTAAATTAAAAGCAGATTTTCATAATCAAACTTGAGGGTCACTATTATAAATGACATGAAAAAGGTGCCGATCTTTACGATAGGAAAGCAGATATTTAGGCCATTCATTTGCCATTTACAAACCACTTTTGGTGGACACTTACGACACCCTGGGTGGCAGATTCTATATTAACCCTCATTAGCGTGACCAGGAAACCACTACCAACCAATGGTGTTATCTTGTCGATGTGGGTGTGTCCTAGGGCAGCTCAGCTTTTTAATGTCCCTCAATAGCCTAGCTACTGTGTGGAAAGCTAAGCCATCTCAGAACTTTCCCAGTGGCTCTGAAGAAAGGACAAGGGGAACGTTGGATCTTTGTCCTTGCCTAGAAGCAGACAAGTCTGGGGCTGCGACCAGAGCCTTGACGAATGACGGCTTTGGTTCCTGGAAACTTGGCCATCCTTCTCCTGATGAGATGGGAGTCATCAGTCCCAAGGCCACTGTGTGCTCTTGAGACACCATGTCCCCTTCGTGCAGCATTGCTTGAGTAGCTTCTTGCAGACATTTGATAGAGTCTGTGGATGCTCTCATTTCTCCCCTGGAAATACTATATAAGGTGCTGTATATAGGCCATCAGCTTAAGAAAGACCCAGTCCCACCTATGAAGGTGTGGTTCCCAGATGGTCCACTTAGGAGGTGGGAAAAAAATCTTTAAGATGTGGGGCCAGACAGGTGGTCTTTTCTTTCTCATTTATTTTATTCACTTTACATCCTTGTAGCCCCTCCTCTCCTCCCCTCCTACTTCTAGCTTCTCTCCTTTCCCTCACTCCTCCCCTTTTCCTCAGAAAATGGGGGCTCCCTTTCCCATCCACCCCAGTTCATTAAGTTGTATCAGGACTGAATGTGTCCTCTTCTCCTGTGACCTGTTAAGGCAGCCCGCCAGGGGAAAGTGATCTAAAAGCTAGCAAGTGAGTCCATGTCTGATGCAGTCTCCACTTCCCTTACTGGAGGACCCACTTGAAACCTAAGCTGCCCATCTACTTCATCTTTGTAGGGGGCCTGGGTGCAGTTCATGCATGATCCTTGGTTGATGCGTCAGTCTCTAGGCCCTGGTTAGTTGACTCCATTGTTTTTCTTGTGGAGCTCTTGTCACTTCTGGGTCCTTTTCTCTTTTCTTCCACTATTCCTCAAGAGTCCCTATGCATTGGCCAATGTTTTCCTGAGTCTTACCATCTGTTTTGAGGTGATGTTGGGTAGAGCCTCTCAGAGGACAACTCTGACAGGCCAAAGAATGAATAAGGAAACTGTGGCACATTTACACAATGGAATACTACTCAGCTATTAAAAACAAAGAAATTATGAAATTTGAAGGCAAATGGACGGAACTAGAAAAGGTTATCCTGAGTGAGTAACCCAGACACAAAAAGACTCACATGGTATATACTCACTTACAACTAGATTTTATCCATATTGTATAGGATAAGCACCCTATGAGGTGTAGACCCAGAGAAGGTAGTAATAAAGAGAATCTAAGGTAGGATGCATAAATCTCACTTTGAAGGGGAGACAAAATAGACAGAGGTAGTGGCTGAAGAGAGGGAACAAGGTAGGAGAGGAGGCATAGAGAGTTAAGAGCATGGAGATCAGACCTGAGGAGAGCAAGGGCGAGAGGACAGAAAGCCTGTACAGAAAAGGGAAACTGAGGGTGGAGACATCTCTGTGACAAGCTGGGCAGGCTCCCAGGAGGATATGAGGAGAACTCAAGCAGAGACTCCTAGTAGCAGAGAACATAGAGACTGAAGAGGCCACCCTCTAACTAGAATAGTCTTCTAGTAAATGGCAGGGAGCACCAATCTTTGACACAAAATCTTCGTTAGGAGGTCTTTTGTCATTGTAGGTATTTGCTTGAAGGGGAATGAGGAGCCCTGGGTGGTCCTTGCTCTCTCGTATTGTTTCTTTGCTACAAATTTAGAGATTTTTGTTCCTGCCACCTATGGCTTTGCCCAGGGCCCAAACCTATCACAGACTGGAAATCCCAAAACTGTGGGTTAGAATAAACCTTTATAGCATTTAATTATCTCAGGCATTTTGTTACAGTCATCCCAAACTGACAGACACAATCTTGTTCAGGAAGTGTAACATTTATGCAGTCAATACCTATCTGCTTATCTGCCAGGGCCCAGAAAGGGAATGAAGGATCAGAACATTAATTTTATGCAATGTGTTCTCTTTATTTGGGCCTGTGTCAATGTTCTGAGTGCATCAAAGCCATGTCTTACTCACTTCACCTTGAAAAATAGGAGAAAAGAATCTCTCATGTCTGTTGGTGTCATTCCTAAACTGCTTTGCTGAGCTGCCGTGGAGAGCGGACTGTTGAGGAGTCAATGCTCTGGTATAATTGAAATTATAAGTCCATTAAGTCCCCAAGCAAGAGCTCCCTCTCCCCCTCCCACCTTCCCAATTTTGGCTTATTATTCTCATCTTATTTAAAAATAGCATGGAGTCTGAGGCAAGATGGTGCTGTTCTCTGGAGACTGACTTGCTAACGACCCCCATCTTCAAATGGTCAGTGATAATAAACAAGGAGAGGAGATCTCCAAGGGGGCAGAACATTAATAAGGGAAGATTTTAAAATTAATTTTTCAAGTTAATTAAAATGTCCAAAAGCACAATAAAACCGCAGAAAATCTGGCAAGGGAATGGCAGCAGGCCTGATTAATGCAAGTCAACTGTCTTTCGAGGGTAATAGTAATAATGATGAGATTACGGATATGGAAGAACCTGCAAGAAAGGCGTGTGATGTGTGCAGAATACAAACTGCATCTGAGTTACTCTTTTATGGTGCACAATGGATCTTATTAAGAAGGAATAGCAGCAAGAATTACCACCAAATTGCTCAATAAAAGTATTGTGTAATTACCAGTGTTGCAGCAGCTGGAGCAGCAACACCTCCCATTGATGTTCTTCGCATGCTCTGCATCTACGTCCACTTTGCAAGGGGCTGTGGGCTCTAACATGCTGTTTAGCTCATGGCTGAAGAGTGGGTTTGAGGGTAGCGAGATCAAAAACATGTGAACGTGGCATAAGAAAGGCGCTGCATTGGGTCTCAGGGCTTCTGTTCAACAGAGAGGTTCAGATATCAACGTCACTCACTTTAAGACGACTCAGCCTGTGTTCAGAGCTGCCCTGGGGTCGGAAGAGACAGAGATTTGAGGATGGAGAGATAGCACAGTGGTTAAGAGCAATCGTTGCCCTTACAGAGGACTTGAGTTTGGTTCATAGCCTCCACAGAAGGCTGTGCAAGGCTGTAAGTCCAGTTATAAGGGATTTGGTGCCCTCCCATCGACTCTGAAGGGCACCTGCACTAAAATGGCATTTTGTCTGTAAAGGGATGAAGTAGAGGTGGCTGGAACATACACTGAATTTAAAAATCAAGTGGTTTTGATGTTGGAAAGACTGTGACCAGTGGACGTGGACACTTCCTTACTTGGGAGGTTTTAAATGTTTGAAGAACTAGGCTATGCTTAATATCAAGGCAATGCCAGTCAGTGTTCTTGGCTGGAGCTGTCCCCACAGAAAATGGAAGCACCGTCAGGGCGTGGGGGGTGCACCTATAATCCCAGCTGTCATGAAGCTGAGGCAGGAGGATTGCAAATTTGAGGGCAAAATAGTATACATTGGGAAACCTGCTTGAAAGATAGAGATAGTGATAGTGATATAGAGGTAAATACAGAGAGACAGAGAAGTGGCGATAGAGACGAGATGATGGATATAGAGACAGAGACAAGGAGGGAAGGAGAGAAACAGGGAGGGGAGAGAGAATGCAAGCAAGCAGTATTTAATGTTATCACATTTATCTCATGCATATGTCTTGTACACAGGGTCTCTTTGGCATTTATTTATATTATTTCTTTTTTTATTTATTACATTTTATTCACATTTTATTCCAGCTGTAGCCCCCCCCCTTGTCCCCTCCCTTTCCCTTCTCCCTCTTGCCCCTCCCCAAGTCCACTGATAGGGGAGGTCCTCCTCCCCTTCCATCTGACACTAGCCTATCAGGTCTCATCATGACTGGCTGCTCTGTCTTCCTCTGTAAGGCTGCTGGTAAGGCTGCTACCCCTCCCCTCAGGGAGAGGTGATCAAAAAGCCAGCCACTGAGTTCATGTCAGAGACAGCTACTGTTCCCCTTACTAGGGAACCCACTTGGAGATTGAGCTGCCATCTGTGCAGAGGTTCTAGGTTATCTCCATGCATGGTTGTTGGTTGGAGTATTGGTCTCAGAAAAGACCCCTGGGCCCAGATTTTTTGGTTCTGTTGCTCTCTTTGTGGAGCTCCTGTCCCCTCCAAGTCTTTCTATATCCCCTTCTTTCATAATATTCCTTGCACTCTGCCCAAAGTTTGGCTATGAGTATCAGCATCTTCTTTGATACCCTGCTGGTTAGAGGCCCTCTTTGGTAGACTCCTGTCCTATTTCCTCTTTTCTCCCTCTTCTGATGTCCATCCCATTTGCCTTTCTGCGTGAGGATTGATCATCTTACCCAGAGTTCTCTTTCTTGCTTAGCTTCTTTAGGTGTTCAGATTTTAGTTAGTATGTTTATCCTGTATTATATGTCTACTATCCACTTATAGGTGAGTACATACCATGTGTGTCTTTCTGCTTTTGGGACACCTCGCTCAGGATGATTTTTTCTAGTTCCCACCATTTTCCTGCAAATTTCATGATTTCCTTATGCTGACTAGTATTCCATTGTGTAAATGTATCATAATTTCTGTATCTGTTCCTCCATTGACGGACATCTGGGTTGTTTCCAGCTTCTGGCTATTACGAATAAAGCTGCTACGAACATGGTTTTTGATATCTTATGTGTATTTGTGGAGGGGCCATGTGCATGCATACGTTAGAGGTCAACAGAAGCATCAGGTGTCCTGGGCTTGAGCTGTAGGTGGTGGTGAGCTGTTTGATGTGGGTGCTGGGAACTGAACTCGGTCCTCTACAAGAGCAATGAGTGCTTTTAACCACTGGGCATCTCCACAGCCCTCTTTGGGGCATGCTTGGACTTAGGTATGTCTTAGGAAATGGCTATATGGTAGACTTGCAGAACAGAGCATAAGAGAACTTTCGGGTGCAGCCATTACTTGAATGTGGTGTTCTTCAGGAAGCAGTTGGGAGATAAGAGCTTTGGTATGCTATGAGGTGGCTTTTAGGGACATGTGGAAGATTTAAGCTGAGCCCACTTGCACACCAGTGTATGTCTGCTTCCCTGGCTCTGAGGTGGAGATGAGAGGTGCGAAAGCTTAGTTATGACTTCCTGGAAAGATTTTGGGCTCATGATCATAGGATAGAATTGGTTTACTGCTGTGAGTTATCTTATGTGTGTGTGCATGTACATGCATGCAGAAGCCATGTCTTTCTCAATGACTCTCTCCATCTTAGCTTTTGACAGTGAATCTGGTTTACTGATTGGCTAGTCTGGTTGGCCAGTGGGCCTCTGGGATCCTCTTACTTCAGCTGTCTGAGTGTCAGGATCACAAATGTAAGCCACCGAACCTGGGTTTTATGTCTGGGGTGTTGGGGATCCAAGATTATAATCCTTATATTCATGTGGCAGGCATTTGCTGACAAAATCATTGTCCCAAACCCTCCCTCCCTCCCTCCCTCCCTCCCTCCCTCCCTCCCTCCCTCCCTCCCTCCCTTCCTCCCTCCCTTCCTCCCTCCTTCCCTCCCTCCCTCCCTCCCTCCTTACTTTTTGAGGCAGAAACTCCAAATCAAGTCCAGAGCTTCTGCCAAGTATCAATAGCTGACTTGCAGATGATCCTTTGTCTCCATGTGTTAAGGTTTGGGATTACAGGTGGCCTGTGGGACATCTGACATTTTCATGAGTCCTGGGGTTCTGAACTTCAGCTGTCTTGCTTGTAGGGTAAGGGCTTTAAACACTGGGCCATTTTCCCAGTCCTGGTCCTTGATGTTTTAAATGAGTATTAGTAAGACCTTCTAGGTGGCTTCTTGACCTTGATACAGTCTTCTTTCACCTCAGGACATAGTTTCTGTTTGTTTGTTTTGTTTTGTTTTCTATTTACAGACTTCCACAGGAGGGATGGACTTTAAACGTAGCCTTCCAGGAACTTTCTTGGTTACTGATTTACACAGGTGTCCTTGTTCCCGGCTGTAGCCCATGTTTAGATTTTGTTGGTCAACAGTCAACAAACAGCCTTGCTCCCTCTGCTCAGGATGTTTTGGAGTCACGCCTGCAAGCAGCCCACTTCGAGCCTATGGTGCCATTTCCCCTCCTCTCTCCCGAAAATGATATGGGTATGTTTTTTGCTGTTCCTTTGTTGTTGTTAAGATTAGGTAAGGTGTTTCTTACCTTGTAACCTTAAATGATGGTGGGCTGAATGGAGGTTTTCACCCCCTTGGTTCTCAGCAGGCTGGGAGACCAGCCTTATTCTTTTTATGAATTTTGCCTAAGAGTGGTGGGGCCCTTCACACACCCTCTCAGATAAACCGAGTGCGACCCTGGCTCTTCTCTTTTGCTTGATGAGAGAATTACTGTAGCGCTTAAGATTCCTGCTTAACATAGAGCTAGAATTAAGGCTTTCCTGAGGGCAGTTGTATTAAAAAAAAAAAGTCTGTTTTCTTTCACATAAGCTTTGGAAATCCTGGATTAAGCATTTACATGCATCTCTTTCTAGAGAGCTGCTTAGAGACTATAATAATGCATGTTATAGTTCTGCAAGGAGGAATGCTTTATGAGCCATCAGAATTAGAGATAACTCTCATCTCTGGGCCAGGTCCTTTTTTAATTTCTTTTTTTCAGTACAATAAAATGTAAATTTCAGGACATTGCGAGGTAGCGACCAAATGAAAGAGATTTTATTGTCTTTTAATATCCTATACAACTCAGAATGAAATATCACCTGGGCGTACCTCACCGTCGCTGGAAGCTGAATGAATCTCTTCAGTGCTCATGAGTGTGTGGGGCTCAGAGCTGGCTCAGTTTGGTTTGCCACTGGGAGAGGATGAGGAGGGAGGTCCTTCCTACTGCCTTCTGTCAGTCAGCCTGGGAGAGCAGCCATCCTGAGATGGACATAGTGCCTTAGCCTTCTTCTTGCTCTGCCTAGCACAGAAATTGCAGGCCAGTTGGTGACACCAAGGCTAAATGCTCCCCTCCCTTCCTCCCTCCAGTCCTCTCCCCTTCTTGGAACTTGCAGAAATAAACTTAACTTCTGACCAGTAAGGGATCTTCACAGCGTCTGTTGCCTTCCCTGACTTTTTTTGCATGGTGACACCTGTTACCTCCCAGAGACTCGCTCTGCTCACACATGCTCCGCTGACACCCCCCCCCCATCTGCCAGCTGAGACTTCTCAGCTCTGCCCTCTTTTCTGCTCTCTGTCCAGAAGCCTGTGGGTCCTCCTAGACTCTTCCAGGCATTGCAACCCCTCAGCATGACTTCAACCTTCACTGGCATTCATTCTTTCCTCCCCTGCCCTTTGACTCAAGATGGTCAGAGCGTCTCACCTCTGCTGGTTTCTGCCTCTCATCTTTTCCTTGTGTCCCTCCTTCTCTCTACCCTTCCATCTCTGGAACCTTGCAAATTGGGCCTCATGTCCTTGTAGATAAATATTTAGGCTTTTAGTGACGGTTCACAAGGTCTTGTTGCTGTTCTGATCTTGGGCCCAGATGGGCTGTTTGGGGGTCTAAATAAGATTGGCTTCAATATTTTGTTACTGCCCTACCTTATGTGGCCACAGAAATCTTTTGCTATGTGTGTGTGTCTCCAGGAACTAGTATCCACAGACCCGTCTTTCAGGTCTCCATATTTGAATGCCTTTTAGAGGTGATGGGTGTAGTATGGGAGGAGTTTGGTGAGGATGGGTATTTAAGAAGCTGATGGGAGCTGTATCTGGTAAAGACACCATTGTTCTTCAGTGCAAGCTGCTCTTGACTCCCATTCTCTTCAGCAATAGTGATATTAGCAGTTTCTGCCCCGATTAAAACATTCCCTCAGGGAAGCTCCTTAAGATAGAAAATCAACAACTGAAGATAGCTTCAGGAAGTCCCTGAAATGGATTAGATTTTCTAGGCCCCTCTCTCCAAAGAGCAAATAATAAATACATTGGAGATTCCCTCTCAGATAAGTCAAGCTACAGAGAAGACTCAGAGCAGATCAAAGGCCTGGAAGAAGCAGAAAGTAGCCTAGCCACATGGAAGGGTCTTAGGTCAATAGATGTACCTGGAAAGGGTACCCTCTAACCCGTCCAGCTGTCTGCAAGCTGGGCGGTATGTTCCAGGTACCTAGATCTGTGAGTTGTCACTCACAGTGTGGTGGATTTTTGATGATGCAGCTGTCTTTGAGTCATTTCTGCTCCCGTAAGTATCCCCAATAAAGTTCATTGGAACACCAAGTTGGGCCCCAATCGTATCTGTACTTTGGTCTGCTATGGACTACCTCTGTGGGGTGAGTAGATACGTGTGGATGGTGTCTCCCCAGGAAAGACTGTCCTACAGCAGCATCGTGTAAGCAAGTCCGTGCTTGGCTGACAAAGGGAGGTATGCTATAGCCGTTTTTGAATCGTAATTCCCAGATAAGCTTTTTCTTCCCTGGAGCTCTGTCGCTCTGTATTGACGGGTCTTCTGTCCTGTCTGCTCACAGGGGAGGGGTCTCACAGGAAGGTGTGGAAGGGCCAGCTCCACCATCTTACAAAGTCCAGGTAGCTTGTCTAAGTGTTCAGTAAGGTAGGCCTGCTGGGGTGAGAAAGACTGAGTGAGGAGGTCTTTAAATTCTGCACCTTGTTTGTCCTTCACAAACGGAGCTCAGTTCACTTGAATGTTCTGGAGGTAAGCATGCGTGTTGGAGACTGGCAGCCTCTTTTCAAGTCATCAGGGAGGCCAGACACTAGGCATTTAGTAAACAAGGAGGTGCCATGAACTCTACTGGAGTCTCGGAGACGCCCTCTTCTTGCGGCCTGGTACTCATTCAGATGCTGCTGTTGGACCCCATGTGGATCTGCTGGCTCGACCCTCTGGCTCTACTCATCCTTGGATTGCCCCACCTCTCTGTTCCATCATCCTATTGTGGAGGTCTCTGCTTTGTTTCCATTCTCCTGCTTGAGATTGGGATACTGAAAACTGGACTACAGAATGGTTTGGAGCTCCTCAAGCAGCCTTCAAAGTCCTCCAGGACCCGTTGGGTACGCACTTCATTCTTGTGGGATAACCAGCTTCTGTATGGACAATGCTTCTTTCCATCGGGGCTGCACCGGTGCTTCATAGCTGGTGCCCTCCGTGCGACCAATGGGCCACAGGTAAGTCCTGACTCACTCTATCTCCGGGGAAAGGAATATAAGGACCACACATCGACAGGATGCAATTCCCCCTTATTGCAACTTTCTAAAGGCTTGAATAACTCCAAAAGCAGAGAACGGCCTCATGGAAACCCAGGTCTGATTGCCAACATTGCCCTTCATCACCTCACCAAAGACCTGGCGGAAAGGGTGGCCCGTCTCCTACAAATATGTGTGGGTTTTATTCATTTTAGACAGGGACTCGTGTAAGCCAATCTGGCCTCAAACCCACCACGGGGAGAGAGTTTCTATGCCTGTGACCTTGAACTTCTAATCTTCCCGCCTTTATCTCCCACCTTCTGGGATTAGAGGTATCTGGCGCCAAGTGTAGTTTAGGTGGTACCAGGGATGGAACTCGGGACTGTGAGCATTTGCTAGGCAGGCATCCTGTCAGCTGAACTACATCCCCAGTCCCTGAGCATCTTTAGAGCCGTATTCAGGATCACATCTACAGATCCTCACTGGAGGCTAGGGAGACCTTTTTTTATTTTTTTCTGATTTGGTCAGGATTTTCCTGGTTTCATGTCCCAGAAAACTTCTCTGTCCGAGGTAACCAGATGGTTGGTCACCTCCTTCACGCCTTTTTCCCTCAGGCGTTCCCTCAGGCTCTGTCCGTTATTGAACAGGTCACATCCTGTGCTCTCTGGGCTTTTCTTCTGGACTGTGGAGCTCATGAAGGCGGGGCTTCCATTTCACTCATCTTATCTCTTCATGCCTGTGTTGAACAGGTGGCCAGGATCTCAGCTGAACTTGAATTGCTGCTGAAGGCTTAGGTACTGGATACATGTCTGTGCTCTTAATTTAAATTTTGCATTTATTTTAAATCCGAAACATATAGGTACATATTTATGGAGCACAATGTGATATTTTGGTAAGTACTGTAGCATGATTGTTTCACACTAGATAACACAGCCATTATGTTGCAGACTTTAGTGATAAGAACATTTGAAATCTGCTGTTCCAGAAAATTCAAATATATGTTTACCTCACCATGCAATAGCTCATCCCAGGCCATGGCCATGAGAACTCTCCCCCCTATTTCAGGTTCAGCATATAATAATTGGATAACATGGCATTTGCGGTACTCAGCTGAGCAAATGCCTTTTTGTTTCTGGAAAACGCAGTCTCTGACACGAGCATAACAGTAAAAATTTCTGTTTAAAAAACTCACACATGCCAGGCAAATACTCTACTACTGAGCTACAGCCTCAGCTCTCTTTTCACTTTTTAATTATGAGACAGAGTCTAAGTTGCCCAGGCTAACCTTGAACTCACTTTACATCAGGCTGATTCTCCTGCTTGAGGCTCTTGAATAGCTGGGATTATAGGTCAGCGCCTCGGGGCCCAGCCTAACAGTTTTCCTAACTGGTTTTGGTAGCTAATTAGAGAATGCTTTAGAGTATTTGTCTTCCCTAAGGTCTCCCTTGTTGTTTAGCTTCTTTAGGACTGTAGATTTTAGTATGTTTATCCTATATTACATGTCTAATTTCCACTTATGAGTGAGTATATACCCTGTGTCTCTTTCTTCTTCTGGGATACCTCACTCAAGATGACCTTTTCTAGTTCTCATGATTTCCCTGCAAATTTCATGATTTCCTTGTTTGTAATAGGTGAGTAGTATTTCATTGTGTAAATGTACCACAATTTCTGTATCCATCCTCAAATGAGGGACATCTAGGTTGTTTCCAGCTTCTGACTATTACTAATAGAGCTGCTACGAACATGATTGATCAAATGTACTTGCTGTATATTTGAGCATATTTTGGATATATGCCTAGGAGTGGTATAGCTGGGTCTTGAGGTAGCACTATTCCTAATTGTCTGAGAAAGAGCCAGATTGATTTCCGAAGTGGTTGTACAAGTTTATATTTCCACTAGCAGTGGAGGAGAGTTCCCCTTTCTCCACATCCTCTCCAGCATGTGTTGTCACTTGAGTTTTTGATCTTAGCCATTCTGATAGGTATAAGGTGATATCTCAGGGTCGTTTTATATATTCTGGATATTAGCCCTCTGTCAGATATAGGGTTGGTGAAGAATCTTTCCCAGTCTGCAGATTGTCCTTTTGTTCTGAGGACAGTGTCCTTTGCTTTACAGAAGCTTTTCAGTTTCATGAGGTCCCATTTATTGATTGTTGATCTTAGAGCCTGTGCTGTTGGTGTTCTGTTCAGGAAGTTGTCTCCTGTACAAATGAGTTCAAGGCTCTTCCCTACTTTTTCTTCTAACAGGTTTAGTGTGTCTGGTTTTATGTTGAGGTCTTTGATCCACTTAGACAGGAAAGGACAGGGAACAGGACAGGAGCCTACCACAGACATCTCTGAAAGATTCTACTGATCAAGGCATCGAAGGAGATACTGAGACTCATAGCCAAACTTTGGGCAGAGTGCAGAGACTCTTAAGAAAGAAGGGGAAATGGAAGACCTGGAGGGGACAGGAACTCCAAAAGGAGAGCAACAGAGCCATAAAAACTGAGCCCAGGGGAACCCTAAAGAAAATGATACCCCAACCAAAGACAATGAATGCATGGAGAGGACCCGAAACCCAGGCTCAGATGTAGCCCATAGACTCAGTCTCCAAGTGGGGTTCCTTAGTAAGGGGAACAGAGACTCTCTCTGGCATGAACTCTGTGGTAGGCTCTCTGATCACCTCCCCCTGGGAGGAGCAGCCTTACCAGGCCACAGAAGAAGACAATGCAAACAGTCCTGATGAGACTTGATAGGCTAGGATCAGATGGAAGGGGAGGATGCCTTCCCCAATTAGAGGACTAGGGGAGGGGCATAAGGGGAGAAGAGGGAGGGAGGGTAGGCTTGGAAGGAGATGAGGGAGGGGTCCACAGCCTGGATGCAAATTGATTAAATTGTAATAAACGATAATAATAATAATAATAATAATAATAATAATAATAATAAAAGAAAAAAAGAGTGTGTATCAACTCACAGGTCCATCACTGGAGAGAATAACCAACATTTGTACATCTTTGGTATGGAATAAATACTAAATCATAATTTTGTAGTTTTCTTTACTAATACAAAGGAAACATTTTCTGTTTTTGGGGTATTCTCCCATGTAATTACACATCAATTTAAACATTTTCTTTTTGTTGATTTATTCTTATTTTTTATTTTGGCCTTTTAAAAGTTTGCTCCCGCCTTGTTTGAGGCAGGGTCTCTGCTGTCTGTTGGTGTGCATAGACCCTCTGGCCCTTGAGCCCACAGCTTCCCTTGTCTTTCCTCACTCTTTTACAGGCGTTATGGGATTGTTGGCACATGCTATGTCATCTGACTTTATGTGGGCTCTGGGGATTTGAACCCACTTCTTTATGCTTGCATGGCAAGTGACTTACCCACTGAGCAGTCTTTAAGCCATTAAATATGTTGATGAAAAACCAAAGTAGATTTATCAGTTTTATTTGAACATTTTCATATGCTAGATGATTTAACCATGTAAATATAACATGAATATATGCAGTTAAGCAAAATTAAGACCAAATAGGAGAAAAGAAAGAACGCTTTGAAACCTCATTCATTTTCAAATTACCTCTATTCGCACTTTGGTGTCTGTCTTCCTTGGTTCTTTTCTATAGGTCTATAATATGCTTTTGTGCATGTTACTAGCAAGGCCAGAAATCTTTTACTTTCTGACCATCTATGGCTTTTGTTTCTGAAATGCTCCATGTATTTGGGTGGGTTTCAATTCTTCAAATGAAGTTATATGCTAGCTTTAGCATATTAAAGCTACTAAATATTCTGTTGTAAAACTTTAGCAATATCTGTCTCCCAATTTAATTTCTTTTAGCCATGATTTTCTCTCCAGAACTTTAAATTTTAATGGAGTCTAATATACCAATATTAACTTTTAGTTTCTGCCTTTGTCTTAACATAAGAAAGACATTGGCCACCCTAAACTATATTTAAAAAAATCTATGGCTAAATATGGATTTCTTTGTTTATATTTTAATTTTAAACCCATCTGGAATTCATCTGGCATAAGGAATTATGTAGTAAGGATACAAATTTACTCCCCCCCCCCCGAAGGCAAGCTAATTATTCCAACATCTTTTCCCCTTTGATTAGAAATACCAGTGTTAGCATATATGCATATATATATATATGCATATAATGTTTCCCTGTTATTGTTATTTTCTAAAATACAATTACAGTTTTGATGTTTTTTTTCTTTCTTTAATGGTAAAATGTAGAATGCTGTGGTCCCTTAGGAGTGGTTTCACTTCTTGCTTCTTGTTATGACATTATCTGTCACTCTTTCCACAGCTGGTCCCTGCTACAGTCTTCGGTGAGTTGTGGGCTGGGCAGAGCACCATCCTCACAGCTGGCCTTGACTGTCTCTCCTCTGTCATGCAATGCACTTTAATTTTTGTTTGGGACTTATTTTTTCCAAAGTTGACAAGGAGATAAAAGTCTCAAAATAGTGCAGCCCTCCGAATTCTTTCTGTTATATTTGTATTAAATGAGTGTTTGACCTTTTAAAATAGGGGCTTTAGGTCTGGGGCTCAGTAGTAGACTGCCTGCTTGCTGTGCAGAAGACCCACAGTTCAGTGCCTTTCAGAAAGCTAGTTTGGAAGCTGGCTTGTCAGGGAAGGAGGCCTTTTTGATAAAATAATTGTCCAGTTTAGCAGAATTCTACATAGAGTTTGAGGTTCAAATTTTTCAGATGATAACGGCGACCTTTGTTGTTTTTTTCCTCTTTAGCAGCTGTGTTTTGTTTCAGATGTGTATGTCATATATAGACCGGTCTGGCTTTCTCTTTTCTTTGTGTTTATTGCTCTATCCTTTATGTCTGTGTGACAGTTAATCCATGTCAACTTTGCTGGATTCTGAGTCATCCATTAAACTCAACAGTACGCATGGGTTTCCTCGGAGATGTTTAAAGAAAGGGGGGAGGCCCCTTAATGTGGGTGACACCACCTCATGGGCTGAACAAAAAGGTGAAAAGGAGAAAGCTAGTCGGGTACCAGCATTCTTCATTCACTTTCCTGGTTTGCTCAGAGGTGAACAAGCAGCTCTTCATGGTTGCTGCTTCAGTCTCAAGCCATGCCAGCTGCCCTGCCTTCTTCCCCAGCATCTCTGACTTCTCCACAGCTGCCCTGTTTTCCTCCCCAGCTTCCTTGCCTTCCTCTTCAGCTGCCCGCCTTCCAGCCCAGCTGCCCTGATTTCTACTCATGATGAACTAAACACGAGCCAAGATGAACCCTTTCTCCCTTAACTTGTGTCTTGCCAGGTGTTTGCTCTCCAGGAAGAGGTCAGGTACTGCTGTAGCCTGGCTGTGCTTGTTCTTATCAGGTTGCTTGGTGGCCAGTCACACCCCTTGCTCCTAGCTCCTCATCCCCTCCCTACTCGACCTTCAGAGCAGGAGGGATGCTTCTCTTTCCTACCTCTTGACTTTGAACTCTGCTTGGATGATTTGACCAGTGCAGTGTAAATGCAAACAAGGGTGGCTTGCTTTGGACAGAGGCTTAGGCTTGTCTCTTGAGCTACTGCTTCTTGGAATAGGAAGCCCCAGTGACTGCTGCCTGTTTGTGAAAGGAAATGTGGAACGAGAATATGCAGGAAGCCAAGCAGAGGGTAGCTGAGACCTGCAAAGCTGCAGTTCACCTGGACACCTATGTTCAAGCGATAAATGTTTACCATAGCAAGCATGGAGATGGGGAGTTATCTGTTACTATGGTTACCACATTTCCTCCCCTTTTCCCATACAGGCCTTAAAAATAATGATCTTCCTGTCTTTCTCTCCATTACTCATCATCAAAAACCATCAGGAGGCTATAATGAAGTAAGCAAGTCAAGGAAGATTGGGTTCTGGGTATGAGGTGGCAGCAAGGCTGTGTGGGGTGGAGGGAGGAGCTATATCCTGAAGGATGAAGAATTATGGTAAGAATATTGGGAGCTTTGATACACTGCTAGGTAGAGTCTTTCACGGCCCCTCTGCAGTAGGCTCCTGTCCTGTTACTTGTTTTCTCCTATGTCCAATGCACCTACCATTTGTCTTCTAAGTGAGGATTGATCATCTTACCCTGGGTCCTCTTTCTTGTTTATCTTCTTTAGGTGTGTAGATTTCATTATGTTTATCATATCTTATAGGACTATATGAGTGAGTATATACCATGTGTGTCTTTCTCCTTCTGGGATACCTCACTCAGATTGATCTTTTCTAGATCCCACCATTTGCTCATTTTTGATTGCTGAGTAGTTTTCCATTGTGTAAAAATACCACAATTTCTGTATCCATTCCTCCGCTGAGGAACATCTAGGTTGTTTCCAGGTTCTGGCTATTACAAATAAAGCTACTGCAAACATGGTTGAGCAAATGTCCTTGTTGCATACTTGAGCAAATTTTGGGTATATGCCTCAGAGTGGTATAGCTAGCAGTGTATCAAAGCAGATACTAAGACTCATAACCAAACCTTCGGCAGAGTGCAGGGAATCATATGAAAGAAGGGGGAGTTTGTATGACATGGAAAAGATAGGAGCTCCACAAGGACCAAATATATCTGGGCATGGGGGTCTTTTCTGAGACTGACACTCCACCAAGGACCATGTATGGATATAACCTAGAACCTCTGCTGGGATGAAGCCTGTGATAGTTCAGTAACCAATTGGTTTCCCATAGTAAGGGGAACAGGGACTATTTCTGACAGGAACTCAATGGCAGGCTCTTTGACCTCCCAACCCCCCTAAGGGAGGAGCAGTCCTTCTAGGCCACAGAGGAGGACTTTACAGCCAGTCCTGAAGATACCTGATAAAACAGGGTCAGATGAAAGGGGAGAAGGTCCTCCCCAATCAGTGGACTTGGAAAGGGGCAGGAAGGAGATGAGGGAGGGAGGGTTTGGGAGGGAATGAGGGAGGGAGATATAGCTGGGATACAGAGTTAATAAAATATGACTAATAATAAAAAAAGAAAAAAAAAACCAAATACAAACAAAAAAGAATACTGGGAGCCATTTATCTTTTTTTATTTATTAGAGATTTCTTTTAATTGTATTTATTTATGTGTGCACGTGTGTATAGATGTATGTATGTATGCATGTATGTTTGTATGTATGTATACATGTATGTTTTATGTGTATGTGAATGTGCATGTATGTATACTTGAGTGCAGGTTCCTGTGGAGGCCAGAAGGAGACACTGAATTCTCTGGAGTTGGAGTTACAGGCAGTTGTGAACTCCCTGATGTGAGTGCCGGAACTGAGCTCAGGTCCTCTGCAGCAAGTGTTCTTGATCACTTAGAATCTCTCTACCTCCCTCTGGCCTTTTAATCGTGTGTGTGTGTGTGTGTGTGTGTGTGTGTGTGTGTGTGTGTGTAGGATTCGATTGTGTGTATGTATTTGTGTGCGGAGTGTGGAGGTCAGAGGGAAATGCTGGGTTGCCTTCTCCTTATTTGAGGCAGGGTATATTTTTTATTATTAATTAATTTATTTTCCATCTTGATCACAGCTTCCCCTCCCTCCTCCCCTCCCCTCCCCCGCTATCCACCCCTTCTCCCTTTCTCCTCAGAAAAAGGGAGGCCTCACCCAGCTAGCTGTCAACCAGCCTTGGCATGTCAAGTTGTGGCAGGACTAAGCACGCATTCTTCTTTTGAGGCTAGAAGAGGCATCACTGTTAGGGGAAAGTGATCCAAAGGCAGGCAACAGAGTCAGAGACAATTAGGAGTCCCACATGAAGACCCAGCAGCACATCTGTGACATACGTGCACGGGATCTAGGTCTGTGCCATGCGTGCTCCCTGGTTGGTGGTTAAGTCTCTGTGAGCCCCTATGGGCCCAGTTTAGGCTTAAGGACATAAAACCTACAGAAGCAGGGTATTTTGTTTGCTGCAGTCTACACTGGACTAGGTGGCCCACGGACTTCTGGATTTGCCTGTCTCCACCTCCCTTTTTTTTTT
Organism: Meriones unguiculatus; assembly: GCF_030254825.1. Lineage (NCBI taxonomy): Eukaryota > Metazoa > Chordata > Mammalia > Rodentia > Muridae > Meriones > Meriones unguiculatus. Next base: position 73,637,711 of record NC_083350.1, on the reverse strand, counting down.
TTTTCTACAGGAATTTTGGGGCTATAGATAGAGAGTGTCATGGCACCTTTACATGGGTTCTGGAGATCTGAACCTAGGTTCTTATATTTGTTTTGCAAATGCTTTATTTACCCGCTGAGCCAACTCTCCGGTCCAGAGTAAGTTACCAATCTGTGGGAAAGGTGGGAGACAGCTAGAACTGAGGTTGACAAACAAAAGTACAAGCCAGCATTTAGACCACATTCATATGAAAATATTTGTTGGTTATCTGGAAATTTAAAACATTTTATTTGATATTTATTTTGTATGTACACACATGGGGAAGTCAGAGGACAACTTGTAGGATTTAGTTTTCTTCTAGAGCAGGTTCTAGGGCTCAAACTTAGGTTTGGCAGCAAGCAACTTTACGTCTTGCAGCTCCCCCATTTATATGAATTCTAATTTAAATGGACGTTTTGTATTTTATTAGAAACACTTAGAAACAAAAAACAAAACAAAATCCCCCGTAATGGCAGATTGGTGTGGGTTTTCCTAACAGTATATATATATATATATATATATATATATATATATATATATATGACCATTCTGTAGCTCTGCCCCTCTTCAGGGTTTGGGGATAATGAAAGCCCAGTAGCTGTGTGTTCACTTGACATCTGGCTGTCGGATTCCCCCAGGGCCCCTGATTCTTTTAGTAGGGCTTGCATTTGTGCTCTGACTCCAAGGCTTGGGACAGACAGCAGGGAAATGAGAGGAGTCTTCTGTGTCAGGAATTACTCAAGGAGAGATAAGGGCACAGAGCCAGTTCTCAGTGGCTCCCACTGGCTGCCTCTCAGGTGGTATGAACATCAAATTAAAGAACAATTTTAACATTATCCAGACATAAAGTAGGCATGTTGAAGTCTACATTGATATAATTGATTAAGATATAGAAATAAAAGTTTTCTTGTTTAACTAGAAGGGAGGCGATGTAAATGTACTACGTAGCCATTTTACAGTAATAGCCAATACAGACATGAAATAGCATGGAAGTAAAATCTATCTCATGACTTGGAGGCCGAGGAAGAGAATTTGACAAAATTTGTAGAGTATATTCCTAAAGATGCACTTTATCACAAAAGAGAATGAAATTTCTTGCAATGAAAATAGATCCACCTTACTGTAGTCATAGGAGAGATGCCACTAGGAACAACATAATGGGTATTGATTCCTGGTCTAATTATAAGTTAACACTGACAGCTCTTTACCAAGGAAGAAACCTGCAAGGCCATGGAATCTAAATGGACCCAGGAATTATTTCCAGGCAAAAGAACTAGAAACTGGGGAAAGACAGCACGAACCTGGGTTCTATCCATTGCTATAGTACGTTACCATGACACAGGATTCCGGGTAGGGTATACAAGCATTCTCAGCATTATTCTTTCAACTTTCTGTAAAACTAGAAACTCACTAACTCAACAAAGAATGCGGACTGAGTAAACATGTTTTATTGTTAAGCATTTCAGCTTTTTTGTTCCCCTGTATGCTTTAGAGTGTTGCTTCTTTTCCCAGATAAAAATGTATTTCTACATCCTTCAGATGCAGGCACCGTCGGGCTTCGGTTAGGATAAGGAGGCTGCCCCGTGTGCGATCTTTCCACCTATCTAACCCTTCTGTTCCGAGGACACTCTGAGACTTCCGTCCCGCACTAGGCGCACGGCATCAAGAACTGATTTGCGCCTCTTTTGAATCTTCACAGTTGCAGCTTCTTAAGTAATAGGATGCATTGAGCTGGCGTCAGAATTACTTCAGTTTCTCTCAATTGGCAGACAGACTTTCCGTTTGTTTCCAGGAGGCATCCATATTTCCCGGTCGTTCTGTGACATCCTCTCGTTTCTGCTCCCACACATGCGCACTCACTCATGTGCCTATGGGAATCTCTTCCCTTGCATTCTGTAGACCCGGCAGCACCACCTTTGACTGTTTCACGTGTCTCCTGAGAACCCTCAAAATTACCGAGCTTCTTTATTATGCTGAAAAATTATTACGTCTGTATGAATTCTTATTTCACATTTTTTTTTATATTTCAAGTGTAAAATTTGCTAGAGTCTCATTTGCAGTGGATGCTGCTACTGCTGCTGGTGGTGGTATTGTTGGTGATGATCATGATGATGATGATGTTGATGATGGTGGTGGCGATGAGGATTTTGCTAGTATAAGGTGAGCCTGATGAGCTCTACACGCAAATCTTCCTTTATTTCAGAAATATTTTCTCCCACCACACATTTTATTGACTGTGCTACTTCATTTCTTTCAGGCATCGCAGTTATTTATATTTTAGTTTTTCACACTCCAGCCACCACATTACCCACAGGTCCAGTTGCTTTCAAGTCTATAATTCTTTTTCTATCCATGATAGGTTGTTTCTGCAAACTTATGCTTCATAGCATCATCCTTTCATTTCATGCAATGTGCGTGGTGTTTTGCCTGCGTGTAATGTTTGCACCATGTGTGTGCAGTGTCTGATGAGGAAGAGGGCATTGGATTCTACACTGAGTTACAGTTGTGAGCCTTCCATGTAGGTGCTGGAAATCGAATCGGGGTCCCCTGGAAAAACAGCCAGTTCTCTTAACTGCTGAGCCATCTCTTATTTTTGAGATGAGATCTCTTGTAAGTCACTATGAAGTTAAGGGTAATTGTGGCTTTTGGATCCCCCTGCACCCCTCCCACACCTGGTTTTAATGCAGTTCTGAGGATGGAGTCTTGGGCTTCATTTTTGCTATGTAAGGGAGGTTCTCTACCAACTGAGCTACAGCCCCAGTCTCCCTGAGTGGTGAAAGATCTGAGGAGTGTTCCTACCAGGAGAAACTTAGTAACCCAGAGATGATTGACAGCAGAGATGTCCTCATGCTTGAAGATGAGGTCATCAAGAGGTGTCAGTGCAGCTAGTGTCCCATGGCTTTAGGTAGGCAATTGATTAATTGATCCTGGTAATTTTCTGATTACTATGACCCCGGAATACCTTTTATGGTTTTGCTGCTAGCACCAAATGACACAGCACCGTACTTGACATCCTGGACCTTGTTACAAAATCTAAACACATCACATGTCAGCAGATAGCGGCTCATCATAAGCAGTGGATGTAGGAATCCCTTCACCTGTGAGGTGCTACTTGATTCTACTTTTGCCATTTTTTCCCCTTCGAAGGACATCTTACTAGGAAGCATTAAGAGTAACAGCAACACTCAGAAGCAATGAAGTTAAAAAGGCAGATAGAGTGAGATTCAGAATTCGACTGGGTACAGACAGATCGGGCCCCTTGGAAACAAGCTCAGAGATGGAGCAGTTCCTGACTGGAGACAGCTCCAAGGTGGGGATGTGAATGCAGAGAGAAGGTCCAGCAGACTGCATTACCAAGGGAGGTTTCAGCTGGCACTGAACCTCCCTTGGCACTCTGTGGGGGGATTATTTTCTATCTATCTATCTATCTATCTATCTATCTATCTATCTATCTATCTATCTATCTAGTCACTTTACAGCTTGATCCCAGCTCCCTCCCTCCTTCTCTCCCAATCCCACCTTCATGTCCCTCCCAATCCCATTCCTCCTTTCCTTCTCAGAGAAGGGGAGGCCCCCAAGGGCTGTCAAACCCCCTGGCACCTCAGGCTGCAGGAGGACTAAGCACATCCTCTCTGTCTGAGGCCAGACCAGACAGCACAGCTAGGGGAAAGGAACCCAGAGGCAGGCAACAGAGTCCGAGACAGCCCTTACTCCCATGTTCAAAGACCCACATTGGTTTGTCATTTCCTCTGTTTCTGCTCCATCTTTATCCCTACACTTCTTGTAGGCAAAACAAATTTTGGGTTGAAGTATTTATGTATGGATTGGTGTCCTGTGGGGGAATTCTTACAGTGGAATGTTCTTTGAAATTTTTCTGAATTGTTGAAAGGACTATGGCTTTTTTCTGTTGCCCGTTCATTAGCTTTGGGCTGTCTCTGGGCTTGTGGGATAGTAACCTTGCCTGAAGCAGGTCCAAGTGAGCACGTGGTATAGTTTTTCTGTGTTTCTTTTTCCTGTAACAGGCAATCTACTGTGTCTTCTGGTCTGTGTAGCAGCTCTAACCACGCTGACACACTAATGCTTTTTAGAAGGCTTGCAGTATAAGACGCAATAATTTGTTTGTTTTTGTATTAGTTACTTCTCTCATTGCTGTGATCAAACACCTGACAAAGCGACTTCATAAAAAAAGATTTATTTTGACACACAGGAGGAATGTGCAGGAATGTGAGGGACTGGTCATAATGCATCACAGTCAGGAAGTAGAGAGGTAAAGGCTGGTGTTTGCTTGCTCTTGCCTTTTGATTTACTCTGAGGCCTCTGAATTGTGGAGCTGACATAGTACAGTCGTTCTTTCTAACCAACACCATGACTAGAACAGCAGCGGCGATGGCAAATTCTCTTTAGTCAGGGTTATGACATTGGTGTGTAGAAGTAGGCCCACAGTGAGACTCATCATTCTGTTTTCAGGGGTATTGAGAGGTGGTGTTGAACTTATAGGAAGGAAAGAAATCACCAAGTAAATTGACGAATGCTTAAATGCAGTCCTCCCCTGAGCCCTGAAGGGCAGTTGGTGAAACGTTCATCATCAGGAGCAGAAGAGTCAGCCATCCATTGTTATCATCATTTGAGTAAGGGGTAGGGAGGTAAAATTAAATAGCATGGTATGGCCGCTCCCATTACCACATTCATTAAAACTTTGCTGATGGGACTGGATGTTGACCTTGTCCTTGGGCTGTGACATTATTTAATATGTACTATTGTGGGCCACGAGGCTTCCATAGGCTTTCCTCACCACAACAGCTCTTACTGTACAAATAAAGAGACCGATATAAGAGTTCTGGGATCATCAAGTGTATCCATACTGCTTATACTTCGGTGCAAGGACGTGAAGCTTTAGAGAATTGGAACGAGGTCATCATTAGTCTCAGTATTCACTATTATAAAGAGGGCATGACAGTGCTTTGGGCATCTGGGTATCAAGGTCAATTCCAACATGGGGGTTAACATCCTCGTAAAATGTGAATATTAAGAAATAACCACTGGAGGTATTCTTGGGCCCTATAGAGTTTTAATAATCTCGATAAGTACTGTGCCCAGTCCCCAGGCTACCTTATCTTAATGAAGGGACACCATGGCACTTTGGGCCCATTAATCCTTGGAAGGTTTTGGTGTTTCTATTTCTTCACCGGCAAGTTGTCTGGATAAGTAAATTGCTATGGTCACTTTGGGGAAACAAGAAGAAAACGCTGTCAGAGGCACTGGCTGTGGTATTGCAGCTTCTGTTACCTTGGCGACCTGGCTTCTCCTTGAACTGTTGTGGAGCTCAGCACTGGCTTCTGTCAGTGAGTCATGATGTCACCTTAGGCTACTAGTTAGCCTGTCTGTCAGTCATAATGTTACATTAGAATAGTGACTTGCAGTCTTGATCATCCATTTCCCCTTTCAGTGAGTGGGTAACGTACCAACCCCACGAGCTTTGTCTGCCACTCTTCCTCTGAGGCCATGTCTAAAGCACTCTGATAGCTTTTGGCTACCATTCTGACCTTGCCTTCGATGACACGGTGCTGTCCCCACGCTGTTGCTATTTTGAGATCTTACTGTTCCAGGAACACTTAGTTCTGTTTTCCTGGCCCCAACCTTGGCCCACAAAGGATGGTCACCAATGAGTTTCTCAGCAGTGTCAGTGAGACCCCCTTCCTGTGGGAAAGCATCTTGACCAAGAGGTCACTACTGACTGGTAAAGGGTCTCCTCACTTGCTCAGGATGTCACTGCTAGGCTTCCCTGAGCCTTTCATCCACACGTCAGTTGGTCTAATCACGGGGACCATTACATCTTCTAAGATTCTAAGAGTTGTCCCCCTTCAGTATCTTACAGGGCTCTCTGGCATTTCTGCCCCACTTACTATGACTGCCCCTTTGTCCGCTTCTGTGTCCCCAGATCTCAATCTCCATTCTCACGAACACATCACCCACTTATTAGCTAGGTACTCTCTTGCTGCACATTCTGTGTACTCTCACTGTGATAGCAACTCTCGGGTGATTCATCACACTAAGATTTGCCATGTTAATTTTTTTTTCTACAAGAGGCCACAGGGCAAAGCCTGTCCTTTAGGGCATGGCATCAGAGTCCAGTGGAGAGCCAGAGCTATAGCAATAAGCTGAACAGAGAAAGTTATTTTATTCCAGAGAAGTGTGAAGTAGTAAAATGCATTTAAGCATAAACAAGAGGTGTCTAATGAATGCAGAAACAAAGGGAGATGGTGTCCATGGATAGTCCCAAATGAAGCTTAATATAGAGAGGATTGAGAGCTCAGGACCTGAGATGCCTACCGTCTTCCTCTGCGGCTGAGGTCCAGATCACCTTGGAGAAGATGCAGTTGCTATGGGAACACACAGAGTGCTGGTAATGTAGAAACCGACTAGAAGGCACAGATGGAGCTTCTCTTCAGGAGGTAGCCCACTGGGTGGTGCAGACAATTTCTGGGGGATGCAGGGAGGCTAGACCTGGTCCAGGAGAGCTGGGAAGGTTTGGAGGACCAGACCTCCTGCATGCAGATCTGCTGGTATCCATTCCATCAAAATAAATAAATAAATAAATAAACCAATGGAAGCAATCAGAGAAGCCTTGAGCTGGGGCTGTGGATATGCAGTGTCACTCCAGCATCTTCTGTTGATCAAGATATTACCCCACTCCCCAAAAAAAGGGCTAGTGACAAAGCAGAGCTCCAGGAGGACAGAACAGAGTGATAAACACATGGCGTGGAACTCAGGGGAAACACGCTGATGACTGGAAGAAGTGATGTGGTGAGTTGAAAAACGTGCCGAATGCCTCCCATTCTTCTTTGTCATTTACGTCTGTTAGTACGCAGAGTCTACTCTTCTCGTGTTGAGCCTGGGATCATTGTATAACTTGCTTTGAACAGGAAGGTTAGAAGTGGTATTATATGGCATGAACCAAGGCCGTAAAGCCCACACAACCTCTCTCTGTCTTCCTTTGGAGCCCAGGGCCCACTGAGGACTTGAGAAGCCTTGTGCCTGGGTTCCTTGGGACTCCCTCCATGTTCTGTTCCCTTTGCTGATTTTGTTATGTATTCTTGAGCTGTAATAAATCATAGCCATGAGTAGGACCATATGCTGGGTCCTGTGGACCTGCCTAGCCAAACATCAAACTTGAGGGTGGCCCTGGGGACCTCTGACACATTCTTGCTGACCCTGCTTTATCTGAGGTCTCTGAATGACCATCAAGAAAGTCAGGAGGAGTTACACCTTCTAATACAAGGGAGTGGGCCTCTTCCGTGGACCCAGAAGGCTCAGGAAAATTTGAGAGTAAAATGGCCAAGTTTGTCCCTCAGATACCCCAGGCCTCAGTGTCTTGCGCTGTCCCTATTTGATCTCTGTATTAGAAACATTCTAGGATGAGTGTTTAATTTGCTTTGACATGCTGATACTTCCCCAGTTAACAGTGTCATTGTCTGCTCTGTCCACCCACCAGCTGCGGAAGATCAGCATCTTAATTACTGCCTAGAATGCCGCCTGGCTTCCCTACATTTACCTGAATTATCAGATATCCACACGGATGGTCATAATCTTGCTTCAGCAAATCATCAGTTCTCAGCAGCTGCTATCCAATTCTCTGCATCTGACACCTCTCTTATCGTCTTCAAGGGCTGGCAATTGTGTGAGCTGGTCCCTCGCCTTCCACTAGTGAAAATATTAACAGTCCCATCAAAGCATCCCCGGATTCATTTTTTCTCTTTCTTACCGACTGTCAGGATGGAGTTCTCCTTTCCATCCAAAGGATGAATGATTTCACACTCCGGCCACTTATTCCTGCCACAGTCCCATTATACACACGCAGACATTTTAGATCTTACAATGTGATTCCACACAAGCCCTCACTTATTTCTGAACTTGAAGACTGATGTCAGTGCTGCTGTCATCTCCTTTAGTGTATGTGTGCATGAGCGTGTGTGCATGATTGTGTGCAAGTGAGTATGTGTGCACATACATGTGTGTAGTCTAGAAGACAACCTTGGGTGTATTTTTCCCCTCCTTCCTTTGACACATGGCTTTGAACTGGATGACTAGTTTTAGGCTGGATGATCAGTGAGTCAGGTATCCAACTGGCTCCATCTCTCCAGCATTGGGATTTCACTCTTAACACCAGTATGTCCAGCTTGTTTGTTTTTTTTTAAACCTATATTGTGGATATTGGGGGTAAAACTCAGGTCCTCGTGCTGGCACAGCAAGCGCTTTACCCCACTCACTGAGCTATGTGTTCAGCCCTCTTCTTTCTCAGATAAAGAACCAGCCCCAGTGGCACGGCTAGCTCAAAGCTGGGATTCTCTGGAGCTGCAGGGTCACAGTGTCAACGCAAACATCCGTGCTCACGCCTTTCTGTCTCACTGTGCTGCATCTCCAAAGAGCTCATGAGGAATTGTCTGGTTTGCATGTTCTCATTTGGATTCTGAGCATCGTTTCAGTATTGATGTGGCTGGTGGCGAATCTTTATCACATACTTTTGACCTGAAAGAATCAAGGACATGGGAGAGCAGGGCTTTGCGGACCTTTCAGTGTGCAAGCATGTCCGCTGGGGATCTTAACAGTCAAATGTGGATTCTGAGTGTAGAGGTCTGTGTTTCTGACGTGATCCTTGGGTCCTGCTGAGGCTGCTGGCTGACCACACAGAGCCGTGGTTCTTTATAGAAAACTTCTTGCCACATTAAAGAAAGAAAGATGCACAAATATAACTTTCCAACTTTGCAGTTTGGTAAGCTATGAAATGTATTCCCATGTCAATCCATTCCATGAAAATCTAAAAGCAAATACACAATAACAAAAATAGAGCTGGAAAAATCAAAATAGAATCAGCCACATTATAAAATAACCATTTCTGGGACTCTCAGTCAAATGTGTGATCAAGGAAGCTGACGAATGCTGAGGTAGATACCTTACCTGTCCAATGCAGACATCAACAAGTCAGAGACAGCCAAAATTTGATAGACCGCACCAGAGTGAGCCATTTTGTAAGCTATGACGGGGGTTGGGGGAAGGGATTCTTCAGTTGACCCAAGTCTAGTCAGGTTCTTCTGAATCCAAAGGCCCTGATTTTATAGGTCTGGATTCATCCACTTCCATTCATCCTTGGTTTTAGCAGGGAGCCAGCTGCTCTGCTTAGCTGTGGCTCAGCCCCTGTGTGTCTCGGCTGGGGCTTGCTTCCAGAGGTAGTGGGAATGAGGTAGTATGGTCTTTTTTTAAAATTCTTTATTAATTACACTTTATTCACTTTGTATCCCCCCTATGGTTCCCTCCCTCCTCCCGTCCCAATCCCTCTCTTCCTCCCCCCTCTGCATGCATGCCCCTCCCCAAGTCCACTGATAGGGGAGGTCTTCTTTTCCTTCCTTCTGATCCTAGTCAATTAAGTCTCATCAGGAGTGGCTGCATTGTCTTCTTCTGTGGCCTGTAATGCTGTTCCCCCCTCAGGGGGAGGTGATTAAAGAGCAGGCCAATCAGTATCAGTTCATATCAGAGACAGTCCCTGTTCCTATTACTATGGAACCCACTTGGACCCTGAACTGCCATGGGCTACATCTGTGCAGGGGTCTTAGGTTATCTCCATGCATGGTCCTTGGTTGGAGTATCAGTCTCAGGAAAGACCCCTGTGCTCAGATTTTTTGGTTCTGTTGCTCTCCTTGTGGAGTTCCTGTCCTCTCCAGATCTTACTGTTTCCCACTTCTTTCATAAGGTTCCCTACACTCTGCCCAAAGGTTGCCCATAAGTCTCAGCATCTACATTGATAGTCTGCAGGGCAGAGCCTTTCAGAGGTCCTCTGAGTCAGGCTCCTGACTTGTTCCCTCTTTTCTCCTTCTTCTGATGTCCATTCTCTTTGCCTTTCTGGATAGGGATTGAGCATTTTAGCCAGAGTCCTCCCTCTTGATTAGTTTCTTTAGGTGTACAGTGTAGTATGGTCTTTTAAGAGGCGGTGCCTGAGGGAGGGGAAAGCTGGCTCCTAAAATGGGTTCTCTGGGATGATTTCTCAAAGCCCGAGCCTAGCCTGGCACAGTTCTCCCTGGCTTCCTGCTGACAAGGTGATCGCCTGATCCTGCGCATGTCCCTGCTGTGACATGCTATAGCAAGAGGACCTTCACCAGACCCAAGCTGAGGAAGCACTAGGCCCTTGATTCTTCCAAGACATGAGTTAAACAAAACAATTTCTTAAGCGGCTAGACTAAGGTGTTTTGTTAGCAGGATAAAAAACCAAGCCTGTTAACATAGTTGCTAAGCCAGTGTTGCTCAAATCCCTGGCAGTGTATGCATATCTGATTACTTGGTGTCTGATGACCTTCAAGCCTGATCACATGTCCTTCCCACCATCCTCCATCTACCCATAGTGTCTGACTACTCTTGGCTTTCCTGGAGTAAGACTCCTGTAAGGCCAGGAGCTGAGCTCGCCCTGTCCCTTCCCTCCGGATGACAGCATACCACTTGGAGCAGCGTCTCTATCTGACAGATGTCATGCATTGTTTCTCCCTTAGTGAGAGTCTTAGCTGCATCGGGTGATTCTCATAAGACCCTCACATGATGAGGTTTCCATGGAGACTTCAAGAAGGTTCCGGCTGTGCTAAAACCTCAGAAGTTGTTCAGAATGACACCTTGCCGAACACCCAGCCCTCCTTCCCCTAACTTTCTATATTGCCATGTCCTGCCACAAGTCAGTCAAGAACACATCTCCCGCGTAACGCTGTCCTTCCTACTATGTGCTCACGCCTCTGCGCCGCAGTCAGGTTCTGTCAGCTGGAGCCTTTCCTCAGATGCTGGGGTAGAGCAGCAGCTCACATTCACCGTCAGACAGACATTGCAAACGCACTCACAAGCACTCACGCTAGTCACATAGTCACAAAGTCCCAACAATGCCGAAGAGAAGAACCAGCTTCTCAACCCCGAGACATCTGTGACCAGAGCTCCACCTCTGCAAAGTGTCCCTGTGGCTTTGTTAGATAAGATAACGGGGAAAAATCCATCAGGCAGATAAATTCACCCCTCATCTCCCATCCTACCCCCAGCCACACTGCCAGCCTGGGAGCCTGTCTTTCTATTTACTCTGTGGTTCCTTGCTTCCCAAATGACAAAACATTTCCATTCAAAGTTTTGTGTCACCTCCTTCCAGCCCCCCCTTTTTTTTCATTAAAGTGGGACGATAAAGTTACTTTTTTTTCTCTAAAAATAGACCCTTTATCCTTCAAATAGCAGGGATTCGGAGCTGACAATTCAATTAATTTATTTGTCTACCTATCCATCCATTTATTTATTTATTTGCTGTATAAGGTAAGAGCTTATGGTACTTACCAGAGCCAGCTGTTTGCAGGCTGCCGTGAGCAGGTGGTGTGGGAGGCCTCTGATGAATTGCAAAAGACACTCACCAGCTGCCGACACTGTGTGTAATGAGCAAACCTGCAAAAATCTTTATTTTCAATTGGATTGTACCTTTAAGTAAGCAAGGGAGACAGCTAGTATAACTACAAACCATGACCAACAACCCACATAAACTGTGTGCAAACACAAGTGATTAATGTACCAGTATTTCAAAACATTCAAAGCTAATGAGTCAGATTTAGTAGGGTGCACAGGAGAGGGAGGGGGGAGGTAGAGAATGGGAGAACAACTTAATGGGCCTTAATGGCCTTTAGTTGAAGCCTGAGAGTCCTCCTGCCTTCCCTCCATGGTGCTGTCTGAGCTGCTGAGCAAAGCTGCCGCACGCCCATGCAGGCCCATGAAGGCCATTTTTTTCTTTCTGGTCACTCAAAGAGAGGCGGTCCAGTTTTAGGATAGAATTGGAGGCACAAGCTGGTGACCATTGCACCCTTCAGTGATCTCTGATGATGTGCAGGGGATAATGGGTTACGATGACAGACATTAATAAGGTAAGATAAGAGGGGGGGAGGTTTATTAATTTTTCAAGTAAGTTAGGATGCCCTGGGGCTCGGTAAAAGTGTAAGGAATCTGGTGAGCGATGAGGGGCCTGGCTGATGAATGCAAGTCAGGAGTCCTCCGAGGGCCATAGCGATAATGATGAGATTATGGACGAACCCACTGAAGACAAACGAGCTGCTCGTGGAGTAAGAACGAAGAAGTCCTTCTTTCAGATTTTCATGAGGAAGCCTGGTACAGACGGCGTCTTTCAGGCTTAGAGCGGGGAAGCCGCTTGCTTTGTCAGCTTCTCTCTGTCCTCTGTTCAGGGATTTGGGGTCTGCCTAGAGAGCTGAAGAAGGAAGCCATCCTGTTGCCCTTTCTGCAGAGGCCTGTAGGCATAGGGCTGGGCTTGGTACCCTCACTAGACCCCTGCCCTCCAGTATCTGTAGACTCATCTTCATTTCCTATTCTTCAACACCCTCCTTTTCCTGCTACGATCCCTCAAGATACACATGGAGTTGGGCCTCTTTGGCTCCTACTTTCCTTAGCTCAGGTTTCTGTTTTGCTTCTGCTGACCAATCAGTCTGAGGAGGGAGAAAAGAGACCTAGATTTTTTCTTTTTCTTTTTCTCATGGTCTTGGGAATCTCTTGTGATGTTTTCTGTCTTCTTTTGGTATATTTGTTATTTTGCTTGTGCACTTCAAAGGTTACCTCCTAGGCTGTGTCTTTTCTGTGAGGCAAGGGGAGCCAGTTCTCCTCACAACCCCAGTTTCTATCCCAAAGTGCAGGAGTTTAGTGACACAGCCCCTGGGACTTCAGCTCTTCTCCCACAGAGAGTTCCTATGTCTTGGGACACCCCTGATTCTAGAGAGCACTTCCAAAGCACTCTGAATGTTAACTACGCTCATTGCCTTGAAAGGGGAGTTGACTGAGTATAGCTCAGGAGAACCTTTATGTCCAAGTGACATTTTTATACTGCTTCACTAAGACTTTGCAAATTCAAAATTAGATGTAAATCTGCCCCTGCAAGACAGCAGCGGCCTCTTAGGTTTTTGGTATGTAGGGTCAGTGAAACAAGAGCTTGTTGCTTAGGACTGGAAGGGGAATTCACCAGAGCTAGAGGCTTAGGAGATCGTGGAACAACTTTGAAAGCTGATCACAAGCAAGGACAATCAGAGAGAAGACACAGGTCTTTCCAGGGCTGAAGCTGAAGTCAGGACAGTGGGCACCAAGGGACCTGTGACACCCAGGGTTCTCAACTGTGATTATTGGTCACAAGGCAAGTATTTTTAGTATATAAATATCAACATATAAAAAAATAAAATAACTATTAATATACAATTCATTCATAATTTATATCACTTATTTTTACAGAGTTGATAAATGATGCAGCTGAAGTTATTTCACTGAACAACAACAACAAGAAAAAAAGTTGAAACCAGGAACCACAGATGGTGGTTCAACCTTGTCAGCCTCTGTAGGCAGCAGGTTGGCTGAGATAAATGATATATAAATGGTAATGGTTTGTTGATAGTTGGCTTTCCAATTTTAGGCCACCCCTTAATCAAATTGATTTGGATTCCTGAGTGGGGAGTAGCAGGAAATTCTATGTTAAAGTTAGATCAATGATGATAAGTTAGTAAGGGTTCAAATTGCCCCTCCCCGCCCTTTTTTTCGGACACCAACTCATGTATCTCAGGCCTCAAATTTCTACGTAACCGAGAATGGCCTTAGACTTCTGATCATTCTGCCTGTCCGCCAGTGCTCGGGGACTTCATGTGTGTGCCACCATGTCTGGTATGTGCGGGAACACGGGGCTGTGTGCCTGCTGGCAAGCACTCTTAGCAAGTGAGTTGTATCCCCAGACCTTTTTATTAACAGCCACTTGGAAAGCAACCAGGACACTAAAGCCAGAGCTAAAGCCACTGTCACTTAGGGTGACAGTAACCTCTTTACTTTACTACCATCTCAGGGCATTTTCCCTGCATTAGAGGACATCTTGCACTCAGGCAGGCTCTGGCTGAGCCCCGAATCCAGCCCTTCACTCACAGGCTTTCAACTGGTGCCGGGCACAGGCCTGTACTCCTGACACTTGCTACGGAAGTGTGAATGAACACTGCTGAGTTTGAGGCCCATTCAGACGCATGGTCTGGGAGACCCTGTCTCAAAACAAACAAACAAAAGCCTCAGACACTAAAGATGTAAAGGGAAAAACAACGCTGTGCTTTCGTGCCATTTCACATACATAGCCATGCACAGCTGCAACACCAGTGCAGTCCTGGGCTGTCCTTGCTCAGTGGTGCAGGCCTGCAGTGTCCTCAGTCAGTTCCTGAAAACTAGAAGAATCCTGATTTCCAAATTTACCAACAGTGACTTAGTTGGTTGGCTCAAGTCCATAGCGTGTTAAAACGTGGGAAGATTTTAACTTTATCTCCATGTAAACGGTGGCATCAAGTGCACATGCATGTGTGCTAGCTGTACATATACATAACCTGTATGCATGTTAAGTTAAAGGAACATACCTTTAACTGAAACTCAGATGCATGAGACGTCAGGGAGAAAATACAAAGTAGGTACCGCACATTGGGAAATAGATATTTGGATGGTGGATTTCAAATAAAATATGTATGCAAATCCTGGAGCCTCTCTGAGGAATGTCGGGGTTGGGAAAGACAGGCTGAGCTGCGGTTGCTTAATATAGACCCTGTCGTGGAGGCCAGAGCCTGGCTCAGGGAATGGACATTAGGGAGTATCTCAAAGCTTTTTTTTTTTTTTTTTTTTTTTATAGCCCTGGACCTTTTTTATCCCTGGATACTTGGCTTGAGAAGCCAGGCTGAGAGAAAATAGAAAGAGGCTTGGGGAGGCATTTCAGCTGTTCCAAGCACTTGTGCTCTTGCAGAGGCCTGAAGCTCAGTCCCCCAGACCCACTGGGTGTCTTCCAAATGCTCACAGGTGCTCTCTCTTCGGCACTCAGTATTTTAGGCACCTTAGCATGCATCTGTGTCTACTCACACACATACGTACACATAGATTTTAGAAATGTTAAAAATGAGAAGTAGCTGGAGGTGAATGGGAGGGTCAGAAATACAGATAAAAACAGAGCGTAAGAAAGAGACACCGCAAAAGCTGTCTTCCAGTATGCGTTACCAGGGAAGGGCGTCTCAGAAATTTCTGGAGGAACGGGAAGTGTCATGCAAAGCTGGCTTTGTTTTCTCAGTCTGTTGCAGAGAAGGGATGAGACGGAGAAGAGGAAGACCTGTGAGTGGATTTCGGCATAGTCGGTGATGAGGAGGAGTGGAGGCCCGCAGAGCCACGGTCCTCGTAGCTGCTTCTTACGGCCCCAGCCTTAGTAGGTGTTCAGAGGCTTTGCTTTGGAGGCCATTGTGGCTGGTTCTTCACAATGCCTCTTTGCTTCTCTTTGCTTGCCGTCCATGGCCTCTCAACTCTTCTCTCCCTCCCCATTCGCCCCCCACATCGCCCGGCCAGCCGTCCAGATAGGATGGACTTGCCTCTTTTTCAGGTTCGTACTGTGCACCCTGACCGACCTCCTCCCCGGCGCCGGCGCCGGGAGCCCCTCTCCAGCCCCTGGCACCTCTTATCTCTATGGTAACGGAAGGCATGGTGATGCTAGAGATTTGCCTCAGAGAGTTGGCCTGAACAAGCTGCTTTCCTGGGCTAGCTTGTCCTTTCGCCGTTAACTGAGCTGCCCGGGGAGAGGCGCTTCCCCCAGCAGGATGACAGGCAGCCTCCAGATGCGGGCACTTGGCAAGTCTGAGCTGAATGTCTCCGGGAAAATATGATGTAATTAACAGAGCCTCGGCAGCTGGAACGATTCAGCACCTCACATCGATTTTCCATGTCTCCTATTTACTTACGCTTTTTTAAACCATCCACAGTGACAGGAAATCAAAGCATTATAATGGTGTGTACGAGGGCCACAGCGCTGGGTCAGCATTTCCTTGAGAAATTCTGAAATTAATCAGTTTGTGGCCACTCTGTCATCCCTTTCCACTCCTCAATTAAGTTGGCCTCCAAAATGCGAAGAAATAGTAATGCGTTTTTAGATATTCGCAATTCAGTTGTAAAAGCTGAGAGGACTTCTGGGGGACAAGCCATCCCAAAGCACGGCCGACGACTCTTCTTCTCTCTTCTTCTCTCTTCTTCTGATGTGAGGGTAGGAAAGACATTTGGGCACAAATCACTCTTCCCAAATTTGTGGGGTTCAGAAATGTACCAGGTGGAACAAGAGAGATGGTCCTTGTTTTGAACTTGTGTTTGCTCGTGTGCCATGGCACACGTGTGGAGGTCAGAGGTCAACTTGCAGGGGTGAGCTGTCTTCCACGGTGTGGCTTCCAGAGATTAGATTTAGGTAGTAAGGGTTGGATGAAAGCCCCTTTACCTGCTGAGGCGTCATGCCAGCCCCCATGTCCTGTCAATCACTAAGTGAGTTTCCCCACTCCACTTATTCATGAAGTGTCATGCAAGGCTGGATTGGTCTATCACTGTTATTACCCACCCCGACAGATGAAGGAACGTTGGACTAATTTCATTCTACATTCCTTAAAATGCTGGCCCAGCAGGTGCCACTCTGAGGAGCTCTGCCGCCAGGCCTGAGGACCCGAGTTCAATCCTCAGGACTGAACTGGGTAGAAAGAGACAATAGACTCCCAAGAGTGGTCTTCTGACCTCGATTCCTATGCAGTGGCATTTGTGGCCATGGGTGTGTGCGTGCACGCGTGCACACACACACACACACACACACACACACACACACATAGAAAATTAATAGATAAGAAGCAAATAGGAAAGTATGATGCTAGAGAAAGCAGGCAGGGGGCTATGGTGGAAAACATCTCTTGGGCGAAGGCTGCTGACTTTGGATCTACTTAACACAGGGGTAAACTTGATTGAGTGGTGGCAGCTGGCAGGTCTTGGTCGTACTGCATCAACTCACCTTTATTTGTCTTTTTTATTGACTCAAATAATACAGTCATTTTGTAAATAATTAGGAAAATTGAGAAAAGAAGATTGCCCATAATTGCACCATTCAAATACAACAGCTCTATTGCTCTTGGGCTGTTACTTGGGGTCATTTTCAAATTCCATGTTTTGGTAGGATGCATGCGCAATGTGCAAACAACTTTGCTGTGCAATTTTTCACTTGCTAGATGTCAGGGGCACTCTCTCGTGCTACTCTTAGCATCAGTGAATATCTTTTTAATTGCTGCCCGAGCAGCTGGAACAACTCAGTCCCTCATATGGATTTTCCATGAGTTCTGCAAAAGCAGAGACACCCCATTATTTTAACCATTTCCATAGACGGTACCATCAATCAAAACCATTTTTTTCAATATGATGAATCCCATGACAAGCATATTTATATGTCACACTTTTCCACGTAGGAGATTATTTCTTTGGAATATGTCCCAGATATTACTCAGTATCTGTGAAGATTTTATGGCTCTGCATACCTCCTGTTGCTCTTCACAACTGAGATGGGTCCAGCGTCACCTGAGGTGTTTGAGGACTGTGCTCTTTGCGGGCGCTGTGTGGGTCACATGAGCTGTACCACAAGGGCAAGGAAGTGACTGAGATTGCCATTTTCTGACGTCAAGGTGTCCTTTGCCTACCATGCGTAACACCCCAAAGGTCGCTTCATTATTTGCCATTCCTTTCAAGTGTGCAACATACAATGTATCCTTTGTCTGCTTAAAATATTATGTTTCATCAAAGCTCAGAAAAATAATCTGTATCCCACCCCCTTGGTTGGGCTCAGAGGTTTTGCATCTCTCTCTTCCATGCTCCACAGAATTTCATGGGCATGCCTTGGCTGGAAATAACACCTTTGGCAAATAAAAAAAAAAAAAAAACTGAGTGGAAAGAAAGTACACTTTCTAGGAAGAGAATAAGAGCCTAGAGAGATGGAGTGAGAATGGTACCACAGAGCCCCAGCAGCAGATGTTCTGGGTGTTGAAACTCCCACCAGAACAGCTGCGGCAATGTAGAATCACATCTGGGCGTGTGACGCGGCTGCATCATTACCTACCGACAGCAAAACAGCCAGATGCTTCCAATGCATTTTGAGGATCAAGCTTAAGGTCGGAACCTGTGAAAAGTCCCACTTCCTGACCAACAGCTTATCAATTGCCCTGGCAGTTCCTGCAGATGCGTCCTCACGGGTGCCTAAAGGACAGAGCCAGTGGCAGCAGGTAGAGACAGCACAGCTGCTGTGCACCCAGACCCATGGCGCCAGCCTCCTGTCTGGCTGGAGAATGAAGTCATCAAAGCCCTTCCACACAATAGCCGCAGCGTGGCTTGGCACAGTGTGTGAAGGTTCCTGGGGTGGGCTCTGTGTTATTTCTCCTCTAGATCTTTAATCTCTCTCCCCCTTCACCTCCCTCTCTGTCTCTCTGTCTCTCTATCGCTCTCTGAATAAAGGAGGGAAAGCATACCTCTTTTCTCTCACACTTTCCCCTTCTTTCTCCAGGCTACTACTCACGTTTTTCCCAGGTCAATTGAGCATCTAGCCACGTGGTAGCAGGCAGTCATGGGGGGCAAAAAGTTCTTTGGACTCGGAGGTGACCAGTGCGGATGCTGCCTGCATCCCTCCTTTCTTGTGTCATGGTTTTAATATTACATGATACAAATGGTACCCGGAGTCTGGGAAGACAGTTTGCTTGTTCAAGTGCTTTCCTTGAGTGTAAAACGACTCAGGTTTTATGCTCTAGAGCCCATGACAAATTTTCAAGGTATGGCATTGTGTGCTTATACACTTCATGCCGGGGAGGGAGAGACAGGATCTCTGGGGTTTAGTGGGCGTTCCCTCTTGCATGGTCAGCGAGCTCCAGACCATTGGGAGATCCTGTCTCCAAGGAGGTAGACAGCATTTCTGAATCAAAGTTTGCCTTCTAGCCACCACATCCATGGGCACTCATGTGCACAGATTAAGAAAAAAAAAGTGTCTCTGTGAGGCAGGGATCTAGGTAGCAAGTTCTGACCTATGACAGCTTTCAGCCATCTCCCTCATGCCTCTGCTGAATGGCAGGGGGCAGGTTCTGAGGGAGACCTGTTTGACTGATGAATCTCAACCTCACATTTCCACTAGAGCCTCTCTCAGGAAGGTCAGAGGTTTCTCTTGGGAACAGCCTGTGTGGTTACCACCTCTAATGGTCTGAGGAGAAGCTGACTAGAACCATTCGGTGGCAGCAGAATTGTCCCCTCTTGCTGAAGTTCAGTGATCACAAAGGCCCCAAGAAACAAGTAGTCACATAGGACGTGAAATTGCTGAGAAACAGTTCATAGAACCTTTGGTTTCTGAAGTTATTCACATTCTTTTTAAATATTTTTTTCCTTAAATTGCGTGTCTCTATCTGTATAGAATCTACACAGAGCCACAACATAAGGACATAAGATTCTCTAGGAAAACAGTGGCTCATTGGGCAGGGTTATAGGCAACCTAGCCTCCTGGCACACCTGAGGCTGTGGGTCCAGTGTCCAGTATCTGGGCGTTAGTAATACCAAAGAGACTTAAAGAGATTTGTGTGTGTGTGTGTGTGTGTGTGTGTGTTTCTTTTTCTTCCTATTTTGAAAGAGTCCTAAAGGAGCAAGAGAACAGTCAAATTGATATAGAGTTGGATCAATGTACAAAAGAAAGGGTCATACTGCCTATTGATAGTTATGAAGCAATATGGGCTGGACATGCTAACAGTCGGCAGGGTTGCGAGTTCTTCTCCCGTTCAAGTTCTGATACTTCTGATCCATGTCTCCTCCACTGAGGTTTTGGACAGCTGCTCTTAAAAGCAGTGTTCTCTGCTCACCCAGCAGGGCTCACCAAGACATCAACCAAATCTTGGTTGTGTGCTATTGACATAGCCCCTCTCTGAACACGGCTTTCTTCCCACCTTCATGCTTTTCCTCAAAATACCTTGTCCTTGGGTTGCTGCTCTTCGACTCTACCCGGAGTTTTTTGAGCCTTTCTGAATACACTCCGATTTCCCACTTCTACGAAGGCTTGACTCTGTTTGGTTTTAAGGCCCTGACTTCTGTAGCATCCACACCGTCTATAAGATCGTGCATAAAGCCTCAGAGTTCTTCTCTTTTGGTCTATTTCTTTGACTTTTAAAGGAGCGTTGGTAAATCTTGACTTCCACGTGATCTGTTGAAGATTGTTTGCATTTGGCTATTATATGTGCGACTCCTGCCCTCTTTCTTTTGCCCTCTGATTGTTCTTTTCAGCTGTATCCCATTCCCGTGTAAGGCGGACTGTATATTCTCAAAACTTTCTGGTGATAATTGCTGTGCAGTTTTTTATTTTGTTCCGTCTTCTGCCTCTGTGTCTTAACTGCACAGTCCATGATGCATAAGTAGGTAGGTAGGTAGGTAAATAGATAGATGATAGGTGAACTTGTTTGTGTTTTGCCCTTTGCTAACTGCTTGGTGCTGTCCTCCACTGTGGCAGTAGCTGTACCCTTGTCAGTGTTTACGAAATAGTCACACATTCAGTCCACGGAAGACTGAGTGCCCCCTGGCAGCTGGTCTCTCGGTGGGTGTTGTAAGAATGAGCTGACTGTGTGCAGGGGGCAGCTGGTTCCACAGAAGGGATTGTGAAAATATAAACAGGCTTATTTGATAAAGATCTCAAATCGAGTCTCTGCAGATTTTTTTTCCTTAGCACCAATCTGTTCCTTTGCAGAACCACCCTTATTTCTGCCTGGGACAAACATATCTGAGCTCTTTATCCAGGAGCATTTGGAACCAACCTTTACTCAATGGCTTTACTTTGAGCCCAGCATCCTTTCGTTAGCTGAGACCAGATCCCCTCTGGTTCAGGTTCTCTCAAGTCTCTTGTAGGGGTGAGAAAAGAGACCAGGTGATGGAGGCTGGTGGGAAAGGACCAGTTAGTGCTTGGTGGGCTGGGGTAGGTAAGGGGAGGGACACTGAAGCCATGTGCACTTGCAGACTCTTCACCCTCTGCTCAAGGAATGCTCAGTGTCTGAGGACCCATCGTCTCCAGGTTCTGCAGGTGGACCAGATGTCCTGAGACTCTGGATGCCTCCACCCTGCTCAGGTCCTCTTTCTCTCTATCACCTTTTCCTCCCCCAAATGTTTTGACAGTTGGCCATTGTTGTTACCACTCTGGTGTAAGCATTTATAAGTATTTGATTTCTCTCCTGTCATTTCAGAAAGGTTTTAGATGGGGGACAAGTTTACTCCATCTAACATATTTAAGCAAAATGTTATTTTTTTTTAATATAACTTCAAGAAATGGCAGCAGTGTGTGTGTGTGTGTGTGTATGTGTGTGTGTGTGTGTGTTTGAGAGAGAGACAATTAGAGAGAGCAAGCACCAAGGCACAGAGAACACCATAACTAAGAATTTCATACACTTCTGAGTCACTGTGTAGGGAACAGCCATTTGCATTTCTGGCCTCTGTGCATCCTTCACTGTGCCAGGCTCCAGTGAGGCTAGGGCTAAGAGCCTCAGAGAATTGTCTCCCCTCGAGCAGCTGCTGCAACATCAGGAGTCTGGGAGGCCAGCTTCTGGGAGGGCTTTGTATAATTAATTGAGGTCTGGAGCTGGACTCCTCCTATCTCTCTGTGATATTCATACTCACTCCACACTGCTGGTGATGTTCTTAAAGGAAGAAAATGAAGAGACGAAGATTATGTCCTAGAAATCTTGTCACACGGGAATGGACTCAACAGACCCTCCTTCCTTTATCTACCAGATGTGAGTAACCAGCATTTCTGAAGTTCTCGCAGACTTTCTTGAAGAGAGTAGAAGTGATACTTGTTAAAAGAAGGTGATTATAACATACAAATAAAGCCAGCAACCTATTAGACAATTGAGAAACTGCCAGACACACTCTTTGGAATAGCTGAGGTGTGAGTCAGCCTAGGATAGATAGGAAAAGCTCCAGAAAATATGGCAGGCAAACACAACGGGATATTATTTAGCATCAAAGAAAAATCAAATTATGTAGTTTTCCTCAAAATGAGTGAAGCTGGAAGACAAGGTGTTGAGTAAAACAAATCAGACGTGGAAGGACAAATACCAGATCAATGAAGGCTTCTCTTATACATAGGAGCCAAAAGCAGTCAACCTGACGGTAGGATAGTGAAGACTCATGAGAGATTGGGGAGTGAGGGACTCGCTGCAGCTATGTGTGGAAACACCACACCGAGCCCTATTAATATTAATATCTATGCAATACAGGTTTAAACAATTAAACATTTAAAGTGCCGTATAGAGCATCTTAAAAACAATACAGTTCTATCTCCCCCTTTAACTAAAAACCCACCAGACCACAAACTGTCCCAGAGAAGACCCCGTTTCTTTATTTAAATAGAGTGGAACCACCTTGCTGCTTTGTGAGCACAACACAATATTTTCTCTGTAGCTGGTGTGCTGTTAACATTCGTTGTCACATTATGGGAAGCGTGACATCAGAGAACTAAGGTTCAGACAAAATGTGGAAGGAATCCAGATGCTACTTGAGACACAGGATACTAGACATCGGGTCTCCAAGTTCTTAACTCCCAGAGTCTCAGCCTCTGACACTCACTGAAGCTAGCTGGGCTTTTAGAAAGAAAATTGGGATCAACGAGTTCACATAGGTAAGGACCTTGTGTAAGAGGGGGAAATTTAGACACGTTCTGAGAAGCCAGGGTTGAACTTAGAGAAGGCGTGTGAAGGCATGGCAGGGCGGCAACATCCAAGAAAACCAAATCTGCCGACACTGTGGTCTGGAATGTTAGCATTTCAGCTCGGCTAGAGAACGAATTTCTATAGTTTAAGCTATCCAGTGCATGGATTCTTGTTATAGCACCTTGGCCAAATGAATACAGCTTATATTTATCTGTATTTGAGTTTTAAACTGGATATTAAAAGACCATATAAAAAATATGGATAAGACACTTCTTAACCCAGTTTGGCTAAGAGTGGCAAATTTAAATGTTAGAGCCTTGCAGAGAAACTTAACCATACGGAGCGGCTTGGCTGGGTCACCTGCGAGGCATCCAGTTGGCCTGGTCTCGAGCTTCCAGGTGGAGCTGTTCTTTGAGGGTCTCCCGAGCCCTCAAGGAAGGCTTGCCTGATAGGGAAGGTGTGAAAGAGGAAGAGGAGATTAGCGAAGGGTGCTTCTGATGGTGAGTGTCCCCGGTGGGCCGAGAACTGGAGAGTCCATTCCCTCATTTTATCATCGTTCTGGATAGAAGCCAACCCTGGGGGGAGGACACTGCAGTGGACTTTGAGAGACCGCCTCCCACAGAGAAGATCCTTCCTTGGCTGAGCCTCCTGGGCTCGCAGGAGTGGCTGACTTCTATAACCAGGCTGGGAAAGAAAAACAGCAGTTGATTCATTTAACTATATGCTAAACAGCGCTTGTTCCAGGCCTGTCACGAGGCCGAGGAAACACTTCCGAGTTGGCTTCTCTGCGGCTGCAAACCTGGAGATGGAATGTTGTCAAAGGCCAGCAGAGAAAGTCAGAGCATGATGTCCAGATCGTCACCATTCGAGAGCCATGCTGTCTGTTAGCACAGCACTCGTGTGCCAAGCCCTAGACACAGTCACTGAATGGCCAAGAATGCAACCGAGGACTGGGGAGGTGGCTCAGTTGTTAAAGCTCCTGACTTACGTGTGGAAGGACTCAAGATCCCTCCTTCGTGACTGTGTAAGAAGCTAAGTGTGGTGGTTGCAAAAACACTTTCATTCTCTGAGAGATGGCAAGACAGGACAGGTGGACCCCAAAACTTTCTAGCAGCTATCCTAGCTTTGCTTGTAAGTTCGAGGCCAAGAAGAGACCTGTTCTCAAACAAAAGGTGGATGCTATCTTCTGATCTCCATATGTATACACATGTGTGCATGTGAACCTTTGGACCACGTGTGTGCTCCTAAGCACCTACTCTCTCATGTGAAATGAAACTGAAGGAGAATTACAAACTCAGACTGAGAGGAGAAGAATAGATAGACACTGGCACACACATGTGCACACACATGACCACACATACATGCACACCTACAGAGACAGACAGACAAACAGACAGACACAAACACACACACCTGCACACACAAATGGAGGCATGGGGGAGAGAGCGAAAGCAGTAGAGTGAAGGAGACAGTCACCAGGAAAGAGAGTCCCGAGGGACTGTCATTCCCCAGAAGAGCGTGGGTCCCCTGGTATTGCCTTTCCCGTCTCTTTGGGGGTTGCCCTGACCTCCTCTGGTTTTGTTTTAAACCCGGAGACTGTGGTCAGGCTTTAAAGAAGCCCATGTGTGCTTGCAAATGTAATGTGCTTTCTAATGGGTACTCATGAATTCACTGAAACAGAACAAAAAGGATATGGGAACAAGTTAATATTTTGAGGTTTGACTTAATTAGCACGCCATACCTGAGACTCATTCAACTGTGAGCTGGAGGCCTCAGTCAGGTAGAAGAATCAATGCAAGAACTAAAGTCGGGAAGCAGCCAGCACAGGGACAGGAAGTGCTCCTTCCTACAGGAGGAGCCTCTCCTGCAAGCGTGAAGCATCTTCTCTGGTGCTTGTTAAATACTGTATTTATGCCATGTGTTTGTATACAGTGGGATTAGGGGACCAAGCCGAACCACTGCTGATAGTTGCTTGAAGGGATGTTTGACTAGGAGATTTACACAGTGTTCTTAATAATCTTTTTTATTTATTTATAGAATGTTATCATTCCAAACATACAGAGCTACCATCCCCAAGGAGAGATGCTTTCTATTTGAGGATCACCAGCTCTGCATGTTGATTTTCAAGGAGATAAAAAGAGCATCTGGCCATCATAGCCCAGGCTCACATCTCCTCCCTCTTCATTATGCGAAGAGCAGATGAGATTTTGCTTCATTCCTATTTATACAAATAAAGACAGCAATCTGGGAGCTATGTCACACTGGCATGACGCGCCACCGATCTTGCTGGGTTGAAATGTACACGTTCCATTAACAACAATTATAGTGTATAATTAAGGTTTGGGTTCCCAAGTGGGACTCGGTAGCTTCCTCAGATAGTGATGGGTTTAGGGGAGACATGGTAAAATAAATAGATGCCTTCTATCATCCTCCCACAGTTGTTCTTCCTGCCCTCTTCCCCAGAGCACGCCTAGTGCACATGCCAAAGACGGTCTACAAAGAACATAGCGTTCCCGTGCCCTCTAGTGTAGACAGGGATGAGGCTACTATGAAAATAGACGTTATTTTAGAAGAAAGACACTAGCAAGCAAATCCATCCGGATTTGCCATGCATTTTATGTGGTTTCTACTTAACCGGGTCCTTGCAACAGAGTGAAGTTCAGGTGAAGATGATTTCAAAGGCCCCCCTCCCCCGCAGGAGGCTGTCTGTGGAAGAGTTCCTTTGTAGCCCTCCATTTTCAGGTTTAGGTGGAAAGTTTCTGAGGCATTTGTAATCTTAGTATGCCCATGCACATGTGTAAACAACCACAACAGAGAAAGGGCTAATGACTTTCAGTCCTTGTACCCAGCAGGATCTCTGGACACCTCCTCTCTTCCTGCAGATTCCACTCTTCAGCCTCTAAAGCTATGGTTCTCAAAGGAGTCACGACCCCTTTGGAGGGTGAACAACCCTTTCACAGGAGTCACAGATATAGACAGTACGATTTGTAACAGTAGCAAAATTACAGTTACAAAGTAGCAATGAAAATAATTTTATGGTTGGAGGTCACCACAACTGTATTAAAGTCACAGCGTTGGGAAGGTTGAGAACCACCACAAGGGTGGGTTAAGCAATGCTAATTTTTGTTACTCTGTGAGGCGCATTTTCTCAGGAGAGTTGGGTTGGGAGGTTTCACTAGATCACCCTCCATCAGGACAGGTCGGAGGCACCTTGACGTGTTTCCTCACAGAAGGATCAAAACTGAGTCAAAACTCTTTGCAGGAGTGTATGACTTTGAAGTGTTAGAAAAGATGGCTCAAGACAGAAAAGTCTGTTGATAACGTGAATGGATTTCCTTCATACCTGGAAGCATGAGTGTGATGGGTGGTCAAAACCAAACAAGCAAACAAAACACACACACACACACACACACACACACAGAGAGAGAGAGAGAGAGATTGAACAGGTATAAATAAATGCAGGAATCCTGCTATGAGTAGGTCACGATGGAGTCATTTTGCTGAACATCTGGTATCCACGTTATTCACGACCATCTCCTTTCTCTTTCCTGTAGAGAACTTAATTTGTTTAGACTATGAATTCCCATGAGGTAACAAGTACCTTTCTCTAATTGGAGTGGTCAGAAGTATTCAAGTAAATGTTTTTCTCTGACATCATAGAGAAGCATGGAAGAGTGGCCTCATCTTGTCGGATGCCACATTTGTGTGTCCCAGCTGCAATTGCTATAGCCAACTGTCACGACATAGGAGGGCTTATCCAGTGGTAACAATGAGGACGCCAAGTCACCCAGCTTCTGTGAGCCGAGCCCATCAGACTTCCTGATCCATCAGAGCATATCATATATGTGCACATGCATGCAGACAATGCAACCTACGTGTTTCCACAGCCTTCAGCTACTTTGAGATGGCTTTTCTGTAGCTTGCAGATGAAAGCAGCAGGAATGGCTCCGCTGCTACTTAGGACAGCACAGCACAGCACAGCGATGTGCTTGAATGAGCAGCGTTCCAGAGCACGAGCACTCATGAGGCAAACAGATGACATTTAATGCTCTTCGGGATTTAATTCTGACAAGCGCTCTGTTGCTTCTGACCTTCTGTAACTGGAGAATCTAGAACAATAAAGTCTATGAAAAGAAAAAAATAGATTCTATTCGTTGGCACTTTCATAGATGTAAACAGTGTGTCTTAATTGTACCTACCACAACACCCTCCCCCCTTCAGGAACCCACAGCACCTGCCCTCCCCCTCACGTCCTCTCCTTTTAGTTTTGTAAGTCACTGAGTCCACACAGGGCTGCCCCTGAGGAAGTTGCCTGACTCTGGTGGCTTGAACCTGGGCAGGAGGACACAGCTACGGCAAGTTCCTGAGGGCTGTCACGCTCATCTTATGTCCAGAAGGCGTCATCGCACATTCCCAGCTCTTACATGTTTCAGCCCCCTCTCCTTGATGTTCCCTAAGCTTTGTGTGGGAGGTTGGTATGGACTCCCAGAGTAGAGGAGAGCACTCAGGAGCCACTTCCTCTCAGCCCTTGACCGGTGATGAGTCTGCATTAACTGCTGATCTTTGCAGCGGAATGTTTTCCAGCCGCGGTCGAGGCCAGGACTAACCTGTGGGTATGGACATAAATGTGGAGACGGCAGTTTGGAAAAACACCCACCCAGTAAGATGACACCAGGCTCTCCCTTAGGCCTTGCTTATGACCTTCCGAGCCATGGAATTTTGACCAGGTTTACAGTATCAGTCTTGAATTCCCTCCTGAGGGGCAGCCCTCCAAAACAATGCAAAAGCCCCTGGTCTCCCCCATCACCTTTGTGTCACTGCTACATCAGTGAGTGCAGTCTGTCAGGCAGTTCCCAAGTTCATTGCTAGATGATTTCATTGATGATGATTTTTCTCTCCCAGTGACCTCCATAGTACCTTCTGGAACTCTGAAAGCTAGCCAGTAGGACAGATGATTAAGCTTGATTTCTCTATGTCCTGCAACTAGAGTGTGTCATGTTTTCAGCAATAGGGTCGATCTTACCACTTAGCTCTGGTAGGCAGAAGAGCAATGACAGCAACTTGTGTTGTTTTGGATGCCTCTGAACCTTAGGGACAGGTTCTAACATTGTTTTGTGAGCATGAATAGGACATGAAAGAAAAACCAGAAGAAATGTATCAGATCGTCCAATAGCTCTTGAAGTGATTGCCTTGAAATGCATCCCCAAAAATTGAACTGGATACTTTTTCATGTCCTTGGAAGGGGAGGATGCAGTCAGGAGATACTTCCCATGGAGAAGATGACACCCCGCTGAGAAAGAATAGAGCTTAGAGCTAGACAGTCCAACCTTTAAACGCCTGGCTGTGTGACCACACTGGAGTACTTGAACCCTGATGGCAAGGCTGTGTGTGATCTTCAGGACGGTGTCTGAGGAAGAGCTCAGCGCAGTGTTTGGTTCACAGTCAGCATCCCCCAACTCCTAGAGAAGAGGCCAAGGGCATGCTTCAAAGGGCATAATCCCTGGAGGACAGAGTGACATGAAAGACATTCTTTAAAGGAGTCACAGAGTGAGGAAAAGCGATGCTCTGATAAAACACAATCTAAATCCCACTGGATAATGACATGAATTAGAAGAACAAGTGCAAGGATCTAACTTGGGTGAAGCCTGTACACCTGCATTGCCTGAGTGATGATGTTTCATTGATTGAAGTCTTGGAAAGACGACTTTCCGAACCCGTTAGGGTTTCACAGCTGCATAATGGAAGTGTTACTGACCCTTCACCTTTTGCCGTCTCAGTTGGACCATGAGTTCCCCACTGAGAACCCTTCCATCGGAAAGCACCTTTTCAGGTGTTAAACAGAAGGTCTTTCCAGAGAGCGATGTGGAAGGCAGACGGGCCTCTGCCCTTTTTCAGTTTTCTCTTTGGCAGTGTTGTGGAATTGTGTGTATCTATCTATCTAGTTTGTTCCCTGGCACTGACAAAATTCATGTGTGTCCTCAGGTTGTCCTTGTGGTTGCCTCGTTCTTCTAGAACCCATGTCACGATGCATCAAGTGTCACTTGAAAGAGAAGATGAAACTGCATTTGAAATGGCATTGAGATTCATCCCTGGACCCCAGGACGTGACAGACAGTTACCCCACACCACCACATATGACATGGCTGTGAGACTCATCCTGAAACCACAGGAAGTGACAGAGAGTGACCCCAGACTCCCACATATAAGTGAATTATGAATTGTACACTTATGCATGACTGAAGCAGATATGTTCTAGCATTTTTTTTGTTTCCATGACGCCTTTCCAAGAGGGGCCTTTCCTAGTTGAGTGCTTTGTGGTGTCTAGTTTATCAGAGAGATTTCCTTCCTTCCTTCCTTCCTTCCTTCCTTCCTTCCTTCCTTCCTTCCTTCCTTCCTTCCTTCCTTCCTTCCTTTTTTTCCTCCCTTTCTCCCTTTCTCTCTCTCTGTCTGTCTTTCACTCTCACTCTCTATCTCTTGCCTTGAGCACATAGTCTCCACAATCCTTCTACCTCGGCTCTAGAGTATTTAAACTATAGTCATGTATATATCACCATGCTAGGCCACGAAGGAGATTTTGATTAAACAACAACAGCCTCAATAAGAGAGGAAGCCAAGCAGAAAAAGCAATTTGGCTTTGTAGCCTGACTACTGAGGCACACAGTTTCCCGTTTGGAAGTTGTGCCTGTTCCTCATTGTTTCAGTGACGTTAGACTTCTGAATTTGGACCCCTTGTTTTCAAATTTCCAAGGATGGCAGATAGCATGGGGGGCAGCTCCAATGTAACATCCTAAATTCAATAAACACAGTTATATTTGCAGCAAATCCCTATGACTGGCAGTTGCCCCTTTTGCTGCCCATGTAAATGAACAGAATGTTGGATAAACATGTCCTGTGTTGACTTTCCATGATTTCTCCCACAGCATGGCTGCAGCTGCTCCAGGCCAAAGAGGTGCCACCCAGAGGTGCTCGAATTGCCTCCCCTCTAATTACTCCTGTTCTGATGGTGCTAGGGTTTCATTGCTGTGAAGAGACACCATGACCAAGGCAGCTCTTACAAAGGAAAACATTTAATTGGAGCTGTCTTAGAATTTCAGAGGTTTAGTCTATTATCATCATGGCGGGAAGCATGGCAGCATGCAGGCAGACATGGTGCTGGAGGAGCCAAGAGTTCCGCATCTTGATCTGCAGGCATCAGGGAGATACTGCCTGTCACGCTAGGCTTAGCTTGTGCATAGGAGACTTCAAAGCCCGCCCCCACCATGACATGCTTCTTCTGACAAGGCCACACCTCCTCCACTCCCTGTGGGTCAAGCATTCACAAATGTAGTCTATGGGGGCCATTCCAATTCAAATCAACATAGCACCTTTTTTGATGCTGGGAAAGAACCGACAAGTATCTTTCGTGTGATGGAAAGGTGAGATAGGGGTTGACAGGTGAAGATGCATTCAGACAAAAGCAACAAAACTGAGGGAAAGAGGAGGGCAAGAGTCTTTTCTAGACTGGTGTTTACTTGCTGCCCAAGTTGTCATTATTTTTTGTTTTCTGTGAAGGAAATCACTCTGCCAGTGTTAAATACTGAACCGTAACTGTAGTGCTATTTGCTGAGTTTTGTTTCCATTGACACAGATGGTTGCAAATACTCATACTCTTTCATTTCCATGTTCATAATTATACATTCTGAATAATGTGATTAATGTTTCTGAAGAAAATGTTAATGGCATAAGGATTTTGAGAATGCTTACACTCTACCTTAATTCTCTAGTAACAGAACTAAAATTTAATGACCAAAGACACTATTCTGCACTTTGGTGAATGTTGATGGGGTCCCAACATGTGTCATGTAGTATGCTCTGAGCTATAGATGAAAATGGAAGAAAGGGTAAAGCATGGGCCGCCGCTAAGGCACCCACAGTCCAAAAGACTGGACCAGGTGTTACAGACTTACAGCCGGCTGTGGCAAGTTGACGAGACAGTTATAGGGCGGGACACGGAGCCTGTGCTGAGGCTGCCGAGCATAATGCAGCTGCTCACACGGGTCTCGGAGGAAGGAGCACTCAGTGTGATTCAGTCCATTTGAGGAGCTTTAGCAATGTTCTCATGAGCTCCTCAAATACTGCCCGCTTCTGGCATTTCTACATAATCATTAAGCCCTCTCCCAAAGTTAAATTTTTTTATGGTGTGACGTGCTTTACCGCTACCAAAGCATTTGTATGTGTCTTTTAGATGAGGGGCTGGCCATGAAGAGACTAAGGAGGAGCGTGCCCAAGTCATGGAGTTGGCTCACCAACAGATGCAAGGCTGTGAGCAAGGTTTTCCTAACTGCTTCAGTCGTGTGTGTGTGTGTGTGTGTGTGTTTTCCACATCACCATGCTGAAAGGCCTCCTACTGCCATTTCACAAGTGGGCCTCCTAGGGATACTGCACTGGCCATTGAGCTCTTCAGATCCTCATTCTGCGTACCCCCTATCTGTTACAGACCACCCCTATGTCCTCTGTCTAGTAGGTAAGTGCTGCTGTCTCTCAGCTCTTTCCTCTCCCCACTCTCTCTGGGCTCACACTGATGCTCAGGGCATGCATTTCCTAGAAAAGAGGCCTCTCCTGTATCCACATCCAACCCTAAGCTGTCCCAGCGGCAGCATCTGACAAATACACCGACTAAACGGTTGGCATTTCTCCTGGATGCTCTCAAGTACCACGTAGGCTCAGTTTGCTCTTCTCTCTCTCCCACTCAAAGCTGGAGCCGTCCTCGTGATCTTTACTCACTTCATGTCGGCACCATCTGCCCAGACAAGCCGGAGTAAAGCCAATGAGTTTACTTCTTCTGTCTCTTCACACATTACCTTTAGCTCGATCAACATGTCTTGATTTCGTCTCCTAAATCTGTTTTTTTTTTTAATTTGAATACTCTCTTTCTCATTCTTGCTGCCATTGTCTTGTATATTTAAATAGCATCTACAGTGTGACTGTGGATTTCTTGAGAGCATATTGAGGATGTGAGCAAGTGATATGTCTGTGCCTGCATTCACTCACCAGCTAAATTCCACAAAACAAAAACAAAAACAAAAACAAAAACAAAAACAAAACAAAAACCCTTATGGAGAAAAAGAAATTTTATCACAGCAGGAAGAGTGTGTTAATCCTCCTGGCTCAGTGCTGCAGTGTGGCTGACCTCAGCCAAGGCCACTCGGAGCAGGACGCTTTAGCCTGTCCCATCTGCATTCCAGACTCAGAGCTTCCTATGACGTTCAGCTGCTACTTTTTGAGCATCTGCACATCAGAGGAGTGTTTTTTTTTTTTTTTTTTTTTTTAGAGTAATAGACAAAACAATTGGGTCCCGAAACCAAAGCAAGTCAGTGAGCTTCCTGATATTCACCCGCCTCTGCTCATGTGTTCAAGTTCCAGTGGCAAACCCTCGGCTCCTCAGACCCACCCAATCCCCCTTTTAAAGGTTCTATTTTTCAACACTGTTGCACAGAGAATGGAGTTTCTCCTGTGAACTTTGGGGACATAGTGAAGCCATATGATGTAAGGTGCCTGTTGAAATGGGGGGGGGCGCTGCATGAGGCAAATCTTGCAGGCCAAGGATTAGACGAAATTGGTCAGGGAACTTGCCATCTGATTCAACGGTCTCTGGTACCCAGGCTTAGACAGGGAGTCAGGGCCCCGCTTCTTAGCAGCTGGTCAACTGTGGAAGGTTGAAGGGACGGTTGTATTTCTATGCCGCTAGCTGTGACTTGATGTTCTGCTTCTGCTTATCATGTGTACTGAGCCTTTTGTTCGCAGCACACTGGTGACTTTAAGTACTTGTGCGTATAGAGTTGGGTGGATGGGGAGAAAAGCTAGTGGAAGCCTGGTGATAGAGCAAGGCGGCTTCTTGATGTGAGAAAAGCTGATGATTTTACCAACTGGAAACGGAAGGAAGACACTCTGATTCTGTTTTCCTAACTCCGAGAAGGCATACAGTGTGGAGAGGCCAAGGGAATGTACCTTCAGGGGGATGTTGGCCCTGGTTCCAGAAAAGAGAGTAGAGACCATTCTTAAGATACTCAGAGATGCTTCGGTTGTGGAAGGAATCTGCAGTTTCTATCAACCTGTGCTGGGTGCCAGGGGCAATTACATAGTTTTCCAGTGATGAACTAAGTGCGTTTCTTGGCAAATGTACCCCCTTAGCCTGTGTTTGTCTATGTGGAATTCTCCGAGGCCCTAGTAAATTGCATTTACTTAAATTTCTGAAGTATGAAGAGTGACAGGAAAACTCCTCTCTTTGGCTGAGCTTTCATGTGAGGTGCTAAGAGGTGGAAAATAATACCAATCATCTGGGTTCTGTCACTGTCTTGATGAACTCTTCACCTCAGTGGCTAAAGCATTCGCAGTAGACCTGCTGGGTGATGAAAATGAAGGGTACCCTCCTTGAACAGTACAGGGAAGGGGAAAGATGGAATTGTAGAGAACCAATGGAAAGGTCCAGAATGTTTTTTATTCAACACGGAAGCCTACAATTTTTCTTCTTGTGGTAATAATTTTGAGTTTTCATAAAATTATATGCTAGCTTTGTAAAATTAAATAAAAACTTAAAATTATGCCATGTAGTATTTTGCGTAAACACAGGCATTAATGTCGTCCATGTCTATTTCTAATTATTTTACTATTTTGGTTCTCTACATTTTCCTAGGGAAGCTTAGTTTCATTTTCATTTCTTGTTGCTATGATGAGAAGATTCTGACATTAGGAAGAAAGGATATAATTTAACTCTCAGACCAAGTCCATCACAGTAGGGAGTCTAAGGCAGTGGGACCCTGAAGCCGCTGGTCATACCGTATCCATAGAGAATAACAAAGAACAGTGACCACAGGCTACTTCCACCGAGCCGGCTTTCTCCACTTCACAGTCGTGGATGCCAGGCCTGGAATTGGGTGCTGCCCACAGGGGACAGCTTTTCCCACTGTAATTAATGTAATAAAGATGCCCTCCCACCCCACCACCCAATAATGTCCAGGGACCTGTTGCCAGGTGTTTCCTGCTTCTAGATTCTGTCAAGTTCGCAATACAAATTGTCACATTTGGCAATTTATATTCTCTTGGAAACAGGCCACTCTCTTAAGATTCCATGGATATCTTCTGTGTTTGTTACCTCCTAATTCCTGATTTAATCTATTTTAAGTTATTTTTTTTTAATTTTTCAATGGAGTAGCTATAAGATTTTAAATTTTATTTTGACCTAATTTTGAATTTTTAGATTTATTTATTTTTTTCCTTTTCATATTGGGATTGAACTTGGGGTTTTGCATGTGTCAGGAAAGAGCTTTATGGCTGAGCTATATCCTCAATGCAGGCTTTATTTTTTAATTTCTGTTTTTATAATACTTAAATTTTTATTCTGCTCTTTATTAATCCCTTCAGTGCTCCTCCCTTGTTGGAATTTTCTAGTATATTTACACGGATGCTTTGTAAATGCATGCATTCCTTCGTGCTTATTAAGCAAAATGCTTTGCCAGCTTTAACACAAACTTCTTTGTGTTCAGCCCGTGCCTTTGGTCAGCAGTGGCTTTCTTCTGAGCTTCAGGGATTGCGTCCTCTCCATTTCATACTTTTCTCTTTTCCCAGGAACTTGAGGTTGCCTAGTGAGATGTGTGAGTGTGTGGGAGTGTGAGTGTGTGTGGTGGAATTGAGGAGGAGGAGGAGGAGGAAGAAGGCGAGGTGGTAGTGGTAGTCTCAAATTTACCCGTAACACACAGTCATATTTGCTTAAGTGGCAGGCCTGGAAGTACTGTGCTCATTCTGATCACAGAGCCTTGACTGGGTTCAGTCAGATGGCCCCACCACCTGCAAAGGATGCTGGATAATGTAGTTTAGTAATGATTTCAGTAAAAAACAAAACAAAACAAAACAAAACAAACAAACAAACAAACAAAAAACATAAAAATAGATATTTGGTGTACACTAAATGGTTCTTCTCAATCCTCAAATTTTCTCTTGTCCCTGATATTTATCAGAAAACATGGATTTTCTTACAAGCTTTGCCTCCAGATGCTATCCTGTCTTCTGTCTTAACTTCTTTATGTCCTTCTGTTGTGTGCAGGTTTCTGCTTGAAAAGCGTATACCTAGGTTGAAAACTTCTGTCAGCACCAGTGTTTCAGTTGGAGGGTTGCCTTCTGGTGATCACAGGTGTAGGCATTTTCCACCATTTTATCTTCTATCTATCTTTATTACAATTTTCGTGTTTTCTGCTTTCCTTGACTCTTAATTTTGGCCCCCTGCCATGATTTAAACACAGCCACCTTTGCTCTGTAAGTATGACTCTGGAAACTTTACCACATCTAGATAGCTTAAGAAGATCTAATATATTTCATTTTTAAAATCTTCCTTTTATGAAAACATTAGGACTTCAGAGTTCTTTAATTCTAAACATGTTAACTATTTTACATTTATTTTATTTTGGAGGGGTGAATTCCATATGCAAATACTGTGTTTACATCCTTTCACCCCGCCAGCTCCTTCCGTGTCTCCCCCAAGTCCTCTCAGATGTCTAACATTTTCTTCTGAAATTATTATTGTTGCATGCACACAAACATATATAAATTCAACCTGTTGCTCACATGTATGTATATGTGTCCATAGCAGGCCACTTTGGGTTAGATAAGCTATCAGGAGGTTTGTCTCTGATTCCCCCTTTCTTAGCAGCCATTAATTGCGTGTAGTTCTTCACCTAGAGGCTGGGCCTTGTGAAATTTTCCTCCCTATTTCATGTCAACTGGTGTTATTACTGCTCTGGTCTTCTTTAGGCGACCATGTTGTTGGGATTTCGTGTGCACAGCTTCCTGTTGTATGTAGAAGATACTGTCTCATAGCAGACGTCCTGGCCCTTTGGCTCTTAAAATCTTTCCGCCTCTTCTTCAGCATTCCCTGAGCCTTAGAATTCCGTACACACTTCCAGTGTATCTTGATTATATTCACAAATACCCATGTACTCCTTCATGTAATTGCTTAGTTCAATACTATTGATCAGTAGTGATGAGCAGATTTATAAGCACGGACCTCCAAGGTTGCCTGGCAACTCTATCTTCCTTCCTTAGATTTTGCACTGCTTTCTGAGGCAGGACATCATCTCCCACATTCTGTCCCCTCCTTCCTGCTGTACTATGTCTGTGAGCAGTTTCTTTTGCACGTTGAGATTCCTTGGCAGGTTTTCCTCATGTTTCTATCCCAGTGATTTCATACTAACATGCAAATGTTACTAGAGAAGAGACCTGATCTGTTTTACACATTTTTTTCCCATTAGCAGGACTATGACAGAAAATAGAATAACAAAAACCAGGCGACTAATAAAATCTCTACGGAATGAGAAAAATACTGACCCAAGGAATTGAGCTGCGACCCTCCTTCTGTTAAGATTTATGTAGGCTGTTAGGTGACAAACATGGGATTATCTAGAGGGTTCAGCGGCAATTTATATAAGCAAGTTGGCCTGCCTTCCGTGCCTGAAAGGCATTTGCACAGTGTGTGCATCAGGATACCATCTTCTTCAAGACCAAGACGTGTCGAGCAGTTCAGTGGCCTGCTCACAGCCCTGCAGTGCCCCTCTGCTCAGAGAATAGCTTGTCAACCGTCAGTCTGAGCAAAAATCGGGGCTATGGAAAAACAAGGCTTTAAGAAAGGCTATTCCATCGAGGCTAAATAGTAAGAGAATGGTTAAATTTCAGACTCACACTTTAAGCAAGCAAACTCTTGAAGTCAGAGAATGGTTCACAGTGGTCTTCCACAAATCTAAAGTGTGAAACCAGAACTTGGCACTGAGCGCAGAGATTACCACCCCTGAAGACGCCCTAGAGAGGCTCCAGATGAGAAAGAGCCAGGAAGGGTGACTTGGGCATTTCCGGCAGCTTGCATTTCATCCTCCTGTTCTTGAGGGAGGGTGTGCAAGCTAAACTGTTTTAGTAACCCCTCCAAGAACCATCCTTAGGTATCATTGTGCGAGATCTGATAGCATTTGTGTGCACTACCTTGTAGGGCCTATATCCTCAGCTGTAGCTAAGCCCTGTGACTAGGTGACAGGCTTTGCCTTTTCTTCTTCTTCATTTTGTTTTGAGCCACAGGGACGACATCTCTAAATCAAAGATTGCAACACCAGAATCACTACAAAGGTAAGGTAGTGATTATGCGAGACTTGATGAAAAAAAAAAAAAAGAAGAAGATAAACTGGCCTGCAAATTGTGAAGTGACTTGACAATCGACATTACTCATGTGATAAGCATTTGTTGAAAGGCACATCAAGTATATTAAGGCTTACAGTCATTTGCCAGACATACCGTTTGATGTTACATACCTTTTTAATCTACCGGTTGTGAAGCTTCAAAGAGAAAGCTTTAAAAAATTCTATTTTGTGTAATAATACTATTTTTGTCTCATTGGTAGGATTTCAAAAATAAGGTAGGGTTTTTAAATGCATATTTTAAAAATGCGTTTTATTTTTAATTGTGTGTCTGTGTTGGGGGATATGAGGGCAGTATGTGCCAGCAGAGTGTGCAGAGGCCGGAAGAACGTATCCGGTCTGCCGGGGCTGGTGACTGTGATCTGTCTAACCTGAGATCCGAACCCAGGTTTTCAGCCAGAGCAGGGCACGCCCTTAACCACTAATCCATCTCTCAATCCACGTAAGCCAGGGTTTAAAAAAAAATCAAGGAGCATGGAGATCTCTCAACACTTGCTCCTCGAGTTTATTAATAAAGAGAGAACTGTGCCAAAGGTGCACGCTTCAGTTAGAAATAAGGAGAGGAAATCATTCGCAAGGCCTACTTGGTTAAGTGCAATTAAGCTAGCCTGTAATTTTTGTATTAGACTGCTGGTAGTTGGAAACCAAGTATTTTGGAGCTACTCATTAAGTAAATGGCCTAGATCAAGGATTTTTCTATGACTGTAAACACAAGAAGAGAAAGATGTCTCTGAAACCTTTGGTCTTCTAAGATACAGGCTAATACAAGTTGATAAACAGGTCATTCTAGACTTTGCCAGGCTCATGGGAGGTGCTGCCCAAGCCCCTGTCATTCTGGGAGGAACCACTGCCAGGTTATCAGTCCATTTGCTGCTGCCATTGCTTGTGTCTCCTCTGAAAGGCTGACTATTAGATAACATTATGAGTCCTTGATTGTCAGTTTCTTTATGTCTGGAGAGTGAACTGGACAAGGATGCTGTGAGGCCAGATTCAGGTTAGAGGTGATGAGCAAAGCTGACTCAGAGAAGCTTTGTGGATCCTCAAACTACTAAACATTGTCTGGGGACTTCGTTCAAATATACATTCTGGTTCAGGAAGAACTACAATCAATGTGGTCTCCAATGTGACATCAGTGATGCTAGCCTTCGTATCACATTGCATGGTGAGGGTTTCCACAGTACAGGAAATGCCAGCCTATTCAATTAAAAAACAAACAAACAAACAAAAACGGACAAGTACTGATCTTCAGTGTTTGTTCTTGTCAAATTGACACAGCCTAGAGTCACCTGGGGGTGAGGGGGAGGAAAGAGTCGAGTGAGCGTCTTTACCTGCTTTGTCTGTGAAGGACTGCCTTGATTGCTGACTAACGTAGGAGCGTCCAGCCCACTGTGAGCCGCACCATCCCCTAGGCAAGGGGTGCCACGCCCCGGCCATGTGAGGAAGCCAGCTGAGTAGGAGCGCTGGCGAGGGAGCCAGCAAGCTGAATAGCAAGCAGCCGAGGGTTCTCCTTCAACTTCCTGCTTGAGTCCTTGCCCTGAGCTAACCCGGTGACAGACTGCGACCTCTCACGCCAGATACACCCTTTTCTCCCCTAAGTTGCTTTTGTTCAGACCGGTTAATCACAGCAACAGAAGGGCTACGAGGGCGCTTCTCAGGAGTCAAGACTACGTTGCTTTCTTTGGGTGTTTTCTCAAGTTCTCTAAGTTTGTGTCCCCTTGAGGCTGGCTGCGCTTGGTGGGAAGATGGCCTCTTGCAATCCCTGTGTCTTAGTTCCTTACCTTTTCTGCTTCAGACAGGAAATAATCTCCCAGTATTACGTGGAAAATTCTTAGGATTTTTTTTTTTTTTCTGATTATGTGGATGAAAAGAAATGACCGGCTTAGCAACAAAGGAACCTAAAAGTAG
Source organism: Meriones unguiculatus (assembly GCF_030254825.1). NCBI lineage: Eukaryota > Metazoa > Chordata > Mammalia > Rodentia > Muridae > Meriones > Meriones unguiculatus. Next base: position 73,599,023 of record NC_083350.1, on the reverse strand, counting down.
GTAAAATTCTCACAGCCATCGGGAAAATGGATGCTGGAAAAATGAACCAAGAATGCTCAATCAGGAAGATAGCAACCAAATCAACTTTCAGAAATGTGATATGTATATCTTGTCTGTTGTGATATGTATATATTGTCCTTGACAATAGAGCAAGGTAATGTAAATGTTTGTGGAAAAAATGGTCATATCTGGGTGCAGGTGGGTCTGGTGTGTAGTAGGCAGAGCGTTATGATTGTGGGTGATAGACTCTAAACAAACATTTTAGCTGATAGGTTGTCAATGGTTCTAAATTACTCACCAAATAAAATTATTTCTGTTGAAATTGAGTGTGAGCTGGAGAACATCTGAACTTGTATTTTATGTCACTAATGAGGGTAGTCCTCTAGAATTGACCTGTAACTTTACAGTTTGTGCTAAAATTATAATTCTGCAGCATGACCTTGGCTCACTGCTATATGGTTTCTAGAGAAAAGAAGGAAGGGTGCCGTTGGTGAACCACAGACTCTTAAATGACAAGTTGAGTCTTTAAAACCCTTACTACTCAAAGTATAATTAATATGCAGATGGAGGCATCACTTCTCTTAGGGCATTGTCAGCAATGTGGAGATGGAACAATATTGGTATTCATCAATGGAATGTACAGATAGGTCCATTTCTCAAGGAGTTAAACTTTTAGACAAATAGCAATGGTAAAATAATAAGCTATAAGCTAACTATAAAATCTCTTGGCTATCGTTATCTTAAATAGCTAAAATGAAAAGGGGTAGGTGAAGTGGAAGTTTCTGGTTTCCTTGAAGATGCAGCTTTGTCATGTGATGTTTTGCTGCAAGCTGGGCGCATGGTGTTTTGCTGGAGGTTGACTTGTGAGAGGCCACATGATATTTTGCTGTGACCTCTCTCATTGGAGGGGTGTGACTTTGGCCAGCTGAGGACATCCATGGGTGGACTCTGAGGAGAGGAGATATACAGAGGCCCATGCACAGTGACATGTCACATTCAGGATTGACATCGCTGCACAGTTCTTCATGCTTCACTTGACTTCACATCTCTAGGATCACTTGTCAGTGAGAAGGTCCCGTATTGAGAAGGGCAAATCAAAGAACAGAAAGAACCAGTGGTGTGTCAAGAAGGAGTCATTCATTTTCTTCATTGCTATTATCAGCCTCTCAAAGAAACTTTACTAAAATGGCTTGTGAGTGACCAGGTGGAGAGATGAAGGTTTGGTTTTGAATACTGCAGAATGAAAGAGCTTGTATGGGTTCATCTAAGGCTCAGATGACTACTGAACAATTAGATGCAAGTACGTGTGAGCTAGACACACAGTAAAGACCTACAGACTGGATAAAAGCCACCGAAATGTTAATTTTCCCAGAGAAGGAGCACTGTGCCCTTTATATGTCAAATAAAACACTTTAGGTGGGCAGTCTCTTGTGCTGTATATGCAAGCCCTGTTGAATTGCTTTTAGCATGGCTACAGTGTTCACTCATTTACTGTCTGCTTTTCAAACTATGGTGAAAACTGTGGCTCAAGGGCTCCTTTGCATTGGTGTTCTGTGTAACATTACAAGCCCAGTATAAAGCACCAGTCTGAGAATATTGATCAGATTTGTGTCTCATCTTATCCAATGGTACTGAAAACTTAGAATGAGTCATAAGAAAATGGGAAAGGGCAAAGTAAACTGACTATCTACATGAAAATCTCCCCAGCTTTAAAGAGCCTAAGGTGCAGGGATCCTTGTGGAAGGGGTGGAAAGATTGTGACAGGATTGAGGAGTTTGCTATGAGTTTGCTGTGAGTTGTGTCTAGTAATATCAGGAACTACACCAACATGACTGCCCAAATGTGAGCTGAACAAGGATGACACTAATGAACACATCAAACTGGATGGACAAAAACCCTAAATAAAGAGATACATGCAATGGAGGAAAGCTATAATAGTAGGAGAAGTGGCTTCCTCAAGGAAGAGCACACCAACTGATTGCCCAGGGCCAAATGGTCAGCTCTGCAAACCTACATAGAAATAGCACTATATGGACTGAACAGATTATATTTAGGAATGTATATGTATGTACATATACTTTTTATATGCATGCAAAAACAGTAAAAAAAATAGAAGACATGAATTTGAAGAAGAGTGGGGGGTTTGGAGAGAGAAAAAAGGGAAGGGAGAAATGTAATCAAATTACAACCTTAGAAATAAACTTCCAAAAAATAGAAAAAAAAAAGGAAGCAGAATGAATGGATATGATAGTAACTGATTGAAGCAATGGTCTTTAAGCAGCACAGGTGAAGGTTAGAGGGCTCCCTGGGAGTTCTTCTTGCTTCTCCAATATTAAAAGGCCTCAAACATATCTGTTCTTTCTACCCCATGTTCTGGTTAGCCTTAACTGTCAACTAAAAGCAGGCTAGTGTCATGTTATAGCAGCCTTCATTGAACTGCCTAGATCAGGTTGGTCTGCGGATATGTCTGTGAAGGATTGTCTTGATTGTAATGCAGGGGGACCCAATCTACTTTGAGCTATACCATTTTTTTTTTGGAGGGGGCAGTTAGTCCCAGGCTGCAAACAAAGCTACCTAACCATGTCTCATACAGCAAGTCAGCACATAGTGTTCCTCTGTGGTTTCTGTCTCAGGTTCCTGCCCTGACTTCTCTCATTGATGAATTATGACCTGAAAAATATAAACCAAATAAACCATTTTTGCACAAAATACTTTGTTTATCAGAGTTTTTGCACAATAACAGAAGAGCAACTGATACACCCTACTTTTAAAGGATTAGAAAAGCTGGGAGGCAAACATAACAATCAGAATTAACTGAGTGGTGGCCATCACAAGAAGATGAACATTTATGGAAGATCTTCTTGCTGTATCCCTAAGCTGAGGATCCAAGGTCATATTCATACAAATTTGTAAAATGACCAATGGGGTTGGGGGAAAAGAATTTTGTGAATTATTCATATGTGAATCATCCTTCCAGATGTGTTGATGAAGTCCTAACAGGGTTGTCAGTTAGACTGGGAAGAGAGAGACATGCAGTGCTGATGGATGAATCAGAAAATCTAGACTAAGTTGGACTGTTTGAATAGACTTTGTAGGAAGTAATGCCATGATTTTCCTAAACATTCCTTGAAGAAGTAGAAAGCTCGTGTAAAAACAAATGACGAATGGAGAGAAGGTGGAATAGCAGTGTGGTTATAAATGATACATGAGGTATTGGAATGAGGGGAACCCGATATTGTTATGTACCATACAAGAGCATGTTGGCCAAGGATGGAGTGCCTACACAGTGGTCGTCCATATGATTATATCAGATTTAAAATATGTCTACCTCTTAAAAAATATTATAGCCATTATGAGTTCACAGAGCAAGAACAATACTTATCTGTATGTGATGAAGCTGATGGAAGTGAAATTCCAGCTTTCCCACTCAAATAAAAGGAAAGAATGTACAATTAGGTGTAGTACATAATATTTGTGATGGTAATAAACAATTAATCTGGGTGTTTATAGTACTGCACTTTATATGGTTATTTTTTTCCTTCGCATTTCTCTTTGGGCTTATTGTGAATAAACTCAAAATTTGTTGAATACTTTCCTTGGTGTTTATTTATTTATTTATTCACTTAATTTTATTTTATTTATTCCTTTTACATCCTGATCATAGGCCCTCCCTCCTCTACTCCTGGTCCCACCCTTCCTCCTCAGATAAGGAGAACCCCTCCCCCACCAACCCACAGCAGCATGTCAAGTACCATCGGGACTGAGCACATCTTCTTGCCCTGTGCTTGTACGGTTATTTTAAAGTATACTTTTCCTTAAATACATGTTAAAAAGTTTACCGCCAAGCAGTATTCTGTGTTGTGCTACTGACAGCCTCACATGTATCCTTATCATGTCTTTCACCAGTTTCTCTTATATTTAATTAAATCTCATGTTTTATTATCTTATACATGCATGCATATACTTATGCAATGTAGCATGGCATACCATACATACATTAAAATTCTATATATACCGTTAGAACCATATGCATGGCCAGAAAGTGCTTGCTTGTTTGTCCCTACCTCATTTAACAACTCAACAAAGTTGAATATAAGCTGCTGACTTGAGTATTTCTGCTTTGGAAGATGCTGGTCACACAATAAGATGATAAACGGAACTATTGGTAAATGAGTGGGTAGAATTCTAATTTGCAATTATCTTCTGACTCTTGTTTTTCAGATTGCTTGCACAACACAGGTTATCATTTGGGAAGGAGTTTCTGGAAACTGTTTTCAACTTTCCTATGGACTATATGGTGTACAAGTCCTAGCTGATAGTGCACATAGATATTTGGATGATCAGATGTTTAAAATGATTCCCAGCTATAATGGATAAAATACAGCAGTGGTGCTCCTGGTGTCCCACAGCTCATCATACACAAACACATACCACTCCTGTTTTGTGAATATAAAGTCCACCAAATAGAATAGGAAAAGACAATGGATTCTTGATGGTCTCAGGGCCATGGGCAGCAGAAGGCATTCCACCGGGAGCAGCCCTTTACTTCAATGAAGAAGGCACCTCATTTTACTTAACTGTAACTACCGCTTCCACCTGAGTGTGGTGGGTGCAGCATTTTTGATATGATAAATGTATCCTCCATGTATTTATGCTGTTATTATACAATGACAGTGTATGCAGAGGGGAAAATACCATTGACCTACAAGACAGAAAAGGAGCTTAGCAGAGAGAGTTTCTACTCTGTTTCATGAGACAAGCTAAATTTATTTCCACAAGCAGTGGCATTTGGAGGAAAGCCACTTTAGAATGAGAAGACTGGAGGGATTTTCCTTGTATATGAAAGGCAAAAAATGGGAGAGAGGTGAGGAGTGTTTTAATAAATGGGTCAGGCAGACTCACTCAGCAAACACTGCTGGGCCATAATGTGTGGTCTTGAGAATAATCGCCGGAGCCAAGGTTTTGGTTTTGAGGTAGTGTGTTTATTAAGAGCACAGCATGCCAAAGTGAAGGAATAATGAGAAAGTATCAAAAAGATAGCAAACCAGACATACACAGCACCCCGCAGACGTGGACTGGGCAAGCCCTTTTGAGACAGCCAGCTGGAGCTTTCACACTTGGCAGAATTCCCTTTGGGGAGGCTTGTCAGGGAACAGGTGGCAGTAGCCGGAGAGACCACCACAATGGATTCTCACCACACCTAGCACAAGCCAGCTGGGGAAGCTGAGGCAGTCAGCTAGCGGTCCCTGTTCAGCCTGTTCTCCATCACTGGGCTTCCCACGGCCAGACTTTCAGCTTTGCTCTCCACGGCAGGCACGTTTATATCATGGGGTGGACAATGGAAATGGGAATGATTATCTTCTGGCTGTTCTCATGGGAACAATAGTTTTCCCTTTGGGCTGTTTCATTGTTCACTTCTCTCTGTGTTACAGAGTTCGGGGGGGCAGCTCATTTCCAGAAAAGGGGCCTTGGCAGACACCTTGAGAAAAAACATGCTTGGATCTGAAGTGGGCCCTGGGGAGGGACAGAAATGGCCCAATGACAATCATGAATATAATGCGTATTATGATCTAGTATTGGGAAAAGGTTGCTTCCTAACCCAACATGTCCTCTTGGACATTTCGATAGATGAAATTTTGTTACCATGAGAAAGTGGTTCTTCATTCTAGCTATTGGTGCCCGAAGTGTGCATCTATTCCTCTTTCTTAAGGCTCTCCTGTCTATGAAGAGCCTTTAGGGAAACTTGCAATTTATGTCCATGTACTTCTTGCTTCAAGAAGAGCTCAAGATAAGACAGTCTGTAGTGCAGGTATCAGGCACAGGAAACATTCTGAACCATACCCATGTCCTCCACGTAGGCTGGAGGGAGGTCCAGCTACTTGATAGCACAGCCTAGGAAATGGTCTTGGTAAAAGCTTATGAAATGAGGTGGAGAGAGTGGCTTTGTCCCACTGTACTGCTGACTTGGCTCCTGGAATCAATGACATTATTGTCAACTGCAGTGGCAGCTGTCCATAAAGCCTACTATAGGGTCAAGGGTCAGTTGTGTTCCAAAGGACAGCAGATACTTCTGTAGTTTTACAGGTTTGTTTTGTAACGTAATGGAATTATACCGTGGCCAAAATATGGAATAACATGTCAATCCCATTCCAGTATGGGTTAGGTCTTATGATGATAGCACTGTAGCGATAATCAAATATATGAGAAATGGTATTGAAGCCTCCTTAAAATAGAAAATGTGGATTGCCAGACCACATGATAAAGGCTTCGAGCCACATGGAATTAGCTTTCCCACTGGAAGGACAGGAGAGCAAAAGCTAAAACCTCAAGGTACCAGAACTCAAAGGAACATTCAGACTGGCAGTGCGCAGGGTACTTACTGTCTGAGGTCATTGTCAAGAACATGAATGCTGTTTACAAGGCTATAAGGAGAAGACTTGGAAGCCCCATTTCTGGAAACCTTGAGGACTCTACGCTGTAACCAACCACGGTCACGACCGTAACAGTGTTCAGGGAGTTCTAGTGAATTAGAACGGAAAGTGACCTTGGGAAACCAACAAGTCTGCAACTGGTATCACAAGTGAGAGCCATTTGGTGGTCCTGACGCCACAGGTTCACTTTGTGGTTGCATTTGAGCCACTCTTTCCTTTCCCCAAACCACACTAAACATCCTTTTGATGGTTCCTTAGATGGCATTTCAACTGTAGCATAATCCACAGTAAAACACCCTTAAGATCTTAATACATATGTATGCGGGAAATAAAGTGACTTTAAATGTACAATAGCCAATTTGCTTTACATTAATAATTCAGCTATTTTTATTTGTTTCTAAACAAAAAGCAAAGAAGATCTGTTCCACAGAGATATGCACAGTTTTTATTAAACTCTAAGAAAAGCTCTTAAGGTTTTCAGATTATGAAACTCACCCAGTATACTGTGTGGCCCACTGTGACACACTACAGCTTCCAGGACAAGATCTTTTATTTTTATTTCTATCTTATTTTATTCTCTTTGGTGGGGGGGGGTTGCAAGGGCAGAAGACAGACACGAAGAGACGAGTAGATGAGTAGGATTGGGGTGCATGATGTGAAATTCACAAAGAATCAATAATTGCTTTAAGATTTTATTCTATGTGCATTGATGTTTTGCGTGTATTCATGTCTGTCTGAGGGTTTGGATTCCCTGGAATTGTAGTTAGATCATTGTGGGCTGACACGTGGCTGCTGGGAATTGAACCAAGGTCCTATTGAAGAGCAGCCAGTGCTCTCTTAACTGCTGAGCCATCTCTCTTGCCCCTAAAAAGTTTTTTAAAAGACAGGAAAAAAAAAAAAAAAAGAAAAAGAAAGTAAGTCACTCAAATTCACTTCTTTCTTCTTACAAAACTTCTTTAAATTTTTTCCCCATTAAACTCAATCTAGACGCAGACAGGTGCTTCTTGCCCTCCTGGAGCAAGAGCAGGTGGTGGCATTTGGTGCCCTAAGTGCTCTTTAAATCTGTTATTTTTCCACCGCTGTCACACAAGCCTGATAAAAGCAACTTGTGGGAAGGAGGATCTATTTTCACCAGCAGTGCCTCTGAGTATGGTATGGTTGAGTTTGACACTATGGGATCAGGTCTTGTAGGAGCATGAGGCTGTTTGCTCACACCTTGGTAGACTAGGGAGTGGACGGCCCCTGAATGGAAGTGTTGCTGGACTCTACCTCTGAAGGTCTGCCCTCTGTGTGGTCCACTTCTTCTAGGTAGGTCCTACCTCCGGACACAAAAACAACGCCATCAGCTGGGTTCAGGTGCTGGAGGGGTGTGTGTGTGTGTGAGAAGACTTTACAACCGAACCATAATACTAGTGTGTGTGTAAGTGTTCATGCTCATACATGTGTTTGTGGCTATGAAGGAGGACGTAATTCCAGGACATGTAAGTGTCAGGGAGCATTCATACGACAGAGGCTAATCTGAGGTGTTGGCCCTGCCTTCCACCTTGCTCACTGCAGTGAGTGTGAGTCAGACTGTCCCGCTTGACAGCTTCTAAGATTCCCTGTCTCTCCCCTCAGCTCCTGTCCGGGGTTACACGGCTTCTGGGGATCTGAACTAGGTCTTTGTGGGAATGGAGCAAGCATTTTACCCACGGAACCATTCATAACACCACCCCCTTTCAGAGGAAACGGCACGCACTCCTGAGTGCAGCACTATTTATTATCGTCCATCTGGATTGAATAACTTTGGTCAAGTGACTGGGGATGACATAAGCAGAGAAGATGGCAAGGCGACCACTCTAAAGATTCGCAAAGATGCCACACATTACTCATGTTAAAATCTTCGTTCTGGAGATCACTGGGAATCAGTGATCTACCAGGCACCAAAGAACTCAATATTCTTGGTCCCCATTTTCCAACTGTCCTCCCCCCCCCATTAAACTATAATAAAAACTATATCAAGGCAGAAACGGGGCCGTAGTAAAGAGATAATTCAGAGTTATGGAGAAAACCACAAAGGAATACAGGTCCAGATGAATTACCCAGGCTGTCTTTTCTGTCTTTGCATTTTCCATGCCTTTCACAGCATTTGATCTGTGGTTACTGAACCTGGAGGCTTTTGCAGCAGGTTGCAGGCATTGTGCTACAGGGTTGGCTCCTTATAAGTCTCCTTAACCTCAGATACCTAGTTCAGGAGACTCTGGTCCTACAACTGTCTAACCACAGAAAGAAGACAAAGTTGCCTGGTAGAGTGAGGAAAAGAACTATCCCCTTAAAAAAAAAAAGAATTCATGAAATTCTCTTAACTTCCCAATATTACCACACATGATTTAATGAACTTTAAATGTTTGTCAGACAAATTTGAGAAACATTTCAAAAGGCAACTGTTTGCAACCAGCAATCCCTATTTTAATTCAATTTTTATGTCTGATTACATGAAAATAATTTGAAGATTAGTTACATAATAAAACATATCCAAAATGTAAAAAAAAAAGTATAGAGTTTGATGCTTCTGATCACAGAACAAGTAACATTTTCTATGCATTTGTTCAAAACTCTCCCCAGCTGAATGTGGTGATGCACCCTTTTGATCCCAGCACTTGGGAAGCAGAGGCAGGTGGATCCTTGTGAGTTCCAGGCCAGTCTGAGCTACATGGTAAGTTCCAGAACAACCAAGCCTATGTAGAGAGATCCTGTCTTAAAAACAAGCAAAAGCAAACCAAAAACCTTGTTGCCCTGAAATTTTGTCTGCCCCCTTTTTATGTCTGATGAGTTTCCTTGAAAGTTCTTTTGGTAAAATAGTCATGGCGCAAGTATTATGGCCTGAGGTTTGTCTCAGGCAAGCATGTACTGCAGAAGGGCTTGTGACAGCACATCTCACCATATTAGCTGCTTAGACTGTATTTGCATGTCTGTGGATATTTACATGGCATGAATACATCCATCTCAGTACCTTCTCTGCTAGCTCAGTAAGAATTAGCTTCTCCAGCATATCAATGCTAGGCTCTCAGAGACACTCAGGGACACACACTGCCCTTGTGGGGACCCCAGTTTGATTCCCAGCATCTGTGTCAGGTAGTTCACCTGTCACTCAAGCTCAGAGATATCTAAAGCCCTCCTCTGGTCTCTGCAGGCCCCTGCACTCATGCACGCATAGCTTCACACAGAGAAGCACATATAATTAAAAGCAAAATGTCTTTTAATAAGTATCAATGCCGGCAAGATTCTGAAATCTCACAATTGTACTAGAATATAAGTTCAAATGTGCTAAATTTTATACAAAGTGTTGGTATTGAAAAAGCTCATAGACACCCATAATTACAGGTACAGGCGCCTAAGTCCCTCTTCTAGTCTCCTCAGGCACCTTCACTAACGCACACATACTCACCTCCCATCACCCCCACAGGTAATTAAAAAGAAAAGAAAGGCAAATAACAAGAACAATAGTAACAGAAGTTTAAAAAGGCAGCACTCGGGGGCTACAAAGCTGTCACACAGCTTATAGGATGTCTGGGCCCAGCTTGAAAATGTTCACTCCTGGATGCTCTCGTGCACACCTCGGTTTCACAATGTTTCCTCTTACAGCTCTAATCATGAGCGAACTGAGATAATTCACTAAGATTTAAGGGGTGGGGTGTGAAAGGATCTTGCACAAAGTGTCCCATTTTCTCTGCTTTCTTTCTCTCCATTCTCAGAGACTATAGAAGACACACCAGAGTCTTACTGCGATATTCTCCTCTTAAAGTTTTGCTGATGTGGTCAGAAAGGGGTTCAGCAGGAGTGGGTCATCCCCATGCCACCAGTGACTGAGAATTAGAGGAGGGTTGTGAGTTTAAGGGTCAGCACACGTGGCCAGTGAAACTGTCTCAACGTCTGTCCTTCGGTAAAAAGTGAAATAGGCATCATCCAAAACAGGAGGGGACAGTGAACAAATGAAGGCAAATGAGTGAAATTACTGCATGATTTGTGTAATTATGGAAATATCACAGCAAATTCTACTCATTGGTGCAATTACTATGCATCAGTCATTCATAAAGTTAAAATAACAGAAAATGGAGAAAAACATTTCAAACGTGTGTAAACTTATCTCATTTGGAAAGAACCCTTCTTGTTTAGCATTTTCTATATGTTTATATATAATGAATATATAACAAGTATGTTTTCATATGCATGGTATTATATAGTCTGATCTGTCACCATTTTCCTGTTTTTCGTATTTTCACTGTTTTAATATTTCACTGTGTACTGCAATATATCTTTTCATAAAAATCATTTGAAATGTCCATGTACTTTGGTGAAAACCCTTTACACGATGTCCTTTGTCTAGGGCAGCCAGATTGCTTCCAGCATGTTTCTCTGTTAAGTGGTGTCATGATTATCCTCACATAAAGTCGTGTTCCCACCTTGCTTCCTCGGAAAGTTTGTTTGGGAGCTGTCCTAGCTCTTATTTCTAGGCCAGTATTTCATTTCGTCTTCATGAAGTCATGTTTTCTGAAGCCCTCTCCAAATCCAAAAATACAAGAGCCTTTTGTTCTCCCCTACGTTTTTTTTTTTCCTTGAAGAAGAATTTATTAACTTTTATTAATTACACTTTATTCATTTTGTATCCCCCCATAAGCCCCTCCCTCCTCCCCTCACGGTCCCACCCTCCCACCCCCTGCATGCATGCCCCTCCCCAAGTCCACTGATAGGGGAGGTCCTCCTCTCCATCTTTCTGTTCTTAGTCTATCAGTTCTCATCAGAAGTGGCTGCATTGCTAGGGTTCTAGTTATCTCCATGAATAGTCCTTGGTTGGAATATGAGTCTCTGGGAAGATCCCTGTGTTCAAATTTTCTTGTTCTGTTGCTCTCCTTGTGGGGTTCCTGTCCTCCCCAGATCTTTTTTTTTTTTTTTCAATGCAGTTTATTCAGAACCTTGAACAATCATCTGATCCTGGGGAAAGCCAGCCCACAGCTTAAATAGCCTCTGGGTAGCCAACCCCAACGTGCCATGTGGGCAATGCAGATAGGTCCACATATATGGAAGCAAGCCAGATCCTCAGCCTTAGCCAAATGTGGAGTTGTTCGTGATAGAGAGCACTCACCATCGGGAAGGTGGAAGGTGGAAACCAGCTCCATCTTTAAGGCATAGCATTCCGCAGCTCTCTACAGTTCCCCCTTTTTGTTTTAGACGCATCAGGCAAGAGTAGAGGTCTGATCTCTGATATTAGAAATAAATTGGGACTTTGTACCGATGTTCATTTAGGTGTCATCCACCCAAAGAGCATCAGACCCGTCTGATACCTTTTTCTCAGAGGCGGGACCTGGGGCATCAACCCGCATGCAACCAGACATGCTCTACTACGATGGAGTAGCTGAGAGTGGCCATTGTCACAGTAAATTCTACCAGAGCGGACGCAGGACTAGCCACAGGATTATCATCATGGATTGCTGCAGCCATGAATCATCTGAAGGAATGGGCAGGCATGGGAGCCTTAGCAGGCCTTCTGGTGTTGGTCTCCTTGGTTTGCCTGTGGTGTATATGCAAGATTAGAGTCTCACAACAGCGTAATGCAGCCATGATCATTCAGGCCTTTACAGCCATTGAAGCAGGACAGTCTCCCCAAGCATGGTTGGCTACCATAAAAAGCTAAAATGTTACGCTCAGGATGCAAGGCTAAGCACTGCACTCAGGGTCAGCCGCTTTGGACCCAGAGAAGAGCATGTCCCCTACGTTTTTTTACCCGCCAATTATCCCCTCTGGTCTTCATTTGGAGACCATTGAGAACTGTCCCTGCAACCAGTTAACAAGAATAGAAAAACTCCTGCTCAGTTATTTAAATCAGTTTCCTTAGGATCGGCCAAACAGATTCCCCCAAAATTCACCCCAAATGAGGGGTCTGTTGGCTTTTTGGTTTTGACTGCATACCTTTCTCTTCTTACTATCACAAAGTCTCAAAGCTGCCCTTAGCATAACTGTATGGGGTCGAGTCTAGGGCCCTGGGAAGGCAGTGAGAGGGAATCTGTAATGAGTTTACTGGCTTGAGGCTTCTCACTTCTCTGAAGGGTGTGTGTCTGCCCAGAAAAGGTCTTCCTCAGGTTTAGTTATTCAGAACTCTCAAACATCTAAGGAAGCAGGAGTCCCCCCCCCACCAGCATATACACCCCTGCCCCAAATGCTATCCCTCAGTTCCTTCTTGTCCTCTGCACTCAGTTTATGTTTTCCCAGCAGTACAAATTCCATTACCAAGAGCACAGAAAATACATCTCAAGCCTGAAGAAGTCTCCCTCTGCTGCTCTGCGGCAGCAGTGTGGACTGCTCAAGACTGCTGGCTGTTTATGAAGGAAGTGCTTGACCATCTTGTTCTGTTCAGCTTGCCCCAGTCCAAGCCGCGATCTCCAGGGAGAATCAAATGGGGCTTTTCTTCACTGCAGGTGAAAACTAACAGGGTCTTTGGTTTAAGGATTTGGTTTGAAACTTTCACAAAGCCAGCAAGAATTTCACACCATTCTGAGTGCTTCGGGTAAAGAATTTAACAGCTGGTGGGAGTGTAAATTAGAGCCAATTATAATTTGATTGACCTGCCTTGACAGTAAAACTGTCTTCCCTAATTTAAAATGCCTAGCAGGAGCCTCTCTGCCCCAGTAAGGCGGTGATTTCAAAGGAAGAACAGCTCAGTCTGGGCAATCCTTTAACAATGCTGACAGTAATAAAGATTTATTTATATAGTATTGTTTTTTTTTTTTTCCTGTTGTGCTCAAGTAACCGCATTCAGTGTGCGTGGGAATGAAGAAGTTAGAGCTTGGTAAAAATGTGTCTTCAGAATGATAGTGCAGGTGTTGAAAAATAAGGGAATGTTCTAGGAGGTTCTGAAAAAAAAAAGAGGAAAAGAAGGTGTCTGAGTTCCAACCAGGGATGCCAGTTGTCATAGGGTTTTTCATAGATTGAATTCACGTTTTGTTACAATGCGAAAGGATGGGCTTCGGTTGGACGTGTTTCACATAGGTTTGATGGCACCTTGCTCAGATCTTGTACTCCCTTCCGAACTTCTCACCACCCTTGCTAGTCCAGTTGCAATAAGGTTTAAACTAGATATAGAATTCTAAGTCATCCCTTGAGCCTGGTTGAAAATGGAGTGAGAACACACTGTAGCCTTGCTGCTGACCTTGGAAGCTAGGTTACCCTCCTGCCCTATTTCAACAGTATGAAGGTGTACAGCTCTGTGTCTGACCATTCCCGGCTTCATTAAAACCCATAAGAAGAGGAGCTGTGGCTCTCTGCTGCCCACTTTGCCGTGAGTAAAGCCTCAGGGTCATTTCCATGGGCTTAATTCTGGTGTAGGTTAATTCTGGTGTAGGCAAGCTGCTGCCATTGCAAGGTGATGCAGGGGGGAGTGGCTAAGAAGGGGCTGAACAGCTCAACTCTTCTGACTCAGCCCTGCTGGTTTGGTGGACTTGATCATGGGATTCTGAACTGTCTCTGAGAAAATGGTCCTATTTTTCCCTCTTTCAGGGTCCCCTTTCCCTTCTCCTCCTCTCTGGGTTGATTGACTTTCCTCTTCCTTTCCCTCCCACAGGCCCTTTTGCAACGACCTAGGCTGAGATGTGGTGTGAAAAGGGTGGTAGAAGAAGCTATGTCTGTCTCCCTTAAATGTCACTGTGTCCTCCATTATCTGAGGTTTCACTTCCAGAAGCTTCAGTAATTCACAGTCAACTATGTTTTAAAGGCATTGAATAAAAAGTTAAAAAAAATTACAGACATTTATAAATGATATATAAGTTTAAATAACTTTGGTCATGGCAGATGTTGAAATGATTTCGTTTTGTTCTTAATCAGTGCTGTTAGTCTCTTGCTGTGCCTAATTTTTAAGTTAGATTTAGGGGAAAAAAAAACCTATGTCTATTTGAATTTAGTTACTGGGGTTCTGTCATGTATCCTGGTAGATAAAGGGGGTGCTGAACTTACATTTGGTTGTAGAATTCATTAGCAATGTTTTCCCTCTTGATCCTACCTCTGTAACGCTAATAATATTGTTTGGGCATATTTTATGTTAAACACACAGTAAAAGCCATATGGTTTATATAAAAGTAAGCAAAAAAAAAAAAAAAAAAAGTTAAGATGGCTGCGACAAAGGCCATGAAGTTTATTTCATAGTTAAGACTTGAAAACTCCAAGATTTTGACACACTATATAGGCAGGGGTATAGGTAGAGTCTCGCAGCCCCATACATTATGACCAGTTCCAGCCTGAAAACAGGAAGCCCGAGTCTTAGACAGTCCATTTACTACTCAGTGCTACAGATGGTATAGAGCATGTCTCTGAGACTTGGGCTAATAGCTACAAATCATTCGACATCATCTACTTAAGGGAGCAGAAGAGAGTGTATGGATTTTTACCACAGTGGCATCGTTCCTCTTTTAAAATCAATTCTGGATGAGTTGGGCTTTCTGAAAGTCCCGTCTTCATACATAATGAGGACATCTCTCTATTATTATTAATGTGACTTCTTTTACTACTTAAAAAAAAATGACAGCTGATAGAGATCTGGTTGCATGCATCTGTGTTTACAACCTTGAAACTGAAATTCCTTGTGGCCGGCACATCTGGTTTTTGTGAAACTTATCTATAGGAACAGTAAACAGTGAACAAGGACCCCTGTAACCAAGCTCTGGAGCTCAGCCAGCCCTCAAGCAATGGAATGATGATTTCTGCAACCAAGCTTGACTGGGTTGGACCTGTGCAGCTGATGGAGGGGGCAGGGCGTGCAGGCAGCTGCTGCCTGGTGGACTGAAACAGGGCACACACAAGGTGGGCAGCCAGATGCCATAATGACCCACTGAAGAATAACCGCATGCAATGCAACAGAGCTGTGAAATGTGAGGGAAATAATGGCAGCAGATGGGCAAAAACCTGGCACACAGCAAGCAGGGAGCGGCCACTCATTTATAGCACAAAGCCCTGCATGAGTTGGGGAGAGACAGGGTTTCAGACCCATGCCAGGCCTGCAGAGAGCAACAGGCCCAGTAAGCATCCTGCATCCATTTTCAGTATTTACCGACTGCTTGTTCTGCATATGCATCTTGGGTGAACGAGGACGAAGCTAGGCTTGGCGACCTCTAGGAGTTGGGGGTCTAATTGATATTCTCTGGTTTTTGTTTGTTACTATTTGGAAATCACGCTGCAGTTATTGACATCACTGGCATTTAATATTCTTTTAAAATCTGGTTTTCTTTTTCCTGATCTTTAGATGGCATAACTTCGAATCTGTAGGAGATAGAGTTTCAGAAGGACAGAAAGCTGCAAGCAAGATTTGATGAGCTATGTGTCCAGCAACTGTGCTCCAGGATTGCCTTGGGGCTGTCTGTTAGTGTGGCTATTTTTTCTTTTTATTAATTTTAATTCTTTTATTCGTTTATTTACTTGACATCCCAAAAGTGCCCCTCCCTCCTCTCCTTCAGCCCTCCCTTCAAGCAAGTCTCCTTCCCTTCCCTTCTGCCTTTCTCCCCAGAAAAGGGGAACTTCCCTCCTCCCGTGTTCACCCTCCCCAGCACATCAAGTCACATCAGGACTGAGCACATCCTCATCCCCTGAGGCCAGGCAAGGCAGCCCTGCCAGGGGGAAGTGATGTAAAAGCAGGCAACAGGGTCCATGTTAGAAACAGCCCTACCCCTACCCTCCAGGTGCCCCACATGAAGACCAAACTGCCTGCCCACCAAGTAATGCAGGGGGCCTGGGTCCTGACCATGCTTGTTCCTTAGTTGATGTCTCAGTCTCTGCAAACCCTCATGGGACTGGGTTAGTTGTCTCTATTGGTCTTCTTCTGAGGTTCCTGTCCCCTCCAGGCCCTTTCATCTTTCCGCCAATGCTTCCACAGGAGCCCCGGAATTCCACACCATGCTGGGCTGCAAGTCCCAGCATCTGTCTCCATGATCTTCTGCTGGCTGGAGCCTCCCAGAGGACAGTCAGGTTAGGCTCCTGTCTGCAAGCATAGCAGAGCCTTGGTAATAGTGACAGGGGTTGGCTCTCTAAGGTAGGGTGGGTCTCACGTTGGGCCAATCATTTGTTGGTCATTCTCTCAATCTCTGTTCCCTCTTTATCCCTGCACTTCTTGTAGGCAGGGTAGTTTTTAGATGAAAGGTTTTGTGGGTGGGTTGTTCCTCTCCTTCCACCAGTCCTGCCTAGCTAAGAAATGGTCACTTCAGTCTTAATGTCCACCCCTGTTAGAGTCACACTCATATTCTCCTATGAGCCTACTCCAACTTGATAAAAAGATGCCCCCACCCAGTTTTCCTTCTTGTTTGCAGCCCTCTCACCTCCCACCCTTGTCTACCCACATCTGATTTCCATCCTGTTTCCCTCCCCATTCCATCTCCTGCCAGTTTCCTCTCTTCATCCACTTCTGCTGTCTATTCTAGTTCCCCTTCTGAGTGACATTCAAGCATCCTCCCTTGGATCCTCCTTGCTACTTAACTTCTTTGGGTCTGTGGATTGTAGTATGGTTATCCTGTACTATAGGTCTAATATCCACTTATAACTGAGTATATACCATATGTGTCTTTCTGGGTTACCTCACTCAGGATGATTTTTTCTAGTTCCATCCATTTGCCTGCAAATTTCATGATTTCCTTGTTTTTAATAGCTGAGTAGTATTCCATTGGGTAAATGTACCACAATTTCTGTATCCATTCTTCGACTGAGGGACATCTAGGTTTTTTTCCAGTTTCTGGCTATTAATAAAGCCGCTATGAACATAGTTGAGCAAATGTCCTTGTTATATCATGGAAAATATTTTGGGTATATGCCTAGGAGTAGTATAGCTGGATCTTCAGGTAAAACTATTCCCAATTTTCTGAGAAAGTGCCAGATTGATTCCCAAAGGGGTTGTACAAGTTTGCACTTCCTTTTCAGCAATGGAGGAGTGTTCCCTTTCTCCACATCCTCTCCAGCATGTGTTGCCACTTGATTTTTCTTTTTTTTTTTTGTCTCAGCCATTCTGACTGGAGTAAGATGGAATCTTAGAGTGTTTTTGATTTGCATTTCTCTGATGGCAGTGTCTAAGGACACTGAACATTTCTTTAAGTGATTCTCAGCCATTCGAGAGTCTTCTGTTGTGAATTTTCAGTTTAGCTCTGTACCCCATTTTTTATTGGATTATTTGATTTGTTGATGTGTAATTTCTTAAGTTCTTTGCATATTTGGAATATCAGCCCTTTGTCTGTGTAGGTTTGGTGAAGATCTTTTCCTAATCTATAGGCTGCTGTTTTGTTCTATTGACAGTATTCTTTGACTTACAGAAGCTTCTCAGTGTCATGAGGTCCCATTTATTAATTGTTGATCTCAGAGCCTGAGCTGTTGGTGTTCTGTTCAGGAAGTTGTCTCCTCTGCTAATAAGTTCCAGACTTCAAGTTTCTCCACTTTGTCTTCTAATCGATTTAGAGTCTTCTAATAGATTTAGATTCTCGAGTTTTGCGCAGGGTGATAAATACTAGTCTACTTGCATTTTTCTACGTGCAGACATCCGCTTAGACCAGCACCATTTGTTGAAGACACTTTCTTTTTTCAATTGTATGGTTTTGGCTTCTTTTGTCGAAACTATATTAAAGACATATAGTGAGAGTGGACAGCCTTGTCTTGTCCCTGATTTTAGAGGGAACGTTTTAAGTTTCTCTCCATTTAACTTGATGTTGTCCATTGGCTTGCTGTATATTGTCTTTATTGTATTTAGTTATGTGCCTTGTATCCCTGATCTCTCCAAGACTTTAAACATGAAGGGGTGTTGGATTTTGTCAAAACCCTATTCAGTATCTAATGAGATGATCATGTGGTTGTTTTTTTTTTTTCTTTCAGTTTGTTTATATGGTGGATTATGTTAATGGAGTTTTGAATGTTGAACCATCCCTGTATTCCTGATATGAAGCCTACTTGATCATAGAGGATGATATTTTTGATGTATTCTTGGATTTAGTTGGCAAGTATTTTATTGAGTATTTTTGCATCAATGTTCATAAGGGAGATTAGTCTGAAATTCTCTCTCTCTTTTTTTTGTTGGGTTTTTGTGAGGTTTAGGTAAGAGGGTGACTGTGGCTTCATAGAAAGAGTTTGGCAATGTTCTTTCTGTTTCTATTTTGTGGAAGAGTTTGAGGAGTATTGGTATTAATTCTTTGAAAGCCTGATAGAATTCTGTGCTAAAATCATTTGGTCCATGGCTCTTTTTTGGTTGGGAGACTTTTGATAACTGCTTCTATTTCCTTAGGGGTTATAGGTTTATTTAGATTGTTAACCTGATCTTGATTTAACTTTGGTAAGTGGTATCTATCAAGAGAATCATCCATTTCATTTAGATTTTCCAGTTTTGTAGCATACTGGTTTTTGAAGCACAATCTAATGAGTATTCAGATTTTCTTGGTGTCTGTTTTTATATCCCCCTTTTCATTTCTGATTTTATTAACTTGGATACATCCCCTCTGGCTTTTAGTTGGTTTGGCTAGTTAAGGGTTTGTCTATCCTTTTGATTAAAAACAAAACCAAAAAAAAAAAAAAAAAAAAAAAAAAAAAAACAGCTCTTGGTTTTGTGGATTTTCTGTATTGTTCTCTTTGTTTCTAGGTTATTGATTTCAGCTCTGGGTTTGATTCTTTCCTGCTGTTGACTTTTCTTGCATGTGTTTGCTCCTCCCCCACCCCCAGATCTTTCAGGTGAGCTGTTAAGTTACTAGTATACGCTTTCTCCACTTTCCTTGTGAAGGCACTTAGTGCTATGAACTTTTCTCTAAGCACTTCTTCTATTTTGTCCCATAAGTTTGGGTATGTTGTGCCTTCATTTTCATTGAATTTTAGAATGTCTTTGATTTCTTCCTTTATTTCCTTCCTAACCCAGCGGTCTTTATTAAGTAGAGAGTTGTTCAGTTTCCATGAGTTTGTAGGCATGCTATTATTTCTGTTGTTGTTGAAGTCTAGCTTTAATCCATGGTGGTCTGATAGAATACAAAGTCTTATTTCAGTTTTCTTTTATTTGTTGAGGCTTGCTTTGTGTCCAAGGATGTGGTCAGTTTTGGAGAAGGTTTCCTGAGGTGCTGAGAAGAAGGTATATTCTTCTGTATTTGGATGGAATGTTCTGTAGATGCCTGTTAGATCTAATTAATTCATAACATCAGTTAGTTTTGTTATTTCTCTGTTGAGTTTCTGTCTCAGTGATCTGTCCATTGGTGAGAGAGCTGTCTTGAAGTCTCCTACTATTAACATGCTGGGTTCTATGTGTGATTTAAGCTTTAGTAATGTTTCTTTTACAAATACGGGTGCCCTTGCATTTGAGGCATATATGTTCAGAGTTGAGAAACCATCTTGATTGATATTTTCTTTTGATAAGTATGAAGTTGCCTTTCCCATCTCTTTTGATTAATTTTGGTTGAAAGTCTTTTTTATTAGATATTAGGATAGCTACTCCAGCTTGCTTCTTGTGTCTGTTTGCTTTGAAAATCTTTTTCCAGCCCCTTATTCTGAGGTAATGTCTATCATTATTGCTGAGGTGTGTTTCTTGTATGTAACAGAATGATGAGACCTGTTTATGCATCCCTTCTGTTAGCCTGTGTCTTTTTATTGGGGAATGGAGGTCATTGATGTTGACAGATATTAATGACCAGTGGTTGTTCCTGTTATTTTTAAGTTATTGGTGGTTGAGTGTGTGTACATGCTTCCTTTATTTTGGTTTGTGGCTATAGGGTTATTTGTTTCCTGTGCTTTCATGGGTATAATGAGCCTACACACTATGGTCGACATTTTTCTTCTAGTATCTTCTGTAGGGCTCAGTTTGTGTCTACATACTATTTAAACTTGGTTTTGTCATGGAATATCTTTTTTTCTCCATCTATGGTGATTGGCAGTTTTGCTGGATATAGTAGTCTGGGTTGTCATCTGTGCTTTCTGCATATCATCTCTGCATGATATCTGTCCAGGCCCTTCTGTCTTTCATAGTCTCTGTTGAGAAGTCAGGTGTAATTCTGATATATTTTCTTTTATATATGACTTGGCCTTTTTCCTGTGCAACTTTTACTACTCTTTCTTTGTTCCGTAGATTTAAAGTTTTGATTATTATGTGACAGGAAGATTTTATTTTTGTGGTCTGGTCTATTTGGTGTTCTGTAGGCTTCCTGTGTGTTTATAGGCATTTCTTTCTTCAGGTTGGGGAAGTTTTCTTCTATGATTTTGTTGAAAATGTATTCTGGGCCTTGGAGTTTTAAGTCTTCTTCTTCTTTGTCTTTTTCTTCTTCCTCTTCTTCTATTTCTGTTATTCTTAGGTTTGGTCTTTTCATATTATCCCAGATTTTCTGAGTGTTTTGTATTGGGAACTTTTTAGATTTAACATGTTCTTTAACTGAAGTTTCGATTTCTTCAATTGTATCTTCTATGCTCGAGATTCTCTCTTCCATCTCTTGTATTCTGTTAATGATGCTTGTGTCTGTAGTTCCTGTTCTCTTCCCTAGTTTTTCCATCTCCAGGATTGCCTCAGATCATTTTTTTTATTGCTTCTATTTACATTTTTAGGTCCTGGACAGTTTTATTCATTTTCTTCTCCCGTTTGGTTGTATTTTCCTTTATTTCTTTAAGGGATTTATTTAATTCCTTTGCCTGGTTGGTTGTATTTTCCTGCAGTTCTTTGAGGGATTTTTTTTTTTCTTCTTTTTAGGCCTCTACCAATTTCATAACCCCAGACCTAAGGTCCTTTTCTTGTGCTTCTGGTGTTATAGTATCCTCAAGACTTGTTGTGGTAGGATAGTTGGGTTTTAGTGGTGTCATATGTTCCCGTATTTTTTTGCTAGTGTTCTTGCACTGACCTCTAGCCATTTGGTTGACTCTGCTATTATTAAGCCTGGTGGTCTCTGATGGTTATGGGTCTCTGGAGTTGTAGGTAGAGCTCCTGGTTTCAGATGGCCTCAGTCCTCTGGTTTTCCTGCTTCTCCCTGATCCTTGTTGGTCTTGGGGCCTCAGATTTGGGTGTGTCCTGGGAAATGGCGCAGACCAGGAAACTGGGGTGTGGGTCATGCAGTGGAAGCAGAGCACAGAGGGCCCTGGGCAGGCCTGACCACTGTTGCTGGAAGGCTGTGGCAGACCAGCAGATGTGGGCAGAGAGGCCCTCACCTGCTGCTCCCTGAGCCTTGCTGGTCTGCAGGACTGCAGATAGAGGGACTATTTCTCTTTTCTTTTCTCAGTTTGTAGTTACAGAAATCATCTCCCCAAAAGTACAGTGCAGGAGGGATGACAAGTCCTTCCCCTGAATTTTACGGTGAAATACAGTTGTAGAAGAGACATCACATTTCTGTATTCAAAGTACAAACCCCCTCAACATGGGCATGGATATACACATTGAGTATATACGTTCATGCATGTGTATGCAGGTGCACACACACACACACAGGAGAGTGTTCTCATGTAAGTCTTCAAAATTATTTGGTTCTTGAGTAAACACTTATTGTCTTTATCATCATTTTCACCACTGTTTTTGTTTCAGTTCAAAACTATCCTGAAGGGCTGGAAGATGGCTCAGTAGTTAAGAATACTTTTACTTGCAGAGGACCCAGTTTCGGTTCCCAGCTCCCACCTGGCAGTTCATAACTGCCTGTCACCTCTGTTCAGGAGTTCCAGCCTCTTCTGGCCTCTGAGGGCACCAGGCACTTGTGCGGGTACCTAATAAAACAAAAAGAAATACATAGTAAAATAAACCAAAGAAGCCCACCCTTAGCATTAGAATACTTTTAATAACCTGGATACAAGGTATTCTCCATGGTTCCGGGGAGCCTTCAGGAAAAGTGTAGCACTCAAATGTGAAGTTTTCTTGAATTCTAATGGACTGCGAGGGAGTTGGGAGCTGAGCTATAGTACTAGCCCCTCCCCACTTCCTGCTTTGTCATTTTACCACTAGCAGAGGCTGCTGTGGCTCTTTAGTATGGAGGCTGTAGAAAGAGCCCATCATCAACAGAGAAATGATTTACATTTCTACATGCTGCTGTTTGAGAGAGGGAGTCTCTTGCCTCCACTGGCCTATCCATCCTCAGAAAATACAAATGACTCAGATATGTTGAAAGTCTCAGACAGAATTATGGCTCATAGTTTCAGTGTCAGAATTGAGCCTTGTTTAAACCTGCAAATGAACTGGCTGCATTCCAAGATGAGGAGCCTAGGACTATGCAAAGATGAAAGAGACACTCAGGTTGATGAGTATCCTTTGAAAAAGATAAATAATGGAATGTGCAAATTTTCTTTAAGAATAGATAAAAAAAGCAAACAAAATCATTGTTTTAGGAATAAGTTTGCCAATATGAAGTGTTAGAGATAGAACATTGGGAAATTGCAGAGTATTGGGAGAAGTATACAAGTATTTGGAAAAATAAATTGGAATAATATAGATAAAACTGAAGGTTAGGTTAAATGATAATAATAACAGTAATACATTTACCGATTGCTTCCTAGAATAACAGTCACACTTACAAGGAGACACATGGATTGTTAGAGTAGTGGTATATAAATATAAATTACTGGAAATAATCTCAGGTCATATGTTCTTATAAAGGAGACCTATAGGACAGTGAAAGGAAGGAATAATAGACACATATGACCTGTATTAAGTGTATTTCACACACTTATGTTACTTGTGTGTATATGTGTGTGAATGTATGTTTGCGTGTGTAGATGCTCATGTGCAGATTAGGGTGCACATGAGCATGTGTGCACATCTTCCCTGATTATTCTGTCCTGTATATGTTAAGGCAGACTCTCTCACTGAACTTGGAGCCCACGAACTTGTCTAGTCTAGCGAGCTGGCTTGCTCTGGGAATCCTGTGTCTACCTCCTGAGTTCTGGGACTACAGGCGCTGCCCATTATCAATGTGAGTGCGGGGACACACAGCTCT
Source organism: Meriones unguiculatus (assembly GCF_030254825.1). Taxonomy (NCBI): domain Eukaryota; kingdom Metazoa; phylum Chordata; class Mammalia; order Rodentia; family Muridae; genus Meriones; species Meriones unguiculatus. The sequence goes on along the minus strand of NC_083350.1, from coordinate 73,575,673 downwards.
GCTTGCTCATGCTCAAGCACACCACCCACGGAGCCATGTCCCTTGTCCCCGCAACGGTGCTGTCAACAGGTAGAGTGTTTTGTCGACTATCAGTTTGGAATTAGTAACAGTTAGATAATCACATGATGAATGCAGGTGTGTGTGTGTGTGTGTGTGTGTGTGTGTGCTTGCTTTCACGTCCTTTATACTCCTTCGTGTCTCCCTCCTGTCACAATGCAATAAGTGGGAACGTAGTAAACCAGCGTCAGAGTCAAAGGGATGTTGGTAGGACTCCACTACAGAGTGCTGGTAGCCTGCTGACATAAAGGTGGCCAATGGGAACTGACGTTTGTCTTCCCTCTATTTTCCTCAGCAAGAGCACAGGCAAAGCCTTTGCTTTCTTTAGAAAATGAGTTCAAAGGAGGAGCCAGCTTTCACTGCTCACTTTGCCTGCCACATTTTCTTGTGTCTGAGAGGATAGATGAAATGGGTAATGGAGGCAAATATTTTGGAAGATCCTCTTGTATGATGGAGATGAGTATTATGCATTATGTGGTCAAACTATGGATGCTCTTAAATGGGAATGTAGCCTGGCAGTGTGCCATGACCATTGGAGAATCAGTGTGGTGAAGCATGGTGAGATAAGGCTAGGAGATCAGATAGAGAGAAGTAGGCACATATAGGGACACACATCACACAAAAGCACATGTTTTTTTTATCTGTACATATTTATTTGTCTACCTAAATCTATGATTATGATTATATTATATATAACTATACTTATACTCCTCTCAATACCCCTACTTTGTCCAAGGTTACAATGGAGAAGGTTAAGATGTTGGAAAGAAACGGTGACACTTGCTTTCATTTCTTTTTTAGAATGAGAAATGCAAAACTCAAGACGATGAGGCTACATTTAAATGTTATATCTTCAGTGATTAATGGGGCCCGGCAGATTCTGCAAAGAGTTTTCAAGTCGCAAGCACAATGAGCCAGATAACAATAATGGATTGCTGAAGACAATAGCCTTAATGTGTGAGCACATGATTAACCGGTAGATTTACAGAGTAAGTTTTTCCTGTATAAAAGCAAAAGGTGGGTAGTCGTGGTGATGGGAGGGTAACAACTTTTTCCCCCCTATTTCCTAACTTTCTGAGAGCCATGCTATGTGCTGATTTCTCTGCCTCCTTAGAATAAGCTGCAGAATACCATCTTTACTGGAAACTTAATTTTGGTCTCTTTGCTGTTGGTTTCGTTTTTTTTTTTCTCCACTTGACACAAACATAGACATCTAGGCAGGTGGGAATCTTGATTGAGGAAATGCCTCTACAGTATTGACCTGTAGGTGAATCTGTCATGAATTTTCATGGTTAATAGTTGACTCGTGAGAGCCCAGTCCACTGAGTGTGGTACCATCCCAGGGCAGGTACCACTGGACGGTGTAAGAAAGTAGGCTGAGCAAGCCAGTGAGCGCCTTTACTCTGTGGCTGCTGCTCAGCCCCGACTTGACCTCCCTCAGTGATGGAGCGTGACCTGGGCTTTGTAAGATGAAATGAACCTTTTTGTCTCAAGCTTTTAGCTGTGGCATTTTATCACAGTGACAGAAATCCTAACTAAGGCAGTCTCCTAGTACACGTAGACGCCCATGCTAGAAATCCAGCATATGGTGGTTGAGTAACACATTTCTTTGAGAAATAGAGAATTTATGCTCCCCCATCCCCAGCCCCTCAAGTGTGTTTTGATTCAGAGTCTTGCTATTGATCCCCAGTTGATGTAATAATTTCAATATATCCCAGGCTGGTATTGACTCCTGGTCATCCTCCTGACACCCAACTTAGCCACCAGGATAACAGGTGTGTACCACCGTGCCCAGGACACTCCCCTTATTCTGTGCACCTGCTTATCTACATTTTTCAGTCGCCACTTATCTAGTGCCTGTTACATTTCAACCATCACATTCAACACCCCCAAGAAATGGTGCACCAAGAAAATCTGCTTCATCTAACTGTTAAAGTAATTTCCACAAAGTGGTTCAGGATTTGAGCCTTCTAATTTTTTAAAAAGCTCTTTATTTATTATTACTGTGTATGTGTGTGTGCTCAGGTATGTTTGTCGTTGTGTGCAGGTGTCCATAGGGGCCAGAAGACAGTGTCGGATCTGCTAGAGATTGAGTTAGAGGAAGTTAGAGGAAGTGAGTCACTTGTTGTGGGTGCTGAGAAAATGAACCTGCGTCCTCTGGAAGAGCTGTCAATGCTCTTTTCAGCTGAGCCCCCTCTCCAGCCCACTCCTGAGTTTTATAGAATCTGTGGTCATGCCTTCCTTTATTCCAAATTTTAGTGAAGATTTTCTTCTCCCTTTGTTTTTTGGTCAATCTAGCTGAAGGGGATTGAAAGTTTTGTTGACCATATGAAGAATAATTTTCGTTTCATTGGCTTTTTGCATTGCTTTTTTAAAATTTATTTCTATATACTTTAATTCTTTTTCTTCTATTAATTGTGGTTAATTTGTTACCACAGCCAACTTCTTAAGATGGAAGCTTACATTACTAAACTGAGATTTCTCCTATTTCTATTGTAAATGTTAAAGGGTGTAAAAGCTACAATTTCTCCTCAACAGTTGTTTTAGCTAGAAGACATAATTTTACTACATTGTTTACTTAAAATTTCCCAGCATTACTATATTTATGGGGTATCATTTTCCATATGATAAACCTTAAGGGTTTTTTTTCTTAATTTTTAAAGTATATTTGTTTTTTCACTTTACATCCTGATCATAGCCCCCTCCCTCCTCTCCTTCTGGTCCCACCCTCAAATTCTCTTACCCCCATGCCCCTTCCCCTTCTCCTCAGGAGAGGGGAGCCCCACCCACTGACCCCAGCACATCAAATTGCATCAGGACTGAGCTCATCCTCATCCACTGAGGCCAGGCAAGAAAGCCCTGTTAGTGAAAAGTGATTGAAGATCAGCAACAGAGTTCCTATCAGAGACAGCACCTGCTCCACTTACTAGGGTACCCATGTGAAGATCAAGCTGACTCTCAATTACAAATGTGTAGGGAGCCTACGTCCAGTCCATGCATGCTCTTTGGTTGGTACTTCAGTCTCGGTGAGCTCCCATGGACCTAGGTTAGTTGACTCCGTTGGTCTTCTTGTGGAGTTTTTGTCTCCTCCGGGTCCTTCTATCCTCCTCTCCCTGCCCCCACTCTTCCACAGGACTCCTTTCCCACTTCCTGCCCCAGCTCTGCCTAATGTTTGGCTGTGAGTCTAAGCATCTGTTTCGATACCCTGCTGAGTGGAGCCTTTCAGAGGAGAGTTATGCTGGGCTCCTGTCTGCAAGCATAGTGGAGTATTGTTAATGGTGTCAGGGGTTGGCTCTCTCCCATTAGGCAGATCTCAGTTTGGGCCAAGCATTGGTTGGACGGTCCCTCCGTCTCTGCTCTATCTTTATCTCTGCACATCTTGCAGGCAGGGTAAATTTTGGGTCAGAAGGTTTTGTAGGTAGGTTGATGTTCCCCTTCCATCACTGATGGAACAAGTCCTGCTTGTTTAGAAGGTGGCTACCTCCATCTCCACGTCTCCTGCTGCTGGCAGGCTTAGCTAGAAACCTCCCCATATCCTCCCCGGAGCCTACCCTGTGGCAGGTCCCCAGCTTGCCTCAGCTTATCCCTACCCTTTTCTCTCCAAGCCCTCTCCCCTCGCTTCCCCTCTCTCCCCAAATTGATTCCCCCCTTGTTTCCCTCCCCACACCCTCTCAAACCTTAAGTTTTTATCTTAAAGGTTGTATATAATTGGAGCAGACTTTTTTTTTCAATCTGATTATTTGTGTTCTGATCAGTACGTTGAATTGATCATAGTTCATGTAATTATTGCTATCATTGGACTGTCGCCTCCATCTTTTTAATTTCCCAATAATATTTTTGTCCTAATTCTTGTTCCTCTATCACTATTTGTTGGTACAGAAATATGTCTAATATTTTGTATACAGACATTAGTGTTCTCTTTGAAACTGCTGATTTTTATTTATGTCTTTTAAAGCACTTTTAGTGTGGGTCTCTTAGGAAATACAATATTGATTTTTAAGTTGTCTTAACCTTAGGCTTTGTACTATTTAAGCAAAAAAAAATAGTGAGCAATGTGGCTGTTTTCTTGTTCTTTTGCAGCGCTGTTAGTGCGCTTGCTGTGCCACCGAGTGTTACACCCGAGCACTCTGCATGTCACTGTTGCTCTGAGGGATCTTATAAAGACCTTAACAGGACAACAAAAGCAGAAAAACAAGTCTGCAGGCTTCAACATGTACCCACACATTGCACGGCTGGCTTTCTTCACTTGATGCCATGGTCCTAGTGAACACGTGTGAGCATCTTTCAGTGCTTCTCGCAGTGTTATGTTCGCTATTAAAGAACTTTCCCAATCTTTGTGTATCTGCAAATGTCTCTGTTTTCAAGTGTCTCTGTTTTCTTTCTGAACAGTGATTTTTACTAGATACAGGATGTCCTGGTGGGACTTTTCTTAACCTTTGAGTGCTTTGAACATATCATTCCCTGGTTTCTGGATTACATTGTGTCTAATAAGGAATTGCATTAGCTGCCCTCTATCGGTGTGATAAACCACCATAGCCAAGGCACTTCCATGGAGAAGGAAGTGCTCATCTGGTTTACTGCCCTGAGGGAACACAGTCCTTGAAAGTGAAGAGGAAGCACCAGAACCAACAGCTCCATGTTGACCCACAAATGGGACACAGAAAGAGCAAACTCAAAAAGGTGGCAGTCTTCAAGCTCTCAAAGCCTGTCCTGAACAAGGCAGCACCTCCTAAGCCTCCCCAGATAGTGCTTCAAACTGGGGAGCAAGTCTTCACACACCTAAGGCTATGGAGACACCTGAGTCACCCACGGCCCTGTAGGAGTCACCTGCTTGTCATCATCACATCATCTCTTGTGTGGCTGGTGAAATCATTTCCACCCGCCTTGCTCACTCAGGGTCCTCTCTGCTTCACTCAGGGTTTGCAGCAGTTTGGAATCAATGCATCACACTTTGGTTTTCCTTGTGTTTATTTTATTTAATGCTTATCCACCAGGTTCTGGGAGATTTCAGCTATAAATTTCCCAACTGTGTCTCTGTTCCCCCTTCATGGCTTCTGCTAGGACTCTCTGTATAGCCATGTTCAAATTCTTGACATCATCTGAAGAGGCCCCAGAGTAGGTTTCCTTTTACTTCCTCTATTTTTATCTGGTCCTCACATCTAATCCTTGCTTTTCAGATGTTTTCATACTCTCCCTTATTTGGCCAATTCACATTTTCAGTTGATCCTATTTAGAAAAAAAAATTTTTTTCCATTTATTTTCTTAAGCTCTAGAACTTTCATTTTGTTCTTAGTTTTTATTTCTCTGTTGAGACTCTTCATTTGCTAACAAGTCATTAGCATATTTTCCTTTAGCCGTTTAAGCGTCCTTTTCTTAATTGCCTGAAAATTCTTATGGTCTTGTCTGCCAGTTTGACCCATAGGTCGCTCAGAGTCTGTTTATGATTGCTTCATCTCTTCCCCTCAGGTTACATGGTCCCTTTCCTCTTGCTGCTTGTTTTTATAGATCTAGGAAGTAACAGTGTGGAGTTAATTCCCTTCAGGTTGTAACCAGTGGTATCTCTGCCCGTCAGATTTTTCCATTCTCTCTCTCTGTGTGTGTGTGCACACACATGCATGTGTCTTCATTTGGGTTGGAAGTTTACTTCCAACTCTTTGAGTAGACTTGCTATGTAGCCCAAGCTGACCTGGAACTCTTGCTCTCTCCACTTGTCCCCTAGACCTGGGGTGACAGATGTGTGTCATCATGCCTGGCATGATTCTGCTTTTGAGTTGTGTCATCTAGAGGCCATTCTTCCCTTGGTATCATTTCCTGTTCTGTTAATGGTTCGGGCTCCAGTTTTGTTTAAGCACTTTGAACAGCTTAGACTTTGATACTGTTGAGATGTGTGGGCTTGGGGAACCGGTGAAGTCATAGCCAGTGTGCAAGTCTCCCTTGGTTTCACGTTTCCAAGCATCCTCCAGCTCTCCCCCAAACATGTGCCCTTTAGCAGTCAGTCTGGGCTGTGGGAAGCGTTGTCAGCCCTTCTGTGATATTCTGAATCCCAGGACCGCCCCTTACACTCCTGGCTGGTCGGCTGCTCATCTTGAGGATTGCAGTCTTGATATAGAAAAGCAGGTTATTTAAAGTCTATTCCTAACACAACTTGTCTTTTCCAGCCTTAAATACGCTGCTTATATGCTCCTCCTTCTTGCCCCAAGGCAAGGCAAGCCTTTCTTCTTTGGCGGGAAATGCCTTTTTGGACAGTCTGAGCTGGTTGCCATCATTCTTGCTGGCTCTGGGGAGGGGTGCCTCAACCCCACACCTTCCCACCCAGGCTCTGTCATTTTCTGAGTTCCAGAGTGAGCACTTCTTAATGCATTTCCTGTATTTGCTAGGTTTGACACTGGAATAAATTTTTTATAGAAAGGGCAGTGGGTCATGGCTATAGCTGAGTAGTAGATTTTTTGCCTCACATAGGTGTAGGCTTCCCCTAGGTAAGACCCTGAGTTCAATCCCTGACATCACTAAATAGATAGACAACATTATCTGATGCACATTTTATCATCCACTGCCTTCATGGTTCTGTTACTAAAAGATTAATTCTGCTCTTATGATGAGCCGTTAGAGAGTAGCACTTAGGAAGCCTGTATCAGGCATATTTCAATTTTTATTTTTTACTGTTTGTGAAAACAGGTCTCATGTAGCCTAGGCTGCTGCCCTTGAATTTGCCATGTAGCCAAGGATGACTTTGAATTTTTGATCCGCCTGCTCCCACCTCCGAATGCTGAGGTTGTAGCACGGGTCACCATGCCCAGGTCTTGTGGTACTGGACAATGAACCCGTGGCTTCATGAATGCTAGGCAAACCCTATGGGCAGCTGATGCCCCTGCTCCATGGCTTTGCTGAGAACCAGGCACTGCTGAAAGTCTTTTCACGAGTGAGTAATAAATTCTGTATCTCAGGATTCCTGTTTTTTGTTTATTTGTTTTGCTTTTGAATAAATGATGTAAAGGAGCAGCCAAATTATCTTTGCTTTCATAAGACAGGAATTTTAGTGGAATAATTCTCAGTCTTTGTTTTGGCAATACGAAGACTGATTTCTTTGAACTACTTTCTGTCAGGGTAGTGGCGATCTCTTGCTTTTCTACACTCTCAGAGAAGTCTTTAAAGAAGAGCAAGCTTACATATTTTCATCCACATAAAGAAAGAAGCAGAGAGATTATGAAATAGATGGCATGTCTCCCCTATTCTAGTTCAGACTTATGCACAAGCTTGTAAGTTTGGGGGTACATGCAGAGACCCCATCAGCAGAACAACAATGCTGATGCATTTCATCCCCAAATGATACTTAAAAGTGGTAGCTATGAAGGAAGCCATTCCCATAAAGCCAGACAGTTCTGAGCTGTTTGGGTGGACTGGCTGCTCTCTCTGAAAAGGATGTTTAGACTGTATATCACAGGTCTCAGACTGACGGCCTGACCCCAGCCCACAAGCTTGCTTCATTTGGCCTGAACTGTCCTAACAAAAGCTCTTATTATCAATCCCCATCACACAAGTTAAAAACGACTAGGCATAGTGACACACTCGCTTTTGTAGTTTAAGCTCTGTGGAGGCAGAGACAGGCAGCTCTCTGGGGCTCCCTGGCCAGTCAGCCTTGTCTCCTTGGTGAAGTACATGCCAGTGATGCTAGGTATGGTGGGACACAATTATAATCACAAGCACTGTGGTGGCAGGGACTTCCTGGCCTTCCTGGCCAGCCAGGCTACGTGGTGAATTCAAGGCTAGTGAGAGACCCTGCCTCAAAATTCAAGTCGCACAACCCCTGACATGATTCGTTCCTGTCATTACCTGCAGTTGTCCTCTACTCTCCACAGGCTTACACCTACATTCATAGGGACACAGACACACACACACACACACACACACACACACACACACCACTCACACACGCAAAACGAAAAAGTTGGATCAAGTAAAGTTAGAATCCAGAGAGGAGAATTGTCAGTATTACATATCAATGACGTGAAGTAAAATCATCACAGATGGAATTCATCCTCCAGGTATTCATTCAGTGTCTAGTCACTCACAGCACACTTCTGGATCCTACAAGAGCTGATGTATAATAACAAGAGTCCTCCTGTAATTAAACAGGTGCTCCAAGCAGAGTCCACAAACTGACTCACATTCCTATTATTTTTGTTCCTCTAGAAAGTTTGATAACTCCATTCCTCAATTCACCCGCTTCCTAGCAACACCCAAATTCCTATTGTCGTTGATTTCATAGCAACTAGTGGAATTTGTTAAGGTTTCCACATGTTGTTAATTTAAAAGGAGTAAGAGAATGGGTGAAATCTGAGACATTTTACCTGTAATTGGGCTGAACAGCCTGCTTCTCATAAGCAGAAACTTCCAAATTAGTGCAAGTGGGCAGCTAATTATTACAGAGAGGGCTGTGCAGTGTCCTGGGCCGTGGTGCCATGGGAGAGTATCATGAGAGACCAGGGTGGACTATTCACCACAGACACATGCTAATCCTTCAGTAATTAGGATAAAATCACATGCCAAGTAACCTAAACGGGACTACCCCAGACTCCAGGCTCATGAGTCTAACCACTAAGAGCTGTCAACAGGAAGGAAAACACTGGTTTTCATTTAATGCCAGCTCCTTCCTGCGCTCCTACAGTGCCTGTAGTGGTCAGACTCAATGCCATGACGACTATGCCGGAAAGGCCAGGCTCTCAGCAGAAGGACACGGAGAGATGAAGGAATGGGGACACTTCAAAGGAAAGATCTGAGCAGACAGGCTCGCTGGCTCCTGGGAGGAACCATGGCAGATTTTTGGAAGGAGGCTTTTCCCGGGGCTCTCAGCATCCTGATGGAGGCGGTGCTGGTGAGCCGTACTCTTTTGGTGGTTGATGTTCTGCCAGAACTTAGAACAGTGTTCCCCCTCAGACCCATTAAGGATCACAGATACCAGTTTTCAAGCATCAAGGAACATGTACTATCTATCCGGGGCGTGCAGACGCCCAGGCTTAAGGAGACGGTGGAGTGTCCTGAAAACAAGTACGCCAAAGGGAAGAGGAGGCTGGGACGACTCTGTGCTTCGACTCTGCATGGCACCAGCCAAGGGCTGTGCTGCAGACCACACCACCCACCCGCCATTGCTGCCCTCTCCATCCATCCTGGAGGAAAACCATAGTCTCAGGGCCAAAAGACCCACACTAGCCTAGCTGGGGTTTAGGTTCCCATCTTTTGAAGACGTCCTGATTTTTGAGGAGGAAAATAAAAAGAACACACACACACACACACACCTACACAGACATCTTTTTAATGAATTTGAAATCTGTATTAAGAATGAGGCTTGACCGACTAGCCAGGGCCTAGGGGCCCCTGTGGAGACTGAAGCACCAAACAAGGACCATGATTGCTTGGACTGAACCTAGGCCCCCTATACAGGTGTGGCAGATGGGCAGCTCAGTCTTCATATGGGTTCCCTAGTAAGGCAAATGGTGGCTGACTCTGACATGGACTCTTCTGCCTGCCTTTCGATCTCTTTCCCCTGGTGGGGCTGCCTCGCCAGGCCACAGGGGAAGAGGATGAGCTCAGTCCTGGTGCAACTTCTTATGCTGGGGTGGGTGGGTAGGAGGGGCCTCCCTCCCCTCAGGAGTGAGGGAAGGGGGATAAGGGAAACAGGGAAGGAGGCTGGGACCAAGGGGATATGACTGGGATGTAAAACAAATAAATAAAAATTAAGAAAAGAAAAAGAAGAACGAGGTTTGAGGCTGGAGAGATGGCTCTGTGGTTAAGAGCACTTGCTATTCTTCCAGAGGTCCTAAATTCAATTCCCAGCAACCATATGGGGGCTAACAACTATCTATAATAGGATTTGATGGCCTCTTCTAGCATGCAGATATACATGCAGAACACTTATACAGAAAAAAAAAGAAGGCTTATAAAGTGAATCAAAATGAGCCTGTCCAAATTGAACAAGCATGCCCACTGCTGACTGCCAGTGACAGTAAGCGCTCCACTTGCCGCGGAGAGGAATAAAATCGCAGGAGTGTGAAGTGTGTGAAGGATTCTACCACCCTCCAGGGGGCTCCGAGACCCACAGATTGGAGAAAGTGATCGCCTTTCTGACCATAGAACTCCTCGCTCTCATTCTAAGTTAGAAAGCTCCAAGGAGGCCTTTAATGACACCGGCGTTGGCCCCTCCTGAAGGAGACAGCCTGACACACAGCGACACCTAGCGCCCACATAAAAAACTCTCTGGCAATCATCTTTGCAGTAATTGGCCCCAGTAACTTCTATGAAGTAGGGCAAAGAAAATAAATCCATCAAAGCTGACTGAATAACAGAGCGGAATGCCAGCTGCAAGCAGTTTTGACTCTTGATGCCTTCAAAAGCCAGGAAAGTTAATCCTGGCCTTATGTTTCTTTCTCCGTGCCCAAAAGGCAGTGGAACTAGTCACTAAACCCGGGGAGGTGATGCAGGTCACTACGTTTATAATGGAGTTGGTAACGGCTTTTCATTTTTTCTCTGCATCCTGGCAGCAGGAGATAGGCAGCTTGTTATAACTGAGAGGGGGCTCCTGGCAGGCCTGCTTGCTGGGTGGATTTCTGTAGGCGTGGGCTCGCTGGGAATATTATTACCTCACGGAGTCACAGATTTAATAGCATTTCTTCCACTCCATTCAGCACAGCGCTGAGTTACTGTGGCTCTGGCTCCAGCACGCACACTGCCGGCTTGCTTTGTTCTCTGTGAGCTCCGCATCTCCCCGGTCCCGCTTGGGTCCTGGCCGCGCTGCCTGCTCTTGCCTGTGCCTCTCCCGGGCCCTCCAGACAGCTCTCTCCTGCACGCCCTCCTTCCCACCTGGCTTGGGTCTCCCTCTCCACTCTCCCACACGCCCCTCTTTGTTCTACACCATCAAGATGGCTATCGCTCTGGAGCACCTACCATGTTCCAGGCACCCGGCCAGATGCTTCACACGCAATTTGCCATGCAAGATGGTTCTCCGTGTTGGTGGGTCAGGCTGCGCGTGAAGCACCGGCGGGGCTGGAGCGCCCTCTCCCTCCCGCTGTTTCCAGCCGTCCGTGTTGCCGCCCCTTGGAGGCACAGAAGTAATAACACCCCTGACTGCCCTCTCGGTCCTCTTGCTCCTAGGAAAGGAGATTTAAACACCCCAACTGAAAGCCGCATGGAGGAGATGGATTTATTTGGTTTGCAATTCCGGGTTACACTCCGTCACAGTCACAGGGGAGGTCAAGGCAGGAACTTGGAGTTGCGTCACGTCTGCAGACAGGAGCTGAGAGGAAAAATAACGCTGTCTAGTCCTCAACTTTTTCTGTTCTCACCCAATCCAGGGTCCAAACCCAGGGAATGGCAGCGCCCACAGTGGACTGTGTGTTCTCACACGGATTAAAGCAATGACCACAACCCTCCATAGGCGTGGCTGCAGATCACGTGATCTAGACGGTGCCTCACTGAGACCTTCCTCCCAGGGGATTTTAGGTTGTGTCAAATTTGTGGTTAAAATTAACTACCACAGTGAATTCCAGGAAGAACTGGGTTCGGATGCCCAGGCCCTCAACTTCCTCCCTTTTCCATCTCAGATAGGAGGCAGAATCATGCCCTCTAGTGTGTCTCTCTGTTTTTTCAAACTTCACAGAGCTGAATCTGCCCCTGGTACTGCCAGTGACAAAGAGGGCATTCCCAGACTGGAGGCTGTGCCACCCGCACTGCTCAGAATGAAACACTATTCCCACCCCGCCCCTTTCCTGGGCTCAAGTTTGATGTGTTCCTGGTTGGCAGCCTAGACTCCTTGCCTAGACTCCTTAGAGCAGAGATTTGTTACTAACCGCAAAGTAGTGGGATGGGGATATTTGAGCTGCAACTTTAGTTGCTTCAAGCTCAAATGAGTTTTTGCTGTTATTAAGCTTTTTTGTGGGTTCAGACACAATTTTTTTTTTTTTGTAGTGCAAACACTATTCCGGATTGTGGATCAGACAATACAGGCTCTATTCTGGATCTAGAGGCTTCACGTTTGGCCGCTTGGAGAAACAGCTCTTGTCTTTAGTTTGTCATTTTTGGTCTGAGATTCCCAGGTCAAGGGACTGTGACCTGAGGGTTCCAGGATGAGGGGTCCCTACCTGCTGCCTTAGTTATCTCTCCCTGAGAAGTCCTTCCACTGTTCAGAGACAGTAAATTCATGGAGGATGTGCCTGAGGCGCACCCTACCCTCACCTCCACTCCAGTTAACAGAAGTGTTGTGTTCCAGCTTGGACAGCCAAGATGCTGGATTTTGCCATCATCATAACCACTACCACCATCACCACCATCACCACCGCCACCACTATCACCACCATTATCATCTTGAAGAAAAAAAAAAAAAAGCTGGGACTTGGGGGTAGACAAATTATTTGCTTCTTGATCTTTAAATTTTAGAATCCTTGATTTTGAAAGAGTGCTCTGCTTTAAACAACACTCAGGAAGATACCAACTAAGTTGGCTTTCTTAAGAAGAATGGCATCACGTGGGCTGTGGAGAGCTGGCAGAGCTTCCGGTCAGGTAGAGGTAACTTCTCAAAGCAGGTCCTTGAAAGCTTCCATTCTGAAGAAGTGAAAATCGGATCTAGGGAAAGGGCCTTTTCCAACTGCAGCCTTGGGCGTCTCCAGGCCCTATTCGTAGTTTTAGGATGCTATTTCACCGAGTTAAGCTGCTGCTTCTCAGAAAGGAACTTCTTGTTCCCAGAGGCTTTGGTGCATTGACTACTCAGCACTCTGTCCAGACACTGTCTATTCTCCGAATGGTCATCACCAAACCGTCCTCCCAAGCTCCAGTTCACCCTTGTTTTCTATGGAAATGAGTCAAGTAGGATTGGCTTAGATTTACGGAAACGAGGGGTTGGAATAGAATATAATTCGTGGGATGTACAGGAGCATCCGTGAGAATGCCAGAAGCGTGCTAAGTGTTAAGTCGCACTAGTTTCTAGTCACTTTCTTGGCAAGGTCATCCATTTTATATGATATCGTGATTCATTTATCTAGCCTTGTTTCATAGGACATTTATTGAGTACCTGACTGACACTATGCTGGGGTATGGCCCATGCTCTTGTGTAGGGTAAGATGTAGGTAGCAATCTTGTCTGCAATAGGGGTTAAGTACTGTGCTTGAGCCTGTCATCAGCAGGGGTTGCAGATTTGGTCACTTTCATCTTGGAATATATATATTTTTTATATCAGATTCTATAGGAGCATGCTTTGATATTCAGGGTGAGAAGAGAGAACTTTTTATGTCCATGAAGCCCATCTATAAATACGATCTTTCCAGAGACAATTAAGTCAGGCCAATTATTGTCAAATGGTATTTTGGTGGCCTGCTTTCCTGTGTTTGAGGGCTCACTGCTGACTGTCATGAGTTATGTGAACTTTCAGCACATAGGGATTTCTCTCCGAAAGGGGGATTAATAGTCCTTGGTCTCTGAGAGGAGTAGTGAGTGCAGAGTGTGACTGGACAAGTCAAGTCTGCAAGTCTTCACCTTAGTCCTCCTGTACAAGTAGCATCCAATCCCCACGAAACACTGGTGGTTTATGGCTCCAGTTTGAAGCACAGTTGCCTACTGTCAACACTGCTCTCTGAGCCACAGCTGATTATGTTTTTGACTTGGAGCATCGCAGGCAGAGAAACTTCCTAAGCAAACCCAGAAGCATTTTTAATACTTGAGCTGTTGAAAAAGATGATACTGATATGCAGAGAACTAAAAGACCTCTGTGGCATTGAGTCTACTTTTTGTCTTTTTTTTTTTTTTTTTGGCAACAGATTGGTTTCAATGACATACTCATTTTTTAACTTTAATGTGTATGTAGTTGTGTGTGTGTTTATATGGGCAGGGAGCGTGTGTGCGTGTTTGGAGGACAGAGATCACCCGTGTCTTCCTCCAATTGTTCTTCACCTTGCTCTTGAGACATGCTCTCCTGCTGCTCCTGGAGCAGTTACATGTATTCACACAGATCCTAGGAATGGAGCTCCGCTCTTCCTGCTTGTTTGACAGGGACTTTATTGACTGGGCCATCTCCCCAGGTCCAGATGGACATTTAAAAAGCCTTCCCCAGAGCTCAAAGGCTGATCTGTTCTGCTTTTGATCAGGTGTCAGGTGTCTTCTCCTCCATTACGTCACATGCAGAGTCTGGATGAAGAGCATTTCTGTAGTGTGCCCATGCTACCCCACATCTGACAAGGCCTGAGTGAGGCACCCCAGGAGGCCAAGTCTCCTTGAAACTTTAGGGATGGGCTGTAAGTTGAGAATCTTGAGAATCTCAGACAAGTTTTCAGAAACTTCTGGGTCTTCAAAGGCCTCCTTGGCTTTGATCACTCACTAGGGAGAGTCATGGAGCTCACCGATAGCTGAACCAGCCTGAACCAGCCAGAAGCAGAGACTCACAGGAGCTCCAACGTCGGATACCTTCACAGATGTGGGGCCCCTGTTACACAGAGGAGTGAGAATACGCACATCATTTCCTACAGGGGAAATCACCTGAGAGCTTTATACCCTAATTCATTTTTAGCTTAGAAAGTCTTTCTGTGTGCACACGTGAGTTCCTGCATGCTTGCGTACTTGAGTGTGAGTGCATGTAAGAGTCAGAGGACAGGCTCAGGTGTTGTTAGACCTCCCCCTCTGTTGGAGGCTGAGTCCCAGGACTGGGCTAGACAGCCTGCGAGCGTTTGGTGCTTCTCCTGTTTCTATCTCCTATCTTGGCCAGGAGCTGAGGATTACAGATAAGTGCTATCTCAGGCAGCTTTATATGGGTTCTGCAGATGTGAACGCAGTTCCTCATGCTTGCGTACAGGCAAGGTACCCACTGAGCCATCTGGCCCACTGTGAGCCACTTCCTCATGGCATGTGGTGGAATGAAGTCCCCAGGCTCACAGGCTAAGCTGAGACCTCAAGGCTCACACACCAGCCTTCTGCTGAGATGATGGAGCTTCCATCTGGGCTAGCTTCCCTTTGGGGTCATGTTTTCAGCATACACTCTCACATGGGATGTGAGGATCCCAACACGGACAAACAAACTTTTCACTCACTCAGAAGCCCCCAGTGGCTTAGCTCCCGGTCACTGAGACGAAGGACAGCTGGTGACCACAGACATCCCTGGGACACTGTTCAGGCTGCCCATTTTCCTCCTTCCTTAACCAATGTCTTGGTGGCAGGGCACTTACGGCCTTGTCTTCCCTCATATTTACATTTAAGAGTGGGAGTGCTCAAGAAAATGTTTGCTGTGTGAGTAAAAAACCAAAATGCACTTATTTCTTGGACATCTTCCGCCTGGGCACTAACTCAAGACAATGGCCAATGTGAAGCTGCCCAAGCTCCAGGCCATGTGTGGTTAAGGTGCCTGGTCCAGTTTGAATTCTCGTTGGGAGTTATTTGGTTCCTTTCATCCAGCTGCTTTTCTCATGTTGCCCTCTCTTCACAATGAGTATGGAAATCAACATCCCCATCAGTGCTACTGTAGGTCCGGCCCGGCGCCCTTACCAAGCTGTTTACAAATGCCGGGCAGTGAGTTTCCCTTACATAATTTAAGTTTACTCTGCCAGCACCACCAGCTCAACTACTTCCAATTCTTTCTGCTACTGCTGGGTGGCAGAGGATGGCGACAGGCAGAAGGGGCTTTCCATGGCTGTGACCTTGATTGAAATGAAAGCCAGTTCAGGACTAATCGCTTTTTAAGGCTCTTTGGAACGTCGAGTACTGATGTTTTTGTGTCAGTTTTTAAGTTGAATCGTTATGTGTCTCTCTCACACTATCCCTTCTTTCTGATTAAGCAAGATTAGCTCTAGCCATTTCGTACCAGTGGCTATGTGGAATATGCATGGAGAATTATGGCAGAGGGTGGCAGGGGAGGTTGGGCTGTGGATGAGCCCGGGTGGTAGGCCATCCCTGTCAGCATCTGTGTTGAGGAAGAATAGCTGGCAGCCGTCAATAGAAGGCGACTCTCCTGCTGCTGCAACAGCTCCTGGCCGTGTCCTTGGTAACAACTTTCACATGCCAACTTGGACATGGCAGTAGCTTGCCAGTGCAGAGCTGGTGTGCCTCTCAACCTGTCTCTGCCTGTGAGTCTAGGCGACGTCTGAGGAGCAGCGGTGAGCACAAAGGTGTTTTGTTGGGCTGAAGGAACGTGTGTTACACTGGAGCTGGCTTCTCCTCGGGCTAGCCTACAAAACTGCATCCCTGCAAGAGGGAAGATGGTGTAAGCGTTGCTTAAGCTGCCCCTGAGCCTTTCAGACTTTAAAAAAAATGTAACTTTTTCATTTTTAATTTGTTTTAAAATTTATTACACTTCCAGACTTTTGAGGAAGTAAAGATAAGAAAGTCACTCTCATCTGTATGTAATGCTGTTAAAATATGGGAAAGTGACATTGGCTTTATCCAAGGTCACGAAATGTTCAAAGTCCAACCTGTATCAGTGTGATGTGGGAGACTACACTGGACCCTTTTCTTCCTTTCTCGTTCCTTTCTCATCTGCACCCTTTTGAAACAGAACCATGGGAACGTTGAGACAATGGGCCAGGCTCTGTTAGCTTGCGGCAATGCCACTTGAAGGCATGATGGTTCTCTAAGAGGCTAGGACTAGGGGAGCCCAGATCCCAGCCAGATCCAACCCCTACCGGCTCCACACTGGTGGTGCTATTGTGTGTGGAGTAACAGTGACATCCTGTGGCCAGTCTGGTTGATCTAAGTGTCTCCTTTACAATGAAGAAGCTCTGATGGCTTGTTTTATTTTACTTTTTTTTTGTCTGAGCTGCAGTGTGGGCTCACACTGGCTCCTCCTCCACACAATGCACAAAGAAAGAGGAGCAGAGTCCCCACAGGACTTCCAGCTGGCTCTGAGCTGGGTAGGGGACATTCTTGGGACAGAGATTATATCTGTTTTTATGCTCCATCAATTTAAATGTTGCCATTTGAGTGTCAGGCGAACCATAACAGCAACCATGAGGCCAGTATAGGAAAGTAGTGACAGCGAGGTGAGCATATCATGTCTTTAAAACCATCCTAAGGGCTCAAAGCACAATTGGTTTTAAAATGCCTACATGGCATGTGACATTTACCATTGATTTGTTTATTTTTAATTTTGTAATTTTGGTGACCACGAACTTCATTTTGATCTTGCTTAAAAATAGAGAAGGGAAAGGATGGGGCAGAAACAGCAGAAACAGCTCAGCTCTTCAACTACTCTTTCATTCTCCAACAACCTGACTTTGCTTTGCCAGCAGGAGTTTGGCTGTGCTGGTCTGGGCCTTGAAGCTTTGAGAGTTCAGCTGTTGAGCTGTTGAGCTGTTCAGATGTGTAGCCTCCCCTGGGTGTTAAATGGATGCAGCCCTCCTTGGAGCCTGGCCTGGGTGTGGTAGGCAAACTCTGCTCTCTTCTCTAGGGGGACTTGTTTATATTGAAAGGAAGCCATTGTTTAGAGAGAGCTTTCAACCTGGGCTCTGTTCCTGGTGTCCCCAGGGTCATTGACTGGGGACAAAAGAAAAAAACAAATGCAGCCTTGAGGGTAAGAGGAGACTAGAATAGACACTGAAAGTGGTGGAAGAGAGGGGACAAGATGGGAGCCTACCATAGATGTTTTCTGAAGGACTCCACCCAGTAGGGGATTGAAGTAGATGCTCAGACTCACAGCCAAACTTTGGGCAGAGTGCAGGGAGTCTTATGGAAGAGTGTGGGAATAGAAGAAGCTGGAGGGGACAGGAACTCCATAAGGAGACTGACAAAGCCAACAAATCTGGGTCCAGGGAAGCCTGCAGAGACTGATGCACAAACCAAGGACCCTGCATGTAGAGGACCAGACCCCTGCTCAGATGTAGCCAATGGCAGCTCAGTCTCCATGTGGGTTGCCTAGTAAGGGGAGCAGTGGTTATCTCTGACTTGGACTCTCTTACCTGCTCTATGATCACTTTCCCCTGGCAGGGTGGCCTTGCCAGGTCACAGAGGAAGAGGATCTAGGCAGTCCTGATGAGACTTGAAAGGCTAGGGTCAGATAGAAGGGAATGAGGACTTTCCCTATCAGTGAACTAAGGGAGGGCCAGAGGGGGAAAAGAGGGAGGGGCAGTGGGACTGGGAAGAGATGAGTGAGGGGGCTACAGTCGGGATATAAAGTGAATAAATTATAAAAAATAAAATTAAAAATATTTGGAAAGAAAAGAAAAAAAAGGGGGGGTACCTCAGATGTTCCTCAGACTTGGGTCCCAGCTCCAAGCCTCTTCTAACTTGTCCTTTGACATTGTAGACATTTCTTAATGTTGGAGTCTGCTTTTTCTGCTTTCCCACAGTTTTCTTTTGAGAAACAAAGGCAGAAAGTTTTTAATCACAGGAATGGCAAATTCCTCACGAAAGCACATTATGCCCGGTGTGATACAGTTACACATGTATGTCTGTGAGTCCATAGAGGGACAGCAGTTCTGGGAAGAGTTCCTACAATTGGCTAGGAAAGGGGTAACCCTGACTGCTCCTTTCGTGGTGAGTGGAGATGAATGCTGAGTGCATGCACAAGTATAGTTAGTCACCAGTCCATGTGTTTGGGGGCACACTGAGAGCTTACATAGGTGAGCTAGCCCTTGGCTGTTACTATTAAGGACATGCGTGTAACCAAAGCTGAAGACTCTTTTCCCTGATTCCCTTAGGAGCAACATAATATCTATGACTTGTCAATTGAGGTTTGGGATGAGGACAAAAGAATATCCAGTAGTCTGTGCGTGTGTGTATTACATGTGTATGTGTGTATGTGTGTTACATGTGTATATCTGTGAATGTGTTTATGTCTGTGTATGTATGTATGTGTGTTCATGTGTGTCTTACAATGTAGGTCTGTGAATGTATTTACGTATGTGGATATGTGTGTTACATGTGTATGTATGTGTGTACATATGTGTATCTGTGTTACATGTGCATGTGTATATGTGTTACATGTATGTGCATGTGTGTATTGTGTGTGTCTGTTACATGTATATGTGTATATGTGTGTTACATGTGTATATGTATGTTTGTATATATATGTATGTATGTATTATTTGTGTATGTGTATATGTGTAGGTGTGTGTGCGCAGTGTGTGTGCATGCATGCATTCAACAAACTATTCTTGCTGAAGCTCTGCTTGAGCAGTTTGCCACTGGAGGGTCAGATGCAAGGGCTGCCTGGAGGTGACATGCAATGCTTAAGACAGGAAGAGAGGAAATAAAATGGGAAGGGAGGTGGAGGTGGGAGGGAGCCAAGAAAATGCCAATAAAGGAAGGAAATGTAGGGGATTAGCAAAAAGTAAGACTTTCAGTGCCAAGAATTCTCCTAGGCCATTTTAAAGTTCTCTAAAATCATGATAACTTAATTCTTATGTCAAGAAAGGTTTTACATACTTTCTGTCTAGAGGCAGAAAAAAGGGCCAGGCAAAGATTCCTCCCACAGGGCAAAAATCTTTTTCTTTTTTCCCCTTCCTTGGGTAACTTAAGCGAGGGCATTGAGGAGATGGCTTAAAATTTTTCAAATCTCCTTGCTGCTCAGCCAAGTGTGTGGAGAAGATATGAGAATGTTTGCCCTTCCACCAAGCCTATTTTCTAAATTCCCCTCTTCTTCCTCTCTCCCTGAGTCCTCCTCCTCTCTCCCTCTCTCTCTCTTCCATCTTAGTGTTTCCAGTTTGGGGGATGATTCTTGGACTATACAGATGGCATTTACTGAATTTGTCTCCAAATCTTTTTTTTGCCTTCCAATTTTCTCCCCCGTTTCTTTATGCTTATGACATCCGTCCTCCTTTCTAAGTTTCACTCCTGTTTCCAGTTTCCATGTGACAGATGGATTTCCCACATCCTGGCTGTAAAAGCAAACAAATTCATGGAAGACAAGTTTACTTAGGTATTGATAACAACAAAGGGAAAATACTACCGTTAAGGAGACTTAGAATATGTAATTATTATTTCTGTAAACACCAGAAGGAAAAAAAAATGTTGGGTTCTTTTCCAGGGTGCTTGCAGGGCATCTTGGTTTGAAGAGGGTGATGACTTGGGAAGGCAGAGCCATAAAGCAATTCATGTTGTTTTACTTACTTGGATGTTTATCCTGCTCATGTGAAATCTGAAAGATCAGTTCCCAGGATTTTGGCAGCCCTCCATGTTTCCCTGCTTTGGAGCAGAGAACATATTAAGGGCTGATATGATGTGTGCAAGACACAAATTTATTTTTGGAAAAGGTGCTGACAAGTTCTCATCATTGGAATCACAAATATATTTATGAAAATACATTGAGCTCAGGTAGATAGAGTAATGTTTACCTCTTAAGTCTGGGACCCAGAAGGCATCAATCACATATGTTCTCCAAACTTTGCTTTATAGTATGGGCATAGGCAAAGGGTAAGTTAGACTTCTAGAGTACCTATGAGGAGCAGAAGGAGGCGCTAGGCAGCTCAGAATCAGCTACTGCTGTTAGGGAAGCCAGGGATGATGCTACCACAGTCCAGTTAGCGCCTGTCTCCAGTCCCTGCCCTGCTCTCTCCTCTCTGTTCTCACCCCTACAACAGAGGGAGGGCAGATGGCATTTACTACTGGGTTCCCCACAACTCTTTCTTACATTCTTTTTGCTTTTCCTCTCTTCTTTATAAAGACGGAATTGACATTCAAGGGAAGGAGAGTATTTCTCTCTCAAATTATTCCCAAATATGTAGCACTGTAATTTGTCTCCTGAGGGGTGACAAAGCTAGGTCTGGTCCTAAAAAACAGAAATCCCAGTTCCCACTGGATTAAACACAAATGCTTTGACCCCCCCTAATCATACAGTCCCCAAGTAAGGAGTCTTTGACATGTCTTCAATCACACAACACTGCAAACTGGAGCCTTATCTCTTTCATTCTTCCACCTTATACATTGCCGTCTTCATCTTTAGGCTAGCCTCACCTCCCTCTGCCCCCAAAGGCGGCCAGTGTCTCTTAGATAACTGTGCAACTCCTTGTCCATGAGCACAGTAAGAGAGTTTATTCTTTTCTCTTTTTTTCTATTTTTGTTTTGTTTTGTTGTTTCATTTTTGTTTGATTTTTTTTTTTTTTTTTTTTTTGGTGAGGGGGAGTGCATCATGACCAGGCATCTTCCTAAGTAGATAAAGATCTTTCTAATTAGATAAGGATCTATACATTATCAAATTGCTGTGGTAACTAGATGATGTTAGGGGTTAAGTTGTGTATGTCAGGAGGATCTTCATCTATGGGTGGTGAGCCTGACACTCAGCACTGCGCAGGTCAGGACTCCACAACTTTGAAGGTCAAAGCTAGTTGTTTGCATGGTGTGACAGGGTGTGACAGTTAATCTTAGTTGTCAACTTGACTGGACCTGGAATGAACCAAGATATGAGTCTGTGAGGTCATTTCCTGGACTGACACAGAGAGAAAGACCTTTCAAGAGTGAGCAGAACTTTCTGCCATGGCTTAGAAAGGAGGTGATCCAAGGGAACAGCTGTTGGGGTTTGCTCAACACCTTCACTCCTTGCTGGTAAGAGCATCTGCTTTGCTGCTTCTGCTGCTGCTGCTGTCCTTCCCTGGCATTAGAATCCAGTTTCTCCAGCCTTCCAACACAGACTGAAGACCAATTCCTTTCCAGGTAGCTTCCAGATCTTCAGCACCAGAGTGGGATCATGGAGACATCAAGCTACCTGGTTCTCAGCCTCTCCAGTGTACAGAAGGACAGTTTGAGCTATAGATTGTGTTGGCCAATCTACCTAAATTCCCTTTGTAATGTAGGTTTACTCTGTTGATTCTGTTGCTCTAGAGAACCCTGACTAGTGCAATTGGTCATCTAGCTGGTGGTTCCCTTCTGCAAACAGAGATGGCACCAAGAGAGCGAAGTGAGTAAGTCATATACAGTAGGTGTTGGGAACTTTCACTAAATGAACTCATTGTCAAATGGAATTATCCCCTTGCAATCTGAACCATTGGCAGAGCAACGCTGGCTCTAAACAGCATGCTTCTCCTATTGGAATGGTTGTATCATCATCATTTTCTCCTTCCCCTTCCATTACTTTCTTCCACACTAGGGAAGAGATGGAATTCAACTTGTCAGCAAGTCTGGGCTCAAATAGGTTTGGCTATAAAAGTTACCGAGTAGCCAGGGATTAGAGCTACTTCCCACGAGGAGAAAAACAGACATTTGCAATCTTAGGAGCATAGAAATAGAAAAGAAATTCCCATCATTGCTTAGCCAGCAAGTAGAGAGTTCCCCCCGTGAGATTTCCAGCATGGCCCGGCTCAGGTGGTAACGATGGCTTTATAGTTGCCTGAAGAGACAGGTGCCTATCAAAGGATAATGATGTCAACTGCTCAGAGCTCAAGAACAGAGACAAACACTGTGTTTACCCATTGCTTTGAGACACTCAAGTATTTTTTCACCATCCAGAGGAGAGTTTGAAATGTTTGCCATTGATCTCTGATCATCATCCTCTGCTTTTCTCATCAAGATAGAAAAGCAAGTCATTAACCTGAGGAGCATCACACAGGGGCTTGAGGCAGCCCTTGAGTGGCCACTATGCTGTAGCTTAGCTCTGAGCTGGAGTCTTCTTCATGGTAAGTTCCAGAAGCAGCAAGGTTTGTGTCTGGAAGCAAATGCAGTGGCTTCACACCTAGGACAGTGCAAATCCAGAAGATGCTGAGAGCTAACACAGCGCAAAAGGGTTCATTGCCTGTAACAGGTAAGGAACACACAGGGATTGTCAACAAGGCAGAGGCCTCATGAACTGAGGGGGCAAGGCTTGTGTGCGGTGGTGTACACCTTCGTACAGCAAATCATTATAGTGGTGGGCTGGTTCCCACCCTTCCCCCAACTGTTTCTTACCTATGGCCTTCATTTCAACCCTCCCATAGTGTCTTTCCCAGCATTGGTCACCCCCGATATCTACTTCTGCCCTACAAACAGGCCTCATTCTGCCTGGCTAAGTGTGTCTTTGAGAAGGCTATATGCCTTGCTCTCAGACACATTTCCTGGGCCACAGTCTGTCCCAGCTCGGTGGTACTGGATGGGACCATCATTATGCCACATTTATTCAGTGGTTATTTTAATCTAAACATACCTTAGGACCTGCAGATTCAGACACACCTGGAAACCTGAAGAGCCAGCTCTTTGTCTGCCCATGACTATGCAAAAACAAAGAGTAAGTTTCTCCTTATCAAAGTGAACTTCCATTTGTAAAGCTGCCTTCATACTAGGAAAACCTACCTTAAGATCACTCTTTGTGTAAGAGTCTTCTTGGCAAGACATGTTGATGCTTGGTCAGTCCATATTTCCTTCTTTCCCCTTCCTCTAACTTGCCTCTCTTCCCAGAGGCTCCAAAACTTCCCTGGTTTAGCATGAGACACTGTACATATGCCTACCATCCTTGAGTCTCATTTCTTTTTAATTCCCTCCAGTTTTCTTTTTCCTTTCTTAACTTCCTTCCTTCTTCCCTGCCCCCTCTTTCTTTGAGACAGGGTCTTATGTAGTGTAGCCTGGTCTCAAACTCACTTCACAGCAGAGGATGACCTTGAACCTCTGATCCACCTATTTCCAGCTCCCAGCGTTGGCATTATATACATGTATTATTGGCAATCGCACCCTGAGATCTGTGCTCATTGGGAAAGCTCTCCACCCGTAGCTCCCAGTCAGGGCTGTGAACCGAGGGGAAAAGAAAGGACACTGTAGGATACACTGTGTGACTAAGCCGGAAGGTTCAGAAAGTGAAGGGAAGGTGTTCGGTGCAGTTCCCGCCTGACAGTATCTTCTGCTGATCACAGGTTTATCCCATTATAAGTCCAGGAGCATCTTTATTAGATGATACAAAATGTGGTAATTCTGCGCAGGCGAGAGAAATCCTGACTGAGTTGTAGCAAGAAAACAGCTTGTTAAACACCAGCCGAGGCAGAAGGTTTTGTCTCCTCGGAACCCTCCTTATTCAATGCTTGAACAGCTCTTGCAGCAGCAGGACCGAGGAGCGGCTCTGTGTACCAGAGGCGGGCATGCTGGATGTTAAACTGGCATTCATTTATTGGAATCCATTTTGGGTACTTTCCTTATTTCTCTCCTGGGAAGGCGTTGTTGGTGGCATCTTTGGGTTAGACAGAGTCATATTTCAGACACTTACATCTCTTGCTTAGCGGGACGATCAGCCAGACTTGAAAATAAAGTTGATATTCTTGTCATCAGGCTCTAACAAAAACCAGTCTCTTACCCCCAAAAAGAGTTTTGTATTGAGACGACTTGAGAAAAACACATCAAGTGTGTTTGATCTTTGTTTCAAAGGGCTGCAGAGCAGGCCCGGGATGTATGCATCAGCCATTGGAAGACCATTGCAGTCAACAAATTAATACAGCCCGTGCCTCCCTCCTCTCCATTTTGTTCCTCTTCTTGTGCATGCTATTGATTGATTTACCTCAGGGAGGAGATTTTTCTGATTCAGACACTAAGCAAGTTCCTAAAGAAAATATCAGCTTTAAAAGGAAATAGAGGAGATAGCAGGAGCAGCAAAAAATCGCTAATCTTTCATTTATAAGAGCTACAGAACATCTGGAGAGCATGTGGAGGCCTTAGCCCCCAGAGTGCAGGAACAAATGAGCGTAAAAGGGAACCCCACCACCTCCACCCCCGCTAACATAGTGCCATCAATTTGAATACAATGCAAGGCCCAACAATAAACATCTTCAGACCATCTGGGGCTCCCACTGCACCTTACACGACTTGGGACACTGGCAGGAAGCTCTTTGGAGATGGAGCGATGAAGGTGTCTTTAGAGAAACACTTGGTTTTCTTCTTCTATTTTTATAATTTAAAATATATGCATTGTGAGGGTGGCTTCAGCTGGTAGTGTGCGTGCTATGCAAACCTGAGGAACTGAACTTGGTCCCCTCGAAGTCACATGAAAAACCGGGTGTGGTGGTCTACACGAGCAGTTCTAGTGCTGGGGACGTAGAGGCAGGAGGGTACCTGGAGTTTGCTGGCCTGTTGATCTTTACTAGTTGGTGAGCTATAGGTTCAGTGAAAGGTTCTAGTTTAAAAAGTAAGTGTAGGGGAGGGTATAAGACATTGACCCCTGACCTCCACATACACAGGTACACACAGGTAAAAGGACCACAGGCATATGACACACACACACACACACACACACACACACACACACACACATACACACATACACACACACACACACAAGATAGAATATGCATCATGATGAGAATGAAAATGAAATCAAACAGTTCCTAGGAGAATATTTTCTAAGCTGTCCCGTGGGGTGGTGATTGACGTCTGTCCTCATCTGAGCTGGCATCAGAAGCATCTTAAAGTGAATGTCCATGGGCATGGGAAAGAACGGAAGGAGCCAGGTGCTCAGGAGTAGTCACGCCTGGAAGGAGGGCACAGGCCTGGCCGAGTTGACATTGGCATTGTTCTATCACCTTCCTTGGGTCAGAAGACTCTTTCAGTCCATTTCAGTAATGTGGGAACACAAACTACAATACTGGCCTCTCGCCCTCCTCCCAGAGGTCTCGGGGGACAGTGTAGACATGCTGCAAGTTGCTTTGTGTGGAAACGTGGGACAAGCAATCAATGTAAGAATTAATGGTGTTGTGTAGCACTTGAGGCAGCTGATCCAAGTTTAGAAATGGGGAAATATTTCTAAGCAGGCCCTTTCTTTCGATCCAGAAGACGATTTCCTCATACCTCCCTAAAGCAGAGACTGCTTACCGGCAGCCAAGAGCCCAGATCCGGCCAGACAGCAGGGCTCGTTGGCACATAAAATATTGCAACTATTTCTTTGATGTGGTCAACTAATATTGACAAGAATATCCAGATTTTTAACTTATTTTTTTAAATATGGAAAAATCCTGCTGTGATGGTGCCCTTAGGTCAACACAGCACAAGACCGTTGGAGAAAATATTGGGTGTAACTTGGAGAGTTGGCTGCCTCCCTCAAACTGCTGATCTACTTCTCTAAGCTTGTGTGTGGACAGTTGATTCATTCTGTTTGTCTACAGGATGCCACTGAAGACACTTCTCAGAAACTTTAAATAGAATATTGTATTAGGAGTGTGTGTGTGTGTGTGTGTGTGTGTGTGTGTGTGTGTGTGTGTAGCAGTAGCTTGGATAGATGTCTTTCAAAAGTGAACATATAACAATTTTATCTCTAGGATGGCACTTTGGGAGCCAATGGGATCTTCAGGATGAAGGACCTTGTAAGAATCCTCTGAGGGAGAAGGGTGAGGGAGAAGAGAGGAAAAGGAGGGAGGGAGGGAATGAGGCAGATGGGTGGAATCACGAGATTTACTGAGTTTATTGTTTCCAAAGTTGGTCTCGTGGGGAAACGCCCTCACACAGACACCCAGAAGAATTGTTACCAAGTTTCTGAACACCTTTTAGTCTAAACAAGTTGAAAGGCAAAACTAATCATTATAAACTTTTTTCTTTTTGCCATTTCATGTGGCGTTTGTATGTGTGTGCATGTTTTTGCATGTGTGAGTTCATGTGCCTGCATAGATACATGTACATGTAAGTGTACGTGCATGTAAAGGCTCAAGGTTGATGTATTCATCCTTGATCACTCTCCTGCCCTCTTCTTTGAGGCTGTGTCTCTTAAACAAGCCCAGAGCTCACCACTCTTATGTTAGGCGGTTTACTCTGAAGATTTCCTGTGGCTGTGCTTTGCGAGGCTAGAATTACAGGTGGACCGTCATGCCCAGTTGACATTTAGGTGGGTTTCTGAGCATCCAAACGCTGGCTGTCACACTTGTATGGTGAACACTTGACTGCCAAACCGTCTCCAAGCCCAGACCATTATATATATATATATATATATATATATATATATATATATATATATATATATATATATAATGCGCCTTAGCTCAGCGAGTAGAGGGCAGATCTCTGATTGCCATTTACCTAAAGCACCGCTAAGACTGCTGGGCCAAGAATGCCAAGTTAGGTCGGTATCTGGTGAGAAGTGTGTGTGTGTGGGGGACGCTGCAGGAAAAGCTTCAGATGGTGGACAAAGTCCAGGCTAAGAAGACAGTTATTCATTTCTCTCTTAGTTTCTCTATGTACCTTTACTTTTCATGGCATAAATAGCCACCAGACTGTTCAGGAAAAAAAAATCAGTGTTTTTCTGCGAAATCATGTTGTCGACCCAGAGAACTTGTGTAGAGCTCTATCAGCCTTTGCTCACTGGGACCATGGGCAGTTACTCCTGCCATGATCTGAGGTCTGTGGACACACTAGTGAGGGTAAGAAGTAGTCCTTTGGGGACGCACAAGTCTTTGTTTACACTAGTGTGTGTTTACACCAGGCTATTGTAAACTCATATCAGGCTATTCTCATTTGTGGGTACCAGAATATTAAATAGGAATGTGGGGGAACCAAACAGTCCAGCTGGCCTTGCAAAACCAGATGAGACTCAGAATATTTTTCTAATATCTTTTAAAAAAGATTTTATTTGTGTGTGAGTGAGTGTGTGTGTGTGTGTGTGTGTGTGTGTGTATGAGGGTATGCACATAGGTGAGTACATGTTCATGTGCCTTTGTGCATGGAGACCAGAAGAGGGTATCAGATGTCTCAGAGTCTAATTTATAGGCATCCATGGGCTTCCGGCTTTTTGTGGGGGTGATGGGATTTGAAGTCTGGTCCTCATGGTTCCACAGCAGTCACTCTTAACCACAAAGCTGCCTCTCCAGCCTCTGTAACTTCTTAAAGATGGTGACAGTGCTTTCAGGACAGAGGTAGCACCTGTAATTCTCCACTCAGTGTGAATGGGTTGAGAGTTCGGGGACCTCTGAAGGTAATTTCTGTTCATAAAGCTTTGGGAAAGAAGCAACCACTCACTAAATCCGCCCACCCCATGACACCTTAGAGTGATCACGTGCACCGGGTGAGCTCTGCTCATTAGACTATTGTTTAAATATAACCATGGATATTTTCTTCATTGACAATAAGTGGCCAGTTGGTGGCTGATTTCCAGGAACATGACTCTTTGTCATCATTGCGGATTTGGATAACCCTTCATCCTTTGCTTCTCTCTTACCAGCCGCCAACTGGTTGGTGGACAAACTTTACAGGACTTTGAGAACCAGAAGAGCCATTCCATGTCTATCAATGGGAAGCACCTCTTCCAGGCCCTGGCCTCCTCCTACCTTCAAAAGGGAACACCACCCTGTCCAGTGGGTGTGAGTGGTCATGATTTAAGCAATGCCAAGTTCTAGCCTTTCTGATAGGAATGAGCCCTCTGCCACATAGCATTCCTGGCCATCTGGGCTGGGAAATGGAGACCACCATGCACTGAAATAACCTTGGCCAGTTCTTTCTGCAACATCTGTTTGTTTGTCCAATGCTGTGTCATGCCATCCTAGGAACATAGACACCAGGTGACCTGAAGGGCCACTGTGTATTCTTTGGCCTTAAGCTGTTCTCTCTCCTAATGCTCTCTCCTTACATCTTTAACATTCTGTCTTAGACAACAATGGGACACTGGCTTCCTTTACTGGATTCAAGGTGAGCTGAGCACCTACACATAAAATATGGATGTGTAGACATATATTGTAAGGAGAGAGAGGCAGCAAGACGGAGTGAGACAGGGACAGAGAGGAAGACACACACACAATGAGGGAAAGAGAAAGAGAAACAAAGAGACAGAGGGAGACAGACCAGCACACATATACACACACATAGAGAGAGAAAGAGAGAGAGAGAGAGAGAGAGAGAGAGAGAGAGAGAGAGAGAGAGGATAGATATCATCACAGGAACAAAAGGCCCCATGTGATGTCAAGAGGAAGCTCTGGCTCACCGTAACTGACCGAGATCATAGGACTGTCAAGGAAGAGAACATTTAATGGATCTGGGAATCGGGGTGTTCTGGCATGTATTTGGCTGAGCCTGGGACTCTAATGGCAGATGAGCTGCCATTCCTTTTTCAATAATGATGAGAAAGTCTCCTCATTCATGCTCATGGCCAACACTAGCAACTGTGTGCAGGGGCTACCCCCAAGATGACATTACAGGTTACATAAACCACCATGCAATGTGCTGCCTTTTGTTACTTTACATGAAACTTGAAAGCTCTTAATGGTCTTTCTAGTTGCATAGAACCTTAAGGATTAACCAAACCAAAGGTGTGTGTGTCTGTGTGTATATGGATGTATGTGCATGCATGCACGTGTGTGCATACCTGTAGTTCTCTTGCTTCTGTTCTAAGGTACTGAAACTGTTGCCATGATGTGTAATGGCCTTCTATCTCTCCTTTTCATCATCATTATTTTTTTTAATTAAAGCTTATTTTCTTTAATCTATTTGCTATTTTTTTTTTGCATCTTAAATTCTGTCTCTTCCATCAGCTAACTGAAAAAATATACTTATTGAGACTACTAAAACAAGACTGAGCACGATTTGACCTCAGCCTAAACCCTCGGCTTCGTCTCTTGCTCCTTCCACCTCTTCCTTGTCGTGCATGAGCAGAGAGCACTTTGCACAGGACGTTGGCTCTTCTCCGTGTCTCCTACCCTATTCTCATGTGTCACATCTCAGTTCACACACACTTCCTCACTCACATCTTTTCCGACCACTCCCGTCTAAGCACGGCTCCCTTAGAATATACTTTCTTTTTCCCCCCTCTTCATTCTTCATGCTACGCCATGACCAAGGCAACAAAGGAAAGCGTTTAACTGGAACTGGCTTACTGTTTTAGTCTACTGTGATCACGGTGGGAAGCATGGAGGTGCACAAGGCAGACACGGTGCTCGAGAAGTATCTCAGAGTTCCACATCTGAGTCCATGGGCAGAGGGAAATGCTGGACTTGGAATGAGCTTTTGAAACCACAAAATGCATCCTCAGTGACACACTTCCTCCAAGAAGGCCACACCTCCTAACTGTTTTCAAATAGTGCCACTCCTTGGTGACCAAGCATTCGAATCAAAGAACCTGTGGGGGCCATTTTCATTGACACCACCAGTGATGCATCTATAGTCTAACACTGTGTGCCTGCTGTTTGCCTTCCCACCACACTACAATTCCTGGCAGACACAAATTTGATTGTTTTTTTTTATGTTGCTATATCACTTTCAAGAATGCATTGGATAAACATATACTCACTTATAAGTGGATATTAGACATGTAATATAGGATAAACATACTAAAATCTGTACACCTACAGAAGCTAAGCAAGAAGGAGGACCCTGGGTAAGATGCTCAATCCCCATTCAGAAAGGCAAATGGGATAGACATCAGAAGATGGAGAAAATAGGAAACAGGACAGGAGTCTACCACAGAGGGCCTCTGAAAGACTCTACCTTGCAGGGTATCAAAGTAGATGCTGAGACTCATAGCCAAACTTTGGGCAGAGTGCAGGGAATCTTATGAAAGAAGAGTGAGTTAGAAATATGGGGGGGGGGCAGGAGCTCCACAAGGAGAGCAACAGAACCAAGAAACCTGGGCCCAGGGGTCTTTTCTGAGACTGATACTCTAGCCAAGGACAATTCATGGAGATAACCTAGAAGCCCATGGCAGCTCAGTCTCCAAGTGGGTACACTGGCAAGGGGAACAAGGAAATGAACTCAGCATCTGTCTCTTTGATCACCTCCCCCTGAGGGAGGAGCAGCCTTACCAGGCCACAGAGGAAGACAATGCAGCCAATCCTGATGAGACCTGATAAGCTAGGGTCAGATGGAAGGGGAGGAGGACCTTCCCTATCAGTAGACTTGGGGAGGGGCATGGGAGGAGATGAAGGAGGGGACAAGGGAGGGGGTTACAGCTGGGATACAATGCGAATAAATTGTAATAAATAAAAAAGAAAATAGGTGAAAATGGAATAAAAAAAGGTAAAAGGGTCAGATGAATTAAAAACAGCTTTGTAGTTATGAATTGGAAACATTTAGATTCCTATAGAATCTCTGATTTATTACTTGGAGAGAATAATTTCATGAGCTAGGAAAGGTCTCACAAATTAGCATGAACAGTTTCATGCATGAAGACCCGAGACTCGGGTCAGAGAAAATGGATTCTATTCCTTATAGCACAGCCAGTAATGTTAGCATCAATATATCTGCCGATTCGCCTTTGATCAAAAGGCTCCTAGAAATAATGAAGACCAGTCCAGTGGACAATGCTGTGGAAGATTCCTGAGGGTAGGAAACCTGAGCATTTATAATGAAAAGTAAGCCTATTGGGCATTTGTACCAAAGAAGATGCCTTTGTTATCCGTTGAGGCCATGAGCATCTCTTCATTCTGGTCAGAGACACTAAGTCCATCTTCTGACCATGCTTGCTTGAAAAGTACCCTTGGAATCGCAGTCCTGGAGAAAGGTAATTGCTCACTACTCAGAAGATATGTAGACCCCCTGGAGAACAGTGGGGAATTTTCTTCCAATAATATCAACCCCTGTGAACATGCTCCAAGAATGTATAGCATGTATGAAAGTGTCACAGTATGTACAACTCATATACACTAATACACATGTCAGCCCCCCTTCTAGCATTTGGTAAAGCTACTGTATTGATGTGTGATAATTTTCCAGGAGTATGCAGTCCTTTTAATTAATCTGATTAACGGAAACTAGAGCAGAGTCCCATTAGCTTGTCTCTTGGAGTATTTGGTTGTCTACTACCAACAAAACAACTTTAAATAACAGGGTGAGGGCAGCCTACACTGTTGTCCTCAACCATGGCCCCAAATGTTCTGAATCTCACCGAATAAATACACCTCGGGTGCCTAAAAGATTTAACTTGAAAGTTAGAGTTTTCTGCTCTGCATCTATCTTTCCATGTGGCCCAAGGACTGAAACCAGAATGCATTAGCAATTGCTTGGACTCCACCTTGACACAAGAGGAGGAAGCATGGTGTGATGTCCTTCCCAGTCCATTCCCGGCCTGTTTGTTGATACTGACTTCAATAACTTCAAGACCCGAAGTGTTGTCATTGATTTCTTCAGCTAAAGTCAGGGGCACATTTTAGTTTTATAATCAGATGACCCCCGTTGCAGTGAAAGCTGCCCTAGGGTGTGAATAAATAGCATGTCTGCGAGCCTCCCGGGAAGCCTTTCCCCAAATCCAAATATAGCTCTGCTTTGGCGAGGGCTCACTGTCGTCCGAGGGCTACATAATTTACTAGCAATGTTTGCTTAAACATCTGACTCTAAGTCTCTTATGACCACTGCTGTGGTACAAGCGTCCACAGAATTTGTCTTAGATTTAGCCGCCTTCTGTGTCTGCCATCCTAACTAAACATCCTGTCCCTCCAATGCAAAACTCCTTCAACACATCTCCATGTTCTTCTTCTGCCTCCATTCCTATAGCTGTCACTTATGTCAACACAGGGGGTAATCTCAGGAGTGTCCACTGCCTCCACCCCACTGGAGAGAAAGGAATGTTGATGGTAGAGCCTTCCTTAAGGTGGGACCTGTATCAGTTCGGCACCTGTTGACAGCACTTCAACTCCGTTTCCCAATTAGCCTGTAAAAAGGAAGGCTTGGTCCAAGTCAGTTCCCATGCCTGTGGTTTGGTCTGAGAACAGCTAGTCCAACCTGTCCCATTCCTCCAAACTGCCAGACAGGAGGCAGTCACCCGCCCCGTTAGTGAGTGACTGAACTCATGGAAACGGTGATGGGGAAGACGTGCGGAGGCTCGGGCGGCTGGTTGGTGTGGCCACTGCGGAGCTTGGGGTCGTCCTCATCCCTCGATATTTTGCTAGACTTGGTAGGTCACCTGAGGGAGCTCGGCAGCCACACGAGGCAACCTGATTCGGAATTCTGGCACCAACTGACAGAGCAAGTGGAGACTGTTTCTGCATAAAGGGCTAGTGAAAGGTCATATGCACGTATTCCCAGTGCCTCTGAGTCCACTTCCGGGGTGTTAATGAGCAACTCGACTCAGTCTGAAGTCTTTTGGAAGATGATGCACACCTCTGTCTGTGTCTGTGAGGACATTTCCGGAGAGGTACAACTCGGGAGAAAACCCACCCTGAGTGTGGGTGGCAGTGCCATCCCACAGATTAGGGAGCTAGATGGGTGGAGGGGGAGAAGCTGCTGACATTTCTCTCTGCATGCTGACTCTTGGGGTGTGAGCTCCCTGCTCTATCACAGACTCCCCGCCATATTGGATTGAGGGAGTCAAAATATATCTGCGTTCTTAAAGTTGTTTCTGTCAGGTGTGAACACAGTCACGAGACAATTAACTGGGGCACCCTATTTTGGAGGTTTGAGGTGTTCTTTCCTTCGAACAGTCATTAAAATGGCAAGTCTCATCCTAGTAGCTGAAAAATTATATTCACCTTGATCATCTCCCTTTCACCTCGGGGCTTCTCATCCAGAGGCACTAAATGTGAAGGTGCAGGGCTCCCTGATGAGCCATCCTGGGCCCTGTTTTGGCCCCAGTGGGCCACCGTAGGGGAATGTAGTGACCAACCTTGTACTCATTCTCCTGTTCCATTAGCAGATTGGGCCAGCCAGATCATCATGTAGCTAAACTGGAATCAAGTTTGGGTTCTCAAAACCTTCTTGCTGTGCTTTTACATAGAGGATAATCCAACCAGGTTGACCCAGGGCTACTGTCCAGGCGAAGAAAGAAGGTCCAGCTAAAGGATGGTTAGGTGGAATCCAGAGTACAAAATGGGCTTATGTAAGCCCCACTTCTTGCAGCATACTTATAACTTAGGGAGGGGCCAAGAGAGATTAGCTCTCTATTAGGAAGAGTCATAGAATGCCCAAATTGCTTTGCAAGTACAGGTTCTGGAGAGGTGCTGATGTCATAGACAGAAAGCCAAGAAGGCCATTCTCACTCTTACCAGCACCATACAGCTGCGGATAGTAATGCCTATATGTCTGCGTGAGAGAGAAAGATTGTGTGTGTGTGTGTGCACCTGTGTGCACTCAGCGGCTCACCCAGGCAGAGGAGATGATCTCCTCTCAGTGTGCCTCACCCCCTTGAGACAGGGTCTCCCACTGGTCTTTGGACCACACTGATTGCCAGACGGCCCCAGTGACATCTTGTCTCTCTATGCTAGGATCATCGGCACACATGTGGCCACACCTGACTTTGTCATATGGGTGGTGAGGATTTGGATATATGTCCTCATGCTTACTTAGCAAATGATCTTGCCTACTGAGCCACCTCCGCAGCCCCAACTGTGTTGGTTTTGTAATAAAAAGTTTACCATCGTGGGTGTCAAAATGGCTCAGAAAGCCAATACCGGGACACCTTCGCCTCAGTGTTTATGTGGGAAATAAACAGATATCCTTTTGATAGGAATAACAGATCTGACAGGCATGGGCTTTTCTGTACTGGAAACACGGACCCCTTAACTTTTTCACAGCCCACCACGGTAGACAAGTTCTGGTCTTGGATGCTGAAAGACACACAGTAATGGTGGCAGTCTGGCTACCACTGACCCCATCAAAAGCTTGGTTTCGGCAGGTCTCCTAGGGGCATGGGCTCTTCCTGTGCATGTCCGCAGGAGCAACCCAGATGGTCTGACTCACAGCCACAATCCACTTCCACATCTCCCAGCCCCAAAGCAGAGCGGCTTTCATCTGCCAGGCTGCAGTTTTCCAAATGGCAGACCAAACAGCCACTCCGCTGGCAACAGTCCAAGAGTCAAAGTAGAATATGGTTCATCAAGGGGAGTGTTGGCCAGAGCGGGGAGGGTGGCTTTGAGCTCTATCCACAGAGGGAAATAACTCCATCCCAGCTTTGCCTGCCTAGCAGGGAAGCTGAAGAGCCACAGCCTGTCCCGCAGACCCCATGAGTTCAGTGCAGCTGAACCATCAGTGACACAGGCCTGGGCATTCGGGAACGTTCTGAAAGAACCTCCCTGAGCCGTGGCAGAATGAGAAGGACTGGTTGTTCCCAAGGCCCAGCCACTCCCTTTCTGTATAACACAGAGGTGCAGCTGGGCCCAGGCTGGCTTCTGTATTTTTGTTTGATTTGAGTTAAGCTTTTTGATGAGAGGGACGTGTTGAGGGTTTCTCCTTTGTTAGTCATTGAGTCCTAAGCTGACTTGTGCCAAAGTTGAAGATGAGTGTCATGGGCCTTTGGATCAGGCGCTCAGTTTGAGTAAGAGCCCTTTAGCAGGCACACAGAGGCTTCCCCCAGCGGATGCACACGTTAACCATGTCAGGGAGATGACAGGCCTAAAACCCCACAGGGCACCTCTGCATACTGCATACGAGTGGCTCTGCCCTTCCAGAGGCTCCGCTGGGTAAAATCATGTCACGGAGAATAGTGGGCACCGGGTTAGGGGCTCCCCAGAGTGCCACCAGTTCTCTCCGTGGGTGCCTTCTTGGCTGAGAGGCTATCCTTGGCACTTACAAGGTTGTGAGTACAAGGACTGAACACAGCTGTATGGTCAAAGGCAGAACAGTGGTGGGTCTGCCCACAGGCCCTGCCTCAGCCTCTCTGATCTATCCAGAACCTTGTTCAGATTTAGGGTTGAGTGCGGGTGCTCACTTCTCCCATGGAACCGTATGTAGTAAGTGCCCAGGCACTGGTGTTTGGTGGTGTCAACACCAGCCTAGCGGTTCTTACTCCCACCTCCAATTCTGTGTCATTACATAGACATCTGGATATGTGGAGGGGTGTTTTGTTTTTTGTTTTTTTGCTAGGGATAGAGAGATACGGGCACCATCTCTAATTATCTTTGTCCTTAAGACATCTGAGGTCAGAAATGGGTTGTGTTGCCTCAATGGTATAGAGAGAGTGTGGCTTTACACTTCTCTTGGATTTTCAGTCTTGAAAAGCTGTCTGCTTCCTGGCAACACAACAAACTTGTATTGTTTTCGTCCACCTAAAGCCTTATGTACACACTGTTGACTTCATTCGCCTTTTGACTGGGTCCATGCGCTCTGGTCCACCCTCAGCAGTTCTTACTTCCTTCTCTTGAAGGAATGAGCAGCAATCATGCTTGTAGTCAGGTGTTTTTTTTCTTTTTTTTTCAATCCCACCTCCATCTCCAAGGCATCTCCAATCTTGACTCACAGGTTACATGCAGCCAAAGTTAGCTGTGAATGTGGCTCAACACGAAAGCATTAGGGGAGGATTTGGGGAGACGCCTCCTTCAGTAGAGTGCTTGCTGAGCAAACATCAACGCTTGAGTTTGACCGCAGCTCCTATGGAAAAGCCTCGAGTAGCATAATCCCAGTACTGGCGGGGAGGGCTCCTTGGCCAGACAATATGTGTGACTCAGCGAGTCCAGGGCCCCGTGCCTGGGTGACTAACCTGGTCTCAAAAAATAAGTTGGATGGCTGAAGTTGACCTCTGGTGTGCGTGTTATGATTGCCCACAGCATACACACCTGAGTACACGCACACACACACACACACACACACACACACACACACACTTAAGGACTTGTTTGTTTGAAGTTCTATTGGGTGTTCTTAAGCATGGGCTTTGTAGAAGGCAACCTTATATCCCAGTGTCAAAAGGTTGGATGCCACTGACAGAATTTAAACAGTCCTTAACATCACTGCTTCCAGTTGGTAAAAACCTTCTGCTCACATCCCCAAGTAAGCCTGCAGGATCTCCTTCCCCCTTTGAGAATGCATGTCGCTGGTAGCATCCCCTCCTCATAACTGGTATATACTTGCAATCCTGGAAGCGAATGCAATTTTATCCTGTTTTTACACTCACGTGGCAGCCTATCAGAGATCCTGGAGTGCTGATGGAAGGCTTGAGTTCCTTGGGTCAGACACGGATGACGTAACTGCTCATAGCATGGCGGTGTCAGTATCGATGCCTGTTCCCTTGGCCTTCCTACCCCACAGGATCACGGTGGGCTGGAGAGAAGTGCAGAGACTGAGACAGCCCAGCATGGATGGCTGTGTACCCAATGCGCTGTTTCAAGAAGGAGACCTGGGATTTTTGGAGCCCACCTGCTATGATAGGTGGTGAGCATGCCCGCAGTTTGCTCTAGGGAGAGACGCTTTCTCATTCTCTTAAATATCATATCTCTTTGCAGAATAGATTCTCTTCAACAGTTGGAAACGGAGGGCAGCTAAAGTGCAGACACTCAGGGGATCATGGTGAGTTATAGCAGGTGCACCTAATAATGGGTAATGAAAGAGACCGGAGAATGAATGAAAGAGCAAGCCAGACCTTAATCTGAAGCCCAACTGTGTATTAACATAATTGCAACCTTGGGGATGACTGAATTAGAGTATTCTCTTATATAAAATAATCCAGTAATGATAATAATCATTTTTTCTGAGTGCTTACTGTATGCCAGACATTATTTTGTGCTATTCACACATTGTTTAATCTGTATGAGAGCAACAAGAAACAGAAGGACCATTTTTCAATTAAAAATCTTTTTAAAGACTTTATTTTATGTGTGTGTAAGCATATGTGTGTGCATGTGTATGTGCCTGCATGTGTAAGAGGCCCTAGAACTGGAGTTACAGGTGGTTGTGAGCTGATGGACATGAATGCTGAGAGCTAAACTGGTTTGGCGCAAAAGCAGCGAGTGCTCTTAACTCTTTAGCCCTCGTTTAAAATGTTAAGGTGATTATTACTATGCGTGTGTGCGTGATGAGCTGTGCGAGTAGGGTCGCATGTGCTCCGCTGCATGCGAGGAGGTCAGAGGACAGCATGTGGCCGTCATTTCCCTTAGTTCCTGTCTGCGAGGGTTCCAGGGCGGGAGCTCAGGTTGCCAGGCTTGCAGGCTTGCAAACTCAGGCTTGTCTGCTAAACCATCTCGCCGGCACCAATCGTTTTCTCTCAGTTTTACAAATGAAGGAACAGGACAGAGGCTCAGTTGCCAATGCCACCCACGCAGCTGGATCAGCCTGAAGCCAGGATTTGATCTCGTGCAACCATATCCAGCTTCCATGCCTGTCTGCTCGCTGCCTGTGATCCAGCCACAGGGACGGCCTCACTAGAGAGCCGAGTTGGGCTGAAAGGATTGTTAGGTACTATATTAAGGATAGTCTTCATTCTTTCACTGCAGAGGCTTAATTAAAACTTAAAAAAATGTAACTTATTGGAATCTTCATTTTTTTTAATAGTGATTTACCAAGTAAAAGTGGAAAAATATGTTTCCTCCACAACAAAATGGGAGAAAGGATGAACCAGTGGGTACAGGGTGGTGACGGGAAATTGAACCCAGCCCTCTCCAGGTTTAGGGAGAGCCACCCACGCGGTGGATAGACCCCCAGGTGTCTGTGAAAACTCTGTCGGGCTGCAGATCCTGGCTCAGAAATAGTTCTTCCTTCATCAAGTCCAGATGAGGCAGCCCACCGCGAGAGCAGCCTGAAAGACTCACCCAAGAGACACTGCGAGGGGGAACAATGGAGCCTCTAATTCGTCGCAGCCTAGAACAGGCCCGGCTGCCTTTGCACTCTTGTCTGAATGCTGTAGCTGGGGTAATCCGAGCTCCTTCCTATCATCAGGCATACATCTGTCCCAGCGTGAAGCTCCACTTATCTCCCCAAACAACAGAAATAGCTTGTGGTTTTAGAAGAGACTTGTCCAAAAACGTAACATTTCAAAGCCGGTGCATTCGGCGAGTGGAGAACAACCAAATCTGAGGCCTGCTTAATGGAGATTTATCTCTGTGACATTAATTCTCTCGGAGGTAATTTATTCGTCCCTGAATAAAGTTGGCATTCAATAGATATTGACGTCACGATGCTTAGAATCACTTCAGACAGACACTTGGGCCAGATAAATAAAATGACATTTGATGGATTTCCTGAGCACATTATTCATTCCCGTGGTATGTATTTTCTTGTAATTACATGCTTTTGAGATAAACAGGAAAGATTTTTGGTGTGGATTTAGTAATCTTAAAATTCTCATTGTGTTTACTTGGCAGTATCTCCTGCTAGGACAGAGGGCTTGTATCATATGTGTGCATCTTTGATTAAGGCAAAATGAAAGCTAAGAAGGAAGCAAGATGCACTCTGGCCTCCAAATTGCAGGTCATGGAGAACCCCTACTGGCCAAGCAGATATCGTGAGTAGATGGCTCTATTGTCTTAGAGAGAGAGAGACAGTCAAGAGACTGAGGATCCTTTGGGAGGTTGGGATTGTGTCAGTTTGGTCTGAAGTGCCTCCTACATGCTCAAGTCTTGTGGTTATTGTTCTCAGTGTTGGGAGCATTCATGTTAGGAGGTGGGGCCTTTGGAGGTGACTGGATCATGAGGACTTTGACCTCAGGAGTGGGTTCTTCCATCCCTAGACCCACATCTCTGTAGGCTCTCAGAGGATGGTAGAAATGTTATGGAATAGTTGGGAAAAGTAGGTCATTAAAGCCATGCTTTTGAAGTAATGTCCTTCCCTGGCCCCGCCTCCTCCGTTGCTACTCTTGTTCTGCTTCCTGGCCACCTTGAGGAGAGCAGATTTCCTCCCCTGCATGCTCTCCAGCTGACAGCTCTGAAACCATGAGCCAAAACAAATCTTTTAAGTAAGGTCATTGTCACTGCAATGGAAAGCTAATGAAAGCTGTACTAATTTTTTAAACTATTATTATTTCTCTATGTGGATGTATCACCTGGTAGTCTATTGGTTACTGTAGGGCAATGGAGCTATTTAACTTATCTTTGCCTTTAGTGCTTCCAACAGGCAAGATTCACAGGACACTTCCTTCTTTTGGTTCCGGCGCCTCCTTCCCTTTGCCATAAACATGCACACACTATAAGGACACCGCTAATGACACCATTTTGTGAATAATTTGCTCATGTTATTCTGTTTACCTGCAGTGCAGCTTGGTGCCTCCTTGTCTTTTAGAATTCAGCTCAGGAAAGAGTTGTAGAAGCTAACTGGGGTGGTGACGTGACAGAGAGGAGAGAGACTCCTGGTAAAGCAGGCGCACATGAAAAGGAAGGGCTAGAGAAGCTCAGGAGCTGGGAGTGCTTGCAGAGCAACCATGAGGACATAAGTCCGAGTCCCTAGCATCCATGTAGAATACCGTATAGAAACACCACGCATGTCTATAGGCAGGTGTTGGGGTAGGAGTTAGAGACAACAGAATCACTGAAGCTCGTTGGCTGCCAGCCTAAGTCCAGACACACCAAGAGACCCTGTAAGGGAATAAGGTAGAGGCATGAAGACACTCAGCATCCTCCCTTGGGTTCCACACACACAGCCAGTGCTCTTTAACCACTGAGCCATCACGCCAGTCGTAGAACATTCTTTTACACGTTGTGGAAAATGCACAAGCATTTCTTCTGGATTACCTAGGAGTGAATTCGCGGTGTCGTCGAACACGGTCGCACACGGCCTTGGTAGACATCACCAGAGTTTCCTAGAAAGTGTTAAGAGTGGTGAGAGGGGCTGTAGCTGCTCTGTGTTTTTGCCAGTGTGTGGTCTTGTGGGTTTCCTTCTTTTGTCCTGTTCTTGTTTTGTTGTTTTTCATACCCACGATGGTGACTGAGCATCTTTGTGCGCTGATTTGTAGTTCATGGTGACACACAGAACTGTGTTCTGTCTGTGTGTCCATTCCGAGTTTGGATTTTCTTTCTTGTGAAGTACCTTTCCCCATTTGAGGAAATCAGAAAGTTCGTTTCTGTTTTTAAAAGTTGTACGAGCTATTCCACTTACATTCCCGCTTTGCGCTCCATTCATCTTCTCCTTTACCAGGCAAAACTCTTATGCTAGTGAAGTGCAGCTGCTCTTTCCTGGGCAGTTACTTTCTGTGCACCGATTCAGAATTCTCCCCCCAGCTCCTGTTCCTGGGTGGGCAGTCACTCCCCGGCATTTCCTCTTAGTGACCGTATTACCTTTTCTCTTGCTCTTTGGGTCTACCATGCATCTGGAATTGATTGCAGAGTTTGGTTTGAGTCATGGATCAAGGTTCATTTTATTCATACACAGATACTCAATTATTCTAGCACCATTTATTGAGTAGACCCTTTCTTCCCCCACTGAATCCAATAGGATGCTTGTTGGAAGTCACTGTGGAGTTACTTGTTGAGAGTGGCTGTTTCGGTGTGGCTCTGTTCCTAGGCTGGCTCCTGCTGTGCTTTAGTCCCTGTTGTTAATCCCTGTACCAACTGTTACTTTGTCTCAATTAATACCTTCCTTCTACGGCCTTTTCATATCCACAACAGTTGATGGTGCTGTTTATTATAATTATACTGAAGCTATGAAACAAATTAAATAAGACTTACATCCTTACAATGCTGAGGTTTTCAATTCAAGAAATTCTTCTCAGGAATATTTTATAGTGTACACATGGTTTTGTCCCTGATTCATTTAGCTCCCTTACCCATGGTAGACAGCTTTCATCTTACTATAAATGACATTTTAGAGTATATTTGTTATATGCAATATTATAAATGGCATTTAGGATGCAGTATGTTACATATATGTTACTAAATATAAAAATGTATTTTAAATATTGTGTTTATAACCACCTTGCTAGATTAACTTAATTTTTGTCGTATTTTTAAAAATTGGGGGTTAGTATTGGATTTCTGAATTTACTGATGTAAAGTTTTCATCCTATGTTATTATTGTAGCCTGGAAAATGATAGTTTTGGCTGTACTTAGTTATGACCAACTATTCTTCTTAAGTATCACTGGAATTTATAGTTCTGTTTAACCCTAGGCGTTCATGGTTTGTGTTCATGATAGATACTGCTTTCTCTTGAGTTGTGCTTCTCAAATTTTTGTATAAATATTATAATGGCTTCATACGGGACTGGAGGGATGGGGCAGACGATAGCAGTCCATGATTTTTTTTCAGAGAACCTAAATTCTGTTCCCAGCACCCAAGCTGTGTGGCTCACAACCACCTGGAAATCTGGCTCCAGAAGATGCCATGCCTTCTGATGGCCACGAAGGACACTGCACTCAGGTGTGCATACCTAGGCACAGACCTGCGCGCATCTTAAAAATACACCTTAAAAATGCCCTCCTATAATGAGTAGGAAAGGATTGTTTTTTTAAATTCATAAGCCTTTCTATAGGGTCAGTGATAGGATTCAACAGGATATACTCAGGACTATACATGCATATACATATATGCATGCAACAATGATTAATGAGAGGAAAAGGAGGTCACGAACTTGAAGGAGAGCAAGAAGGGGTATATGGGAGAATTTGGATAGATTTCAAAAATAAATAATAACAAAACAAACAAACAAAAAAACAAAAAGAGAGTGACAGAGTACACCTGCCTCGCCTGTATGAGGCTATGAGGTCAATCTGCAGCACCAAATTAACAAATATTACTTACCGATTTTTATAAGGAAATATCATTAAAGCACAAAACCCCTGGGTTTTGTAGGGAGTTTTTCCTTTGTTGTCAGTGCATGCAGGTGTAGCTGGGAGAAAGATACCCCAGAGAAGTTTAGAAAGGAAGGGTTAATGTGAAAGGTCATAGTGTTCTTCATTTTTTGCCTTTAAGGAAGGAGAATAGGGGGCTGGAGAGATAGATGAGAGGTTAAGAGCACTGACTGCTTTTCCAGAGGACCCGGGTTCAATTCCCAGCACCCACATGGCACCTCACAACTGTCCGTAACTCCTGTCCCAGGTGATCCAACATGCTCACACAGACATATATGCAGTCAAACATCAATGTACAGGAAATAAAAATGAATATTTTTTTTAAAAGAAGGAGAAGAAAAGACTCTAGAATATCATAGAGTTGTAACATGGTTCCCAAGGCAGGAACAAATGTGGGAGTGAGGCATCTCCTTTTTTGGTCTAGATACAGACTTGCTTCAGGTTCTTGGTTTATAGCCCATTGGATGCATGAGAAATACGTTGAGTTTTCCAGGGTCAATGCTAGTCCAAAACTGCCTGAGGCTGGTGGCCTAGAACCGTAGTTCAGGAATGGTGATGAAAGCTGCAAGCTGGAGGTCTAGTAGCCCACAGATAGCATGTAAGTCACCCGAAGTAGGAAATCCATTACTGGAATACTGTCAGATTGAAGCTGTGGACTAGGGAAATGCATAGCTTAGCAAGTGGAGTGTTCCTCCCCGTGTCCCTGATGCTGACAGGTGCACAGAGGTGCACCCCGGAATCAGGAAGAAACAATGCTCCCCCCTCTGCTGCCCTTCCCGTGCCTTTTACTGAAAAGTATAACATATCAAGGAGAATGTCACTTACCAGCAGAGCTTAGAGGTGTGTGTTTGCTGATGAGAGTGAACTCTCATAAGTAGCTGCAATCTCTAGGCAAATACAGAACTATTCAGATGGGCTAGTTCTTATCTTAGCTTTGTTGCATTTTTCAAGGATTTATACATTTCATCTAAAAGTTTAATTTTAGAATCTAAATGTGTTTATAACTTGTCTTTTTCAATGTCTTCAAGACACAGAACACACACTCCAGTTCACCTTCTTCTTGATTAAACTTGCTGAGTAATTGCTTCATATATATTTCCAAAGATTAATGTTACTGCCTTGATTTTTTGCTGCATGCTTTTTTTCCTATTTAAATTTTTTTTTCTCAGCAACCTTCTTTCTATTGTCTTGGTTTGCAGTTCCATCGCTAACTGCTTGATATGTGTTCACATGTTGTGGCCTTTTAACTTTTTACTTCTTCTTAATTTATATATCGCAGAGTGCATACCTCCCAGTAAAGCAGCTTGGTTTGCAATAACTTATTTCTGTATATC
Source organism: Meriones unguiculatus (assembly GCF_030254825.1). NCBI lineage: Eukaryota > Metazoa > Chordata > Mammalia > Rodentia > Muridae > Meriones > Meriones unguiculatus. The sequence continues at coordinate 73,532,054 of NC_083350.1, read as the reverse complement.
TGGGATCGGTTCCTTTTGCCTTAAGTTATCTGTTTCTTCCAGTTATGATATTTTTAACTGCATAGAGGTGTTCATCTATTTTATATAGTGTTCACTTGTTTTTATATAGTATTTTATCTATTCATACATACAATGTGTTTCCACTGTATTTACCTCTCGTTTTTACGGTCTCCAATTTCTTTCGGACCCCTCCCCATATACCACTCCCAATATCTTGTTCTCTTTTTCTTCGTCGTAACTCACTGGGTTCAACTACTGCTGGCCATATATGCATGGATGTGAGGCCGTATCCCGGAGTATGGTTAACTTACCAGGGACCACATCCTCAAAGATACCTGACTCTCCTCCTTGATAGCAGTCATCAGATGTCACTTCTCAGCCAGGCGTGGGAGCTCATGCCCTAGTCTCACCCATGCTGGAATATTGATTGGCTTGATCTTATGAAAGCCTCACACAGGCAACTACAGCTGATATGAGTTCTTGAGTGTCATGGGCCAACATGTCTGGGGAGCTCTTCCCCTTACTGTGCTTCTTCCTCCTTTTCTGTGTTGCTCCCTGAGTCTTGGAGGCAGAGGGTATAATACAGATGTCTCATCTCTGGCTGAGCCATGTAGGTTGGTCAATTCTTTTAGCGCTTATAAACATATTTCTTTCATCTTTTCTCTTCATAGGTTCAACTGAAAAGTTAGCTAGCTATAATTCTATCATTGAAAGACACATATCTATTTTCTCTGTTAAATATTAACATGCTATTAAAGGTCTCTGCTAGAATGACCTTTTCAATCTTAGTGAATTTGTTTTATTTGTAATTATTCTAGTTGGAATTTGAATAGTTTTGTAACTTATTTATACCTTGTGTTTCTTTTAGGAAATTATCAGAACATCTCTCTGGGTTTCTTCCTTTTTTTCTGGTTTAGTTTGAAATCACACCCACAGAAACTGTGTTCATCACATCACTTACATCTCTTCAACTTTGCATTGCCATGTTCCTGTTTTATTTCTCTAAGGAAATACAAAACTAAGTATTATCTAGTAATTTATATCCTTATCACTAATCTTTGCTTCTGCTATATCTAATCTTCATATACCCACAAGTATTGCTTTTTTTATTATGCTGGTGAATTATCGTTAAACTTGTTTTCTACTTATGGATAATTTTTTTTCTGTTTAGTTATATTAATTATAGTTGTTTAAAAATTAACTTCTATCAACTCAAATATTCATCATTGAGTTTGCCTTCAAAATTAGCATTTTTAAAGTTGGTTTTTGCTCATTTGATTAAATACTCTGGAATCCTTGATAAACTGGACCTAAGATAGACATTATGAATGAACAATTTTATATTTTGTGGATGACGTCTCCCCATAGAGAAGTTTTAATTTTGTTGTGACAGGAAGATAGACCACAGAAAGAATATCTTGAGCCATTGTTCTTGGGCTTCAGACTCAGCGTGGGGGCCTGCAAGGCTGGCCTATTTTAGGCTTGTCTTTATTCTTGGAGTCTAGTCCTTCAAGGATCTCAAGGGTGAGCCTTGTATGTTTATTAGGGATCCTCTTCTTGGCAGACTATGCACTTCAATTTTTACATTCTTAGTGCCATGAGACTCCTGAAGCGTCTGCTTTGATTTTCAGTTTCTTAGCAGCTGCTTTTCGCTTACTTTCTTGGCAACTTGCCTCACATGTGCAGCTAGAAGTTGGAAAACACCTCAAGGAAACATTGTACAAAAAAACCCACTTTACATCTCTACAGTTGCCTTTCCCTTCTGATCATGACTCCTCAAGTCACAGAGAACTTAGCTCTCTGTACCAATTTTTGACTCCCCGCAAGTGGGTCTATTATAAACTCTTGGCTGCTGATCTTTGTTGAGTGTCTATGTTCCATGAAGTAAATTGGAAAGTGCCCCGAGGGGGACGATTGGGAACTGGTACAGGACTCACTTTTATCTCCTCCCCTTCTTTCTGCATTCTGGCCTTTCGGGACTGAGGAATATTTCAAGGGTACAAGGAGACTCCTAGGAAGGGTGTTTAAGTAGATTTCAGGAAGCCGGAAGACACAGGTGAAAGGAGCAGAAGATAAGAAGAAGACATTCTGGAGTCACAGAAGCTCAGTTAGATGAGCTCAGATGGGCTCATTAGTGAAACCAGAAACACGTCCTTGAGAAAGAAAAAATCAGCTCTAAACACCTAAACACTTCTTCTCCCAAAGCCAGCGAACCGTCTTGAGGTAGTCCTCATTCAAATAAAGGAGCTTTCTTCTTCTTCTTCTTCTTCTTCTTCTTCTTCTTCTTCTTCTTCTTCTTCTTCTTGTTGTTATTATTATTATTAATTTTTTAAAGGGAGCTTTCTTACCTCCCTTTCCGAGTCTGCTTTCCTACTCCAACCTTTTCCGCATTATCAAGAGCAAATGGAAAATGCTGATGAGAGCAGGAAAAACAAGACAAGAATGACCCAATCCTCTGCCCACCCTGAGAGGGAAGTCTGCAGTATGTTTGTGTTGAGAGCAAATTACAATGCCTTCATTTCCATGTGCACTTGGGATCACATGTGTTCTTCAGCAACTCACTACTTTTTATAACCTTTCAGTGTATGTGTATATTTATAGGGAGGGCTCAAGTGCTACAGTGCGCATATAGAAGTCAGAGGATGCCTGTTATAAGATGATGCTCAGGATTCTATCTGACCTTCCACCTTTGTCAGGTCAGGGTTCATCTTATAGCTGTCATGTTGTGTACTTTGGGTTAGCTGGCCGTCAAGCTTCTGGAAGATTCTCCTGTCTCTGCCTCAGTCCCTCTGGAAGAATGCTTGGATTACAGACACATGTTACCACATCTGGGATCACAGACACAAACTACTATATCCCGCCATTTTGTTTTGTTTCATCATCAAGAGACTGAACTCAGGTTGTCAATCTCACACAGCATTTTTACCTGCTGAGTCACTCTGTCAGCCCGAGTCTATACAGTCTCATTTCTTTTTTATTAATTTTTTATTTTTATATTAGTTACAGTTTATTTATTTTGTATTCTAGCTGTAGCCCCCTCCCTCGTTCCCTCCCAACCCCACCCTCCCTCCCTCATCTCCTCCCTGCCCCTCTCTAAGTCCACTGCTAGGGGAGGTCCTTCTCCCCTTCCACTTCTAATGGGGAAAGCCCTGGGTTGGTAATCTCTGGGTTCCAGTTGGCTCTACCTGTGGACTTCTAATATCAGTGTGAATGGCAGAGAGGGTTTGAAGTCTGGAAGCAGTCTCCTTTAAGAGCAGAACTGAGCCCGGTATCCTGCTATCTTTATTTTTCCTCTGAATTCTGAACTCTTCCATTGCACCTCATTTCTAAGCCTGAAATAAATATAGCACTGAAAAAGATGTTTGTGTCTCAGTTGTTAACCGGGAAATTCCAGACTCCTCCTGTGGCCTTGCCTCCTATTAGGCAGGAAGAAGCTTGCTCCCCAAAGACCAGAGTTGACAGAGCCTCCCTTCCCCAGGGAGCATCCCTGGAAGCTGGTCTTTGGAAGTTCTAGCATAAACACTCCCACCCACCTGGCTCCCTCACAGACCATGAACAAATGCACCCCTCTTCCCAGAAGAGCGGTTTCCTGTGTGAGTCACTTTGTCTCTTTGCTTTGGACTTGAGGCCTCAGGGGACCTTGAGTACACTTCTAGCGGCGTGCTGAGAATGCCTTCAGCACAAAGCAAACAGCCAACAATGGAGCATCCACCCAGAAAGCACCACCCATCTCCAGTGTGCATGGAAACCATGTACCAGACTGAGCTTACACACAGTTGCAAATGCACAGAGCGAAGAGACGGAACCGCTCATGTGTGGGAAACACAGCACGCTGAAGCAGAGAAGACTCAGAATCTCTTCCACGGACGCAGTCACAATCCATAGACCTAGGCATGCAGTTCAGAGCTGTTGGAGATTTGCTTAGCTGGTTGGCTTGGCTCACTGCAAAGAGCCATCCCCTGAAAAGAGAAGGCTGGAAAAAAGATACAAAAGGGCTCATGGCAACAAAAGGAACACAGAACCAACAGTTTCTCCCATGTGTGACCTTGGCTTGATCCCCATGCCTCAGAGTGGCTTCCAAAGATTTGTCCTGATGGATCTATAATATTTGCCATTTATCTTGCTTTTTGACTGGTGGTATGTCAGAATCTCAAAGGGAGCACAGTGGATAAGGAATCTGTTACCCTCCTCCACCCCCCCTCCCCATACAGGACAAGAGGTGTGTGTGTGTGTGTGTGTGTGTGTGTGTGTGTGTGTGTGTATTTTGAGAGGTAAATCTCAGGTGTTATTATCAAGGTGCTGTATGCCTTGCGTTTTCAGACAGGGTCTTTCACTGGCCTTGAGTTCACCAAATAGGCTAGGTTGGCTGGCCAGAGGGCCCCAGAGATGCTGCTATCTTGGCCTCCCCAACACTGAGATTACAAATGCAGACTGTGGCACCCAGCTTAAACAAACAAGCAAACCCACTGGTTCCCAAGCCATTACCTAAGGACTTCTACACCTGGGGGATTTTCAGTGCGTGAGCAGAGAATGCCTTTCTCCTCCTATCTTTCTTTTCAGACTGTGCAAAGCATTGCTGAACCGTAGGCCCTTGGACATATCCAATATCCCTTCTGGAGCCTCCTGGAATGGGAACTTACTAACATTTATCTGCCTAATGCAAAAGGTGGCCCTAATGATCCCTGCTGACATTTATCCAGCACCTTTCACCCAGGGAGCCTGAAGAACTCTGCCACTGATTTACCGACTGCCCGTGATGCGGAAGTGACAGGTAATGGCCACTATGGTGAAGGTGGTGATGGATCACCCAGGCCCTGGTATTTGATATGTCATGTTGTTTCTGGGGCATTTCCAATTTCCCGAGCTTCCTGGTGATTAGAAGCATAAGAATAAGAGAGTTCTCCATCCATTTCATCCTGGCTCTCGGTGGACACGACTCTGATTGGAGCCCTGGGAGGCCTTAGCCCTATATTTCTCTCACACAAATTTTAGTAATGAGTAGAGAACAGGCATTTGAAATGCTGTGGCAGACTCCATGTGCTCTCTTCTGTACTGGTCATGGTGTTTCCACTCACCTCCCTTCTGTTTAAAATTAATTAACTAACTGCTTAGTTGTGTATGCATGTCTCAAGCCCACCCCACCCCTCCCCCACACTCTATGGCATGCATGCCATGGCTTTCATGTAAGGTCAGAGAACAACCTTTGCGTGTTGGAACTTGCCTTTCATCTTGTTGGAGACAGAAACCCTTCCCACATAAGCCAGGTTAGGTGGCTTCCTACTTTCTGGCAATTCTCGTGTCTCCCATTTTCCCACATGGCTAAACTGGGGTTAATAATCTGTTCTTCTGTGTCTGTCTTTTACATGAGTTCTGTGGATCTGAGCCCAGGCTATCAGTCTTACATAGCAAGCCCTTTACCAAGTTCCCCTGCGTCTCTTTTTATAACATCCTCAACCTTCCAGAACTTGAAGCCTTACTGCTCCGTTGTTGGCCAGGAAGAATTCAGGATGAACTCCGTCACTTTAGGATTCTGAGAACAGAATTAGGCACAGGGCTTTGTGACATTTTCTAAGCTATGGAAAGTGCCCCAACCCTGACCTTTCACCCCTTGCTTTCTCTGCCTTCCTCCAATGCCCCCCCCCCCCACACCTCTTTTGATCAGCAGGATGTTCTGTAGTCCCTTCTGGCTTTGAACCATGTTGGCAAGGGCTGCCTTCAGCTTGACCCTCCTGCCTCCATCCTGGCTGCGCCACTACACCCAGTTTATGTGGTTCTGGGGATTAAACTTGGGGCTCCATTCACGCTAGATTCTGCCAACTGAGCACAGCCCCAGACACCTCTCTCTTTAGAAATAAAATCCTACAGCACATCAACACACCAGGTAGATAAAAGGGAGCCGTCCTGTCCCAGTCCCTCACTGTCCTCCATCACGGTGACCCCTGAGATCTAGGCTGAGAAGCAAGGGCTCCTGGGGAGAGGTAGTGTGATCTGTGCGGGAGATCTGAAGCTCTTTCTAGGGCTCCCTGCTGACTTTGAGTAAATCGCTGACTGCTTTTGTTTCATCTCTAAAATAGAGGGGCTGCTTTTCACCGCCAGCTTTCACACATTACAACTCTCTCCTTCATCTCCGAAATAGACTGCCCTTCATTCACTCTAAAACTGCTGCTTCTCGCGTTAGGATTCAAGTGCGCTAGACACTGAGGGTCTAGGTGTGGTTTTATTTCTCTCTGTTGTAACTTCATCTGATTCTTATCGTTCATCTATGACGTAGGCAGTCTCAGTTTTCCCTCCGCCACTGGCAAAAGCTAAATCACAGGTTATTCCGATTTCTTGTGACCTGGTAAGCAGTGTGGGCGTAGTCAACACCAGCCAGGCTGACTCTGAAATTCCTTGATCCTGAGAACTTAGTTTTTAACTTCTTTTTGCACATTAGAATTGTGCAGGAATTTTCAAAAACCAGAATCTAGGCTGTACTCCATGACAATGAACTTATTTTCCTTGGGGTTGACATATGATTGGCAGTGTTCCCTAAGTTGGATTGAGTAATGGTCTCCAAAAAGGATACACTGGGTTTGTGACCCCTGTTCTCTCGGCATGTGAACCTTCTAGGAAACAGAATGATAGCAAGATGTAAGGACTTAGGTATCACATCCTCTAGTTTACTTAGATGAAGATGGCCCTGTGAAGACAAGAGCATGGGGAGAGAGTACCACGGGACAATGTAGGTAGAGATGGCAACTACACAGCTGAAAGCCAAGGAATGGACGAGGTTGCCAGCAATCCCCCAGGAGCTAGAAGAGGCGTGGAGACCTCATCCCACGTCAGAGGGAACTTGGGCCTGCTGGCACCTTGGTTTCCGATTTCTGGCCTATAGATCTGTGAGGGAATGCTCCTCTGTTGTTTTAAGACATCCACATTGTAATACTTAGGTATGGCAGCCTTAAAAAAATGAATGCAATTGTGTAAGAGGTTTGACTGTATAAATAGATTTGAAAGCCATCTGTCCACGCTAATGTCTCTCCTTAAGTATATCCTGTGCGGATTGCAGGGAAGGACTCTTTTTGAACAGCTTGAATGGGCTTAGTAAAGTCAGTTTACCTGTGCTAACTCCGTTCCCTCTTCTAAGGTATGAGCAACCTTGATGAAGAGAGATATTTGAGAAGAAAGATGGTTGGCATGAGGGGAAATTCAGAGTCACTCTCAACACTCCTTTTACAGGAGGGACGGTATTGGTAGGCATGAGTATGGACAAAGTTGGAGGTGTCCAGGGGAACGGCAAGAGCGAGCACAGCCTTTACAAGCTGCGCCGTAGCACACTGAGAGACTTCTCTGGGGAAAGGGAGGCTGCTGGTAAGTAAGGTTCAGGCACCAGTGAGAAGATGCCCTGAGAGAGAGTCTGAAAAATGCACCTCAGGGAAAAGGTTGGGCTGAAATACAAGGGGCAAGTTTCGATAGACCACGTGAGTGAAGACGTTCTGGAGGCAAGAATGCCTTAAGTAAAGGTGTAGATGAAGCAGGCTGAGCTGTTAACTTGGACTGTTAATGGACTCGGTGGGATCAGCATGGATGGGAAGAGAACTTGGATACAAAGACAAGAGTCCAGCTCTTAACAACAGAAGCGGGAACTGTTTCCGACTCTGCTAGCTGCTTTTGGAGCCTAGTCCTACTGCAACTTGATATGCCAAGGCAGGTTGATATCCATGGGAGGCCTGCCGTTTTATTGAGGAGAAAGGGAGCTGGAGAGGAGGGGATAGAGGGAAGGAAAGGGGAAGGGGAAGGGCTAGGAGGAGAGGAGGGAGGGGAAACTGTGATCCCAGGTGAGAGAGAAAAAGAAAGAAAGAAAGAAAGAAAGAAAGAAAGAAAGAAAGAAAGAAAGAAAGAAAGAAAAGAAGAGAAAAGAAAAGACAGAGTAGTCCAGAAAGGTAGGCTAGAACAATGGTCTTGTTGGGTTTTGAATTCCATGGTGGGAAGTCCTGTGCTTGCAATGGGGAGTTAACAGAGGCTTGCGACCAGGGAGTCCCTTTACCTTTCTCAGCCTTGCACTGAAATGTCTCATTCGAGCTCTCCAAAGACTTAATGAGACAGGTGTCATGGTTACCCTAATTTAATAGATTTAGGATATGAAATTATGTCATTTCATTTAATAAATATCTAACTTGATAGATTTAGGATACGAAACTAAAGCAATTTCAGTGGCTTCTTAAAACTTATAGTTGGTAAAAGTCAAAACGAGGATTTGAACCGAGACTTTCTGGCTGTCTCATTTCAGAATCCCTTGAATGCCATGCTCAACTCATCTATCACCACGGTTCCCATCATCGGTGTACTTTTTTTTTTTTTAAGTTCCACTGTTTGTGAGAGGCAGGTAGACAGTGGATCACAGTGGGGAAAGAATGGGAAAGCTGGCTAGGAAAAGCCTTAAGAGCCTTATAAAATATCTGAAGAGAAGGCATGTATGTTTAGCTGTTAATTGAGTGTTGGGAAATTGTTGTTTGAACGAGGAATGTCCATCACAGGCTCCTGTGAACACCGAGCTGGTGATACAGTTCAGAAAAATTGTGGAACTTTTAGGGGGTGGAGCCTTGCTGGAAGAAGCCATCATTGGGAGTGGGCCTTGAGGCTGTATGGTCCAGCCTCACTCCTGTTTACTCTCTGGTTTTTGCCTGCCGATGCAATAAGGCGACAGACTTCCTGCCCCTGCTACCACGACTTTCCTGCCTCGATGAAATAAATCTTCTCAAACTGTCAGCCAGAATGACTGTTCTTTCCTTACTTTTCTTTCTGTTGGGCATTTGTCACTCTGACCAGAAAGTAACTGAAGACTGAGATCTAAGACCAGTTAAAGGTGGACGAGTAACTGTGAGAAGGATGGACTTTCCTGTTGGATCAAAAACATCGGGAGAGGAGCAGATAGGGTGTAGGAGACAGGTTTCATTGTTGGACTTTCAAAAGGGAAGTTCTTATTGTGTCTACCCAGGCAGGAAGGGTTTAAGAAGTTCACAGATGTGTGATTCAAGGGTGGTAGCAAAAGAGATGGTTCACCAGATCAAATCCTAACAATTTAGGAACTATCTAGAGGGGGGCTGTCGTATAGCGTGTGGTGTATGAGCCATGGGCTGTGGAGCCCCATTGCTTGTTAGCTCTCTGTCCTTAGCCAGCCCTCAGCTTTGTTATCTGAGAAATGGGGCTACTAGTAGGGCCTATTTCACAATCTTATGTGGGGGATAAAATGAGACTTGGGGACTCCTGAACAAAGGAAGATGCTCAGAGGACAGCTGGCACTTTGTCTTTGCTTCTCATTAACAGGAATGCCTCTCCTTGACAGTTTCCTCCACCCTTCATGTCTTCCACTCTCCCCACTGGGACATTATTGCATCTACATTGGCACCTGGTGTTTCTTGCTTGGTCTGTCAACTAGTAGACTGTTTTGTTGTTTTGTTTTTAATAAAGTCAAGTGTTCCACTAACCCAAGAGTACCTGTTCACTGCTTCTTCCTGACGCACTGGATGAAACTCTCCCTTAGTTGTAGCCACCTTACATCATGGCGTTATGCCCCTTAGATTGAGAAGGAGGTCAGGCAGTGCAAGTCTTGTCATCTTTGATGGCAATTCCCATGTTTACACCCTGTTTCCTCTGAACACCCTTAGACAGCTTTCCTGGGCATTGTTCTTTGTCTTGCAGTGTACAGTATCTGGTTCTTGTTACTTGGTTTACCAACTCAAGAAGTCTATCTAAAGCTGCCCCCAAACAAGCTGAGAGGATTGTTTAGTGTCTATGGCGCTCACTACACAAGCCTGGAGATTGACACTCGGAACCCCAGAACCTAAGCGAATGCTGGCTGGGTGCAGGGTCCACCTGTGAGTCCAGCCTCAGAGATGTAGACAAGGGACCCTCAGAGCAAGCAAGCTGACTGGTCACACTAGCCATGTCGTGAGCTCTTGACTGAGGAACACTGCCTTAATAGATAATTAGGCAGAAGAGTAATGGAGGATGATTTCTGACCTCAACCCCCAGCTTATCTATATATATATCTATATCTACACATATATATGTATGTATGTGTATATGTATATACATACATATATATATATGTGTGTGTGTGTGTCCACACATACACAGATGCACACAAAAATAAGAAAAACAATGAAAGGCGAGAAGGAAGAGGGGAGATACATCTAGAAACAAATACAGAGATAACCAGGCTAACATTAAACCGTGCATCTTCTTTCTCCAGGATCCAGCTAAATGGGCACATGGAATCCCCGGGGCTCAGTGCACTCTTCTTGGGCAGCCGAGTGGAGCTAGGTAATAAGAACAGCTGGACTGACTTCTGGTCTTTCAGTCCTGGAAGGAGGTGCCTGTCACAAAGGAAGTGACTCACTGTGATCAGTTCAGCTCCATCGTGCTCCAAAGAAAGGAGCTCCACCATCCCTGCCTTGGGAGAAAATGGAGAATGTGTGGGTGAGTGAGGTCACTGTCACAGATGACTTAGGAGATGCTAATTACAAAACAGTTTGGAAGAATGACTATGTGGATCGTACGGTAGACTCAGCCCTGAAATCTTTCCCGTGGTCCTTCTTGCCCACCTTAAACATTGCTTTGACTAAGCTTTCTTTTGATATTCAGCTCTTACCAGGACCCTTTTCAGCGAAAGATATTGTTCACATCTCCCCTTTGCCTAGACATCCCAGTGGGCCCATTCCTGCAATCTTAGTACTTGGGGAGCTGAAGAAGGAGGATTGTGAGTTGGAGGTCAGCCAATGGTGAAAACTTGTGTCATGAAAACAGGGGTTGGGGTGTGTGTGTGTTGGAGAGGGACTGTATCTCAGTGGTAGTGAACGAACTTAATGTTTATCCCTGCCACCAAAAAAGGGTCTCAATAGTTGGTGCTTTCACAGTGGCCATTGAAATCTATTCTCATCACAAGGTGTCCAACACAGCACATCAGCAATCCCGCTGTTCACAACCCCCCTTAAAGATGGCCTTTGTCCTCATGTTACACAGAAATATCCCTAGAGTAAGGGTCCATTTGCTGAGTGGTCATCCATCCTTAATTCTCTTGTGCACTCTGCCCTTAGAATTGCCTCACTCTTCTGCCCTCCTAGACCGTTACTTCTCTCAGGCTCGCATTCTACCTCTATTCTACCTGCACACACAAGTTAGAGCTGAGGTTATTTACCAACGATCAATACGAAAACTAATTAAATACATGTAATTGAAAGGAGAGTGTGGTCTGCAATGTTAAACAGTGGGTTGAAAGAGCAAAGTGTGGCCTCTGATGTGTAGCCTCCTTTAGCCACTGGCTGAAACAGAACAGACTGAGAGCTACAGCATTCTTAGAAGCTGCAGTAGTTGAAAAGGCTTCTCAGAGAGGACAAAGTCTGGAGGAGAGCCAGGTGACTCCAGGGAGCGAGAAGGACTACCTGAATATTTAAGCTGTGAACAGGAAGGAGTTAGGGAGAATCTGGCCCAGGGATTACCTGTGTCCTAACTCACTGCCTGTCCTCCAGTAAACTGGAATTTTCTGGGTGTCTCTGATCTTGACTGACTCATGGCCCATTTCTCCTTGCACATAGTGCTCGATGGAATTAATCAGACTCTTGGTCTGTCTCCTATAATCGGTTCAACAGTTCCTCTCTGCCCGAGGATGACTCCTTGCCTTCATTAAATCTGAAGGTTTCAGCTTTTGTCCGAACACACCACTTCAATCAATACAGCGAGTGCAGCTGCCTCCTAAATGAGGCTGTGGAGCCACGGCCCTGAGAACCAGTGGCTACTAAATACTTAATGATCTGCTTTGTGTCCCTGTGCCCACACTGCCTTCTAGGCCAGGGTCTTAAGCTTGCCCTAAAAATACCCTTTCTTAAGATTTAGTTACTTTCCTTTCTTTACTTTTATTACTTGACATTTTATAACACATCAATAGAGTACGTCAAGAAACATGATGTGGGACCCAGAACCTGGCAGAGCTAACACTCACAGCTCTGTGACCCCCTCTGCCCTCAAAGGGGCGGCATCTCCTTGGTAGGACGCTAATTGGTGCTGTTGGTCAGATATTCCAGTCTCTCCCTATTCCAGATATATGATGGGATTGTGTTTCCTGACCCCGTTGTTGATAGAGGTGGGTGATGAGTTCTGGTCGGTCAATGAATTGAAAGCAAAAGCAATGCATGTCACTACTTTGCTGGGAAATTAGTGTCAATGTGAAACCCTTCAGTGTTCAATTTTCCCTTTGCTGCTGTGTGAGAATGTCTCTCCAGAGAAACAGAGCCAATAATGTGTGTTAGTGTGCATTCATGTCTCTGTGTCTGCATCTATTCCTTATGATAGTTATAATATCAATTATACAAAATAGGTAAGAAACTTGGCCCAAAAACACTCATGGCGTAAGCTTTAGTCTGAGTGTGAGGCAAACAAGCTCATCATAAACCATGAGGGTGAGGGGGGGAGAGAGACAGAGATAGATAGATAGATAGATAGACAGACAGACAGATAGATAGATAGACAGACAGACAGATAGATTTCCTTTATCCAGACTTTTGTTTTATTTATTGTTTAGTGGCTTAACTGGGACCCACCTATGCTGAGGAGAGGAATCTATTTTTAGTAGTATAGCAACTCAACTTCTTTTCAATTTAAAAGTGTTGGAGGAAAAGCCTAACAGACATGGCTAGTAGAATGTGTACCCAGATATCTTGATGACCTCTGGTTCCGTCAACTGTTCGCACAATTAATTAATTGGCCTCGACAAGCACCCACATCAACTTAGTACCCACATCATCTCTTTAAATCATATTTACTCTTAAGATAAAGAAAATGATACAACCATTCTGCATAGGAATAAAATCAGCCCTTGAGTTAGTTATTTTTCTGTTGCTGTGATACCATGACTAAAGCAACACAAGGAAAGAAGAAAGAGTTTAGTGTGGCTTATGGTTCTGAAGGGTTAATGTCCATGATGTCAGCAGCAGGGCAGAAGTCAGGTGGCTGGAGCAGCTGTGACCTCACATCTTAAAGTGTAAACCAAAATGAGGGTAACTGGGAATGGTACAGGTCTTTAAACTCTCAGAACCCACCTCTATTGACACACTTTCTCCAAAAAAAGCCATACCTCCTAAACCTCCCCAAACAGTGCCACTAGCTGGGGACCAAGTATTCATATACATGAGCCTATGAGGGACATTCTCAGTTAGACCATCTCCCCTTCACCAGATGAGGTAAAATCATTAGAGATTTGTCCGTGATGCACTGTAATCTAAATACTGGCAAATAATTACCAACACTTTAATGTAGTAACATAAAGTCAAAGCATCTCATGCCATAGGGGGGAAAAAAGAAAAGAACACAAAACATATTTGCTGACTGTGCACAAATATATTCACAACTTAAAAAAGAAACACTCATGAAAATTACAGTACTTGTTTCTGCAACTGGTTATAAAATGCTCTTGTATCACTCATTGTGAATGCTCCTTTGTCAGCAAACATATTAGCTGATTGTGGTGACATGACTGATGGGGTGAACCAAAACTTCGTTTCTGTAGGCTTTAGATTATTTAGAGGTCCTGGCTGGGTTATACTAAGGTTTTCCATTGACCTTAACTCTATGTCATAGAAACTCTGTAAGGCATGCCTGAGATCTCTGTGCTGCAGCCCGCTAATTACCTACCCTTTACAGTTAAAATTGGCTTAGGCAGCCCTGCGGCAGTTATCTTTCTTACCTGTTGATTCTGAGGCATGTGGCATTCGGAACATCCAGGTGGAAGTCTTAACTTGCAGTTGAATGATATTTGTTTAACCTGCTGATCGCATGTTGCTGTCTTTGGAAACAAAACCTCGAAGCAAACAGAATATGAATCAGAGAGACCAGGAAGAAAAATTTGCTAAAGGGTCACTAGGAGTAACCCTCAGTGGTTCCATTCCATTCCCATACCCCTTGATCACGTGACCCATGAATCTTGGCTGTGGGAGAAACAGCACCATGGATTAGAAACCTATTCATATCGTGAACATCTCTCTGGGTAATCTTGTCCCATCCTCTCACAGTATTATCACCTAGTTGATATCACAAATGGCCATCTATAGGAAGACAGAGAATCCCATAAAGCCATTGAGGGAACACAGTAAGCTAGAAAATGAATGGAATGCAAAGACCTTATACTTCATTTGCTGGGAAGTGAATTCTTTGATCAGAGTCTTGCTATAACTGATCACTGAGATGGTAGATAAGGCCACAGGTGATAGTTTCACCTGAAGCATTATGTGCAGAGGAGAGAAACTGCATCCTGAATCGTCCACTGAAAACAAATGATGAAAGCAAGCCATTTAGTTAATTGACTACCAGATAATCTACTGATCCCACCTGGGAATATACTCAGGACTGTCATTCATAGATAAGTATTGTCTCCATTGTTGGCATATACGGTACTCAGAAGTGGCTATAACAAAATCATCTTGGACAGTAGTTCATGTGGCTGAGTCTACACATGCCCTCCGATCATGCTTGGTTGGCTGCCTTATTCATAAACCCAATGGGTGATGACAGACGCAGCTGGGAAAGTAGACTGTCTAAATCCATAAAATGTGTCATTTTATGTATTGATCATCAAAACCCATTTTCTCTGAGGATGCTTTTGAAGAGCAAATGCAGAAAACACAAATATCATCATAGATTTTTTTTTTGCTAGTTATATGCATCCATATACCTCTTCCCTAAATATGTTTATTACTAATTTCTAATGATTCTTTCAATTATCCAGCCAAATTATTGGCTACAACAACTGAGTATAAAATTACATGTGCGATATATTCTCCCTCCAAGCAAAATGCTCATTGCTGAAGTTGTGCCCACTGTGGGCAAGAGTAGCTGTCTCTAAGTAATCCAATTAAAAAATGGGGAACAGAGCTAAACAGTGAATTCTCAACAGAGGAATATCGATTGGCAGAGAAACACTTAAAGAAATGCTCAACCCCATTAGCCATTAGGGAAATGCAAATCAAAACGACCCTGAGATTTCACCTTACACCTATCAGAATGGCCAAGATGAAAAACTCAAGGGACAACACATGCTGGAGAGGTTGTGGAGAAAGGGGAACCCTCCTCCACTGCTGGTGGGAATGTAAATTGGTACAACCAATTTGGAAGTCTATCTGGCGCTTTCTCAGACAATTAGGAATAATGCTTCCTCAAGACCCAGCTATACCACTGCTAGGTATATACCCAAAATTTGCTCAAGTACACAACAGTATCAAAGTATCAACAGTATCAACCATGTTTATAGCAGCTTTATTTGTAATAGCCAGAACCTGGAAACAACCCAGATGTCCATCAATGGAGGAATGGATACAGAACTTGTGGTATTTTTACACAATGGAATACTACTCAGCAATCAAAAAGGAGGAAGTCATGAAATTTGCAGGCAAATGGTGGCATCTAGAAAAGATCGTTCTGAGTGAAATATCTCAGAAGGAGAAAGACACACACTGTATATACTCGCTTATATAGACCTATAAGATATGATAAACATAATGAAATCTATACACCTATAAAAGATAATCAAGAGAGTGGACACAGGGTAAGATGATCAATCCTCATTTAGAAAGACAGATGGGATGTGCATTGAACGTATGACAGGAGTCTACCACAGAAGGCATCTGAAAGACTCTACCTAGCAGTGTTTCAAAGCAGATACTGAGAGTCATAAACCAAACCTTCAGCAGAGTACAGGGAATCATATGAAAGAAGGGGAGTTAGTATGATGGGGAAAGGATAGGAACTCCACAAGGACCAAATATCTGGGCACAGGGTCTTTTCTGAGACTGACACTCAACCAAGGACCATGTATGGATATAACCTAGAACCTCTGCTCAGATGTAGCCCATGGTAGCTCAGTGACCAATTGGTTTCCCATAGTGAGGGGAACAAGGACTATTTCTAACAGGAACTCAAAGGCTGGCTCTTTGACCTCCCCACCCCTCAAGGGAGGAGCAGTCCTGCTAGGCTACAGAGGAGGACTTTGCAGCCAGTCCTGAAGATACCTGATAAAACAGGGTCAGATGAATGGGGAGAGGTCCCCCTCCCATCAGTGGACTTGGAAAGGGGCAGGGTGGAGATGAGGGAGGGAGGGTAGGATTGGGAGGGAATGAGGGAGCGGGATACAGCTGGGAAACAGAGTTAATAAAATGTAACTAATAAGAAAAAAAATAAAATTAAAAAACAAGAATAGCTGTCTGTAGAGAATGGATGGGCCTTGCATCAACATCTTGAAAATACATGGTGTATTTCATTCATAGAGGCCTGACAAAGGCTCTAAATACCTCTCCTATGTGCCAATAATACTTTAAGAATCAAATATGCCAGATCATGTGGCTCAAGAGGCAGGAAGGTCCACAGAGCCTCCTGGCTCTCCTGAAGAGCCTTCTCCTGCTATGGTCCCTGACAGATACTGGTTGTTTCAGTAGTTACTCATGGACAAAGAGTGATCCACATAGGTATGGCCTGTGCTTCTTCCACAAGTCCAGAGTTCTACCTCATACTTTCTATTTTCAGGTTAGGGGAGGGATGGGATACAACAACTTACCCTTCATTTTATAAGAGCATTTCTACAGGTCCCATACTCTTGGACCGCCAATATTCATCACGTTTCTTGCTGCTCCCTGATACATGCATGTCTCACCAGTAAGCCTAGAGTATTTGATGCTTTCTTTTCACTAGGTCTAATCAGCATCGTGTCCTTAGTGTGCTGAACCAGTGTGACAGCTCGCGATGTGAACAGTCCAGTGTAGTAAATGGGACATCGGGCTGGGGAGGGGTGGTGGGGCAGGTGTGTCACAGTGGTGGGGCAGGTGTGTCACAGTGGTGGGGCAGGTGTGTCACAGTGGTGGGGCAGGTGTGTCACAGTGGTGGGGCAGGTGTGTTTGTGGCTTTATCAGATGAAAACAAACTGATGAGGGTGAGCCTTTTGGATGGATATGGAGAAAAGATCTAGAACTCCTTATCAAGCACCAAGGGAAACGTTAATTTGCTCAAGCAATGACACCACAGCTGGTACTGTAGTTACAACAGGAGTCACGACCGTTAACGCCTACAGTAATCCCCTGTCATTCTTCAACACAGAGACATCTATATCCAGCCCAGGCCACATATGTAAGTTGAATGGTATGGTGGGAATCACCCAGGCACTGTTCTCATATTGGGTCTTAGAGAGTAACAGAGCTTTTACGATAGGTATGTCTTTAAGCCTATATCTATATGATAAGACATTGCCCACGTGATTTGGGAGGCTCAGATGCTTCAGGTGACACGATGGAGACCCAGAGGAGCTGAGGGTGTAGTTCTGGACTCAGTCTAAAGATACAATAGTGAGGAGAGTTATGAGTCCAGGATTTGGCCTGAGCTGGAGACTGAAGGTGGGAGGGGACTGATGTCCTCCCCCAAGGTAGCAAGGACACGGAATGTTCTTTCCTCAGTCTTAGAGGTTTTTATATCTGATGCTGCCTCCTCCCCACCCCCATGTAGAGAGCAGTGAGCTTCCTTTAGTCTATCAACTCAAACGTTAATTTCTTCTGGAAGCATCCTCACAGACACACATAGAATAGTATTGACATACATTTTGGGGAACCCTTTGTCCCAACAAGTTGGGCATGAAGTTGACCATCACAACCACCATGACTGACAGCTCGCTAGTCTTCCTATCTCTGTCAGCCTGGGTCTGAATGATGACAACAGAGACATAGGACAGAGCCACCCAGGCATCCTACCCCAGGCATGCAACACGAGCAGGAAATCAACGCTGGTTGCATTTAGTCAGTAATGTTATCACAATTGTGTTCTTATCAATTTTGCCACAGCATAACTTCAGCAAGATGGGGAGCTTGAGTTTGATAGAAACAACCTGTGAGCTATGTAAGGCTACATTACCACAGTTCTTACAGTGTTGCTGACTGGAGGGCTCCAAATTCACATCCTTAAGCCATGCTTTCCCCCTGGCTCACCATTCTGTGTCTGCCTTGCTAGGCTTTCTATCTTGGATGTCTCAAAAAAGAACTTCAAAGTCATGTCTGCAGTGAGCTCGTGAGTGGCTCTCAGACATCTTCAGTTCAGCACCATCTGTTAGCATCAGCATGGACTGCGATGAAAATCAGGGCCATCGGAAGCTTCTGCCTTCCCTCATGGGAAATATGATATGGCACGATAGCCTACCATTGTCATCTCTCGAGTCCTCCTGGTTGATTTTGTATGATAACCAGAGGATCTGTAAAACATGTAAAATCATGTCAACTCCTTTTTATGACTTCTCATTCAAACTTATCAAATTAAAACTTACCTCAGACCTCACCTCCATGACCCCTCCTCCCACCACAGACATACATGGCTGTGAATTCAGTCGTGCTTGCTTAAGCACACCAACCCTTGCAGGTATCAGGAGGCTTTGTTCTTGCTGTTCTCTGGGGACCTTTCTTCGTTGGCTTTTCTGAACTGATGGTTTCTACTCATTTCTAGGTCTCAGCTTACTTATCACTTTGGACAGTTCTTCCTTGATCTTGCTATATCAATGTCGGACCAGCTAGACACATGCTAGAATAGTATTCAGGCTTGAAAATAAGAAGCAGTGTGATTGATATGTGACAGTATTCTCAATGGTTAAGCATGGAGGACAATGTTGATTGGAATATGCAGGACCCAGAAGTAAAATGACTGCATGATCCCGTTTATATGAGGTATCTCAGAGTCAAGTTTATGGCATCTGAGATGGCAATGGTAACTGTGAGGAGGGGTCCAGAATTGAGGACAGTGATGATTTACAGACATTTAACAGACACAAAGGAAGAGGAAAAAGCTGTAGACAGCTGTTCTACAACAGGCCTCTTATAGCCAAGTATACTGTACTCTGTACTTGAAAAATCTGTTAAGAGATCGATTTTGGTCAAAGGTTTTATGCAAATTTTATTTTTAATTTTTTTAAAGTATTAATTTAAAACTTATTTATTTTCATTTTCTCATGCGTTTCTAATTTAATTTTATTTATATATTTATTTTTTATAATTTATTTACTTTATTTTTTTACAATTATCCCTGCTGCAGCTCCCTCCCTTGTCTCCTCCCAGTTCCACCCACCCTCCTTCTTCTCCTCCTATGCCCCTCCCCTAGTCCCCTGATGGGGGAGGACTGTCTCCCCTTCTATCTGACTCTAGCCTATCAGGTCTCATCAGGACTGGCTGCACTGTCTTCCCCTGTGGCCTGGCAAGGCTGCACCCCCCAGGGGGAGGTGATCAAAAAGCCGGCCACTAAGGTCATGTCAGAGACAGACCCTGTACCCTCTTCTAGGGAGCCCACTTGGAAACTGAGCAGCCAATGGGCTTCCTTAGAACAGGGGGGTCTAGGTCCTCTCCATGCATGGTCCTTGGTTGGAGTATTGGTGCCTGTAGGCCCCCCTGGGACCACGTATTTGGGCTTGTGGAGTTCCTGACTCCTCCAGGTCTTTCTATCTCCCTCTTTTTCCTGGGACTCATAGCCAAACTTTGGCCAGAGTGCTGGAACCCTTATCCCAGGTTTTAGAAAGTGCTAGCCTTTATTCTTTCCCCATCGTTCCTATTATTTCCCTGACGATATTGATCAAAATATGCTAATATATATATATATATATATATATATATATATATATATATATTTACGAGTATTCTGTTAGTCCCGATGAAAGGGTCAAGAGAACAAGAATTTTGTCAGTCCTATCATTATATCTACATGCTCTGTAAGGGAAACACAGGGCCATCAGTATATATTAGTTAATTAGGTAGTTAATCAGTAATTAGACAGATGAAGGTAAGACTTGAGGGCCAGGTGACTGGCCTTAGATACACAGATAGTGACAAAGCGGGTTGCCTTTTACATTTCCTATCACCAGCCAGATGTGTGGCAGTTCACCTCATGCATGGAGAGTCTCCGGGCCCCTCCACTTCCCCTCCACCCCGCCCTCCTCCACCGTCCTCCTCCTTGGTCTCATGCATGCTAGACCAAAATTACACCTGAGGAACAACTGCTGCCCTCCCACCACACTTTCCATGCCCATAGTTGCTGAACAGCAAAAGACGGGGTTTTCATGGCATTAATTTTTTTTATTTTTTTACTGAAATCATGTTTACTCTTTCTTTTTCCTCACACCCGAACGGAGTGATTTTGCAACCCCAGCAGCCTGGCTAACTTCCCCATTTTTCTTACTATGAAACGTTACAACGCCACCACACAGATAAGCACCAGAAAAATTGCAGAGTTATTTTACTAACATAAAACGAGCCAATTTGCCTGTGTATGGGATTTGAAAGGATGCCAGGTATCCCATTCAAGTGATTAACCTCTTGGTTAATAAAAGCAACAATTTCATGTGTATAAATAATATAATAAAAGGAGCATTTATACCAAAGTCATGTAGCTTTCCCCTTCCTCCGCATGTCTCCCTAATTAGTAAATAATTCATCAAACTCTGAGATGAATTGTGTTCCCACCTACATTTCTTCATCCAATTATTATGAAATAGGACAGCAGGCACTCTCTTCCCTCAGAAGACGCACGATAATGAAATTGTTCAGGGCTGTCCGGAGCCTGGATGCGGCTAGGCAGAGAACACATCTGGCTTCAGCCTTGCTGGGCGACTTCCCGTTCTGAACAATTGCCTTTGTTCTCTTAGTCTGACCACTTGTATCCGAAGGTCAGCTAGTTGTCTCTCCACCAGAGCCTGTAAATATGGCAGGAGGGAGGGCCTTGGTGGCCTGAGGCCTTGCCGTGACTTCTGCTCAATTCCATTTTTGCACTGATCATCAGCCACAGTTCCTGAACACAGAAATGTCCTCTGTGTTGTAAATTATGTAAGATTATTGCCAGAACTTTCTTGTGGGAGCTATAACTTCCCCCCCTTTGGACTTTGTCACGTGTGGAAAAACCCCTACATTAGATATAAATTAATATACTCTGGGGCTGATGACCTTTGGTTTCTTGCCTTTTACCTTTAATTTGAGGTAGAATAATGCCCAACATAGTATAATTTGCCTTTGCAAAACTCTTCTATGTATGTCACTGTAATTCCCAAGGATGGTCTTGCTAATAAATCCCATTAAAACCTCTGTTTCAGAGAGTTTGGGTCTCTCTCACGAGTTCTGTTTAGAATTTTATCATTTTCCACATTCAGTAGACTGGACTTTGCTGCAGACGGATCACGGAGGTTGTGCACTGAGCTTACAATGGTAGTGTTTATACCTGGGGTTTCTTTAGTTTCCCTCCAATGCATTAGAGTTTTATGGGAAAAGATAAAATGGTTACTGCCTCCTTTACCACAGCTTTTCAAATAGTCTCTTCAGCTTGAAGTTTATGGGTGCTGAAAAATCATCTTAATTTGCAGATTGTTCGGGCCCTGTTTACTGGGTCTTCGTGTTATTGTGAGGCAAAGGAAGCGATCGAGGACTCAGCGGAGTATTTATGACTGAGTCAATGGAAGAAATTACCAGAAGGAGCTGGTGAAATGTGTGAATGGGATTCAGCTACGAGATTCCAGTTTTCTTTCGCATCAACAGAAACGTTCAGATGTTCCTTTTGTATTCTCCCTCCATGTGTGTGTTGGGTGTGCTCGTGTGTGTATGTGCATACACGCCACAGTCACAGACAACTGTGAGGTCGTTCTTCACCTTCCAGCTTGCTTGGGCCAAC
Organism: Meriones unguiculatus; assembly: GCF_030254825.1. NCBI lineage: Eukaryota > Metazoa > Chordata > Mammalia > Rodentia > Muridae > Meriones > Meriones unguiculatus. Next base: position 73,510,358 of record NC_083350.1, on the reverse strand, counting down.
TTCTTGTTCTGTTGTCTTGTATTCCAGGCTAGCTGGCCCAGGAGCTCCAGGCAATTTGCTGTCTCTACCTCCATCTCATGCAGGTTCACACGTCTGTGCCTGCCTTTCTGGGGGGTGCTGGGGACTCAAACTCATGCCCTCATGCTTACCCAGCAAGCACTTTAGCCACAGAGTTGTCTCCCCAGTTCACCTCTTGTACGTTTAAAGTTACCGCACATGCTTTGTGTTTAAAAATGATAGCTTGAATCTAGACAACTCAATTCCTTCCTACAAATCTCCCCTTCTCTTTCTTTAATAATATATAAGCTATTTTCAGCTCTTCCTGGAGAAACTGTGCTGTGAAACTCTGGTTCTTTTTACACTTACGGCTCCTCCAGAGACAAAGGGAGCTCCGTAGAAACGAACAATGGGAAAAGAACCATACAGGAAAATGATTGACTGAACTTGCTAAAGAAAATATGTCTTAATCTTAATTAACCAGCTTTTGACATCTGGATGAGGGAATTGCTGGCCCTGCCTCAGGAGTGCTCTGTAATCAGTGTCCTCTGGGTGCCTACCCTGAGAAATGTTCTCCACAGAGCAAACGCTTTCCATCAGACCCTGAATGGCCGCATCCCAGCACACAGCAATGAGACTCTGATCAAGGTCAGGACAAATGGACTTGAGGAATTCTAGTTAACAAGCTGATGTTCCCTTCCAAGCCACTGGAGAGCTGCTTTTCTTGACCTTGGAAGGGCAAATGGGGTACAGATCTGGGGGTGTCTGTTCAGGGCATACTGAGAAGGAAGGGGTGGTCAATAGAGCTGGCTTCATCTCTTTGGGTCCATTTCCCAGTTGAGCTGAGCTAATGACAGGGAAAGAAAAGCTTTCCTTCAAATAAGAACTCTTTTTGCAAGCTCTTTTTAAAAATTTATTTACCTTTATTTTAAATTCATAGGTATTTTGCCTATATGTATGTCTATGTGATAGTGTCAGATCTTGGAGTTACAGGCAGTTGTGAGCTGCCATGTGGTTTCTGGGATTTGAACCTGGGTCCTCTGGAAAAGCAGTCAGTGCTCTTAACCTCTAAGCTGTCTCTCCAGCCTTGAGAGCAAGATCTTGAGAAAACAATTACAACATTGGTCTGCTGTTCCTCTCCTCGATCCCAGTTCTTTTCCTCCATCATTGCTCCCCTCTTCAATCTTCTTCTAAAAGCCCTTATCTCAGTTCCCTCATAGTAAGAAGTGGTGAGGAGGCTAGTTTTGACTGATTATGTGTGGTTATCAGAACCTGTTTAATAAGAGATAGATGTGGACAGGGTGTGACAGTCCACTCCTTTAGTCCCAGCACTTGGGAAGCAGAGGCAGATTGCTCTCTTTGAATTCGAGGCCAGCCTGGTCTACAAAGTGAGTTCCAGGGTAGCTCAAGCTACATAGTAAGACTCTGTCTCAAAAAAAAAAAATATTTGCTTACCAATTAAGCTTGGAAGTTAGCTCCATTTTACAGATAAAATCATTGATCCCTATCTACGATTTTCCTATTAATACATGCCAAGATAGAATTACGTACTGTATTAGAAAGCTTTCTGAGGTTGTGACAAAATATGTAAGTCAACAACTTGAAAGGAGGGGATATTTATTTTGTCTTGTGGCTTCAGATTTCAGCTCCTAATCACATAACTCCATTGCTTTAGGCCCTGTGTTGAGTGAGACAGGACATCATTGCGGGAGCCTTAGGCAAGAATTCATACCTCATGGCATCCAGTAAGGGTGTAGGGAGAAGGAGGCGGGGAAGGAGTATTGGGGAGAGAGAGAAGGAGAGAAGAGAATAGAGAAGGGAAAGAACAGGTGGGGAGGAAAGGGAAGGGGAAAAGAAGGGGAGGGAAGGGAAGGGGAGCAGATAGGAGAAAGGGAATGGGAGGGGAGGAGAGGAAATGGAGAGGAGGGAAGAGAAGGGAAGGGGAGGGAAAGGAAGGAAAGGGAAGGGGAAGGGAGGGAAAGAAAAAGAAGGGAAGGGAGGAGAAGGGGATAAAGGGAAGGAAAGGAAAGAGGAAGGGAGGGAAGAGAAAAAAAGGGTAGAGGTGGGGTTTGGGAGGGTAAGGAAGAGAAGGGGAGGGAGGGGAGGGGAAGGAAAGGAGGCCTGTGTGTCATATTCTACTCAAGGGAATGGTCCCCAACAATATCATTTTCTTTTGCTGGGCCTTGCTTCCTAAAAGCTGTACGATGCCTCAGTAGTACCATAGTTACTATCATCAACTCGGCAGGGTCCAGAATCACTGAGGAGACAAGCCTTTTGACTTCATTCTTGAAGGACATCTTAATTATGTTGAGGTGGGACTCACCTGACTGTGGAGGGCCCCATTCCCTGAGCTGGGATCTTGGAATGTGTGGACAAGGAAGAGCTATCTGAGGGCCAACATTGTTCTGTGGTTCCTGACTGAGGCTCCACAGTGACTGGCTCTCCTGCTCCATGCCCATGCTTTTCCTGCCACAGTGGAATGATTGCATTAAGCTGTCACCCAGTAAACACTCCTTTAATTTCTTCTTTTTAGGTATTTGGTCACAGCAAAAAGGAAAATAATATGTACAGCTATCAAACCTTTACTTTATGATTTTGGGGGGACATTTGAGACCCAGATCATAAGCAAGGTCAGAACTGAAATTTGAGCACACTTGACTTCAACGATCTGTCTAATGTGATCTTTTTAAGAAAACCTCATTTCTTAAACTCAGTTAAAATGTGCTAAGTTACATATCCCTTCTGTAGGGTTAAGCTTTCGGTCTGAGCCTTGTTCATTGATAAGATCTTACTGAGGAGGCTGAGACTATTAGATATGAAATTCTGCCACTCTTTTGGCTTGCCTCATGTATCCCAATTTTGTGTGGGACCCAATGAAATGAACTGTAACTGGTTTGGCATATTTTGTCTGTTTTATTGCATGTCATTTTTGTGCCCACTGGTCTTGAGCTGTCTGTTTTCTGAGACTCTGGGCTTTGTATGGATCTATGCATTTTGTTTCCAAGCCTAGTCCCGTCCATCTGTCCTAGAGATTATGTGAGCCGTCCTGTGCTGTTATGGGGTAAGTGGTTCAAGTCAATCAAGTTCTGTTGTCTTCATTCCTTTTCTATGGGTAGAAGGTAGATGGGGGAAGTCTCACCTTCTTTGCTAAAAAGCCACATGAAGGATATAGCAAGCAACTTGCTCACTGGCAAGAACTGGAAGTGCCTTAAGGAATGGTGACCATTACCAAGCCCTGGCTGAGGACTTGCAGAGTTAGTACTGGTGCTTCCCAGCGGGAAGAAATCAAGCATGGAGGTACTTATGACCCTAGGAATCAGAATTTGGATTTAGTTGAGAGGCTTGTTCACTTGAGTCATAGAAAAATAGCAGTGAGAGGCTATGGTAAGACAATCAGATTACTTTCCAAATTTTGATTTTTTTCTGAATCCCTTGGTACACATGGAGTCATCTTGTTATGTTTTCTGATAGAACTGTCACCTGCAGGCTTAGGTGTTGAGTACACGAGCTCCAGCTTATAGTGATATTTTGATGGCTGTGGAACCTCGTGGTGGTGAGGTCTGGCTGGCAGAAGTAGGGAAACATTTAAAGCTTACACATACCTCTCGTTCTGGCCTGTTTGCTTTGCCTTATGGTCACACATGGTCCACTACCATGTGAACACGCTCATACCATCCTTTGGTCCTTGTTCCTATTCAAATGCCCTCTCCTAGGCTTCTCTTTTTTATAGTAGGGGGGAAAGAATTCATGTTAGCTACCCGGTTGTCTTACAACTTATGGATTCTTTTTTAATGCCTGTGTCTATTCATTTCAGATTCTCAAAGCAATGAAGACTATATTGGCTGCTTTTGTTCTCCTGTGGCCAAGTGCCTGACAGAAAGAACTCCTGGAAGGAAAATCTTGTTTTGGCTCACAGTGTCAGAGGGCTTCAGTTTATCACATCAGAAGGCAGGGTAGAGCAGCTAACATCATAGCAGCCGAAATGAGAGGTGGAGCTTATTTATAATATTGGACTTCCCTGGTCTGAGTATTTAGTACTAGAAAGGTCTAGAAAGCCGTGAGATTTTCTGGGATCTGGGGGCTAGAAAAATAGATTTGACATCAAGGTACAGGGATCAATCAGAAAATAATAAAAATACAGTTAAGGCTATTTAACAATACATAGTATTTGATTTATGCTGAAAAGTCACAGTGAATGTTACTAGTGTCTGGAAAGGTTATTTCCCTTGCTTATTTCAAATCATTAGTTAGATTTTAGTCAAAACATGATTGAAATAGACAGTTGGGAAACATTCTCATGTTTTAGGGTGAGCTGATTCTATCACGAGATTGGACTGAAAAGCTAAGGATTAGATTGAAAATTTAATTCCTTAGTATACTGCCTTTTCTCAGATTAGAAGGTACTAGAAGGCCTGGTTCTTACTGTTGGACCCATCCATGACCTGTGTCAAGGCTGTGGTATCTTTGTAACTTAATGGTGTCTTGTGTCGCTAGCCCTATCCTGTAAGCATTTACCAAATCTTTTAGAAGGACAGGGTGCGCCTCGGAATGAGACCATGCAGGTAAAGACATAGGCACTGCCACTTTCCGGCCATGCGATCTCGGTCAGGCTACTCTTCCTTTCTGAGTAGCCTGTCTCCTCACCCTCAGATGGGGATGTGTGATTGAACTGGGCCACAAAGCGTCGGTGGAATCTCTCTCTCTTCTGTAAAAAGCAGCATTTGAACCGTGTGATGTTGAAAACCTTGTCAGTTCTGAAAGTCTGTTCTACAGAACCCCACAGGGAAGAGAATGGATTTCCACAGAGTCCTAGGGCTTCAGACTATAAAGAAGAAAAAAATTGCCAGGTTGGATGCCAGATATAACACTTGACAAGGTTCTGGATTTTTCCTCCTAATTAAAAAAAAAAAAAGGGACTTGTCTGGTTGGATAGTTTTAATACAACTCTGCTGAAGGTTACACATGAAGTCAGCCCATAGTTTCTCCAACGGGAATCCAAGAAGGGCAGCACAGACCCAGGCAGAAGCTTTTTAACAGTTTTCTCAATCCTCTGGCTTTGTTGATTTCTTATCTACATTTTTTATAATATCCAATTATAATTCTTGATTTGTCTCTTAGATCTGATATTTATTTTGCTTCATGAGTTTTGAAACTCTAATTGGGAGTGCATTTATATTTAAGAACCAACAAAGCCAAAAAATCTGGGCCCAGGGTCAGGGGGTGGCCTGCAGAAACTGATGCTCCAATCAAGGACCATGCATAAAGAGGACCTAGACCCCCTGCTCAGATGTAGCCCATAGGCAGTTCAGTCTCAAAGTGGGTTCCCTAGTAAGGGGAGCAGGGGCTGTCTCTGACATGGATTCCGTGGCTGGGTCTTTAATCACCTTCTCCTGGGAGGCAGCCTTAGCAGCTCCCAGGAAGACAATGCAGCCAGTTCTAATAAGACCTGATCAGCTAGGATCTGATAGTAGGCGAGGAGGACCTCCCCTTATCAGTGGACTAGGGGAGGGGCATAGAGAAAGAAGAGGGAGGGAGAGTGGGAGTGGGAGGAGATGAGGGAGGGGGATACAGTCTGGATACAAAGGGAATAAATTGTAATAAATAATACATTTTTTTTTTAAAAAAGGAAAGAAGAAATTTTATCTTAATGATGACCATTTGTAAAGATTTGTTTTATCTTTAATTATGTATATGCATGCATATCTGTGAGAGGGCATATGTCATGAATGCAGGTATCCATGGAAGCCAGAAGAGGTCATTGGATCCCTTGGAGCCAGACTTGGGGCCAGCTGTGAGCTGCTTGATGTAGGTTTCAGGAACTGAACTCAGTCCTCAGCAAGAACAAGTGCTGAAGCACTGAGCCAACTCTCCGGTTTAAAATACACTTCCCCCTCCTCAAAGGGTGTGAAATTTTGTGTGACCAAAGAGGAAAGGCACTGCACATTCATGGGATTGTGGTGAGTAGCTATTGTAAGACCCCAACACAGCTCTTCCACTGAGGTGTGCCTCGAGGATTTGAGCAGCATGGCTGAGGTCTTCAGAGAACTCTCTGAATGATGGGAGCCTCAGCACCTGCCCTGAGTGCCTTCAAATATCCGTTTTGCTTATCTTCCCCATGGCTGTTCTCCAAGAGGTTTTCCCAAGCTGCCCAGTGAGTGGTTGAAGGGCAGATTCATTTAAAGGGACCTCGTAGAGATTTTTAGGGTTGTTTCTCTGGGGAAAATATGACCTCTCTGCTTAGTTCTATCTTAGCAGTTTCGGTTGCCTCTGTGGCTCTGAATTCTAATTAAACTTAGATATAAAACATAGCCCCAAATAAACAGCTCTACAGCAGTTAAGACAAGGTGAATCTTTAGTTAGAAAGATTCAGCAATTGTTTCTGTCTCTCTAATCACAAACTTTCGACTTTTCTTTCTGGAATGTCCCATTTCACAGACACATTGTAAATAACGGTAACAGCTTAATTGCCATGGCACATCCCAGTAAGACCTGTGATGGGTTCGGTTTTCTGTGCTGAGTGTGGAGCGCAACGCTTTGTTTCCTTTGCCATGTGTGTGTTATAAATTGCTGACAACATACGTTGTCATGTTCCTTCAGGTATTTTGCCCAGCTGTGCAGATGACTGGGTGGGTAGCTAGGCTTGTCATGTGTGACCTCCAGGTTGCTTGAATCCTAAAGCACTCTTTGAGCAACTGGTGAATTCCAACTTACACCCTGGCCACATGCTGATACAAAGTGTCCGTCTTTATTCCATTGTGCAGTCAGAACTGCTACCCATTAACGTTAATCCAGTGACCATCAGGCCCAGATTGTTGCATCTTTAGAGCGTTCTGATCAGGCTCCTGGACCAGTCTGAACTGCTATACATTCAGCATGACATTCCCAGATGTTAATCACGAGCCAGCCAGGCTTCTCCTTCATGAAGTCTTCCTCAGTTTTCAGACTATTTTTAAATCTTTGCAATTGTTTCTTTCTGATCATTCCCCCTCATACATTAGAATGAATAATCCCTCATCTTATTAGAGTTCACAACCCCAGAGCACAGTAAACACTTGTTATGGCCCCTGTCATTCATCATTTAACCAGGCTATCCATGTCTAATTATTTTAAAATGGCTCCACAATTGACCCCTTGAACTCTGCAGCCATCTTGGCTGTGGTAGGATGTCCTCTCTCTAGCTACAGATAAGGCAGGAGCAGGATGTTCTGCTGAGGAATGGGATTCATGCCCACATCTTCTCCAACCACAACCATTTGTTCTGAAAAAAAAAATCATTGAAGAAACATATGCAATTTGTCATTTAATTATATTATAAATAATCTTAGGCTCCTAATCTCAGTGCTTTGCTGTGGGAACATATTTAGGGTTTTGTGTTTAATTTTTTTAAAAATGAAAATTGCACATTCTTTAAGTGGAATGAATACATTAAAAAAATCCAGTGTGTATAATTAAACAATCTTGGTGTCCTGTCCCTAGATTCTCTGTCATTTCTGGCACCTGGCATTTCTTCCTTAGGGGGTTTTCAAATGTGGACTGTAATACTTTCAGCATAATGAGAATTCAGATTCCACAAATCACCCAAAGCCAAGCATCAGTTTCTTTGGCCAGTAAAGCATGCCTGGCTAGCTGATGGCTTTCAGAGGGGCTGACAAAAACCCTGAGATAATGCACGGAGGATGGTAGTGTTTAAGACCATCACAGTGTGCTGTAATTATTGCGGCAGGCTCCTTCCTGTCTAGAATATCTCCCCGAACAGTAGGTAGTGTGTCTTGGGGTTGACAGGTGGCTAGATTCCCCTCTGTGTTAGTGAGGACATTGGATGTTGCCAGGAGAATTTAAAGCGACATACCGAGCGTCTTAGCACTTGAATTGTTCAGTCTTCCCTTAGCCCTGTGCAATATGCATTTCTTAGGCACATGCAAGGGAAAAGCCTCCTTTCCCCTTAACTGTGCTCCTCACCGAGGCACATTCTCCAATTTGCTGGTTGCCCCCAGGAGCCATCCTTACCGCATCCCCCGACAGCCCTGTGCCCATGTTTTATGCAAAGATGTGAGCAGCTGGCCACCAAACCCCTGAGAGTCTGGGGCTTTTGTGTTCCAAAGCCTTGCCTCAGCCTCCTTCCCCCTCCCCTCCTGGCTTCCAGGCCCTGTGATCTTTCCCTCGCTGCTCCCTGGTGCCAGCACTCACGGGATGTGCGATGTGCGCGGTTGTTTTTTTTTTTTTGCATGCTAGGCATCCTTGCTGAGGAATACCGAACTTTCCTAAACAGAGGTTGATAAACACAGGGATCGGTGTCAGAGGATGTCTGATGAGTAACAGGTCCTCCTGACTGAGCCTTTGTTCAAGCCTTCTAAAGAGATGCTGTGTTGCCAGGCAGAAAGCTAAAGAGGTTATAACAGCACAATGGCTAGAAACCGGGGTCAGAGGCCAGAGCCCGTGACGAGGCTTCAGTCAGATAATGTATGTAGGATTCTAAATCCCGGAGAGCTTCATAGACGAACTTGGGCCTTGGAATTGGAGGGCATAGGCTGTAAGCATGGATCTGTCACTTGCCATCAGTGTGACCCTGGGTTAGGTGGCTTAGCTGTTTCATCTGTACCCTCACCGGGCTTGTGGTTGGTAGACACTGAGTGCCTTAAAAATTGCCCAGTATGTAATAAATACATAATAAATAGAACTCCATGTTGTTAAGCCCAGGGATAGTGCTCCAGCATCTATTTTGGTGAGGTAGGACAGCACACAAAGTTGCAGGCCTAGAGAACAAACTCAAATTTCCCTTCCAAGTTCTGGTTGGCCATGCCACGTGGCAAAGACAGTTGAGTGTCTCATTCAGGGTAGACAGCGGCATAGAATTCTAGAGACAGGGCGTGACTAAGCAGGCAGAGCGATCCCGTTTCTGCCCTGCTAATAGCAAATGAAAGTCTTCTCAGGCAAGTGCGAAAAATTCTGAGGAGCAGAGGAAAAGGTACAAAAGGTACAGCCATCCTCTTATTTTTCTCTTTTGTCAATTTCGAGAATAAGAAAACCCAAAATCTAGTCTTTAAAACTCACGTGAGGCTGTGGTCACACGCACTCAGTGGGAACTCAGCCTTCTCGACATATCCAAGCACAACAGGAAAGCCCCCCCCCCCCCCCGGTAAAAAGGCTGTGGCACAGAATTAGGCATGGGTAAATGCTTCTGAGAGTCTATCTGGACCGGCGGCATTTCCCTCCTGCACCTTGCACAGGGATGCTTGCAAGTGATTTTTACCTGAGCCCCATTTTAGCTTGTGCCCACCCTGGGGAGGGTGCCCATTGCTCTCCCCTGCTGTTCACTGGGAGAACTATTCTCTTTAATTGGGTAGCTCAACCTACTGAAGGTGAGGACCACACAAAGCCATGGTGGGACGGAGTCAAAGTTAGCTTTCCTTTTTGGAAAAAGATGGGGTTGCTCATCAAAACAGAGTCTACCTTGAAGAAAAGCCTGTGTGGCTCAAATCAAGGACTGGATGAGCTTCCAACTGTCTCTGGTTTCATCCGACCCTGAGTGAAAAGATAGAGATGTGTGACTGTCTCCTGTTTATCATTCTCAATGGGAACCGTGTGGACAGCTTCCATTACGCCAGGCCAAATTTAGACGAATGTAAAGGTCGACTAAGTAATTATTGATTTTATATGTGTGCATAAATTAGAGTGTGGCGCTCTTTAGTCACTGTTAAAAATAAGCCTTCTATGGATTGGACTGGAGAGGGCCAGTGCAATAGAGATAAAGTGGTAAATCTCTACAGTGGACAACCATTTCCTTATGGCTATCATGATAGCTCAAGACTTATGTAAAACATTAGCACCGAGCATTTTGGATCTGTGTGAGAGGAAACACAGGCTATGCTTTCTCTTTAATCATAAAGATGATATTGCCCATAATCCTTTTACCAACAAGCTTCCCTCAGGCAGCAGTGACTTATGCATGCTATTTTGAGGAGAAGTAGTCGATATATTAGTTTTCTTTTAATTACACAGCTACAGCAGCGAGTCATGCATGAATTTTATGGAGCTCTGAATTTGCCATCGGTTCTGGGAAGCGGAGAATTTATTTGTACGTGACTGGGGCAATTTGCTCTGGTTAGAAGAGGAATCATACCCTTCTGTCATGTGAAGAGCTGGTATTTAAGTGGTAAATTCCAAGAATCTAATCATCAAATCAGCCAAGGCTGTTAATTAAAATTGATGAGCAATAAGCCTTTATGTAACACTGCAACGTGGTGGTGCTGGAGAATAACCAATTGCCTGAAGTTTACAAGTGTTAACATGCTTAGGAGGGGAGAAGGTGATGGGGATTAGGGGAGAAAGCCCTTTATTATCCGGCCTGCTAAGCTTAGGATGACTGCAGCTTTGTCCGTCTGAGAGCCGAGTCTAACTAAACTGTAGGGCTACTTTACTCCGCAGAGAGCCGAGGGGCTCGAGGCGGTTCCGGCATGGCGCGCACATCTTCAAGTCCAGATTACTGTAACTGTGCATCACCTTGGCTAGTAGTTCCTGTAATGCCGAGAAGCAAACTGTCTGGTTCAGGTTGAACTTGGTATGCCTCAAAGGCAGCCTCAAGGGGCAGCAGATTGCTACATTCTGCTGATCTAATGGGCCACAGCAGCAGCTCCCAAATTGAGGAAATGAGGATTGGCATGTCAAGAAAGCGGGCTTGCTAGGAAGAGGGTGGTGGTGTGAGGGTGGAGACCCTCCTTGGAGCTGCAGAGTGGTTAGCTCTATGCTGGGCTCCAGGGCACCAGGGCACCAGGGCACCAGGGCACCAGGGCACCAGGGCACCAGGGCACCAGGGCACCAGGGCACCAGGCCCAGTCTCGCTCTTAGACTAGGAGGTTGCGGTCCCTGCCCTCTGAACTTTGTCACCTACGTAGCTGCCACAGTGAATACCGTGTTTCAAACCATGTCCATTGGCTAGAAGAATGCCTGGTTCAGAGTCGACCTCTGAGAAACAGTTGGCAAAAGAATGAACTCACTCTCTCTCTAGACAGGACTGTCTTCCAGCGTTTAGTAGAAACTTATCCTCACCGTGTCTCTAAGTCTTAGCTCAGCCTGGTTTATTGGGTAACTTCCGCTAGCTGGGACACAGCAGCAAGCTAGCATGCATCTTGTGAGTGTTGTCAGCAAGATGCAGTAGCCATGACCCACATTCTCTGAACTGTCCTTTCTCCATTGCCTCCCAGCACTCCCCCAAAAGTTGATGCATCTTTATTTTATGGAATTATTTCTATCAAATGAAGGGGACAATAACTAACAACTCAGGGAAGTCAGCCAGTAAATGTCAAGGTCCCGAAGAGAAGAAGTTCGGTCTTGGGTATCATGGAAATTATTTTTGGAAAGCTTGGTAGAAAACAGTCTTAGTAAGATCACAGTATATATATATATATACACACGCATTATGCAAGTACTTATGTCTGTCATATAGAAGGAAAAACCCATATCTCTTCAAAGTAAAATTATGGTCTGCGCTGAGGGATCTAAACTCTCTGTGGAAGCTACACCTTCACGCACCTCCACTGATGAATGGTTTGTACGACAACTCGAAGTCAACTTGGACTTGACCCTTCCCACCTCAAGGAGAACTGCAAGCCAGGCTGAAGCGTACCACGTGTTTTCCTCGCCGGCCTCCATCACGCTTCTGAGACATCCTGTCTGCTGCTGGAGCAGAGTTTTCTTAGGGTGTCCACACGAGGCAGATGGAGTTCTAAGCATGGTGGCTACAGCCCTGTTTGGATAGGATAAATCCCATTCTTCTGGCAAGAAGTTGATTGACGAAACTGTGGGGCTGTCTGGGGAGATGGCTCAATCAGTAAAGAGCCTTACTTCACATGTTGATGGGACCTGGGTTCAATCCTGTGCTCAAAAACAAAAACAAAAACAAAAAGCTGAGGACAGCAGCTTATGTCTGCAATTCCAAGGTAGGATGCTGTCAGCCAGCCTCGCATTAGTGAGCTCAACGTTCAGGAAGAGACACTGTCTCAAAAAGTAAGGTGGTGCATGATAGCAGAAGACACATGATGTTTACCTCTAGCTTACATACACACACACACACACACACACACACACACACACACATACACACACATACACAGACGGCTACATGGACACATGGACACACACACAGGTTGGGTGAAAAATTCTGGACATGAGAGAGGAAGTTCATGGCTGGGGGAATAGCAGTTCTTAGAAGGGTTTTATTTTTTTCTAGCAAAGGAAGACCCCCCCCCCCAGTACTGTCCCGGAAGTTACTGTCAGGAAATAATGGCTGAAGTTCTTTAGTAACTTCTCGGATAGCATGAAACAGGAGCCAGGATTCCCAGCTCACTGTGCTGAGATTTTAGATGCTGCTTTGACCCACTTGAAAATGACAAAAGGAAGAAAGCCTATGGCAAGAATCAAGCACAACTCCTGTAGCAGGTGTGTTTTAACCATGCCATGATGGTCAGGCTTATGTTTTCTAGAAAGATGGTATTTTTTTTTTACTTCCCTTTGTGGGAAAACATCTTAATTCATCTTGAAGTTATTAAGCTCTTATGGTATCGGATTCCAAGAGTTTCCTTGTAATCAGGACTTAGATCAGAATCAAATGAGGTCATGTGATGCACCAGATACAAGGTAGCTCCTCACATAGGCACTTCTACACGTGGCCACAGCTGGATGGATGCTCTCTACTGCAAAGATGGGGCTAGGACAGCAGCTGCCTTCCTCACCCAACACAGAGGAAAGCCCTAGGGAGAGAAGGCACTTCTTTCTTACCATTTAAAACCGGGGAGATATCTAGCTCAGCTGGACCCAAACTCAATCCCGGAACACACATAAAAAGGCCAGGCATGGCAGCACCCCGTGGTAACCCCTCTGCCGGGTAGCTAGAGATTGATGCCTAGGGCTTGCAGGCCGGTCAGCTTAGCCTACTTGACTAGTTGTAGGCCACTGAGAGACCCTGTGTCAAAAAACAAGGATGGTGCTCATGAGGAACGACACTGGAGTTTGCCCTCTGACCGTCAACCCATAAACATACACACACACACACACACACACACACAATCACACAAGCAAATATGGCAGTCTCTGCTAAGGCTGGGCTTCAGAGAGTGTGGGATATGAATAAGACAGTGAATTTGAAGGTGCCTTGGAAATTAGAATGTTCTGGACACTTGAGTGCATCACTGCAGATCGTGTCTGGGAGAGACAAAATTCTAGGTTGGGCCTAGAATGCAGAAGCATCTGTATTTAAGGAAGGGCTCCAGAATCGTGTGTTTGGTGACTTGGGGAAGGACTAGTGGGGACTAATGGAGGGTCCTCCCTGACAGGAAACTCCCATACCTCATCTGAATTAACAAGGTGTTCCCAGGAAAATGGGTGGCTGAGCTCTGACATCAAGAGCAGCTGCTGGTACATCTTCATACATGGCTCACAATCCCATTGCATCATGTCACATTGGATATGGTGTAATGCAATGTGACTAATGTAATCAGATGTGGAGTGCACCGCAGTAAGTTGAAAATTTTGAAAAGCGAAATAGACTTCTCTCTAAATCATGATCGAGTTCTTTCTCTCAGCCGGAGGGTTTGTTCTTTAGACTAGACAGGCCTCTGTGCTGGCCTTTCGGCAAGGAACATATGTTGGGGAGGGCTAGTCTCTCCCAAAAGTGGCGACCCTGGGCACATAGACTGGAGCATCAGAAGTCAGCCTCCGCCTTCCTTTCAAGTCAGCGCGCCTAACCTCTCTTCACAGCAAGTATGCAAACAGTTTTCCAAAATCATAAGACACGGGCACACATGAATTTTGCAGTATTTGTTTAATGATCTGTCAACTTCCCTTACAGGCTTCCTGAAAACAGGCTGGGCGATCTTCGTCACCCTGTCTCATTAACAAGCAGCAGTTACTGGAAAAGACGCTCTGTGGCTTGCTTTGCGGAGACAGCCAGTCTCTTCTGCCCCAGGTGGGCAGGAGTGCTGAGCGTCCCCTCCTGTCCTTCCCTCTGCCTCCTTCCTTCCTGCATATTTAACTTTCTACAACCTACAGCAGGGTTTAAGGGTCCGAGAAAGGCTCTGAGGCTGTGCTTCAGTCAGTTCTAACAAACCCAGCACTGTTATCACTGAGCTACGGAGTCCGATGCAAGAACAGACAAAGATGGAGGTGGTGCTCTGTGTGGTGTGTGAGGGATGCACCAGGCTCCCCAGCTCAGTTGATGAAGAACTACCCTACATCACAGAACCAGAGAGATCCCATCATTTTCATGGCTCAACTGTCGAAAAAGAGAGCAGGGAACAGCTAGGGTCCTGTGGTCACCAGGCTCAGAACACAGAAGCCAAGCACATGCTTGTTGACCCCATCCTTATGCTCTCCTTCCACTAGAGGGTACAAGCCTCCTGACAGTAACTCAGTAAACACAGAATGAGCGGCTGCCTTGTGATGTCTAAAGACCAGAGAGGATGGCTAGCCACTGCCATCCACTTTCCCTTTCATCTCATTGTCTCTCTCCCCTGTCCCTCTGTCCTACCTGATTCCTTAACTTCCTGGAACGACCTCCCTCTCCCTTCAGGCTTCTCATGTCTCATCCCTTCTTTGGCCTCACTTTGGTCCCCTCCCTTCCATTGAATGTTCCTTCTCCCATTAACCACTTTCCTGGGCCCTGCCCCCAGCTCAGCAATAGCTGACCAACCCGAGAAGCTAACCTGTGTTAACGGTTTTCACTGTTACTCCTTGCTAGCCACTGCCAGTGACTTAATGAGAGTCTGCACTTTGCGTGTCTCATCACGGGACTTTTCTTCAATATAACCTCCATGAGAGGGGCACCAGTGTCATTTACTATTTGCTCTTTGAGTCCCACAGCAGCCACAGAACGGGGAACACAGAAGCAAACACAGGGTGAGAAGATGGAGCCCACCCAGAGCTAAAAGCACAAAAACTGGACAAAGCTGGTTTTTACTCAAGGGCTCGAGGAAAGCGAGTTGGCAAGAGGAACTGGCAAATCTTTCTGAAAAAAGAAGTGTAAGTATAGTCAGAGAGGGTAAATAAATGAAAACACATATTCAGTCAAGGCTGCTTTAACTAAGACAGCAACCATAAGCAAAATGATAATATAACAAATCAATGCTGTGGATCCAAGGTAATTCCGAAAAAAGAAAAAAAAATCAGAAGCTTCTGGTAGGTGCTCCAACATTTTCTGGGAAGAAGTTTTCTTCCCAAAGTCAAAAGCAAAAATGCTTACAAAATGCATGTGTCATTAAGGCCCCTGGGCACTGCAGAAATGCATTAGCTGCGGGCTTGCTAAATGTTTCTTGCAGACTGAGATGCAGGAAATGAAGAGTGTGTCACAGCACAGCCCCAGGAGACCCTTCAGAGCTTATCATGTTTCCTACCTTGCAATATCAGGGCTGTAGCTACCAGCCCAAGTGCTTCAGTGGGCATCAGGTGCAAGGCTAGTGTTTAACTCTACTCCATAATGTAAATCAGCTCCCCATTTAAATAGCCACATACTTGAAGTGTGAGCCATGGATCAAGAATTCTTGCCTAGATGGAAGAATTTAACTTCTGCATGGGGCTGGTGGAGTTTTTTGAAGGCACTCTCCATCACAGCTTCCTTTTTATAGAAAAGAAACCCACGCTGCCACTCTTTTTTCTACCAGAGTCTTTTTTTTTTCTTTTTTTTTTTAAGGAATATAAAAACATTGTATTGGCTATGGGATGTTTTCTGTACTTTAGAATCAGGAAACACACTATAACTCGGAGCACCGCTTTCATAAAACCTTCTGAGCCTGAGTAGTGCACTCTCCTTGACTTCCCAGTTGGGATCTCTTCCCTTAACCATGACAAAACAAAGGGAGTGGGGAAGCTCAGAGTCTTATCTGGGATGCTTGTTTCCCTTTTCAGTTCAAGATTTCTGCCACCATCACCGTTCTCACCTCGCAGAGCCTTTTCTTATATTTCAATCTTCTTTCCTCACCTGAGGTGAACAATTGCCACAGAACTACAAAGTGGTTTTAGGTTCTCTTTGACAAATCTTGCTTGGTGGTCTCAATCTCATGGTATGATATGACTTGTGTTTGGTGGGTCAAGGTGAATAGCAGAACCATTTAATGTTAATAGGTTCTTTGAGATGTCTACAGTGGGAAGTGGTGACCGGCTAACTACTCTACACGGGTTATCTGATCTTTTTCAGGGACTACTGTCTCCACTCAGTCCTTAGCAAGCAGAGTTTAAAATTATTTTATTGAATATTCAGCTATGAAGTGATAGACCAATCATAGCCATGAAAGTACTTAGAATACCACATCTACTATTTTGCTACTCTTAGTTGTCAAGTTCGAATACTTGGGGAAAGAGAGCCTCCGGTGAGGAATTCCGCCCATTGAACTAGCCTGTGGGCATGTCTGTGGGACATTTCCTTAGTTGCCAATTGGTTTAGGAGAGCCCAGCCCACTGTGGGCAGTACTATCCCTAGGCAGCAACAGAAAATAAACTAGGATACTATTGAATCAATGGGTATTCTCCAGCAACAAACAAACATTCCTTATTTTTATATAAACTTCTGTTATTGGACAGTATCATTTATGCCGTCATCAGCTCTAGTGAGATCCCCTTCAGGCTCACCAGCCAGGGCCATTGTAAGTACCTAATAACACAGGGAGTTGCATAACTACTTGGTAAGCAAAATGGTGTGTGTTTTGAGCAGATGAAGTATTATGACTAGATGTTTTAAGAGTTGAAGTCATACTTTAGTTCAGGCACAACACTGATCCTCCTATGTGCAAAGCCATGCATTTGAAACGTATAAAATATTTGTTAACACTCTGTGTGTTGTTGATCCTATAGCTAGATGTTTGTAACTTAGGTATTTTCCAATAACTCAGTGGTACTGATATTTTAATCTTAGTCCGCATCCATTGAAGAAAAATTAAACAGTGAGATTGACTTGAAAATGTTTTTATCTACTTGTGCTTATCTGACCATTTAATTATTCATTAGAACATTTCAGTATCTACGTGCTAAGCTGATTTTGAAGAGCTTGGAAGGCGTTGCTCCCACTGCTTCTATAAGAAACACCGAACAAACAAGAGAGCAACCTTTCTTTCTTTCATCAGAGAGCCACGCTGAGGGTAGAACCACGTTCAGAAAGTTCTGCCTTGGCTCTGCTCACCTGGAGCTCAACTTGCTGGGCTAGTGGTAAGAGCACCACAGTGTGTGTCTGAAGAACTGGAGGAGCTGAATGTGTGCCAGACCCACAGTGAGACAACCTGGGCACTGCAGGCTTGAGGGAGGCCGACAGTCCTCCCCAGGATCTTTTCAGTACTTAGACTTATTGTCTGGGAAAGGTTCCCCTGTGGATTTGAAAGAGGAGTCATCACTGTAGAAAAGCCCATGAGAATTTCCATGACTTTACCAAGTCTTCATGGGGAAGGATTTCATAGGAGCCTGATTTCAGATGGGGAAAAGCATTCCCCTCATCCCAACACCTTCAAGCTGTCCTCGTCTGACACTGGCTGGTTTCATAAACAGTGTACATAGGATCAGTTGCCAGGAAAACAGACTATCAGACAGTCTAGTTGAGATCAAAGTAGAAGACCATGGAACACTCCCTCCTGTACTTTCCATGACAGAGATGGGCTCTAACATCATCAGAAGAGCAGTGGAGAGAGCTGTGGAGTGTGGTCTCCCGGTGATGAGTTCTTAAGAGTCCAAATCAAAACAAGAATCAAAGGCACTCAAGGAATTTGAGTCTCTGGCATCCCAGCTACTGAAAACATTAACTGTAGCCAGACACATAGCCAGATTAAATTCCCTTGTTAAAGTCCTAGTTGTCCAGTACACCAGACCCTGCTTTCAACAACGACAATAAACAACAATGAAAATCACAAAGCTCTCCAAAGTCCCGAGAAGATTGAATCTAAAGGGACAAAACAATCTTTTCTTTTTTAATTTTTTATTTTATGTGCATTGGTGGTTTTGCCTGCCTATATGTCCATGTGAGGGGCTGTATATGGAGTTTCAGGCAGTTGTGTGCTATTATGTGGGTGCTGGGAATTGAACTCAGGACCTCTGGAAATGCAGCCAGTGCTCTTAACCTCTGAGCCATCTCTCCAGCCCCCTGGGACAAAACAATCATTAGAACCTCATTCTGATACATGGAAGGCACTAGAGTGATCAGTTGGGAAATTTAAGTAAGGACTCAAAGAAAAAAAAAAAACACGCTTGTAGAATAAGACAGATAATGAGATAGAAATTCTGAGAAAGAATCAGAGTAAATGCTAGACAGAAAAAACATGTAAGAAAAAGAAAAACTGTCTTTCATGGACATGCCAATAAACTTAGTGTAGAATCATTGAGCTTGAAAATTATGAACTGTAAAAAGATATGCCCGTGCCTGCTTGAGTTTATGTGTGCAAACACATCTGAAACAGCCCCCTACTCCAAACCAGAAGAGAGCCTTGGATGCCCTGGAACTGAAGGTACAGGTGGCTGTGTGCTGTCACGGTGTACTGGGAATCAAATCTGGGTCCTCTGCAAGAACAGCACCTGCTCTTAACCTCAAAGCCATCACTCTAGTCTCATCAACTTTGCTTTTTAGCAACTTCTGAATAGTGACTAGGAAGCTAGGAAATGATACAAAGACTAGTTTGAATTTGTAATTTTGGAAGTCTGTAACTCCTACTCCATTAGTGTATGTGTACTGTACATGCAAATGCTATGTTAACTTAGTGATGTGAGATTATGGGACAAGCAAAGGCTGTTCCAGAAGGTACAAATTAAGGGGAAAAATGCTTTAATCAACTTTGCCATAACAAAGCTTTGTTAAACAGTGTTCCTATGCACTTACATACTATAGTGAATAAGAAACAGAAGCAGAAGGAGAAGGAGAAGGAGGAGGAGGAGGAGGAGGAGGAGGAGGAGGAGGAGGAGGAGGAGGAGCAGGAGAAGAAGAAGAAGAAGAAGAAGAAGAAGAAGAAGAAGAAGAAGAAGAAGAAGAAGAAGAAGAAAACAAACAAAAACAAAACAAAACAAGAGTCTCACTATGTAGCCTTGGCTGGCCTGGAACTCACTATGTAGATCATGGTAACCTCAACCTTGATTTCCTGCCTCTGCCTCTTCTGGGTCTATAGGTTTATGCTGTCATGCCCACTACATAGAAGGACACACATCTCAGCCAAAGAGCTAGTATATATATATATATATATATATATATATATATATATATATATAATTATTATTATTTTTTGTTGTTGTTGTTTTTTAATACAGAGGTTTGAGATCCTGCTGTGTGATAGGAGCAGAGGTATCAAGAATATTAAGCCTTAGTAGAGGCAGGAAGCAAATTGCATGAAGTTGGCAATCAGTACCACCAGAACAGATCTTGATGTTTTCAGACATATCTTGATCTTCTCCATACATCAATAGAGGCTGTTAAAGAAGCATCTTGATGATAGGGACAATCCATCCATCTGTATAGTTCTACTCTTAACACAATACCCAACACATAGCAGGCTAGTAACATACTTTTTCAGTGGAGTTTGCAGGTTTGAAAATCATTCTCACAGGACAAGTCTGGCTTCCAGGCCAACTCCATTCTGTGACCTGTTTTGGTAAGACTCTGGAGTTTAGAATGTTTTAGACATTTTAAAGAAAGTAAGTGCATGCGCATGTGCGTGTGTGTGGGTGTGTGAGAGCATACACACACACACACACACACACACACAGAGTTCTATGCAGCACAAACCATAAACCATTTATTATTTAACCATTACAAAAGCATTTTCTGACCTTACTTTAGCGGTATACTCCTTTTAACTTTCTTTGAACTTTGTCTTATGGTGAGGTTTCTTCGTGTGTAATTATGTCACCCTTTGGCATTAAGGTTTGCCAGAGTGCTCTTTGTTGGCAGTCAGTGGTTTGGCTCAAACCTTGTAATAAATGGCTGGCACTCCCAGCTTGATCTGAGGTCACTGAACATGACCCTCTCAGCTGGCCTCCTTCAGTGATACCTGAGTCAGCGAAAAGTCTGTGCTATTCATTTTGGCTTCCTGGAGAGGGGAGGCCAAGCACCAGCCACATATTATACTGACGTCCCTCATGAGGGTCCTGCTCATTCAGGAGATTCCCTGATTGCTTCTTTGTCTTATCAGCTTTTGTTTGTAGCCTGCTACTTTCTTTTTCACAGTGCACACATACGCTCTCTCCCACAGCATTCATCTTCAGTGGCCCCCTCAGGAACAGCTGTTCACTGGCTGTGGAAACCAATGACTGCTGATAGACACCGTCACTAAGCACATCAGAAATAAAAAAAGAAAGAAATGTACTGCCTCCAAAACAGTAAAACTAAACAAAAACAGAAACAAACAAACAAACAAACAAACAAACAAAAATCCTTTAACAAGTTCCAGAAAAATAAAATAAAAATTTTACAAGACAAACATTGCAGTGGGGTAATTTGATGTGTTTAAACTAAATGGTTTGAACTTTGAGAGCAGAAATTTCTTTTCTCTTTTCCTGATTTTACCATATAGTCAGTTGTCTTGGGGCTGGAAAGGTGGCTCAGTGGATAAAGTACAAGGGTGGGAACCTGAGTTATAAAAATTGATGTGGAGAGGTGAGGTCTGTCCAGAGCTCTCTGCACTAATTCCTGGGTGCCAACTCTATCTACAGTCCCAGAAACAGCAGCAATTAGAGACTGTCAGCAGAAGTGATGTCTTCCCCAAGCCTTCCGTGCCACTCCCCGGGCATCATCTCTGCCTGTAGTTCCACAGATGGCACCCATTGTAGCCTACCAGTGGTGTTCCGGAGACAGCAGCCACTGGAGACTACCAGCAGAGGTTAGAGCTGCTCCATAACCTCCATGTGTCCCAGAGAGAGTGACCATTGGAGACTGCCGGCAGAGAGGTGACAATATCAGTGACTACCAAAGATGACAGCCATCCGGGACTACCAGAGACCTCCAAGCCTGTCAACACCAGGGACAACCAGATGGCTAGAGGACAGTGTAATAACACACGCAACAAAACCCTGGGCAATAAGGTACCATGAGAATCTAACTATCCTACTACAATAAGCCGTGGATATCTTAACATACCTGAAGTGCAAGATTGCAATCTTAAATCCAATCTTATAAAGATGATAGAGCCTTTGAACAGGAAATGAAGAAATCCCTAAAAGAGAAACAGGAAAATACAAACAACAGGAGAAGGAAATGAATAAAATTGTTCAAGAGCTGAAAAAAGAAACAGAAGCAACGAAGAAAGCACAGTCTGAGGCAATTTTGGAAATGGGAAACCTAGGAAAGAGAATAGGAACTACAAACACAATAACCAACAGACTACAAGAGATGGAAGAGAGAATCTCAGGTATAGAAGATATGATAGAAGAAACTGATACATCCGTGAAAGAAAAATGTTAAATCTAAGAAATTTCTAACACAAAACATCCAGGAAATTTGGAACACCATAAGAGGACAAACTTAAGAATAATAGGAATAGAAGGAGAAGATTCCCAGCATCAAGGACCAGAAAATATGTTCAACAAATTCATAGAAGAAAATTTCCCTGACCTGAAGAGATGCCTTTAAAGGTTCAAGGAACCTACAGAACACCAAATGGATTGGACCAAAAGGAAAATCCTCGCTCCACATAATTTAAAAGAAAAAAAAAACACTAAATGTACAGAGCAAAGAAAAATATTAAAAGCTGCAAGGGGTGAGGGCCAAGTAACATACAAACACAGACATACTAGAATTACACCAGACTTCTCAACACAAAACTTTAAAATCAAGAAGGGCCTGGACAGCTATCTTGCAGACCCTAAGAGATAACAGATGCAGCCCAGATTGCAATACCCAGAAAAATTTTCAATGGAGAAAACAAGATATTCCATGATGAAACAAAATTTAAACAATATCTTTCCACTAACACAGCCCTACAGAGGGCACTAGAAGAAAAACTCCAACACAGCAAGGATAACTGCATCCAAAAAGAACACAGGGAATAAATAATTTCATACCAGCAAAAACAAAAGAAGGGATGCACAACACACTCACACTATGTCATTAATATCTCTCAACATCAATGGACTCAATTCCCCAATAAAAGTACACAAGCTAGCAGAGCAGATATGAAAACAGGACCCATCATTCTGCTGCATACAAGAAACCCATCTCCACAACAAAAATAGACATTACATTAGCGTAAAGGGCTAGAAAAAAGATTTTTCAAGCAAATGTACCCAAGAAAAAGCAGGAGTTGCTCCTGTTGTTATCTAGTAAAATAGACTTTTAAGCAAAAACTGTCAAAAGAGGTGGGGAAGGGCACTCCATACTCAGCAAATGAAAAATCCACCAAGATGACATCTCAATTCTGAACATCTTTGCCCCAAATGCAAGGGCACCCGCATTTGTAAAAGAAACATTAGTAAAGCGTAACTTACACATTGAACCCCACATATTAATAATGGGAGACTTTAGAAACAGAATGGTGGATCAATGGAACCGAATAGAAGACCCAGAAATAAACCCACACACCTATGAATACTTGACTTTTGGCAAAGAAGCCAAACCATCCAATGGAAAAAAGACGGCATCTTTAACAATTGGTGCTGGTCCAACTGGATGTCTACATGCAGAAAAATGAAAATAGATCCATATTTATCACCCTGCACAAAATTAAAGGCCAAGTGGATCAAAGACCTCAGCATAAAACCAGACACACTAAATAGATTAGAAGAAAAAGTTGGGAAGAGCCTAGAACTCATTGGTACAGGAGACAACTTCCTTAACAGAACACCAAGAGAGCAGGCTCTAAGAGCAACAATCAATAAATGGGACCTCATGAAACTGAAAAGCAAAAGACACTGTTGTCAGAACAAAATGATAGCCTACAGGCTGGGAGAGGATCTTCACCAACCCTATATATGACAGAGGGCTGATATCCAGCATATATAAAGAACTAAAGACGTTAAAAAGCAACAAATAAAGCAATACAATTAAAAAATGGGGTATAGAGCTAAACAGAGAATTCTCTATAGAGGAATATAGAATGGCAGAGAAACACTTAAAGAAATGCTGAATGTCCTTAGCCATCAGGGAGATACAAATCAAAATGAGCCTGAGATTTCACCTTACACCCATCAGAATGGCTAAGATCAAAAACTCAAGTGACAACACATGCTGGAGAGGATGTGGAGAAAGGGGAACACTCCTCCGTTGCTGGTGGGAATGTAAACTTGTACAATCACTTTGGAAACCAATCTGGAGCTTTCTCAGACAATTAGGAATAGTGCTTCCTCAAGATCCAGCTATACCACTCCTAGGCATATATACAAAAAATGCTCAAGTACACAACAAGGACATTTGCTCAACCATGTTTGTAACAGCTTTATTTGTAATAACCAGAACCTGGAAACAAGCCAGATGTCTCTCAATGGAGGAATGGATACAGAAATTGTGGTACTTTTACACAATGGAATACTACTCAGCAATTAAAAACAAAGAAATCATGAAATTTGCGGCAAATGGTGGCATCTAGAAAAGATCATCCTGAGTGAGGTATCCCAGAAGCAGAAAGACACACACGGTATATACTCACTTATAAGTGGATACTAGACCTATAAGATAAAATAAACAGACTAAAATCTGTACACCTAAAGAAGATAAACAAGAAAGAAGACCCGGAATAAGATGATCAATCCTCACTTAGAAAGAAAAGTGGGATGGACAGTGGATGTAGGAGAAAACAAGTAACAGGACAGGAGCCTACCACAGAGGGCCTCTGAAAGATTCTACCTAGCAGTGTATCAAAGCAGATGCTGAGACTCATAACCAAACCTTGGGCAGAGTGCAGGGAATCATATGAAAGAAGGGGGAGTTAGTATAACCTGGAGAGGACAGGAGCTCCACAAGGACCAAATACATCTGGGCCCAGGGGTATCTGAGACTGCTTCTCCAAACAAGGACCATGCATGGATATAACCTAGAACCCCTGCTCAGATGTAGCCCATGGCAGCTCAGTATCCAAGTGGGTATCCTAGTAAGGGGAACAGGGACTGTTTCTGACATTAACTCAATGGCTGGCTCTTTGATCTCCACCCCGCCCCCAACGGGAGGAACAGCCTTGCCAGGCCACAGAGGAGGGCATTGCAGCCAGTCCTGAAAAGAACTGATGAGCTAGGGTCAGATGGAAGGGGAGGAGGACCTCCCCTATCAGTGGACTTAGAGAGGAGCAAGGAGGAGATGAGGGAGGGAGGGTGGGGTTGGGAGGGAATGAGGGAGGGCCTACAACTGGGATACAAAGTAAATAAACTGTAACTAATATAAAAAAAATAAAAATTTAATTAAAAAAAGAATGGGAGACTTCAACACCCCACCCTCACCAATGGATAGGTCAACTAGACAGAAATCAAACAGAAACATAAATGAAACCAACTGACATCATGAATAAAATGGACCTAACATACATCAACAGAATATTTCACCTAAACACACATGGATCCTTCTCTAAAACTGACCATATACTTGGTCACAAAGCAAGTCTCAACCCATATAAGAAGACTGAAATAACCCTTTCTATCTTATCAAACCACCATGGATTAAAGCTGGGAACTCAGCAACAACAGAAATAACAGAAAGTCTACAAACTCATGGGAATTGAACAACTCCCGACTCAGTGACCACTGAATCAAGGAAGGGATAAAGTAAGGAATTAAAGACTTTCTAGAATTCATTGAAAAATGAAGGCACAACATACCCAAACTTATGGGACACAGTGAAAGCAGTGCTAAGAGGAAAGTTCATAGCACTAAGTGCCTTCATAAAAAAAAAAAATTGAGAAATCACATACTATCAAGTTAATAGGTCATCTTGAAAGCTCTAGAGCAAAAAGAAGCAAACACATCAAAGAGGAGTAGATGGGAGGAAATAATCAAACTCAGAGCTGAAATCAATAAATTAGAAACAGAGAGAACAATACAAAGAATCAACAAAACCAAAAGGTGGTTCTTTAAAAAATAAACAAGATAGATTAACCCTTAGCCAAACTAAATGGCAGAGAGATAAGATCCAAATTAACAAAATCAGAAATGAAAAGGGGGATTTTAAAAGCCAATACTCCACAAAGTTGGAAAAGCTAAATGAAATGGAAAATTTTCTTGATGGAGTCCAGTTATCAAAGATAAATCAAGATCAGGTTAACAAACTAAATAGTCCTATTATTCCTAAGGAAATAGAAGCCGTCATTAAGATCTCCCAACAACAACAACAACAACAAAGAGCCCAGGGCCAAATGGTTTCAGCATAGTATTCTATCAATTGTTCAAAGAAGAGCTGATACAAATACTCTTCAAACTAATCCACAAAATAGAAACTGAAGGAACATTGGCAAACTCATTCTATGATACCTAACTTAGACCTTACAAAGATTCAGCCAAGAAAGAAAATGTCAGACCGATTTCCTTCATGAACATTGATGTTAAAATACTCAATAAAAAACTCACAACCCTGTCAGAGGCCATTCTGTGGTAGGTTTCTGTCCTATTCCCTGTTTTCTCCCTCCTCCAATGTCCATCCTCTTTGACTTTCTGACTGGGGATTGAGCATCTTAGCCAGAGTCCTCCTTCCTGATTAGCTTCCTTAGGTGTACAGATTTTAGTATGTATATCCTATATTATATGTCTAATATCCACTTATGAATGAATATATACCCTGTGTGTCTTTCTGCTTCTGGGATACCTCACTCAGGATGATCTTTTCCAGTTCCCACCATTTACCTGCAAATTTCATGATTTCCTTGTTTTTTTTTTTTTTTTTTTTAATTGCTGAGTAATGTTCCATTGTGTAGATGTACCACAATTTCTGTATCCATTCCTCAACTGAGGGGCATCTGGGCTGTTTCCAGCTTCTGGCTATTACAAATAAAGCTACTACAAACATGGTTGAACAGATGTCCTTGTTGTATACTTTAGTGTCTTTTGTATCAAGGCAGATGCTGAGACTCATAGCCAAACTTTGGGCAGAATGCAGGAAATCTTATGAAAAAAGTAGGAGATAGTAAGACCTGGAGAGGACAGGAGCACCAGAAGGACAGCAACAGATCCAAAACTCTGGGCACAGGGGTCTTTTCTGAAACTGATACTCCAGCCAAGGACCACTCATGGAGATGGCCTGGAACCCCTGCACGGAGGTAGCCTATGGCAGTTCAGTGTCCAAGTGGCCTCCATAGTAATGGGGA
Organism: Meriones unguiculatus; assembly: GCF_030254825.1. Classification (NCBI taxonomy): domain Eukaryota; kingdom Metazoa; phylum Chordata; class Mammalia; order Rodentia; family Muridae; genus Meriones; species Meriones unguiculatus. Next base: position 73,484,136 of record NC_083350.1, on the reverse strand, counting down.
CAGGGACTGTCTCTGACATGAACTGATTGGCCTGCTCTTTGATCACCTCTTCCTGAGGGGGGAGCAGCCTTAACAGGCCACAGAAGAAGGCAATGCAGCCACTCCTGATGAGACCTGATAGACTAGGATCAGGGGGAAGGGGAGGAGGACCTCCCTTATCAGTGGACTGGGAGATGGACAGGGTGGGGAAGAGGGAAGGTGGGATTGGGAGGGGAGGAGGGAGGGAGGTACAGTGGGGATACAAAGTGAATAAACTGTAATTAATAAAAATAAAAATAATTAAAAAATACAAACCAAATCCAAGAACACACTGAAAACATCATCCACCATAGTTCAACATATGAAAATCTATCAATGTAAATCCACGATATAAATAAACTGAAAGAAAAACAAAACAAAACAAGATCATCTCATTAAATCCTAAAAATCCTTTGACAAAATCCAACACCCCTTCATGATAAAAGTCTTGAGAGATCGGGGTTACAAGGCCCATACCTAGACATAATAAAGGATATATACAGCAAGCTGATAGCCAATATCAAATTAAACGGAGAGAAACATAAAACAATTCCACTAAAATCAGGCACAGGTCAAGGATGTCCACTCTCTTCACATTTATTCAACATAGTACTTAAAGTCCTAGCTAGAGTCATAAGACAACCAAAGGAGATGAGAGGGATACAAATTCAAGAGGAAGAAGTCAAGTATAGCTAGTGGCAGATGATGTGATAGTATACCTAAGCGACCCCAAAAATCCTACCAGAGAATTCCTACACTGACACACACCTTCAGCAAAGGAGTTGGACATAAAATTAAATAAAAAGAAATCACTAGCCCTCTCTTATACACATGATAAGCAGGCTGAGGAAGAAATCAGGAAAAAAATAAAACAACACTTACAATAGCCACAAATAACATAAAATATCTTGGTGTGTCTCTAACTAAGCAAGAGAAAGACTTGTATGCCAAGAACCCCAAGTCTCTGAAGAAAGAAATTTCTGAAGAAGTTGAAGAAGAAGAAAGAAATTGAAGAAGATATCAGAAGATGAAAAGACCTTCCATGCTCATGGATCTGTAGGATTAACATACTTAAAAAGACCATCTTACCAAAAGTGGTCTACAGACTTAATGCAATCCCCATCACGATGTCAACACAATTCTTTATAGTCCTTGAAAGAGCACTTTTCAACTTCATATGGAAAAATTAAAACATTTCCAGGCTAGCAAAAACAATCCTGTATAATAAAAGATCCTTCTCCATCCCTGATGTGGAGAAAGGGTAACCCTCCTCCGTTGCTGGTGGGAGTACAAACTTGAAGGTGTCTGTGCATTTGTGGACCAGCTAAGACAGAAGAACTTCCAGAAGCTCACGAGTCAGAGAGGAGGCAAGTGCATCAGTGAAACAAGAGAGTTGGTCTCAAAACATTACACAGAATAAACGGGTTGTATTCATGTACTTAGGGATATGTGTGTGTGTGTGTGTGTGTGTGTGTGAGTGTGAGTGTATGCATGTGTGTGCATGTGACAATTAAAGAAAAAATGGTAGTGAATTTGAGAGAAAGCCAGACAAGGGTGTATTGGAGGGGGTGGAGGGAAGAAAGAGAAGGAGAAAGTTATGTAATTATATTAAAACTTCAAATAAATAAATAAATAAATAAATAAAAACTCGATGTGAACTGACATTGGAAGTTGCCCATGACCTATCTAGTCACCTGTTTACTTATGTACACACACATGCACACACACACACACACACACACACACACACACACACTGGCTTAGTGAGAAGGAAAATGTGCTGGCCAGAGCCTTGAGTTCTTCTAACATGGGATCACTGAGTGGCCAGTCTGCTGACTTCCAAGTGGGTGTGTCCAGGCTCTGAGGGGAAACTGCTTGCCAGCATTAGGCACACCAGTGAATTAAGAAATGCCGTCTTCTGGCATCTTCGAATCAGAATTCTGGACCAAAGTGCCTGGATATAGGAGTGATGAATATTTAGATTTGAACTTTGCACCGTAGTCAATAGGGGAAAATTTGCACAGTGGGTGTATTCCTGAATTTTTATGTGTCCCCGGAGCATTGCTCAGTCCAGGGATGTGCATGTAACCTCAAGTCTTCAGAACTTGCCATTTAGTTCCCTTTTGTTGTTTGTTTTTCTGGGAAGCAAAGGTCAAGCCTGGTTCTGCCTCCACCATTAGCACCTACACAGGGGTGGGGGATAAGGGGTGGGGGTTGTGGATGGGGGATGGGGGTCAGAGTGCCACAGGAGCCCAGGGCGCCACCTTCCCTGTACTTCAGCAGAAGCCTGCTAGACCCAGACAGGGCCCCTCTGCACCAGGGCTTTGGAACTTTTGTTGGGGTTCTGGGTGTGTTTGGTGTAGGGGGTGCAAACCACCAGCTCTTTTTCTTCCCCCTCAGAGCTTTTTTTTTAAGACCACCTATTAATTTTCCCCCTCAGCCTCTGCAGTGGCCTCCACTCCACCAAACAATGTCTTACTGAAGATAAAAGATGCCAGTGTGGTGTGAAAAAAAGGAGAGCCCTAGTTTCTTTTTCTCTTTCCCCAGAGGCCTTATTTATGGGTTTCAGATGGTGGCAGAGATGTTTATATGAACCTTACCCAAACTGCCTGAGCCTCCGGGGTCTGCAGCTATCAGGCTGCGAATTTCACGAGAACAGAACTTTTCTTCCAGGATGGAGGAGGGGTGGCTGAGATTTCCTGTACTCCCTGTTTTAGAGTCGCTGGAATTGAGACAAAAACTGTATTTCAGAATTTCACTACCTAGTCCCTGCTGAGTCTGGACTCGCAGTTGTGCACAGAGCAGGGACATGTGTGCTCATGCTGTCATACATGTACCAGTGAACCTATCATGAGGGGCATGCTGCGTGCTCACAAAAACGTTATTTCCACCAGGCACCCAGGACTTTCCATTTCAAATAAATCAGGATCAAATTCCAAAACGTTTCATAAGTGCGTCGCAGTTTCCAAACCAAACCAAACAACAATGTGATTTGGGGGAAAGGGTTAGCTCATTACTATTTTATCCAGATCTCTCTGATCACCCTGCCTGGGAGGCCTGGGGGGCAGGGGCAGGAACAAGCAAAGTGACCCGAGCTGACCCACATGCAAATGTAACTTATTAAAGCCAGGGGCGATGGTGCACTCCCTACAATTTCCCTTCTTCACCCACCTCCTCTTCCTTCCCTGGTGAAACCCGTCCTGGCAGATCTAGTGGGATGGCGCAGACATTCTTACCTGGGCCAAGCCTAGGCTACTGCGCTGGGGTCAGAGCGCGGAGAGACGCTCTGCTAAATTTAACACAGACCTAGCTCGTAGGGAGGGGCGTGGAAGGTGGAAAAGAACCGGGTTGCAAGCAAGCGGACGCAAAGCCCCAAATTAAGCACTGGTTGGGATTAGCCTTCAAGTCCCTGTCTGGCTGTCAAAGGCTGATGGTTATGATGTGACTTTGATCCGGAGCAGGTCCCTGCTCATGTCCAGCAGCAGCCCCAGACATGTGTATCCTAGCAAGGAGAGGCCTTTGTGTAGCCGCTGAGCCAGCAGGTCATTAACATGTGGTGCAAACAGGATGGCGGAACCCAGCAGAGGCAGGCTCGGAGAATCAGAGTTTCCAGTAACCAAGCTCAGTTGGCAGAGCTCTGATTGGAACCATGTGACAATTTTAGGCTATGTACCATAGGCAGCCAATTTATTACATATGGCAATATGATTAATGGTATCAAATGCCTTTTTTTGGTAACATCCAAGAACACTCCGCCGGCCAACTGCGTGGAATCCAGGGCAGTGAAAATCTGTTCCATGAATTTAAAGTCAGGCAGATGAGGTTAAATGAGAGAGGGCCAGATGCCAAGGCAATGATTACAAAGTAAGTTGTTTCAGAAAAAAAAAATTGTTTTAAATCTGCTCTTGAACAAATCTCATCTAGTCCCCACCTACCACAACCTATTTCTTCTTTTCTTCCCATCTTATTTCTTGATGTGGAAACCGCAATAACAACTCTCTGAAAGACACTGCTTTCTTTTCAGTTCTTTTTTTGTTTGGTGTGTGTGTTTTCATGTGTGTACAGCGCACACGTATGTGTAGGTGGGCACAGGTACTATTATTCAGACATAGTCCACATTAAAAACAAAACAAAACAAAACAACAAAACGTTTTTAAAAGATGGGGTCTCTCACAGGCCTGAAATTCAGTGAGTTAGCCAAGCTGGCTGGCCTATGAACCCCAAGGGTGGGTCTGCTTCTCTTGTCCTCCCTAGCACAGGGATTATAAATCTATATAACCACACTTGGCTTTTTTTTCTTTTTAAAAAAATTATTTATTTTTATTTATTACAATGTATTCACTTTGTATTCCAGCTGTAGCACCCTCCCTCATCCCCTCTCAATCCCACCCTGCCTCCCTCACCTCCCATTCCCCTTCCCCAGTCCACTGATAGTGGAGGTCCTCCTCATCTTCCATCTGACCCTAGCCTATCAGATCTCATCAGGACTGGCTACATTGTCCTCCTCTGTGGCCTTGTCAGGCTGCTCCCCCCTCAGGGGGAGGTGATCAAAGAGCCAGCCACTGAGTTCATGTCAGAGGCTGTCCCTGTCCCCATTACTAGGGAAGCCACTTGGAGACTGAGCTGCCATGGGCTACATCTGTGCAGAGGTTCTAGGTTATCTTCATGTGGGTTCTGGGGATCAAACTCAAGTCCCTGTACTTGCAAGGCATCCCACTGAGTGTTAGAGTACTGTCTCCCCACACCTGGAAGGCATTTCTGAGGCCCTGCTCTCTTTTCATTTGATCATGGCCTTTTCCAGGCTCAAGAGAATTGGTACATGATCACTGACCAATCCGAGGGATCTTTGTTCCCTCGGAGTTTTTTTTTTTGGGGGGGAGGGAGAATGGCAGCAGAGACCAGTAGACTCATGGCCCCCGCACCCAAGCCTAGTCACACCAGCTTCGGAATTGGGAGATCTCTACATTCTTTTCCATTTTACTGCGGTTTCCCTGGATGACCAGTGTCATCAACATGACCAAGAAGAAACGGCTCCTCAGATGACAGATCAGAGAGGGAACTGTGAGAGAAGCCACTTGTTATTTAGAATATGAAGAATTAACATGAAAGCAGGGAGGAGTGTTAAAAGGCGGAGACACTTTGAAGATATGATTTATTCCTCAAAGTATCTCCCTAGAATGTATAGTAGGTGCTTATTATATGGGAATAGGAAATACACCAAAATCCAAAACATTTTGGGTACTCCAGTGATGCCATCAATAAAAAATTCTATTCTTTGAAACTTCATTTCATGCACACACACACACACCCCCCCAAAAAAATTAAACATATTGTGGAAGGTTGTGTTTGCGCTGTATAAATGAGGTATAAATGAGGTATCAGTCAATTTCATTAGGTCCCACTCCCACAATGTTATGTTATATGAACACAAATAGTCTAAAGTGCAAAGAATCATATTCTAGTCCTAACATTTCAGAGAAGGAACACTCATTCTCTGTCTCTTCAATAACTCCATTCGTGTGTCACTCATGCATTTTCTCACCAACACCTGACCACTTTGTTAAAAGTTGTGGACTTCTTCCTTTTGGAAGGATAATGCTTAGAAGACCCAGTACATCCTAAGGGCTCAGCAGAAGCTGGGGGCTCTGGGAGGTGGAATTATTCATGTATTATTTTGTTTTTTTCAAATTGTTTGCATTCATTTACTGGATAATTCAAGAGCTATAAAGTTATTTAGTTTGTTTACGGGAGTGAATACATGTAAATAGGTGTGTGGGCAGGTATATGTGTAGGTGCCCATCTGTGGGGGCAGAGAGCAACCTTGGGTGCCTTCTTCAGGTGCTGTCAATTTTGTTTTGTGAGAGTCTCCTACTTGCTCAGGGTTGACTGTTTTGGCTAGGCTGGTTGGCCGCAGATGCCCGTCTGTGCTTCTGTAGCCCAGACACTGCAAGCACATGCCACCATACCAGTTTGTTGTTTGTTTGTTTTGCTTTGTTTTTAATGTGGACTCTGAGGATCACACTCAGGTCGTCCTGCTCAAACAGCAAGCCCTCTACTGACTGTTTTAGCCAGGCTCTCCATTGTGATAAAACATCATTATCAGAAGCACCTTGGGGAAGAAAGCATTTATTTCATCTCAAATCTCTCAGGTGACAATCCATCACAGAAAGGGAAAGCCAGAGCAGGAGCTCAAGCAGGAGCCTGGAAGAAGGAGCTGATGGAGAGGTCTCGGGGGAGTGCTGCCAACTGGCTGGCTCCTCATGGCTTGTTCAGCTTGTCCTGTTACATGCCTCAGGACCACCTGCCTAGCAGTGGCACTGCCCGCAATGGGATGTTGGCCCCTCCTATATCAGCCATCCATCAAGAAAATGTCTCACAAGCTTGTCCATGCCAACCTTATGAAGGCATTTTCTCAGCAAAGGTCCACCACCTCTCAGATTACTCAAGCATGTGTCAAGTGGAAAACAAACAAAACCAAACAAAACTCCAAGCAACAGCAACAAAAAAATCTATTCAGTATATTGAGCCGTATCTTCAGCACAAAATTTTATTTTTAATTTTATTTTTATGGTCTGTGGGTCTTTTAAGCATAGCAAAGGGACCCTCATACTTTTAGCACACACCCCTCTTCTTCGTAAAAAAATTGAATCTCATCAGCTCTTTGGAAATTCATGTCTTCACCTATGGGTTCCATTTTCAAGCCATCAGTTTGCTATGTTCTGAGGATAGTCTCAAGGTCTTGGTTAAGCAGCCTGGTTTTTCCTGGAAAACTAAATCTTCAGATGAAAACAATAGGCCAGTAATGAAAACATGCAGTCTGGTGACTGATCCAGACAGCTGAGATGTGGTCACCATGATCAAAGGGTCCTTGGAGGAAGGCAGGCTGAGTCCTCACAGAAGGTGATTCATAGTCATGGTGTGACTGCTGCCATGGAGACCGCAGTGTAGGCTTGGGTCATGTAGGCCTGTGGAGGATTTTTTTTTCATCATTCTGACACACATTCTGTGTGAGGGCTGAGTGACGGATAGAGACTGACCCTAGTAATTTCTCCTCTTGCCTATCACTCTCTACTCATGGAAAACGATATAAAAACCAAGAGTGGCTACAGGCCCTCCTCAGCCCTACCAGGGTCTTGAAGAGATCCCAGGCAGTGTCCTTTGCCTTTTCTGCATCTTCATTTTAACTTCGGTGCCAAGGAGAGGGACAGGCAGAAGTTGAGGCTGCAGAGCGTTCCGTTTATCCTTCCCCCAAGAGAGGGCCCCAGTGCAAGTACTTACTCCATAGCCTTACCTCCCATTCTTCTGTCTACTTTGACATCTTTACTTGTCAAAGGGTTTCCTTGATTTGACTTCACTTACTGCATCTTAGTCTTAGTCTAAATGGGCCTCTGTGGTCATACTCTGAAAGTGTCTTTGTCCTGGTCTGCCCCATGGCTAATGCCTTTGTCATCACTAATGCTTATAAACCAAACCAAACCAAACCAAACCAAACCAAACCAAACCAAACCAAACCAAACCAAACCAAACAAAACCACTGCAGAAGCCCAAATCAATAGTATTTTCAAATCTATAAAAGTCTTTCTATGGATCATAGTATGTATCTAAACTTTTTTTTAACCCTAATTGTCCCAACTTAGTAATGATATTAAAAATGAAGCAAGAAAAAAAAATGCTATGTTCAGTCCAAACAGCCTCATCACAAACTAAAGTCACCAAGTAAAACACAATAATTTCCAGACAGCATGGAGGGAGAGGGAAGAATGGTAGGAAAATTGGCCTTACCTAGTTTCAATGTATATTATTTCACCATTCTGAGAAGCTCTATCTTAAACAATTGTAAAGACAAGAGACATCAGCACGCAGTCCCAGAATTTTCCTCCATAAAGCAGTCACAGCTTATATAGTGTAATAGAACTGACAGATGTCAGAGCCTGGTGAGGGAATACGATCATTGCCAAGTCTTCCTGAGAGGAACTTTTGCTGTAAGTGTTGGGTACAAGTAATTCAAGATGGAAAATCTGTGGCTAGCCCCACAGCGGAACTGGCAGCCTCAGGCCTCATGCTATTTCCCTTTCTGGGAAGACAGAATATTAGTTTTGCCTAATTATTAAGATAAATATTCATTTATTAACAATCATAACAACACAAACAAGATGCTTACAAGCAGAAAACACTGAGAACAAAATCCTGGCCCAGGGCAAATTGCTAGTTCCTCAGACAGAAAATCTCTCTCTGTAGAAGCCTGCAAATACATGCAAGATAGAAGGCTGCACTTTGACATGGTGGTGGGAGAAGACAATGCATTTAGTGTGTGTGTGTGTGTGTGTGTGTGTGTGTGTGTGTGTGTGTGCGTGTATGTGTGTTGGTGTGTCTGTGTGCATGTATGTGTGTGCGTGTGCATGCTCAGGGACAGATTTAGCCATTGTTCCTCAGGAACTGTCCACCTTGTCTTTTGAGACAGTCTCTCCCTGGCCTGGAGCTTGCCAAGTAGACCAGGCTGGCTGTCCAGTAAACCCCAGAAATCCATGTCTGTATTCCCTGCCCGATATTACAAGCAAGCAGCTCCCTGTTAAAAAACATGGCTTCAGGTTATAGCTTATAGTCCTCTTGCTCTCAGGACAAGCACTATGCAGTCTTTCCAGTCTGGTTGGATCTTGTTCTAGTTTTCTTCTCTGCTGCTCTAATAAAACACTGACCAAAACGTTTATTGACTTGCAGGCTATAGTCTATTATCTAAGGAAGCCAAGACATGAACTCAAGCAAGAGAGACCCCAGAGGAAGCCGCTTTCTCATTTCCAGGTGCAAGCTTCGTTACCTTGCACATGTAACCCGGGCCACCTTGGCTAGGGATGATTCTCTATAGAGGGCTAAGTCTTCCTACACTAATTAGCAGTCAAGAAAATGCCTGACAGGCATGCCCACAGGTCAGTCTGCTGGAGGCAATTCTTCAATGAAGGTTCCCTCTTTCCATATGTGCCAAGTTGACAACCAAGATTAGCCACCACAAGTCTGCTATTAAGGTCCATCTTTTGTGCTTTTCTATAAACTCTGCAAAAAGTTTACAAGCTGAAACAAACAACCATCCTCCCTACCCCCATATTTATCTTTAGTATTGTTATAGTGGCTTGAATTAGAAATGTCCCCTATGGGATCAGTTATTTTAACATGTGTTTGCCAGTTGGTGGTGCAGTTTGGGGAGGTTTAAGAAATGAGGACTTGTTGAATGGGGCACATAACTGGGGCTTTGAAATTATGTAACCTCACCCTATTTCCAGTTCTCTCTCTCTCTCTCTCTCTCTCTCTCTCTCTTTCTCTCTCCTTTGTGCTTGTATCTGAAGAAGTGTGTTCTTAGCTTCCTGCTCCTGCTGCCAGGCCTGCCACTTGCTGCCATGTTTTCCTGCCATGACAAACTCTTGTCCCTTTGAAATAGTAAGGCAAAAGAAGATCTTTCTTCTGTGAGTTGCTTTGTTCTTTATTGTTTTTGGAATGAAAATAGCTCCATAGGCTCATATGTTTGAAATCTTGGTCCCCAGTTGACGGAACTGTTTGAGAAGGGTTAAGAGGTGTGGCCTTGTTAGAGGAGTTGTGTCAGTGGGGGTGGGTTTTGAGGTTTCAAAAGACTTGCACTGTTCCAAGTATGCTCTCGCTGTTTCCTTGTAAGACATGAGCTTCAGTAGCTGTTCCAGCAGCCTGCCACCATGTGTCTTCACTCTACTATCATTGACTCTAACCTTCTGAAACTGTAAGCCCAATTAAATGATTTCTTTCTAAAGTTGCTTCAGCCATGCTACTTTGCCACAGCAATAGAAAAAGACAGATGTTGATACCAGGAACTGTCTGTGACAGGGAAGACCATGCTGTTTTCGGGAGATATGTGGAAGAGTTTGGGGCTTTGGACTAGAAAAGAAGTTGAGTGCTATAAGCAAGACTTAAAGGGCTATCTCAACAGAAGCTTAGACGACAGTTGAGAGCAATGTGACCTATGGAGACCCAGGTCAAGAGGTTTTAGAGGGAAACTATTAACAACAGGGCTAGGGACTATCCTTTTGACATTTTGGCAATTATTGTGGATAGTTTCCGCTTTTGTCCTAAGAATGTGCTTGAGGCTAAATTACAGAGATTGGGATAACTTCTTTGGGAGAGAAAATTTCAAGACAGCCTAATATTGACTCTGTCCCACAGTTCTTAGTGAGCACGATTATGTAGGTCTAAGAGTAGGCAACATGTAAAAGGTTGGTTTTATGCCCCTAAAAACAACAAAGCAAAGCTGTTATAAATGTAACCCAAGGAGTGGGTCAGGCTCCATCCCAACGCAGGCAGCCAAATGTGGCCATGTTGGCCATGTGGTTCTAGCTTTGGCATCATGAAGGATATAGGAAAAAGAGATTGTGGAATCTTTCTCTACAGTTAAGGATAGCACTAAAGCCAAGTGTGTGACACTGAGGCCGAGGCCCTGAGAGGACACTGTGCTGTGCGAAGTGCTGAAATGGAGCATGGATTGTGGTGAAGACTGTAAGATGTTGAAGACGACAGAGCCATGAGACACGAGCCCAAGAGAGCTACAAGCAAGCAGTAGAACCAGCCCAAGAGAGAGAAGTGTGTTACAGGTCAGCAAAGATGGAAGGGTGGAGCCATCTAAGCTCTTTGACAGGAGACATGGAGTTACAGGATTTAAAATTTACCCTGCTGGGTGGTTCAATATTTCCTCACTTTGCCCAGTTACCTCCCTGAAAGGCTTTGAAATGCAGGTTCCTGGGCTCCAAGATGGTTTGATATCTGGTTCTAAGCCAGGGTCACAGCAGACCTAGGCTAGCTGTCGAGATTCTGTCCGGTCTGTCTGTCTCCAGTTCCCATCTCACGTGGAGCGCTGAGATGGCAGGTGCACGGCACACTGTCCAGCTCTTTCCCTGGGCCCTAGAGGTTATGATTTCAGGGATCAGATCAAGCTCAGGTGTCCAGGCTGTGCGAAGAGTGCTTTCAGCTGCTGAACCATCTCCCCTGTTCTGGGAATTTGTTTTTCCAAGTTCTTTATTATGCTTGTAAGTGGCTGAACTGAGGACTTCCATGGGAGAACCCACCTGCAGAGTACAAACATCCATTTAAAGAGTATTTATTTAGAAATCTTATAACGAAACGAGGACTAAATACACATAGTAAAGCAGGAATCTTTACATGGCTTTGGCATTGGTAAGTTTTGTATAACTGTATATAATCATCCATGTGTGCTTGGGGGGGATTCTTTTTATTACCTCCACTGTACAGGTAGAGAGAGTGAGGAAAGTTGTGTCTTCTTCAGAGTCACACAGCGAGACCCTAAGGGACAGCTGTGAAGATGGCTCTTCAAGCTGCAAGTCTGTGTCCCTACCCCTTCCCAGGAATGACGACTTCTGGCTCCTTTAAAAATCTGACACGTGTTTCTATAGAAATAAAATTCTCACCCTGAGTAAGACTCCTCTCTAGCATTCCTCTAAGCTAGCAAGGCAGGGGTGGAAAGGGTGTCTGGGCGGTGTGCAGCCTCCCAGAGTCAGGGGTTGGCAGAAACATTTCCATAACAAAGGCGGGCTGGGAGTTGTGTGTGTCTGCCCGTGATGTGATCCACATTTAATGCTTATCTGAGTGAGAGGGAATTTGATTAGAACGAATATAAAGCCCAATTCAGAGAACAAAACCACTAATTCAAAGGTGGTTTTCCTATGGATGTAAAATGCTTCAAGCCTGTTAAAAGGACTGATTCCATTCCCAGGGAGGAGGACCTCATATTCTGTCTGATTTCTCGATCCAGAGCATAACCAAGGGATGCTGCTTGGGCTGTTTGCTGGGGTGGGAGGCTGGCATTGCCAGAAGCTAGCAGGACCAGCAGGCAGGGCTAGTCCTAAGGGGAACACAGGTTCAAATGTGGGGGTCAGGAAGGCCTGGGCCCTTCAGATCCACCCCCCTGTGAGGAAACATCTCTTAGCATCTGCGGCTTCCTATACTCAAAGCTTGCAAACACTGCAATGTCCTGATAACGTTTGTTTTGTTTCCTTTTGGCTAATTTTATCAAGGTCTGGGGTCGTTATTAGCCAGATCACAAAAGTAAGAGCTCATTAATATGGATCAGCTCTGAAACCCTATGATTTCATCTGTTAATTTGATCTTGTTTTTCCTTGTTTATGGCAATTAAATCAGACCTTGATAAATCTAAAATGAAAAACAGGAGCCACCAGCAAGCACAGCCGTTGTGATCACTCATCAGAAAGCCAGGCAGACTCTCCAATAAATCGTGCCAGGGTTTTTAAGGACTAGACGATTACCTGCTTAAACAGCATGGAAGCGACCAGTAAAATGTAGCAAATGATTAAAGAAAAAAAACAAAAAAAGAACACCCCGTTAGATCCAAATGGAACAGATGGACAGTTGTACTTCGGGGAATGTTCATGGGGCCTGTTTCCTCCCCTTCAAGCTAGGGAGGGCAGAAGCCACTGGCCCTCCTGGGTATAGAGGAGAGACAGCTTCCCTCCCTGACCCTCCCCTACACCCTCCTGGCAACAGAGGGAGAACTGCTCAGCTGCCACCGAGACCTCACTCCAAACCGCAATGATGGTTAAGAAGAGCACTAAATGTCACGGGCAGATAGATGGGAGGAGGGGCACAGAGCACGGGAATGACAGCCAGTGATGAGACGGATGTGACCTCTGCTGTCACAGAGGAGGCTGTGTGTCACTGTGGTGGGACAGTTGTCACTCTTTTTGGCCTGGCCTCCGTTGGGGGATCCACCACCTTCCGGGTTCCCTGGGGACACTGAGCTGTCTTCTGCAATTGAAGTTGAACGCGTTAACAGCTGGCTTTCATTGTTTTCCTGAAAGGACAAGAGCACTGCCCATTCCTAAGTCCTGGGTTGCAGGATGCTTGAGCTTTCTGGGGCCACTATGGCCAGCGGGTTGGGGGTCTTTGTGGTACTTGCTACAGCATGTAGGTTGGTGGTAGCAACAGGGTTTCTTGCTAACAGACCTGGTTGGGCTCTGCTTTTCTAGGTGCCCTGTGCCTGTTCAGTTACCAATATCTTGTGCTTAGTGTGGCCAGATTGTTTCTATTGCTTGCACTTGGGAGCCCAGCATGCAGGGGACAGCAAGTTTTCACCCAATGGACCAGTTGGTGCCTGTGCCCAGGCAGATAGACAGTGCAGGGGCCAACTTCTTTATCTCCTGAGCAATAAACTTTACTTCTGTAGGGCCAGAAATGGGGCTCAGAGTCCTCTCATGCCGGCTGGAGCACAGTTTGCCTCTGAGAGATTCTCAGCTGGGCTTTTCTGAGGAAAGTTTATTTATTATTTTCTGGGGAAGCTGTCTTTAAAAATTTGTCTCTCTTCTCTCCACATAATTGCACTATTTCTTTAAGCTTTTCCATAGCAATCTGGCCCTATTTGCCTCTCAGGTCTCTGCAGGGATCTGTGTGTAGCCAACTTGGCACCTGCTGTCTGCTGGTCCCTCACACCTTGGGATGGCTTGTCTCGGTGCCTGCAGGTCTGTTTGCTTGAAGAGCATCCAGCTCCTCCGATTCCTTTGTCTCTCAGCCCTCCTTCCCTGATTTGGTCTTTCTGCTAAGTCCACAGAGCTGGTTAAAATGGGTCTCCTGAAGATTGCTGACTTCTTTTCTTAAATTCTGTTGTCTGATCTTTTTCAGATGGCGGTTCCCACGATGCTCTCTTCTCCTGTCCCCCTCCCTCTCTCCAGACCAACATTTTTAGATCTTTGACCTGTTTTTGTCTGTTGTTTGGCATTCTCTCTCCTTCTGTACTAGAGAAATTTCCAACATCTTCCAAAGACAGACCTGGAAATTTGGGCTTGGTAATTCATTTGTTCCTTAAAAACATTTAAGTTGATACAAAATAATTGAATATGTATATAGGCCTATAATTCAACACTTTGATGTGGGTATACATTATGTGATGATCCATTCAGGGTAATTAGAATATTCATCATCTCACACATTTATCATATGTGTCTATATGTGTGTATGCGTATGTGTGTGTGTGTGTGTATGTGTTGTGAGCGTCTCTCTTGTACCCACTGGAAACCTATAACAAATTATTGTCACCAACAGTCATCTTATTTAATAGCTTTTTGGAAAAGGAAAATCCTAATCACACCACAATTTTGACCCAAAGATGCCTTGTGCGGTTGCCAAGGAAATTACTTGTCCTTAGCTTCTGACTCCCTGTGTTTTCCTGGTCTTCATGTCCCAAGCCCACTCACTATTGCAGTATATTCAGCAGCTCACAATGACCCCTGGAATTTTTTTTAACTCTTCAAAGGACAGCACTGTGCTCGTGAGTGACTGGTGCCAGGTGCCAGGTGGTCCTCATCAGTTGTTTGTATATCTGCCCTGGCCCCTTCTGACGATGTCTGTTACCTGCCGGGAGCCTGGCTCTCCCCTGGTGATGACTTCAAATGACTTTGGCATTACCCTCAAGAGGTCCTGATGACTCTAGGTTTTGCTGCAGTCACTGGTCACCACCTCATCTTGCCTTTGCCAATGCATGGCACACTGTGCCTTCTTCCAACACTTCAGAAGGTGGGAGGGTTGCCTCACTGCCTTTTCTTTAATGCTTTGTCATTCCTCCTTCTGTAAGAGTACGGATGTCAACATTTACTAAGAACAAAGATTATGTTTTTGTTTATATTTATAATTTACCTTTTTCCCTCTAAGTTCTTAATTCTCTCTTGCAATGTTGGAAGATGCAGAAAAATGATGCTTGTCTGACTCTTTTCCAGCAAGAAGTCTCTTGACTAGCACTTGCTCAGTTTCCTGGGTCAGGTAAGCCAGTTTTTCAAGGGCTGCCCTGTCAGACACCCCACACTTCCTGGATCTGCCCATGTGGACATGTGTGGAGCATCTCCTGAGCTGGTAGACCTCCACTTGGACCATGAAATTGATAGAGTTTTCTTTCTTATTTTTTTTCCATTTGGGAAATTCTTGTAAGACAGGGTTTGGACATTAGGCCGCATAGGTGCATGGCTCTCTACATGTAAATATACTAGACGGATAAGATTCACCTACTCATTTCTGCGCCTTCCTAGATTCTCTGAAGAACTGCAGTCAGAAGCCAGCTGTGTATCATTTTGCCAGTTTTCCTGAACTAGACTTGATAAAGCTCCTGTGTTAGTCAGGGTGAATTTCTCTCTGTCTCTGTCCCTCTGTCTCTGTCTCTCTCTGTCTCTATGTGTGTGTGTAGAAATTGTTTTATTGGAATGATTTACAGGCTGCAGTCCAGCTAATCCAACAATGGCTGGCTGTGAATTGAAAGTCCAGGATTCCACTCCACACGGCTGGATGTCTCAGCTGGCATCCAGTCTACGCTGGAATCCCAAAGAAGTAGGCTCTAATGCCAGTGAAGAACAGAGCTTGCTAGCAAGGCTAGGGCAAGCAGACAAAGAACAAAAGCTTCTTTCTTCCATGTTCTTTGCAGCAGAAGATGTGCCCAGATTGAAGCTGCGTCTTCCCTTCAGAAGATCCGGATCGCAGGTTTGTGTCTATGTGCCTTAAAGGTTGGAACTAGAAGTGGGTTCACCCACTTAAAACCAAGCAAAAAATAGCTCACAGGGGTAGCCTCCATTTCTGAATGGCAGTTCATTCCAGATGTAGTCAGGTTGATAACTGTATCAGCCACATCAGCCCCCTTCCTTCTGCTTCCCACTCTGTATTTTCTCTTATGGCTGCTGTCACACTTTTATCTTAAAATAGCTGTTCTGTGATTCATTACTTAATACCTGTTTTCCCTAGGATGACAAGGAGGGGAGGGAATGCCTTCTGGCCTACTGCTGTATTTTCAACATCTAAAGCTCTGCCTGGCACTTGACATGTGATAGGAGATCAATACCTACTTGCTGAATTATTCAATCTAAGATACCATAATTATAACTGCTATGTCAGACTAAAACCCCAAAGTTGATTATTTTCCTGCTAGTAGCTGCTTGGAGATAGAGAGAAGATATGAGTCTTTCGGGATAGTGTTTCCATTACATAAAGTCATCTCAGCTCCACTGTACCTGTCTCTAACTGGGGTTATCATTACCAACCCCCGAGTCTATAACGGGGGCCATGCTTGGGCAAAATTATGAAATTGACAATATTTAATTTTGAGATATAAAGCTTTGCATCGATACCAAGCAAGCTCTGGATATTGTCTTCAGGAGTTTAAAATCTTTAGAAATCATTACTCCAGAGAGTGGTTTTGTACACATGGCATCACCAGTTATTAGCACACTGCAAATGAAGTTATTTTACATAAATACGTGGAAACCTGGGCTCGTGAACATGTTTGGATGTATTTCTGAGCCACATTTCTCCAAATCCTTGGAAGATTGCTTTTAATCACTACTGCTTTTTGACAGCTATTGTCCACTTGAAACAACCTAAAATCACCTGGGGGAAGAGTCTCAAGGAGAGATGGTTTATGCAGGGTTGGCCTGTGGACATGTCTGTGGGAGCTTGCCTTAGTTAAGTTAATTGATGGGGAAGACCCATCACACTGAGAGCTGCACCATTCCCCATGTAGGTCTTGAACTGTCCGAGAGTGAAGAAATGGAGTTGAGTACAAGCAAGCAAGAGTACATACATCCATTTTTTCCCTGCTCTTGACTGTGGATGTGGTGTGCCTAGCTAAGTAAAGCTCTTGCCGTGACTTTCCCACAAGGTTAGATTATAATCTGGGGTTATAATCTGGGGTTCTGAGGGTCTGTTCCTCCCTGCTCACGCATGAGCTTTCCCAGCAGCACCATCCCTCCAGCCCCTGCTCACAGCGCACCTGTTGCTCCACAGCAGACTGGTCATTGTGACTTTTTGATATCGCTGCAGCGCATCTCAATATTATCTTGCTAATATCACTGTGGGAATATTCCCAAATTACTATGTTGAAGTTCATGGCCAAGTTCCTTCTAGGAACTGAACCAGGTTGTCATGTCCATTTACAGTATTTCAAGACCCACTTAATAACTGACAGGACCAGGGAAATCTGTGCCTCAAGTAATCCTATTCATCCTCCTAAGATTTTGATCTTCCAGGCAGTAGAAAACAAAACCATTAATTAGTGCAAATACATGCATTTTTGCTGTGATTGGTACACGGGAACAGTCAGAAACGGGATCATAATCTGAATATTAAAGCTGAACTTCAAAACGTAATCGATTGAAGTGTGACTAGCAAAGTCATGTGATAAGCAAAGTCATGTGACAGAGACAAGTGTCCCTGGAACCAAAAGTGGATTACGGGGTGCTGAATGTTTATATGACTGTGTGCTCCTCTTCGTTACCTGCTGAGGTCACCTGGCTTTTAAAAGTTAACTAACATTACCATCTGTCCCCTCTTTCACATCCTATGGAATGCAAGGCACTGCAACCATACAGTCCCAGGAGCCTGGGTTCTTGTGGTCACTCTGGCTTTGGATTTTTCTCTTTCTGAATGTTCTAGGTTGGATCTACAGCATTTCCCAAAGGCCCGTGTGTTGAAGACTTAGTGACCAGCTGGCACTGTTGGGCGGTAGTGGGAGGGAGTTTGGAGGAAGTTCTGTCCCTGGGGATACACTCTTGAAAAGGATCTTTCAATCTTGCCACCACTCACTCCCCATTGCTTCCTATCAGCAAGAGATAACCAGCCACCTCTACCATGCACATCTGAGGTTCTGCCTCTTTACAAGTCCAAAGGCACCAGGGCTGAAAAACTACGGACCAAAACCTCTGAAATCATGAGCTGAAAGAAAGCTCTTCTTTCATTTTTCCCAGAATTTTGTTACAGAGACAGAAAACTGGTTGACAGTGAATTTTTGACTCTATTTCTGACTTCAATCTAGGACCTCTTTCTGCTTCCCCATCCTCAGGACAACAGTGGGCCACTCGGAGTGGTAGAGTCTGTGTTTTGAGGTAGATAAGAGGCTTTATAACAGAGGCATGGAAAGAAGCTGGACCCCACATTTCCACATTTCCATAGAGAGACTATGATTACTCTGCCACAGCGAACTCTTATTGTCCTGTTCTTTCAAAGTCTCTGTCATATTTTTCTGGCCCTGTCCTGTCTTTTCTATCCTCTTCCTTTATATTCTCTTCCCTTTGACTCTACATTCATTTTTAAATTAATTCTGTACTTTGCCCAAATTATAAGTAGGTGAATACAATGAAGTAAAACTACTGATGCATAGAGACCTTTTACTGAAATTTCTGTCTTTTCCTTTCTAATATCAGCAATTTTTAATATTTTGCATCTTTTGTGTGCATGCACATGAACAAAAGTGCACATATACACGCATACAATCAATACATGCACACATACACACATGCACTTTGTGTACACACCCAAAGTGTACTTTGAGTACTGTATTTGTGTGAATACTTAGTACTTAATGTGTGTGTGTGTGTGTGTGTGTGTGTGTGTGTACAAGCACACATAAATACGTATCTGGGTGTGGAGACTGGGGCATGACTTTAGATATTGTTCTTTAGGTATCATTTGCCTTTTCTTTTTAACTTTGAGACTAAGTCTCCTCTGGCCTGGAAGGAGGCTAGACTGGCTGGTGACCCTCAGAGATTTGTCTATTTTCTGTATCTTAGGCACTATGCTGCAAGTAAGTCCTACCTACTTGGCTCCTTCCTTCCTTCCTTCCTTCCTTCCTTCCTTCCTTCCTTCCTTCCTTCCTTCCCTCCTTCCTTCCTCTCTTTTTTTTTTTAACATGGGTTTTGGAACTGAACTCCAACAAGCGCTGTACTGACTGAGCCATCTTCCCAGCATTTTTGCTAACATTCTGAAGCGCTTCCAACCCTATTATCATAAAGTGATATCACATTGTTGATTAATATCCATTTTCCTGATTGTTACTGAGGACAGTTTGTCCTGTATTATCTGTTGACTCTTTTGGATGTCTTCTGTGAATAACAACTTTATGTCTTTTGCCTTAGAGGCCAATACTTTTTTTCTTCTTCTAGCAAATCTGATTTTTCAGATATTACAAATGAATATTGAAGTATTGATTCACCACACAAAAGTACCTACAGGGGCTGTCCAGTGCCCCACTAACCTTCATCAAAGGACATTCTCCGAAGTTCTTCCTGCCACCTTCAATAATTACCATGTCTTTCTGACTGGGGCCCATAATCCTTCAGAGAAAACCTGTAAGACAAGATTTCACTCTGTCTCACAAGATGACCTTGAACTCACAGTCCTTTATTTTTTTTTAACATAAATGCCAACATTACAGGCTAGTGCCACCACACCCAGTCTGCCCTTAAATGTTTGATGTGCCAATGCAGAATAAGTCTAAGCAATATATCAGCCTGGGGACCATTGCGAGCAAATGCTAGCCTCTTCACTATGACAACAGGTACTTGACACTGGAGAACTGACCCAGAGAGTTGAGGAAGATCGGTACACTGGCACCTTGGTAGCATTTGGTTATTTCCCTGGAAAATGTTTGGGTTTGTGAAGGATAACCCTGCTTTTAACATGGTGACTCAAGGTTCTATCCTATGTAGATAGTGGCTATCATTGTTATTATTATTATTATTTCCAAAGGTCTTAGAGAGGATGATAAACTAAAATGTCACCTTATCGTTGTGAGGTAACATTTTACTTGAGTTAAAAATTAAGTCCCTATACTACACAAGAACCCATAGACTCTTTATAAAATGAGGTATCTCTGAGTTTTATGCTGAAAATACAAAAGTCTAGAACTGAGAATTTACCCATAGAGTTAAAAGTGTAAAGGATTTTTGATCTGACATTAAAGACAACTCAATTTTTCTTTATTTTAAAATTTATTTATAGATGTCACTGGGCCTCTGAAAAGTTTCTTCTGGAAAGATGTGTGCACATGCGTGTACACACACATACATCCATACACACATATGTGCACATGCACACAGATACACACATACAGGTACACATATATACATGCACATTTACACACATAAATATACACAGGTACACACATAAGATCTGTTCATCATTTCAGGGTGTCCAAAATGCTCCCTGAAACTCACTCAAGAGACCTATATTAAGATTTCTAATCAGTGCAGGCTTGTAGTCCGAGCACTCTGTGAGGCAGAAGCAGGAGGATTTCTGTGAGTTCGAGGTCAGCATGGTCTACAAAGCATCCAAGACATCCAGACCTACACAGAGAAAACTTGTCTCAAAAAACAAAACAACAACAACAAAAAAACACAACAATAACCCCAAAACCAAAACAAAAAACAAAAACGAAAACAAAACTTCTAATCAAACCCAGAGACTCTAAGCAGCCTGTCAAAAAATACGAAATATACTTAAGATCCCACGATTCCTGCTGCATTTCTCTTTTCAAGGTGTGCCCTACTTCAGCCAAGACCACTGAGTCAGAAATTAAAGCTCTAGACAAGATTTTGAGTGAGCTATTAGTAGCCAGCTGGAATAAGCCTGCTTTGTGAGCCAGTTGTGTTCTCAGAGTGATTCTTTCCTTGGCAATGTCGCAGCTACCCCCGTGGGCTGAGCACAACCTCCGTCCCATCCAGGCCATCTCTTGTTCTGTTCTCGGCAGCATTTTCTGTTTCCTTCCTGCACTATGTCCTTTCAACCTTGTTTTGCTCACTGTAATTCTTTTGCCTTTAATTATTCATGAAGATGCCTTTGCTAGTAAACTCACATTTTCTTTAGGGTTTTCTTATACCCACAGCAGGGTTGGGTGGGTGAGCTGGGGCCTCCTCTGTCTAGACTAATATCTGATTCAGGTTTATATGCTAACAATGAAACCAGTGTGAAAGATAAAGAAGGCTCATGTTTTGGTCACTCTTCAATGGCTGGGAGACACTGTGACCAAGACAACTTCTGAAAGGAGGCATTTAACTGGAGGCTTGGCTGAAGTTCCAGAGGGTGAGTCTGTGACCATCATGGTGGGAGCATGGCAGCAGACAGGCAGGCGTGGTGCTGGAGATGTAGCTCAGTCCTTACATCTTCCCTGCAAGTTGGAAGCAGAGAGCAAGAGACTGGGAGTGGCATGGGATTTTGAAATGTCAAGACCCACTCTCCAGTGACACACCTCCCCCAATAAGGCCACATGAACTTCAAAGAGGCCACACCTCCTGATCCTTCCCAAACATTTCTACCAACTGGGGACCAAGCATTCAAATATATTACCCTACAGGGGCCCTTCTCATTTAAATGACCATAGTGCTACAAATATTTATTAAATGATTAAATCTTTATAAGACTTTTTCATGTTGTTTTACATCCTAATTATCAGATTATGCCTTTCCTCAATTTTATAAGGCTTACTTGTTTATTGTTGTTGCTTTCTTATTTTTAAGTGATTTACTCACTGTGTGTGTGTGTGTGTGTGTGTGTGTGTGTGTGTGTGTGTAGTATATGCCTGAGTATATGTTCATGTGTCACGTTCGTATACAGGTACACACAGAGGCCAAAGGAGGATATTGGATCCCCTGTAACTAGAATTACAGGTTACAAAGAACTCTGTTTGGTGCTGGGAATTGAACCTGTGTTCTCTAGAAGAGTATTAATTGTTCTTAATCACCCAGCCATCTCTCCAGGTCCAGATATCTTCTTTTTTAAAGGTTAAAGCATTTTACAAACAAACAGTCCTTTCTTTCTTTGAGGTTAAGTTAGAAAACACTTCACTCTCTAGCTTGACCAGCAATGCTACAGTCACAATTTTGGAGAGAGTTAAAATATTAGTATAAATTGCCACTCACCCCAGAGAGAAAGTTGATAATATTGTTGCCAGATTCCTATGGCCTGAGGCACCACAAGAGTTTCTTTCTTTCTTTTTTTTTTTTCTTATCTCAGGTATTTGTGTCAAAAAGAGTTTGCCAAGAAGCCAAATCTGTTTATGGCTTCAGAGCCGATGAAAAATGCAGGATCATTAGAAGCTAATTACTGGTTTCATGGTAATATCTATCACAAAAACTAATTTGATCTTGCAGAAGTCACTCTGGGGCTTGCAGAACCCATCGCTGAGAAGTACTGTAAAGTTTTCTTTTGAAAGTTCTGAAAACACTTCACTAACCAAAACCAATTGGGGAAGACAACAGATTGGCATGGCCTGACATCTTGATGGTTTCCATGTGGCCTTCATCATTTCTGAAATAGTGTGTTTCCAGAGCATTCCTTTCTGCTTGGAGGAAGATGTTTCCAAGTTTCACATATGGAAAGTTCAATTGAGCATGCCTTTCTGTGTATCCTGGAGAACTGATTATTTTACAGTGCAGTTGAATTGCTTACACAAGTCATAAAGATACATTCAAATAAAGCAGAGAGGTCCAAATTCCAGGCTTTCTGAACTATTTGCTGACCCCTGCTATTGCTTTTGCTTTCCTTACAAGTATTGGTGCCTTCTGAATATGAAGTGACTCACGCCTATGTTTTCTTCACTCATTACTGGGGATACAGAAGACTTTTATTTCACAGTTTCTATTAAGTTTTGGAGAGAAAATACTTGAGAAAACAGACAGAATACATTACAATGCAGAAGACAGTCCTGGGTGGGTATATGCGTTCAAAGAGGTAGGGGGCGGCATAGTACGAAGACCACAGCACTGAATCTGAAGGAAGAAAGTCCTGCATTGTGAGCCAGTGGTGATGAGGTCCTCTAGAGTGGTGATACGCATGTGCTGTGATACAGAGTGATTCACCAAGTAAGCCCGGGGCTTTCCAGACCACCCTTTTGCTCCTAATCAGAATGTTTGCTTGTTTGTTTTCATCATATCCTCACGCATAAAGCTTATGCCTTTTCTATCTCAAGTAAGCACTTTTGTGCCTCAAACTTTCTGTGTTTTTTTTAGACAGGGTTTCTCTACGTAGCCTTGGCTGTCCTGGAACTCACTCTGTAGACTAGGCCGATCTCAAACTCACAGAGATCCATCTGCTTCTGCCTCCCAAGTGCTGGGATTAAAGATGTGCACCACCACAGCTCAGGTTGAGCCCAGCAATTAGATTTTAAGACATGAAGCAAAACTACTCTGAACTTCCCTTTGTTCCTCCACACTTCCTTGATTAGAAAGGTCATCCTCATTTCACATCCTAGCTGTCTCCACTTACGTTCATCTTGTCCTGATTATGTCAAAAACTTTCATGTAAATTAAGCATTTCCCAACATCTCTGGGGCATGTCTGCATTGTCACCAAATGCTCTGGGGCAGTTAGTAAGAAAAACAAGTTGAATGCAAGCATGCTCAAACCACAGTCACCCATGTGATAACCCAGATGGATGCTAACTGACGGGCAGGTAACAGTCACAGTGTGGATCTGATGGACAGGATTTACCCTGATCTCAACAGCCCCTCATGATGGTGTGCTCCTTCAAAGTCCTGAATTGTTTCTTTAAGAGAATTTTCTACTGAACGTTTTTGGATGGAAGTAGAACACATACTGAAACCCACAATATTATGTGTGTGTGGGGGGGGGACAACAGCAGAAAAATTACTTCATCATTGTAACAGGCTCCTCGTTTTAAATGCACCAGTGTAGTCTACAGATGAAGGCTTCTCAAAGGAGGTGGGAGTAGTTGGGAATGTGAAACATGACCAAAAAAAAAAAAAAAAAAAAAAAAAAAGTGGGGAGAGCAGGGCTAGCGATACGTGTTACAAGGAAATAAAGAAAACGATCCACTATACAATTAAGGGTGGCTGGGGGTGAGTGATGGTTAAAAATCCACCTAACCACGAGGTTCCTGGCGAGGCCGATGTGGGTCTGTTTTCCTAAAGAAAGCCTGCTAGCTTTTCTCAGCGCACCCCTGTGATATTCCTCAGACTGTCGGCTCTGAGACTTTGCCTTAGCTTTGTTGCTTCCGGTGACACCAGAGACAGGTCACATGAACAAGCACAGCTGGGGAAGAAGGCTGACCTAAGGCCTAGCTCACTATTTGCCACCAACTGCGTGGTCGTAGGCATCCCCCAGCCCCTGTTCACTTCCTCTGGGTCTATGAGTGTGAGATCATGGGAGTTCCAGGCTCCTTTCTGGCCCAAGCTCTGTCTTAAGTCTTTGTTAAACAGCATTATTTAAGATAAAAGACATCCAGGAAGAGAGCATGTTTTATCAAAAAGGACCGAGGCTGCTGCGCCCTTCCTCAGACATCAAGGGGCTTCGGATGTTCACAGGTAAAAACCTTGGAGGTCAGGGTCGATGGCACAGTATCTTAGACCCCCCACTGTGCCCAGCAAGGTGCCCTATACTTAGCAAGCATGGTTGTCTACTGAGGGTTGGATAAAACAGCAAGTTTGCCTTTCAAAGCAGGCACCTTTGCTCCAAATTGTTTGTGTGTACTTTGGAAAGGCTGGTCATTGAGACCAAGTCTCAAGCCAGGGATCCTAGAAAGAGAATGTGTCGAGCCCCAGCCTGGGACTCTGCGGTCCTTGGCAGCAAGGTCCACACCTCTTCACATTTTTAGACCCTTCAGTGTCTTGGATGGGGCTTCATCCATGTTAGGGTCTCACCAATCAGTGTTCAGTTGAAATCAACTAACTCCATGAAAGTCATCATTTGATTTTGTAAAGTCCATTCACTTTCTCCACTTATTCAGTCTTAGAAATGTGGGGGGTAGGGGGGAGGAGAAACAGAGAAAGTTCTAAGTTTCTGTTTTTACTTGTCAAAACCCATTGATATAAGAGCATCCATATGTCCAAAACTGGTTGACTTTGGAAAAGTCCATCCTTTTCCAAAACTGCTTCTTTTTCTATTTTCTAATAACACAGAGAAAGGCGGCAAAAGGAAAACCAAAACAGAAAACAAAAAGACAACTCTTATCATCAGTCCGTTCCCTGAGCCCAACTGTAGATCCACAGCATCATGTAAATAACAGCTTCCAGGGCTGAGTTTGCTCAGTGTCTCTGTAAGCGGTGGGCGGATGAGATGGAATCGACAGAAGGGGACACGGAAACCGTTACTTTCTCAGCGAGCATACCCTCCTGTCTATTCTCCTCTAGCCTTTCTCCTCTCGGAGCGCTTGTCTCTGCAGTGTGTAGCAGCATCCAGTCATCAGCCTGGAGCAACCTGTTTCCCACTCTCGATTCCCATGCGCAGTGAGTCCTCGGGTCCTGGAGGCTGGATTTCAGAAGCGATTCTTAGATCTGTGCCTCCCTTCCGCAGGCGTCCCCATCCAGCTCCAGCCCCTTTCTGGCCTTGCCTCTCGCTGCCTCCGCTGTGATCTGTGAGCTTTGGTTTTCCATCCCTTCTGGCTCTGTGTGTGTTCTCCTTCTGCAGGACCTTCTCCTCCCCACATTCTGTCTTGAGAAATCCACTCTCTCATCTCCTCACGGCTCATCTTCACTCTACCTCTCACTGCAGACGCCCACAGCCTCCAGGTGGCACCACTGTGCAACTCTGTAAATGACCCCGTGAGGGAGGCCTGAAGTGGGTGAAGGTCGGTTCTAAATCCATGGCCTCTTCTCCCCAGCCTTAGGACTCAACAGGGGTCTTGCACACAGAAGATAATAAATAAATTGATCAGGGCCTCATGATCAGTCAGTAAATTGATCAGTCCACAAATAACTTGGGGGTCCATAGAAATGGGGAATAGAGATAATCAAAAACTAAAACACAGAATGGCTGGAGCAAAAAGGCCTTGCTTCCTTTTCAGTGAAGTGTGTTTAATTTTTAAACTGAAAACAAAAAGGGAATGGGCAAAACAAAGCCCATTGTGACCAGGGATGGGTGGAGAAGGTGAAGAGGAAAACAAGAGATGGCTCACAGAGAAGGCACATTCTCTAGGCCTCCTCAGAGAGTGCCTGATACTGAGAGAGAGGAAAGAAAACTTCTTTCTTATTTCCCTGGCAAATGCTTGCTTTTTCTTTATTTTTTCTTTTTTTTTTTTCCGTAATCCTTTGCCATTTGGAGGACACTCGTTAATCTGCAAAGCAAGCCCCCTTTCCAGGCCATTAGTGCCAGGACGATGTGAAATAGCAGCCATCCTGGGCCATTAGTGCCATGGTCATTTAAAACACCAGCCCGTTCAGGTTATTAGCGAGCCAGGGCAATTTGAGTGAACAACCTGTCCAGGCAATTAATGCCAAGGTAATTTAAAGTGCCACACCATTCGTGGGCCTGTCAATTAGCAAAGAGTCTTCCATTTATACAAATGGGGCATGCAACTGCTTGGGCATATTGGGGTGCCTCCCTTAGATAAAGGAGGGTGTCCGACTTTCCCGTTCTGTGCCTAGGGTTCCTCCCCGACTTCAGGCCAGCTTCTGGACTTCATACCCATCGGCGGAGACAAAGCCACAAATCTTAGTGATACTGGCTTCAGTACCCAGTGGCATCTTGTACAAAGTGTTGGGCTACTGTGAGAGCCTTTTCCACAGCCCTGGAGCACATATTGTAATGCAGATTGCATCCCCACCCCAGAGAGCCAGGGCACCATTCACCAGCTTCTGCAGTGGTCCCACTGAGTGCCAGAGTGTGCCAGCTGTCTGGGTATCACATAGACCAGCCACACTCTTGGCACGCCGGAGGGGGTTGGGTGCCATCTCCCATTTTCTGCAAAATCCAGCCCAGAAGCACAGACGACTCTGTGTTCTGGGTGTTCCTGAAGCGATTAGTGCTGCTGTCACTCAAACGCATCATGACTGAACCTGGGCAAGTTCGAGGAAGGCGCCGGCTTGCGCCAGCTGGCTCATGAGCACTCCTCAATGGTCCTGCCTGTCCCCAAGTGGAGTTTTCAGGTGGCTTTTATCGGTGCTGGCTCCCGGAAACACGGGCCTTCCGGGTCATCTGTGGAATGCGGGACCCGTAAGCTGCAGTGTGAGATGAGGGCTGTCCGCTCAGCGCAAGGCAGAAAGCATCAATCAACTTTATGAGGAACTCTGACCTTCGTGGGCGAGCCAAAACAACCTCACAGACCCTAAAATATTCTTATATTGCTCATTATCATTCTGATAACCATTCAGCACGTACAAAGCCTGTCTGATGAAACACATCCTGTACAGTCTTTTCCGAGTTGCCTTGATTAATCAATTCTGTTCAACGGTGGAGTTTAATCCGTTAATTTAAAAACCTTTGTCAAACACATGTTCAGAAAACAGCACTAGGAGCCTTGCACCGGCATTAAATAGGAAAGCCCTCTGTCTCTAAGAATTTACAAGCTCACTCTATTTCTCTGTCAAATCCCTTTGTGGTGCTAATCACAAATTCAATAAATTCCACCAGTTTCAGAAGAAAGGTGTTCAAAGGGGGCATCAGGATTCACGAAGGAATGACAAGAATTTAAGTCGGGGATTAGGACAGAGAATGAGCTGGACAAAGAGTCAAATATGAGGTAGAGAAAACTGAATTTTCTAGGATGTACTGAGAACCCAGGTCTTGCGGCTCCAGTCCAGGGTGACTATGGCATTCCAGATTGCTACGGTGAGAAGGAACAGCTGCTGACATTTCCAGGCCATCAGTAGAGAAACCAAAGCAAACCAGTAATGTTTGGCTTTCAGTGATATAGATAGATATAGATATAGATACAGATATAGATATAGATATAGATAATGTAGGATAGAGAGAGCTTTGATAAGTATTCACCCGGAGGTGGTAATTTTTTAAGTGTGCGCGCGTGTGTGTATGTGTTCACATGCACACATGTTTGCGTGTCATTAGGCACACTTGTATGGAGGTGAAAGGGAAACCTTATGTGTTTACCTTCACCTTATAGGAGACAGAGCATCATGTTCACTGCTGCCAGGCTGCATGGTTCCCGAATTCCCAGGGCTTCACCCGCCTTCACCTTCCACATCACTACGGGAGTGCCAGGATTACAGATGTGTGGTGTGTGGCTGCCTCTATTTGGGTTCTGAGAATCCAAACTCAGGTCCTCACAATTTTGCAGCAAGAGCTTTGCCACCTGGACCATCTCCTTAGTCCAATGAGGAGAAGGTAAGCAGTAAGGACTGTGTTTTTATGACAATACCTAAGTCCTGAAGATCTCTGCCCTCATAACGCTTAACTACTCTTTGCTAAATCCTTCAAGGCCAAATCCAGTATCATCCCTTCCCAGACAAATTCTTCTGCTCTCTCCTAGAAGCCCAAACTAACTCCTAATTTCCTTATGGCAGTTATTTATTTACGTGTGGTATAGAACCACTAAATTCTACCAATAGTCTAATATTCTCAAGAATCCACATTTCCCACATTGTCCCTTTAAGAATTTTTTTCTTTTCTTTTAAATATATATTAATTTATTTACTTTACATCCCAAGGATATCTCCTCCCTTTCCTCCCTTTCTCCTTCCCCTCTCCCTTCGCCCCCCAAAAGAGAAGCACCCTCCACTCATATTAACCTTCCCCAGCATATCAAATCACATCAGGACTGAGCATAGCTGCACCCTTTGAGGCTAGGTAAGGTAGCGCTGCCTGGGGGAGGTGATCCATAAGTAGGTAATACAGTCCATGTTAGAGACAGCCCCGACAGCCCCTCCACTCGTCAGGCACCTCATATGAAGACCAGGTCTCCCATTGGCTACATGTGTGCAGGGGCCCTAGGTCTAGACCATATATGCTCCCTGGCTGATGTCTCATTCTTTGAAAGCCCCCATGGGACTGGTTTAGTTGTCTCTGTTGGTCTTCTTGTGAGGTTCCTATCCCCTCCAGGTCCTTTCATCCTTCCTAACACTTCTTCAGGACCCCCAGAGTTCCACCAATGATGTTTACTCCTATTTATTTGTGCACACATGGGTCACAGCACAGCTGCAGAGGTGAGAATACAGCTTAAAAAGACTGATTCTTTCCTCTTGCCACTCGGGTCCTGGTTTTCAGGTTTGGCAGCAAGCTCCTTTACTGGCTGAGCTGTCTCACTAGCCCCCAGACTGATTTTTAGGTAAATATAACAAAACCCAGTTAAGATGTGTCTTGGTTTCCTATTTAGATTCTGTGAAGTACAACTGTGGTTATTTATGACCATGGTTCCACTTTTAATTATAGCTTCCATAAGGCCTATTGTAGATATTTTAAATCTTTTATTATATCATAATATTCCTAGCATATTTCTCTATACATATATAGTTAAGGGACTTTTATAATATTGAATTGAATCTGCTTCCTGTAACTTGTATACTAAATACATTAAAACTCACCAGGGTACGGGCAGGAGGTGGCTTCATTTCTCTTCAACCACTGCTTCCTAATGCCTTTGGACAAATATCCCTTTACTGTGTCTTTGTGGATTCTCTGATTAAATATCTTCAAAGGCATTTTCATTGACAGGAAAATTCCCATTTCGATAGTTAAGATTCACTTTCAGTTATTAAAAAATCCAGGGTAGTCACGCTTATATTTTCAACCTCAAGTTCAATTAGAAACTCCTCCCATGTGCTCTAGGCTCAAGCCTAACCCATGGATGGGGAATCTGCAATGGGCTTGAAGTGCGTTAGTCCAATTCAAATGGACAGAGATATGACTTGGGTACTTTGTATATGTTTGGTTCTATTGACTTCATGAAAACAAAACAAACAAAAAACAAGGTAAAGGTTTGGTTTAAACTATCGTGAACTGTCAAATTCTTCATGCGCTTACGATGTTCTGGCAATGAGAGAAAACTTTAAGACTTTAATGAAGCAGGCATCAAATCCAAATATTATTGCAGCACAGAGCTGAAGTACCCTTTGCAGGGAAAAGGCTAATAAAAATTTGCTTTGCGTTCTGAATTTGGAATTAGCATCTGACTATCCCCTTGGAATTATAACTCTTGCATTGTTACACACTAAATAGCTACACTTGTCTTGTTAATAAAATCATAGTAATTGAGTAGCATTTTCATTAAGACAGGAGTATGGTTCATTTTGGAGACAGATAAAAAAAGCAACCTGGAAATGCCACAGGAGTTCTGCTCTTCCGTTCAGGTGGCAGAGGATCCATATTAATGGGAAGGTGTTTTGAACAAACACAGCAGCAAGCCACACACTGTTGCCCTCTCTTGGGGTCAGCACTGTGTGTCTCTGCTTTGGAGATTATCTGGTATTCGTCTGTCTCTGGACTGCCTCATTAGCCAGCGGAGTGGCTGTACACATCTCCAGTAGAGACATACACAGTGGTTTAGAACTGCCTCAGATCTGCAGATCACGGAGTGGTGGAAGTGGGCAGAGAATCACTAAAGATGTCACTCCTCCACACTGAGAATGAAAGACTCAGCACACAGCACTCCAAGCCAACCAGCTAGCAGCACATCCTCCACAGTGCAAGAAAGCCTGGACATAGAATGCAGAGAGCCCGGGTTTCGAAATGGGTTCTCACTCTCTGAAAAGGTGCAGGAGAACGGTCCCATTCTGGAAAAAAAATCATCAGGAGGTGACACAGCCTCATAGACTGCATTTATGAAAATCATTTTCAGAGTGTATGCACACTTGCTATACATTCTCTAGACACAGGGTCTTAAAGGGGGTGACTGTGGTTGCTAAGGAAGACAGCAGAGTATCTTGCCGAGCTCTGTACAGCTGAACATCAGGTGATCGCTGCTCTAAAGAGAAGAGAAGGCTGAGGGGAAAGTATCCCTTTCAACTCAAGGTAAGAGTCCTCTGCTTAGCATAGACTGAAGCTAGGGAGGCTGAGAGGGAGCTGGATGCTAAGCAGCTGGTGTTTTTATAAAGACCTAAATACTTCTCCGGGTCTCCTGTGCCATCCTCATTTGGAGATGCTTGCTGATCAAGGTGTCGAACACAGCATTGAGTAGAGGGGGCATTTCAAACAACTGTAAGCTCCTGTGCTTACACCTCAGAATTCCAAAATTTCCGCTGTTTCTTTACAAAGCATTTATTTACTGTCATAATCGCCGTTGCCTGACAAGGGTAGGTGTATTGATTATTACAGACTCAAATTCTGAGATTAATGTCCAGACATATGCTTGGGTAGGAGAAAGGGAGAGAGGGAGGACTTGGCTCTAAGTATGAGTGGGGTGGGTCTATGACAGAGGGCTCAGTTTCTCCCCGTGGGCACTCTTGTCTGGAAGACCCGTTCAAGAATTCTGAATCAAAGGGATCTTTCATCCCTTGTCCTACACCGATTTCCTCTCTTCAGGGCAGAGGTGTAACCATTGCTGAAGTGTTTTCCATCAGCTGAAGACAGTTCCTAGAGAGAAGCAGAGCTGTGAATTAAGGACCGGCAGTGACCTGCCTGTCTACAGGTGGTCTCTGAGGCTCTACTTAGGATGTTCAAGGATTCTGATTTCCTCCCCTTCTGCATAGAGGCTTGGAGCTCAGGGAGGAGTCAGGCACGAACTTCAGCATATGTCTTAGAAGAAACTTAGGTGCAATGGTATGGAGTCCAGAGGCATTTAACTAGGGCAATTCACAAAACTGAGAGATGCTCTTGAAGCCTACAAACCATGCAGAGAAAGGACTTTGCTTCACTTGTCATAGATCGGGAATGACATTAAAGGAAAGAGGTCTCAGGAAGGGTCAGATAAGCTGGGGAAAGCTTGGGGACAGCACATCTGTGGGTTTACTGGTTGAGGTATTTGGCTGGGCTTTTAAACCAACGACGGTCCTGGGGTCCACTGAGACCAAGAACATCTCAATTGGGACTATGCACTCACATTATCTTTGAATAATGTGCTGAGAGTTTGGGGATCCCTGTCATAGTCCATTCATGTTAGCCTTATTAATTATGCAATTACAGGAGAAGACCTATCTAATTAACTTCCTAAGGACTGGTGAAAAGCAAGATGCCTTACAGGGAAGGAGCAACAGACTAGGTTGTCTGTCTTAAGAACAAATGATTCAGGTAGAAGCAGAAATGCAAACAGAGCATGGAGAAGAGATTTGGAAAGTACTGTTTACAGGAGAATGCTCAGGGATCTGAACTACAGCTCACCAATTTCCTACCACTATGCTTTAGACAAGAACCATGAAAAGGTTGGAGATTAGCTTTCAACACTAGAAGCATCTTCCATTCCTCTTGTATGTAAGGAAAGGATATTTCTAAATTCTCTTGGTTTTGTGAAGATATGGAAGCTTTTAAAGTCTAAATTACCTAGCTCCAACTGGAAGCTTCCTACCTAACCAGGTACAAAGTTTCTTTCACTTGTCCTGAAAGAACACACACACACACACACACACACACACACACACACGCACATGCACACGCACACCATACCACACACATACACACAGACCACACACAACATATACATACACACATACACACATCTTCATAACACACCACACACACACACACACCCTACACACACTCACACAATTGGCAACTATGCAGGTCTTCTAAGTAGGCAATGACGAAAAATGAATTCAAAATCAGATGTGTAATGAATGCCTCCAAGGGGTTTCTGGCAGTGCTCTCCTGTGTCGCATAGCGTGACTTCACTGCAGCCTCTGTTCTGAGCACACAGTGGGACCACTTTGCACATGTGTGCTGGTACTCCAGATATTGCCAACACTGCTGAAAACATCTAGGCCCAGACCTGAGATGTGGTGTGTTATGACCTGTAATATTTTAGCTGCAGGTACAAAGTGTCTCGCTCTTGTAGAAACAGTGGTTTGTCTGAGGGGCATTTCAGAGGCCCCTACCACTCTTCCAGCTGAGTGCTAAGCACATAAACCTTTGGATAGACCACATTGGAGGGTTAGGTTTTTTATGTTGATGCTTGTTTTGCTGACTTGCATTTCATTAAAAGGGCAATTAAATGAATTTTGGTTTGGGACCAGGACAGCACGTCCAGCCATTTTTGTGATGGTCCTAAACATAGTTCTGTCATTTTGTGCTGTATATTTACATGAACCGGTTCTCTCAGCAATGATGAGAGGTTGGTCAACTCTTAAAAATGTGATAGATGCCCTCCCTACATACTGCAATTCGAAATATTCATCCAAGACTTATATTTTTATACAAAACAAACAGTATATCATCTCATTACTATGCAAATTTCCTTACATTTTTCATAGACAATAAAATTAAATATATATAATAATTGTCTGAGAATGTTTTATTCATTGTTTATTATTAGCACATGCTTTGTTTGTGCAGTGTTTGATAAAGCTATATGCCTAGGGTCACATAACACTTTACTGGGTGGGAGACGCTCAGCACTTGAGATGACCGCTCTTTCAGAGCGCTCAGGTTCAGCTCCCCAGTCCTCACATTACTGGCTAAGAGCAGAAGTAACCCCATTTCCAGGGATTCAATTCCTTCTTCTGGCCTCTGCGGATACCTGCACACACCTGGTGCACATAAACTCACACACACACACACACACACACACACACACACACACACACACACAATTTTAAAAATATCTTCTTAAAAGTACCAAGCGAGAAGTCATGAAGAGCGGAAAGAGTATAAGAAACCCGTATGTAACTCGTGGAACCACCGATGGCCGCCAGGCCCGAGTCTGCGTAGTCTGTGTTCATTCTGCCTGTTCTCTTTGGAAAGGTACAGGCGTACTCAAGATGAACTACGGCCACCGAGTTCACCAGGGCTTTAGAGCTGTGGGTCTCCCTCAGAAAATGGAAGCCTGGGGTTCAGATGTGTGTGGGTTGAGGAGGGTTGAGGGGAAGCAGAAGAGGAACACACGCCTTTGGTAACTGGACAACAAGCTTCTTGGCAGGGCTCTCGGAGCTCAGTGTGGAGCTGGTTAAATGAAGTCTTGGCTCATACAGCTAACACATGGAAGAGCCATCTTTAGACTCCCCCCTCACACACACACACACACACACCTCGACCATAGGGTGGGACGAGGTTGTTTTCTGCCTTTTGTTTCACAGAGCTGCAGCCTGGGCCTCCACCAGGTGGGTCACGCAGAGGAGGACAGAGCCCAGCCCGCTGCTCTCTCTAGCTAAACTCTGTCCTTTGGGTCTAAGAAAATTGCTATGCTTAGAATCTCAACCTCCTCACACAACTTCTGCTAGATACTTTTTTTTTTTTCAAATCTGAAACATTCTCAGGAGCATGGTTCTGTCAGTTTCAAGCTCTCTGACCAGTAAGCTCAGGAGCGCAGACCCAGTCCAGGGACCATCAGGGAACAGAGAGGGGATCAATGTCCTCACCCCACAGCTAAAGTGCCTTTGCAGAAGCTACAGTCTCCCTGGACGCTGTTATTTTACCCTGTTCTTTTGTTGCTTGCAGCGATTGCATCTCGGAACATCTTTATTTCGGCAGATTGTCTTTGCCTGGCTTTTGTACTGTTAAAATGTCCGCCGAGGCACTTTCCCATAAACCATATGGATGGCCTGCTGAAAGGGACACTAGCAGCTCCACATGCGGCAGGTCGGAGAGATGCTCAGTCTTAAGTAACTGATTCCCTGGCTCTCATTATCCTTACCGTGATTTATGGCATCCTAGAGACGACCTAGATCTCAAGGAGCCCGTCCTTTCTCTCCCCAAAGCCCTCAGGGAGAAATCCCTCTCTGAAGTCTGAGATCTTGGAGTGGACCAAGACGCTGACAATCATGGTTGTAACACCTGGTGTCACTAACACACGTGGCTGAGAGGACCATGTTTTCTTTAGTGCCTGTGGATGTAAGGGTTAGAGTGCATAGAGAAAGGATGGAAAGTTATGTGGGAACTGATAAATGGGCACATCTTGGAAGTATTCATAATAGTTACAAAGACTAGCATTGTTACATACTTATGGGAAAGAGCAGTCTTGAATGTGGATTAAACAAGAGAGTGGAGGCCAAGGAGGGCAGAGACCATTCCTAGGTTCCTACCTAGATACAGTAGAAATGCCATGCGAATACTGAGAGAATGATGATGTAGAAAGTTTATACATGTTAAGTGTCCTCATAGCCCCCCTGGGCCTGCTGCATTTTTAATTTGCCTTTGATTGACTCTGGTGATGGGAGGGTCCCCAGATACAGAGGATGGACTGTGCTCTTGTGTTCCGGGGAGAGCTTCCAGCAGAACCCTGACTTGAAAAACATTCTGCTTCCTACTTATCACACTTTGGCATATTGATTCTAAAGCTCTAGCTGAAATTTTCTATCTACTTCCCAGAAGTAACAATTCTTTCCTTCAGATTTTTGTTTATTTGTTTTGAGACAGGGTTTCTCTGTGTAGCCTCAAGTGTCCTGGACTCACTTTGTAGACCAGGCTGGCCTTGAACTCACAGAGATCATCTCTCTCTGCCTCCCAGAGTCCTGGGATCACAGGCATGCACCACCACACCCGGGCAGATTTTTAATTTTGATCATGTGTGTGCATGTGTGCTGTTGGGGGTGTGCCGCTGTCTTAATTGTGGGTACTATTGCTGTGGTAAGGCATCATAACCAAGAACAACTTGGAGAGCAAAGGGCTTATTTGGGGTTCCACATCACTGTTCATCCCTGGAGGAAGTCAGGACAACTCAAGCAGGGCAGGGACAGGAGCTGAGGCAGGGGTCATAGCAGAGTGCTGCTTACTGGCTTGCTCCTCGTGGCTTTCTCAACCTTCTTTCTTATAGAACCCAGGACCACCAGCCCAGGGCTGGCCCCACCCACCATGCACTGCCCTCCCTCCATCAAACACTAATTAAGAAAATGCCTTATGGGGATTTTATGGAAGTATTTTTTTCAATTGAGATTCCCTCTTCTCTGATGACTCTAGCTTGTGTCAGATTAACATAAAACAAGCCAGCACAGCCCACACACAGAAAAGGGCATCAGATACCCTGGAGCTGGGGTTACAGGTTATACTCTGAGCCACGTGACATGGGAGCAAGGAACTGAACTGAGGTCCTCTAAGAGTTGTATGAGCTCTAAAGTGTTGAGCCATCATCCCTCCAGCCCCAGAGCGGTGGTTCTGCATGCCCTTTCTCCAACCTTGCTCTTGCTCTCATTCTTGTTGTCTCCTAAATTTCTTCTACATACTCTTCTTGCTCTTTTCTATGAGGTGGTTATAGCAAAGCACATGAGGGTTGTTCTTGTGGTCAAATGGCCCCAATTTGTTGTGCCTTTTCCTTGCTAGATGTCCGAGAGGAAGTGGTCCAGATTCTTAGGCTTGATTTTCTTCATTCACTAGATGGGATAGTTCATGCCCCCACCTACTTATACCTTCGTTAGTCTAAGCAGTTTTGGGGAGAGGGAGCAGGATAATCTTTGTGATGTTCTGCAGATGCAAAGCATGCTGTACACATTAGGTATTCCATTATCTCTTGCCCTTATTCTTCCATGTATTTTATTTCAAAGAGCATGCTTGAGGATTCTAGACAAATAGACTAAGATAGGACAGAAAGCAGAAAGTTCACCAGAAAGATTTGCTTAGGGTTTCAGTAGACCCAGCTCACCGGAGGGCTGAGCCCAACTAAGGCTCTTTCAGAAACTGGGTCAAGCTATGTACATTTATTTATGTAGCATCTCTTTATGCATTTATTTGTACTCAGGAGCCTCTTGTGTCCCTTCTATTTTAAAATATTAATTTAGCTGAGTTCATAATCCCTCTTGTGACATGAGAGAGATATAATAAAGAAAAGAGAGAAGGAAGATGAGTGAGGAAGAAGGAAAAGAGTGCCCTGGTCATTTGGCCACAAGCAGAAAAGGAAGAGAGAGAAAGGGGGTGGAACATGGGAGGCTTTGGTGGGTTTTCAGCCCATAATGGAAAGGAAGGCCCCAGCCTCCTATGAAAGTAGACTATGGAAGCGTTGCCAAAGGCTGTTTGGTTTGTGAAATAGGTCAGATATTTAAAAGCTAAAGATTATACCCGTCGCCAAGTCTAGATTTAAAAATACCTGGAGACTATATTTTATTTTAGATGACCAAGAACTTAGCTGAAAGCAGGCTGTGATTCTTTTTAGAGCTGTCCAAGGCAACCTAAACTCCGAGGCTGTTGGCACCTCTGTTAGTTCTGTGTATGCTCGCTGTGACAAATGCTCAACTACTCCAGCGAGGTTTATTTTGGCTCATGATCCCAGAGGGCTCAGTTGACTATGAGTACAGCATGATGAGACAGCTCCGTGGCAGGGAGGCAGGTGGGGATGCTCGTCACACATCAGCTGGACCAAGAAGGAGAAAGTCCAGAACCTGCAAGGTATGCCTGCATTGTTCAACTTCTGGTTGGTTACATGTTCCAAAGTTCCTATAAACTCTCAAAACATCATTGACTGCAGCTAAAGATCAAGCACCCAAAAGGAGTCCATACGATCTATAACAGGTTTGAGTAATATTGATAATAATAATATAATATAATATATTATAATATAATATAATATAATATAATATAATATAATATAATATAATATAATATAATATAATATAATATAATATAATGTCCTCCTGCAAGGATTTGCAAGATCTTTTCTTCAATGAATGGTCCAGAACCATGGAAAAGAGTGAGCAATGCAATACACATATGGCTGTGTGGAAAGGGCTATTGTGTAACTGGGCAAGTCATAGTAAATTAAAGAGAGTGTATTAGACTACGTTAGTTTTTTTTTTTTCATTGCTGAGAGAATGCCTGACAAAGGTAACATGAAGAAGGACATGTTTCTTTTGGCTCATAGCTCGAGGGTGCTATCCATCATGACAGAAGCACGAGGCTGCTGGTCACACTGATTCTATGTATCCAGCCAGCAGAGTCATAGGCAACGATGTTAGGTTGCTTCCTCTTTTAGTTCACTCTGAGACTCCAGCTCGCTCCATTCGGGATGAGTTCTCTCTTACCTATCTGGACGCATTCTCATAGATACAGTCGGGTGTGCATTTCTGTGGTGATTCTAAATCCTGGCAAGTTGGCAATGAAGTTGAACCATCACAAAGAGATAAGCTCCGGGTGGGCGTGGCATATCTAAGCACGATTCAGTTGGTAGCTATGAATGTACTAGGTTAGCGTCTGTTTTTTCTAGACTGCTGAGACTTACCATCCATCTTCAAGGAGCCTTCTGCTGAGACACACCATATCGTTTCCCTCTCCTAGAAGCTTCCATAGGCATGAAAGTGGATTATCTTGAGGGAAAGCTCACAAGGCCATGGTCATCCATGACTTTTCTGTGAAGTTCCTTCACGTGGTATTCAGGAGCAAGAGCACAGAATTCCCGAGTTCAAGTCCCAGGTCTGCCATTCAAGTTGCCAGTCTTTGGGAGAGCCACTGCGTATCTCAGAGCCTGATTTCCTCCATCTTTAAAGTGAGTGTTCAGTATGTGTTTCAGTGGTAGCAACCCAAATTTGCCTCTGCTGCTCTGCTAATGGTTACAGGGTAGAAAATGCCTTTTACTGTGACCTGTTCTGTTAGTCAGTGATGATAATGATGGTCTCACTACCCTTTTCATTGTTGTTGTGAGGGAGTCTCAAGAGGAAATAATTTTTAAGGGCTGAGTAAACCCATCATTTCTAGATGTTAGAATGCTATTGCTGGCCCAAGAGTCTCATGGAAAGGATTGATTGAGCTATGTTGAATGATAAAGTAGAACTTCACATACAAATGTTACTGTATGTTACTAATTCTGTAGAGGTATATATTATCTGCCAATCAACTGTGTGTCATTTATCTTTGGACATCTATCAATCATCTACTACCTATTTATCTCTCATCCATCTAGCTATAATCTATCGTCTATATTTGTTATCTATTTATCCAGCCACCTGGTACTTATTTATTTATATCATTTATTTATATCACCCAGTACTTATTTATTTATATCATTGTCACAATAATATGCACATACACTATTGGATGCTATTCTTCAAGGGCGGAGGGGAGTCATGTCTGTCTCTCACTGTTAGCAATCTCTGTTCGATGAGCACAGAGCTGTACCACTCCTCCTGCAGCAGATGCTGACAAAGTTCTCTTGCCCTAGAGAATCTGGTGCCCATCATCTCTGATATCACTCTTTCCATCTGAAATTCCTCGCATGACAATGGCTTCACAATTTTTGTTACTGAGATTAAGTGTTTATACCATGCAATATGTCCAATTCAATGTCCATTTTAATATATGCATATAGCTATGTAGCTGTCACCACTATCTTCAGAACATTTCTAACTTTCCCTAGAGACCCCTTACACTTATTTATTATCATTCTCTCACTTGTCGCTGCTCTACTTTGTCTCTATGGATTTGTCTATTTGGGGCATTTCAAGCCAGTGGAATAATATAACATGCTCTTGTGTACCTCTTTTTTTTTAAATTAGCATTATGGTCACAAAGCTTATCCACATTGAGATGTGCACCTGAGCTTCAATCTTGTTCTTCAGCCTAGTAATGTTCCACTGTATGGATATACCACATGTTTTTATCCGTTCATCAGCAGATGAACACCAGGTTAACTCCTCCTCAGGGCTATCTGCATAATTCTTCAGTGAATATCTACAGTCTTATGTAGATATGTGTTCTCAGTTCTTTGAAATTTATCCCTAGGAGTAGAATCGCTGCCTCACAAAATATTTCTAATATTTTGCAGGTATTTTGATACTTTGTTTTGGGTCACTTTTTCCCCTCTGTTTTTATTTATCTGGGACAGTTGGTTTTCACTTTGATGCAGAGGTAAGAATCTTGTCATTAACTGACATGTCTTGCTGTGCCTGTGGACCAGCTGACTGTAAATTGGGCACATGGAGTCACTGAACTATGGGAGTTACCTTCTGCAGGCAGAGCCATCGATTGCAGCTAGGGCTATTCCTAAGTATTGAGAGCAGCACAGACAGAGATAGTCATCTCATTCCCCACCGCTTACTGTTACCGCATTTGTTTCTAGCAAGTCTGCAAAGAATCGTCTTAAAGCTGGTTCAGTGAGCCATGGCTCCTCCGGGGCAGAGCTCAGTGGAAAGCCTGTATATGGCCTCAGTCTGCAGGGCAAGGCTAGAGATGTCTGCTTCTGCAAAAAACTGCTCTGGAGGTTTCTTTCTCATCACTGCAATAATGGAGGAAAACAGAAGTGGGTCCAATGGGCTGTGCTGACCGTCAGAATGCTTCTCGGTTGTCAGCAAGTCTAGGCCTGTGCTGGGGAATCATAACATCTGATGTCCAGATAAAAGGTTCCAATCAATGAGGGGAAACTTGTCTAGGCAATGGAAAGTCTTTTGCTGTGTCTGACACAGGCTGGAATGCACAGTCATAAAGGAAAGAACAAAACTGTGCTTGCCAATTCCCCGAAAGGGCCCTTTCCAGCATCGACATTCCTGGAGCTGGGGGCTGGGGACCACAGATGTCATCAAATAGGTTATTAATGTTTCAAAGACCACAGAATCATAAAGGTAAACATGGAGAGTAGCTATTAAGCCTTCTAATCCTTCAATTGCCATCACCTGCCTCTTTCTCCTTCCCCTCTACCCAAGCAGGTAGGTTGTCAGGTCTGGTTTGAAACAATGCCCAGTGACTGAGCTTCCCTCCTCTGCGGCAGGTGTCTCTGGTGAGATTTGACAGGAAGTTGGCCAGAGCGGTTCCTCCATCAGTAACATGAGAGGCGGAAGTGAGGGTATTTGGTGTGAAGCTCAATAGCAAGGCAGTACATGCTGGGGGCAGAGCAGCTGGAATCTTCAGCTTCAAAGACATTGTTAGTGGCAGGCGGCAAGGTGCCACGTCTTTTATTTATTTCGGAGCTGCATCTGCTCCTGCTTGGAGACAACTCTTGTAGGTGTCTACCCCCCGGGTTTGATGTAACCCGTGCCTGGTGGTTCTCTTTGTGTTTTCTAGCTTGAGTAAGAGTCTGAAAAGCCCACCATTAGCCACTCTTTCCCTGGGTGAAGATATGATTCTCTATCAGAATGAAAATACTCCAGAGGAAACAAATGCATTATAGCTGCCCGTCATCTGCCTCCAGTTTTTTCTATGCACCAGGCTCTTTCCAGACAACAGTTCCTGAGCACAAAGTTCAATGGAGCTAGGGTGGGAGCGGAGTGGTGAGGTGGAGAGGAAAACTGAGTCTTCTAGCAGACTGCAATCTCTCCTGAGCTCCCACCTCTGGGCAGCAGAAGGTACTCGCTGAAGAGGTGCTCCCCCACACAACCCCTGCTGGGAAGGGCAAGTTCATGCTCACCTTTGGCATAATATCCACTCCAGCCAATTCTGCAGTCAGTTCTCAGCCCCCACAATTCATGCCCGCTCCAGCCAGCTGGTCCAAGATGTGCCCCGAGGTGAGCATCAGGGCTGACTCTGCATCCAGCTCTCCTGACCCGCTGCCCTCTGCCTGTGAGGAATGGTGCACATCCATCAAAACAAGCCCGTGCCTCCATTTCATTTCGAATCTTCATCAAATTTCCAAACCCCTCCACAGTGATGAACCTGTAGCAGGAGTCAGGGTCCGCAGACAATCAAAAGGCACAGGGTGATACTTTATCCAAACAAACAGACAAGGATCTCTCACGCCTTGTGCATTTATGGCCAGAAACTGTAAATAGTTACTTTACAGGCAAATGGAGCTCAGAGGATGTCATTAAGGTAAGGACCCAGTGCTGTAAAAAAGCATCGTCGCTTATGCAGATACACTTTCTGTGTCTATAATGCTCCTGAAAGGTGGTGATTTCTCAGCGGGTGGCCGCAGAGACACTGTAAGGGAGGAAGGGTCAGGCAGAGAGGTTTGGTACTGGAGATGAACGGAGTTGGGGGATCAGCAAATCCGTAAGAAAGAAGGAAAAGAACCCCCCACCAGAGCCTTCAGAAAGGAACACAGGCCCTGCTGACATCTTGATTTTTAGCCAAGTGAGACTCATATTAGATTTTTTTGACCAAATAACTGTAAGCCGGGACATCTGTTGTTGCCTGAAACCACTGAGTTTCGGCAGTGATAAGAAAACTAACATTCGTAAGAATGAAACGAGCGAGTCCTCCACGTTGCTCACTCTATCCTCCTTGCTCACTTCCAGTGAAGACTCTCATCACTTCCTC
Source organism: Meriones unguiculatus (assembly GCF_030254825.1). Classification (NCBI taxonomy): domain Eukaryota; kingdom Metazoa; phylum Chordata; class Mammalia; order Rodentia; family Muridae; genus Meriones; species Meriones unguiculatus. The sequence goes on along the minus strand of NC_083350.1, from coordinate 73,442,392 downwards.
TTACATGCGCATTCCCACTTAGCTCTCCATCAGCTCACCTGCCCCCAAACGTTTCCACTCTGCCCTTTGAGGTTTCTCTTATTTTAATTATGCACGAGTGCATGCGTCTGTACATTTGAGTGTAGGCGCTGGCAGGAGCCGAGGGCACCGGGATTCCCGAGCTGGAGACGATGCCTTTGCAACACTTACGTTAGGCCCTGGGAACTGAACTCAAGTCCTGACCAGTGACTGACACTCCAGCTCCCACTCTGCCCTTTGAAAGCTAACTTAATAAGTAATGATAGCTTTTGTGTTTTGAACACTTGTTAAAGCATTATTTTGCTTATGAGCTTGCTTGCTTTTCATTCATGCTAGAACACTTGAGTTTACCTATGTGGAAACTCGGGCTTAGAGAGGTAAGGTGACTCTCTTGGAGCAGTGCAGCAGGGCATGGTGGAGGGGCATCTGGGCAGAGTTCTACAGCCTACGCTGTTGGTCTCGATTGCTGTGCTCCCCTCCCGGACTTGCTTCATACTTGTGGCATGAAGGCCTATTAGATGGAAAGAGGATCCTGTGGTTTATTCTGGGGCTCTAATTTTCTATTTTCTGATTGCTGTCTGGTGAGGCCAGGTCACCCTTGGGCTTCTAATTTGCAGGCTCTTCTCATCTTTGACACCTGTTATCCACGAGGGGCTTTTGTGTCTCTGCAGCAGAAGCTCTGGTCTTCCTGCTTTGCAATTCATTCCTCTGGAATTTTGTAAAGCTGTTACTCAGTCTACCCAAGGCAGATCCACTTCTGAAATATCAGCCCTTGCCTGGTTTCCTCTCTGCTTCCAGCTCTTTTCATGCTCCGTCAATGTGCGCTATTCCTAAAGGCCTTCCATCTCTCCGTTCTTTCTTCTTTTAAATCTCTTGGCCCCATCTTGGCCCTCCTAGAGGTGTGTTAAATATATGTTTTCTCAGTGCAAATGGCCAAGCACAGAAACTCAGCCTGTGATGTGGTGGATGAGGTCTGTGTTGCCCAGGAAGAGCCAGGCCTCAGAATCCTGCTGGGCAGCACCTGGACCACTGACAGACATTCACCCTGTAGCTCTGGGTACCACCTCTTCTGATTTCACCCTTCTGCCCCCTGCATTCCTCAGCTCTCCATCACTCTACCAAATGCCTGAGATAAACAAAAAAGAGAAAGGTCTGTTTCAGCTCAGGGTTCCAAGGTCCAGTTGGTAGTTGCTTGGCCCTGCTGCTTCTATGGCAAAGCAGAGTATTATGGCAGAAGTGCAGGGAAGGAAAAGCTGCTCATCGCATGGCATCCAGAAAGTAGAAAAGAAAGGAAGGGGCCATGGTTTCAAAGTTCTCTTCAAGGGCAGGCTTTCTCCCATTATGTCCAGCTCCTAAAGGTTCCACCACTAAACAACAGTAACACATTTAGAGGTATTCGGGGGACATTTAAGAACCAAACTATAATACTGCTAATCCCTGAAAATAAACTCAAATATGCATAAATCCAATAACCTTCCTTCAACATGGAGTGTTGGATGCTGATCCTAATATGAGAAAAACCAAGAATCTTTTAAGCAGCTTACGCCTATAATCCCAGCATGCAGGAGGCTGCACCAGGCCGAGTGCCATGAGTCCAAGGCCAAGCTGGGTCACATGGCATGTTCAGGACTCCCTCAGTTTCAGAGTGAGATACAGCCACAAAACAATCTCAAACACAAACCAATCACAACCACAACAGCAATGGCAATAAAAGCTCAAAACAAAGCAACAAATGAAAATCAGGAATCTGTTTCTTTGTCTCTTCACCTATCCTGCATGACAGTGTGTGTGAGAGAGAGACACAGAGAGAAAGAGACAGACAGACAAGGAGAGTCAGAGAGAGGGAGGAGAGGCAGGGAGAAGTAGAGAGAGAGGGAGAGAGATAGTTATAGTTATGCTTTCTGGATATAAAGTCTTTATGTAGCCTAGGTTTGCCTCGGATTCGTTATGTAGTTAGGTGGGTGTCACAGATCCCATCTAGTTTAAACTCCTGGAGAAGGATTCTGAAAGTCTGTGCTTGCATTAGCTTCTTCGTTTGCCAGGACTACAGGCGCCACTGTGTGCCCAAAACATGGCTGCTCCCACATAACTCACACATCCACATGACAGAACCACATTGGAAGCTGTATTCTGAGCAGCCCAGGCAACATCAAGGTTGCTGTGTGTCCAGGGGGAGCTTCCTGGAGAGGCAGGAAAGGCCTACTTGCAGAGTTCATTTTCCAGAGCCCGTGGGGTCTTGGATGGATCTAAACAAGCTTGTTATTCATCTGTCAGTCAGTTCTCTGTCACGTAGGTCAATCTTGAACCTCCCCACCATCTTTCGTATTTCCATCACATGCTAGTCTCTGGCGAAGTAGTAGCCACTGGACACAGATTTCTTCAACTCATTTCCTCCAGCCAGAATCCTATCTATAGCCCAACGTCAGTCTGATGAGACTTCTCTTCCTTCCTGCGCTACTAAGCCTTCAGCTATGACACACCCTCTGGCTCTTTGTCTTTCCATTGCTCGGGATCAGGATCCTACTCAGGACTGCAAGTGTTTTGAGAGCAAGCCCTCTTCATATAAGTCATGTCCCCAGCTCTTTTCCGCCACAGAGAAAGAAACGTGAAAGTGTTTATGCTGTGTATACATGGTTCTTCCTCCTCATGTCTCCTTTCGTAGCCAGACTTCTGTCTTCATAATTTAACTCCCTAACCCTGAGTTCAGCTTCTGCCTGCTCTGACCCTCCCTCCACCGGTTCCTGACAACTCCTCCAACGGAGATCACCGGTGAGCGAAACACCAAACCTAATGCGTGATTTCCAGCCTTCACCTCAGCGCTACTCCCTGCTGCATTTGATGTGCTCTTCCATACGCGTCCCAAATCATTCCTTTTCCTCTTGTCCTGGTGGCCACGTCAAGCTCCCTGTTAATGCTCCTGAAGTGTCTTAATAGCTCCCTCCATGGCATCCCTGCCTTGCATTTTACTCATGCCTTCCTTCCTTTATTATATTTTTCTAAAACAAGACAATCAAGCTACCCTTCCATTTAACATCTTTCCATTGCTTCCTATAACTTTACCTAGAGGAATTCTAGACCCTCAGCATGGCACATACAACTTTAGGTATGTCCTTTCTCCCTGCCCAGTCATGTCTTCTTCTCTCCACTGCCTCGGTGTCCACACAGACCCAGCCGCTTGTAGTTCACTGATAAACTCTGTTTTCCACCCTTGTCCTTCGGGCAGTCTTTCGTGTTCATGGTCTCCTCTTCTTCTTTCTATGCCTCTTTCTGTGTTTCTCAGTTGGGTTCTCACTTTGCCCATTTATGTTTCTTTATACATAAGAATCTCAGGCTCCTCAGTGGCAAACCAACAGTCTATCATTCTTAATCAGTGGATATGTAATAAGTAAACAAATAGGTGGTGTGAGGGACTCCATGCAGCCCGGACTAGGAAGCAAAACATACTCTTGATATGAAAGTCTATGCTACAAAATCCTAGGCAATCTCTGACACGTGGATTTGACCGTCCTTGGTGATATTTTATTTTATACATTCACTTGTATCCCAGCTGTTAGCCCTCTCCCTCTTTCCCTCCCAATCCTCTCCTCCCTCCCTCATCTACTCCCTGCCCCCTTCCAAGTCCACTGAGAGGGGGTGTCCTCCTCTCCTTCCTTCTGGCCCTAGCTTATTAGGTATTTTCAGGATGGTTGCAATGTCCTTATCTGTGGCCTAGCAAGGCTGCTCCTCCCTCAGCAGGGAAGGGAAGCTCATGAATTCATGTCAGAAACAATTCATGTTCCTCTTACTAGGGAACCCATTTGGATACTGAGCTACCACGGGCTATGTCTGAGCAGGGGTTGTAGGTTATATCCATGCATGGTCCTTGGTTAGATAAACAGTATCATAGAAGACCCCTGTGCTCAGATATATTTGGACCTTGTGGGGCTCCCTGTACCCTTAAGGATATACTAATTCCTCCTTCCTTCATATGATTCCCTATACTAAAATATGTCCACCTAAAGAAGATAAACAAGAAAGAGGTCCAGGGGTAAGATGATCAATCCTCATCTAGAAAGATAAACGGCATGGACATTGGAAATAGGAGAAAACATGTAACAGGACAGTAGCCTACCACAGAAGGCACCTGAAAGACTCTAGCTAGCAGTGTATCAAAGCAGATGCTGAGACCCATAGCCAAGCCTTGATGACATTTAACCTGTCTGCTTCCATCACAGTTCCCTGGTATTCAAACTGAGCCTCCTTCATGTGTGCCACCTGTTTCCTTTGATAGCTTTTTACCGAGGACTCGCTTGGCTTCTTACACATTCTACCTCTTTGCTCTTCTCCTTACAATCCAATTTTGCAAAGCAAGTTGAGGAGTTCCCACTGAAAGATCTCATCGATCTGTGCTGCCTTCCTTATTTATTAATGGGACCACTTTCTCCTTGATATTTCTCTTTCCCTCTGATGTATTTGTAAAAAGCTCTGATCCTCCCTTTTAACCCCATGAATGAGATTAGCTGGGCCTTTGGGCTTCCGTCTCTCACCTTTTCCTTCCCTTCCACTCCAATTGCGATGTTTTTTTTTTTTTTTCTCCTTTTCTACACCCTCCTTCTCAGGGAAAATTTTAAATATTTCTTAAGCTATTGGCTTAGAACCACAATGCTTTGCTCTTTGTTAAATGACCTTGGCTCATCATACAATTGTTAAGAATGCTATCTCAGAGCCAGTCTGCCCGGATTCAGAACTGAGTTTCATTATTTACCAACCAAGAGACTTTGTTCAAACATTTTATACCTTAATTTCCTCTACTGCAAAAACAAACCAACTTTCCAAAACCCTTGCTAGAGTTGTTTTGATGGTTAATATCACTGAAAACTGTAACACATCAAAGGAGGGTCTGGCACAGACTGGCCCGTCACGGGTGTCAATCCTTCTTATTGTCCTCTCTTTACCTCTTTTGCTGTGCACAGAGAGCGTCCTGGCTGGTTGGCATCAAGCACTGGGCCATTGTCTTCTCTGTATGGAACACAGTTCTAGGCAGTGTGTGTATAGTGACAGGAGGATGAACATGGGCTAGACTCTGGTTGCAGACCTTGGGGATTATAACACAAGAGAAATGTGAGCTTTTATCCCTGGGCAGCGTGACAGGTGCTTCACATTGATTGTTACAGGCAATACCATTTATTATGTAAGAATATATCATAGTATATATTATGTACATATCTACATATTTTGCACATGAGCAAATGGAGATTCAGAAAGGTCCAAGTTCTTGCCCAGGGTCTCAGGCAGTAAGCAGCAGAGGCAGCATTGGAGCACAGTTCAATCACTGCGTGCTCCTTAAATGCATGGCTATGTTCTACCTTACATGAAGGTATTGCAACAATTCTGTCATCTGATAGTAGATTACTTGAAGAAGCCACTGGTGCCAGGCATGCCCATTGTTCTCACATAAGCAAGAGCTGGGAGGGCTCCGACACAACCAGGTGACTGTAAAATTGAGATAAAGAAGGATCTGAGAATAATTGCTACACGCTCCAATGGGCTTTTAGAGGTTGGCATGGAACAGAAAGTGCTAATCAAGGGGCCTTGTAATCTGACAGTGGCTCGGCAGCTGTTTGAATTCCATGAATACAGAAGTGCAGCCAGGTGGGGCAGAGGCAGCTGAAGACCTGGGCTTCCTTCCGGTGGGTTCTAGGTGGGGATGTCCCATATTTACTTGGTTCTGTTTCAGGCCATGTACAGGATACCACAGAGGTGGGAGTATCAGGAAGGTTTATAGCTGGCAGAAAAGGCCAGATGAGTCAGTGAGGGGCAGATTGCCATGCCTAGTGCTTGGGAAGGTCAGGCTCATTGGGAGGGGCTGGGCAAACCTGTAGCCTCTCCTCTTCAGCGATGTGACTCTAAGAGCTTCAGTGAGCCTCACATTTGCCCAGTAAGGTCTGCAGTGAATGCTGGGAGAAAGCGGCTTAACTGAACAGGGCACATTTGATTCTGCCCAGAGTTTAGAGTGACTTATTTAAATGACCGTTTTGGCCTCACTCTTAATGAGGGTGTAGCTCTGGAGGACTGCTGTGGTTTGAATGTGAATTGATTCCCATAGCAGATACATTGAACACTTGTTTCCCAACCAGTGGAATTGTCTTGGAAACTTGGGGAGTCTTTAGAAGGTAAATTATTGCCGAGGAAGTAGCCTGAAAATGGGAGTGGCCCTAGGGGTAGTCTAGTCTGGGCTTTACTTCCTGTCTCTTCCCTGTGTCCTGACTGTGGCCCGATGAGACCAGCCTGCTTATGCGTGTACTGCCATACCTCCTCCACCATAATGAACCCATCCCTTCAACCCTGAGTAAAATGAATCCTTCCTTTCTTCCCTTGCTTCTTGTCGGCAGAGAGGAAAGCAACTAACGCAGAGCTCTTCCTGAGTCCACACTTTTGTCATGGTCTACAGGCATTGTGGAACTCTGATGTCTCGCATGTCTGCTGCTTCCTCCTTGGTGTTGGCTTTCCAAGACATGGAGATTCATCTTTGTACTTGCTCTTCTGTCTGCCTAAAATTGTCTTCTTTGCTTCTAGAAGGGCAGGCTTCCTTGTCTGCTCCCGGTCTAAGCTTCGGTGTCTTCTCAGTGCGAGTTTAAGTCTAGCAGAAGCAAAACCATATCTGATTTGTCCATTGTTATGACACTGGTTCTCAGGAAGTTGCCCAGTGAACAGTGGATGTTTAGCAAATATCTTTGGAGAAAACGAATGAACCACAATATTGCTCTTCATGCAGGAAACTCAGCTTTACACAACATATTTGATCTCAGTTGCTGTAAAAATTCTTGGTTTCTGGTTTGGAATCCACAACTACAGCTTTATGATTATGAAACAAGTAGAGCTAGATCTTCATAAGGCCCCAAGGGAGACTTATATCCTAGAAAATACTACAGTGTGACTTACTGCAAAGGGGACAGGCAAGTTATAGGGTAGCATTTTTATAAATACTTAACAGTTTTTATTTCTCTGTTTACTAAAGAGAACAGCTACCTTGGCACTTTTCTGTAGTTCTGTGCTTACAGAAGTTCAAAAACCTGGGAAAATGGTTCAGTGAGTAAAATGCTTATTGTGCAAGCATGAGGACCAGAGTTCAATTCTTGGCACCCAGAGAAGCAACAACAGCTGGAGGAGGAGGAGAAAAAGGTGAAGAAGAAGAAGAAGAAGGAGGAGGAGGAGGAGGAGGAGGAGGAGGAGGAGGAGGAGGAGGAGGAGGAGGAGGAGGAGGAGGAGAAGCTAAATGGGGCTGGAGAGATGATCCACTGGTTTAGAGGACTTACTTGTTTATACATAACCCAGGTTCATTTCCCAGTACTCATTACATGGTTCATAGCCAGGTTGAGGGGATCCTTCTCCTTCTTCTGACCTTCAAGGCATTCTCATGGTACACACACACACACACACACACACACACACACACACGCAGGCAAAATGCTCATACATGTAAAGCAAAATGTACATCTGAGAAAAGATCTGAGCAAAGCAGCCTGTGTCTGTAATTCTAGTCCTGAGAAGTCAAAGACAGGAGGGTTCTTGCAGCTTGCTGACTGGTGAGTGAGCTCCAGGGTCAGCAAGGGGTTGTGGAGCAAAAATGAGGTGGTGAGTGACGGAGGATAACACAGGACATCAACCTATGGCCTCTACACAGACTCCCATGCATACATGGAAATATCCACATGCATGCTGGCAATCTCTCTGTCTCTGTCTTTCTGTCTTTCTGTCTCTGAGTCTCTGTCTTGTCTGTCTGTCTATCTGTGTCTCTCTCTCTCTTTCAAAACTGAGAAACAGTGAATGAAACTCTGTCATAGCCAAGGCTTAATGTTTCTGTAGAGAATTTGCTGTTCATGTTTTTAACTGGCTGCAAGGCATTTTTGTTCTTTCCTGAAGCAGATTTCCTGTCTCTCCCTTCTTAAGTCTGAGGAAACTAAAAAAATATAATGTTTCTCAGCTGTCTTCACCCAGAGGCACCCATCTGTCCTTGTGATGTTGATGTTAGGGTCCAGCGCGCTTGAGAGCCGTTCCCGCCCTCTGTTGCTCTGAAGACTCATTCTCTTCCCACAGCTTCTCCTTCAGCTTCCATGCTGTCTTCATTTGGATGTCTTGCTGATGTTTGAAATTTAGCACACCATGGTAGCAGATTCTCACATCACCTCCAGAAGTTTCACTTTGGACTGGGGAATATGATCTGGGGTCACCTTCTCTCTCTCTCTCTTCTTTCTGCAAGCACCTCACAAACAGCGACTAAGCCTCCTGTTGTTAGTGGTATAGTGGCTCTGTCTCACGCCCTCCTATTCTCCCAGGGAATTAGGTTGAGATGGGTGTTGGGGGGGGGGTCTCAACTGAGTCTGTGCTATTTATGTTATCTCAGTGTCAGCCATGATTGGACTGTGTCTCCAAAGCTCGTGCATGGTGATCTTTTTCCCGATGCAGCGTCTCTTCCTCGACGCAGCTGCGTTGGTTTGTGGTGCCTAAGGCTGTGGTCTGCTGAGAAGTGAGGCTCTCGTGTGGACTGAGATTTCCTCCTCTAGTGAGTTCTGCTCTTACCAGACTGAATTAGTTCTGATAACAGATGGTTGGAAAATCAGACCCTGGCATTTGGTCTCTTCCAGATGTACCTGTCCTCCCCACTGGGTGGGGCTGCTTCGACTCTGACTTCTAAGCCTCTGACCCCCAAGAAACTATCTTTCCCACACAATTATTCAGCTAAAGAAAACAGACCAACACAATGTTCCTTAGCATCTACGCCTTCTACCTACAGTCCAGACCCTAAGAGCCATGCAGCAAGCTGGGAATTCTGAAAACACCTGCAACTCCAGCTCCAAAGGATCCCACAGTGTTCCCTAGCTTTAATACACACACAGGTATGTACAATCCCCTCCCCCCGTACACATTCACAAACACTCACACCGTCTCTCTTTCACACACACGTACACACACATACACGCTTTCTGAAAATATTCAGGAAGAAATACGGCAAGCTGAAGACTGGTATATCAGTCAATATAAATGACTTTAATGCACCAGTTTAAAAATTGTTTCATCTTTTCTTAAATGACCATAACTGGCTATGGACAAGAGACAACCTTAAAGCAGCTGGAGGAGATGAGACGTAACGAATAGGTTCAATACATAGGCAAAGGAAGAGAAGAGGTTTGAGAGTTTAACATCGGCCTCCACCAGCTGCAAGGCATTCAGCATCCTTTGAGTCAAGGAAGGGTGATCTAAACCTAGAGCTTGAAGCAATGCATTACAAGGACACACACTCAGTACACTCAGTGTCTTTGCACTGAAGGCCATGTTCCCAGCACTCACACAGTAGGAGTGCAGATTAGCAAAGGAGACAAGGAAACAGTGAACACAGATGTTTGAAGGATTCTCGGGTGAAGATCCTGCAGGCCAGCAGGATGACGCTGGAGATCTAGGAGCTTACTGCAGGTCCTGTTTAGGGTTACTGTGGCTGCATTGAAACCCCACGCCCAAAAGGGAGGAGAAGTTCTATTTGACTTACATATTCAGAGTCACAGTCCACTGAAGGAAGACCAGGCAGGGTCTCAAACTGGCCAGGAACCCGAAGGCAGGAGCTGATGCAGAAACCGTGGAGGGGTGCTGCTTACTGGCTTGTTCCTCACAGCTTGCTCAGCCCACTTTCTTAAAGAACCCAAGACTGTCAATCCAGAGGCAGCCCCTTCCACATCAATTACTAACTAAGAAAATGCCCTACAGGCTTGCCTACAGCACCAGATTGTGGAGGAATTTTCTCAGTCCCTCATCTCTGATGATGCTAGCTTGTGTCAAGCTGACCTAAAACGAGCCAGCCCGTTGCAGGGCACAGCACTGCAGACTGTACAGAGCAAAGCTGTTCCTGTCCACCCTGGCCCAGGTCCTCGGCATGGCCTGTGCTGTGAATGTGGTGCACAGAGCTGAGACGACGAACAAAGCTTGGACTTCAAACTTGAAAATAAGACTCTGTTATTAGAAACTTAAGAATTTGCCCTTTCGTGACTCTTGGGTAAATGAGGACACGGAAACACACGCTGGAAAACATGGTCTTCAAATGTGTGTGGACAGTGTGGCCTCTTCCTGGCAGTCATGTTGCATAGCCTGCAGCTCCTACAGAAGCGTTTCTGGGCAAGCTGGGGGTGAACTTTCATGCTAAGGAGAAGTCACCAGAGTGTTTTAAATGCTTCTCATGCTTACCTCACAGTGAGCCTGAGGCGAGGGGCTTCTGCTTGAGGTCAGCCTTGAAGGTCTTAAGGTGTATATGTATCATTCACTTCTTAGTAGGTTGCCTCAACTTAATAGGACATGTTCTAAAATAACCATATTTTGTTGTGTTCATTTTCATTTTTCAATTTGGTTCCTTCATATCTGAATAAACACATTGAAAACTATAGTTTGGTTACTGTCCATGCTGCAGTATTAAATATTATACTACGTAAAGCAGAATGATGATGCCTCAGAAAAATAAATAACTGCACGTTCGCTCTCCTATGCCGAATCTAGATTTAAAAGTATATACATGACATGAAAGCACATGGTGTATGTTTGGGAAAGAGAACGATGAGAGTGAAGAAAAGATTTAAGGGGACACAGAGGAGACCAAGAACGGGAATGCAGCAGGTGTGTCTGAAGGAAGAAAGGAATATTAAATGGGAACCATGGGGGGCAGCAGCAGGGAGTAGGGACAGGGGTAAATAACAAGACATAATGATATGTGCATGAAACTGTCAGTAGGCCCATTTCTTTGTCAATCAGCTAAAAAGTTAGGAAAAACAAACAAGTAAGCCAGTAAAACAGGTATTCCATCACAATGATAACAGGCTGAAAACGTACTATTCCGTGTTGGTTAGCAATCATCACACACACACACACACACACACACCTTTCTTAATAATATTACATGCCAGAATACTTAAATTCATGCATCTTATCTCCTATGTTGTTTCTACCACACTAAACTTGCCATGTGATTTGGCACATTCTGTTGAAAAAAAAATTATATAGCGTTCTCCTGCATCAAAACAACGGTCCAAATCGTTTAATGCATGTCAGCCTCTCTTCCTCCCAGTTTAGCTAAATAGTTATCTGCTTGTCAGTGATCTTGCTTTATGTTCTCTGATTGTTTTCTCTTCTAGATCATTGATAAAATTTTTTTTCCCCACAGAGGCCAAAAAGTCTCACTAGGAATGCCTCCAAAAGTCCAACCGTTATGAATCAGCCAAGAGTCTTGCCTCCTTTATGTCCTGCCTGAGCCTGCCAGAGAGGTCACAGCTGTAAAAAACATCTTCCCCTGACTGACAAGTAGGGGAAATCCGGCCTTCCGCACTGAGGTATGTCCGAAGAGTGTTGACAGCTCTGCGCCTCATGCGTGTTGGGGGAGGGGTCTATGTGTGAGGATGGGCGCATGACCACTGTCTTCCACTCTCACTCTCCACTCTGTTTCTTTGAGACAGGGTCTCTCACCACACCTAGCAGAGTAGCTGGCCAGGGGGCTTCAGGAGCCCGTCTGTCTCCTCTTTGCAGTTCCATTTGCACAACTCCATGTTGGAACTTTACTTAAGTGGGTGCTGGGGATCAAACTTAGGTCCTTGTGTTTTCACAGGAAGGACTTTACTCACTGAGCTCCAGCCTCCATGCTCTCTACTTGAAGCAGAATTTTCCTGGGGTGAGGGTGAAGCTTCTGTTTGCCCTTCCTGGGCTAGTGACATCTTCCGATGAGGTCTCTGTATGCTGGGGGGTGGGAGGCAGTGATGATGACGATCCTCCCTCTGTTCAGGACGAGAGGAATGCTTTTACCACCCTGACACAGGATGAAAGTGTATCTGCCATGGGTGAGCTGTTTGTAATTAGCGCGTGCTATGTGGTTTTAATCATTCTTTAATCTGTTAAGCTATAAAAATTTATAGTGCAATTTTAGGATCAAGCTGCATGTGTGTGTCTAAACTGAAAAGTATAGACCTTAAAGTTAACCTGTTTCCAAGATCAAAATGGCTGAGGTAGCATCCGCAGAGGTCGCCCCTATGCTGTTCAGTTGTCTTTTCTTGGTGGCCTTGCTTTGTCTCTTACCTAGAAGTCCCTGGAAACTGGGGAGTTACCTCTTCAAAGAAAGTACACAAGAGAGCTCATGCCATATAAAACCAAGAGGAGAAAAGAACATGTTAGGCAAATACCAGACTACTTATTTTATGATTTTTTAAATGTCATTTTTTTTGCTTCAATATTGACTTTTTTTTTTTTTTTTTTTTTTTTTACAGAGGATAAATTATAGATCCACGGTTGGAGAGGCTAGGGTTGCCTTTTTATGACACAGCTGGCCAAGTTAAGATCCAAAGTCATGGTAATTACTTCTGAGTTTCTTGGTATAGAGGACCAGGTTACAGAAAAAACTCTAAGAGGTGACCCTTGGGGTAGGGGTGGCCCACCAGGAAAAGGGCCGGAGGGGGTAGCAAAGGAGCAAGCAACATCTCAATCACATAGCAGTGGACAGAAGTTGCCATCGGCAGCCACTTGCAAAAAGAAAATACAGCTCAACCCCTCATTTGTCTGGCCAGCTTCTCCAAGAATTGGCTTCCAGGCATATTATTTCAGGGTTGTACAGGCTGCTCAAAAGGCAGTGAAATTGGAGGCTCTTGTGGTCCTTAACAACCTGAGGTCTCAGAAATGATGCTGTGAGGAGTGAGAGGGGTTGAGCTGGGGTCATGAAGAGACCAAAAAGCCAGAAACCAGGTCACAGGGGTGGAGGGAGCGGGGAGGGCATCTTTTCAAGAAGAGGATTCTTCAAGTAGCTAGAGGAAGCTGGTGAGCATCGTGAGGGGGGAAGGTCACAGGAGGAGATGGGGCGAAGGAAGAGAAAACTGAGTTAGCAGTGACCCTGCCCTTTGCTAGGACTTGGGTTGTTCATGCTGGCTACACAGAGACATCTGCTTGAAGGAAATGTAGGCTGAGTGAGAAATTGAATTTACAGAGTCAAAAAGAAGTTCATATAGACCAAAGGGCTTAGGAGGGTGGGGAGGGGGAGTCTTTTGTTTTGTTTGGGAAAGCACAAATTTGAAGATGAGTTGTGAGAGCTAACTCGCCTTCCAGCACGCTTGTATGGAAAGACACGTCTATGATACTTTCACGGTTTGTTTTGCCAGGAAACATTTCCCTACTAGAAGTTGAAGACAAATTCTATGTATGACAAATGCATAATTACTGAAATTTTGAATCCGTTCTCTACCTCACATTCTTGGCCCAATTGCTCTGCAATAGTGAGCCATTTGCAAGCCATGTGGCCAGGAATAGTGAACGCTGAAACGTTTGTTGGGTCTGGGTATGAATTTGGAATTCTGGTAGCTGATGTGTGCAGCACTTGTATGTGAGTATTTTAAGTCACATACGTGTTTTAAGAGCTCTACATGGCTGGGGAGATGGTTGAGTGGGCAAATTATCTTCCTATGTAAGCATGAAGACCTGAATTAGCAACCTCCAGCACCCACATAAAAAGTAGGGTGTAGCCACATGGGCATTGCTGGGGCTTGTTTAACCTGAGAGTTCTAGGTTCAGTGTGAGACCACATCTCAGGAGAATGAGGCAGAAAGCAACAGAGCAGGGTTCTCAGTGTCTTTTGTGGACTTTACACAGCATACATAACCTCCCAACACAGGTGCTCTGTCTGTCTGTCTGTCTGTCTGTCTGTCTGTCTCTTTAATACACACTCTCTCTCTCTCTCTCTCTCTCTCTCTCTCTCTCTCACACACACACACACACACACACACCACATAATACACCTGCATGTGCACATACATTCAAATAAACTATATGAACTCGGTTACAATGTCTAATATGTTAGAATTCTTGTATTCTATAGAATAGCCCTATAACATAGGAATCGTTGTTGCCTTCTTTTTAAAGATGAGGAAACCAAGGCCCAGTGAAGTAACAGGATTGGCCCCAAAGTTATAAAACCAGGGAATGATGGACCAGATTGTGATTTCAGAGTTTGGTCTCCTACTGGTAATACTAATCTCATTTCATGTTAATTTCATGCCCTTTCAAGTAGTTACTGTCATCATTTCCATTGTATACAAAAAGAGACGGAGACTTAGAGATTAAATAATGAAGATTATCTGGTGGAAGAAGCCAGGACCCAAAGCTAAGTTGCTTGCGTTGACCCTAACTAGCTGGAGAGCCCTACACTGGGTTCCTTTAAACCTGTGCTTTTCAAATTTTAATGTACATGTGAGTTGCCCAAGGGTCTCACTGAATGTGGCCTCTGACTCCCTAAGCCTGGAGTGGAGTCCAAAGTTCTGCATTTCTACACAGCTTTCATATGTCAATGCCACAAGCTAAAGCCCCACGCTGAGAGTCTGTTGCCTGCTTGGCTCTGCTCCTTGATTATAAAAGTTAAAGCCTGAATGCTGAGAGCCACATGCCTCAAGCTGCCCACTACCCAGCTGTCACAAGCTCCTAGCCACTGGGGGGGAGAGGGCTGCGGGCGCTGGAGACTGACGGAACCTGTTTCCAGTATCTTGTTGATGCTCCAGATGACCTTGATCTAATTTTAACCTCATTATAAAGTAAACACATGCATGCCAGCACAAGGGAGATCGGACTATGCCTAAATTAGGAGGAAAGAGGTAATAGCCCACCCTGGTCAAGCTCCTTCCCATGAAGCTCTGCTGATAGTACCCCACACCCTTTCAGGATGCAGTTCTAGAAGAAACCGCAGCCTCAGCCTGATCAGAATCTCCCTTGCCATCCAACCTCCCCTGCTCTCCTCACTGGCCAATGAATAACATTTCTTGCCTGCTCCCAGCACTGATTGCGATAAAAGATGGAGGGTTGGAAACTGCCAGCACAAATATTGCTGAACTGTGACAGTCCATGCCTTCTGAAGCAATTAGGGGGCTGACCATTAAAAATAATTTATTCCTAGTTGGTGTCCAGAGCTTCTGTAAAGCCTTAGAGTAGTGGTTCTCAACCCATGGGTTACAAGCCCCACAGGAGTTACATACTAGGTATCCTGCACATCAGATATTTACAGCAGACTTCATAACAATACCTGCAGTGGTTTGGATAAAAGTTGCCCCCATAGGCTCAGGGAGTGGCCCCATTAGGAAGTGTGGTCTTGTTGGAGGAAGTGTGTCACTGGAGGTGGGCTTTGAGGTCTCAGAAGCTCAAGCCAGGCCCAGGGTCACTTTCTCTTCCTGCTGCTGGTGGATCCAGATGTAGATCCTTCTTCAGTTCCTTCCTCAGTATCAAGTCTGTCCCGACCCTGCCACAATTCCTGTCATGATGATAATAGACTAAACCTCTGAAACTGCAAGCCAGCCCAAATTAAATGTTTTCCTTTATAAGAGTGGCCATGGTCATGGCGTCTCTTCACAGCAATGGGAGCCTAAATGAGACAGTAGCAAAACTACATTTATGAAGTAGTAATGAAAAATTTTATGGTTGGGGGTCATCACAATGTGAGAAACTGTACTAAAGGGTCACAGCATTAGGAAGGTTGAAAACCGCTAGCTTAGAGAGTGTTTTTTAAAAAATGGTGAGCAGTCAGGAGGCAGGTTTGACTTGAAATTCCGCGTCTGAGAGTGAACTCGCTGTTTTCTTTCCTGAAATATCGTGCAAACGCCCATTAAACTTCAGGTAGTGTCTTCCCTAAGGAGAACCATTTTGTTCTCTAATTTACTGGAATCCATATCATTATCAACTTCACCCTAAATGTCATCAATTTGCCCATAAAGCAGCTCTTTAAATGACTTTTACATACCTCCCTTCTTGATTTGCATTTATGTCCTTTTGTTCTGATCTCCCTAATAAACTCAAATTGATCATTAACTAAAAATTTATAAGACATCAGCTTTAATACTTCATGTGGATGGCCCCCTTAATCACTTACCTTTAGAACTAAATATGGAAGCCCACTGTGTCCATTTCTTGTCAAACAGAAGAGCCTCTGTCTAATCCATTACCTTTATTTTCTATGTTATCCACACCCACCACCTTTACTCTTTCTTTCCTTTCCTCAGTGAGCACCATAACTGGATTCTGAGCCTCAAATCTATATGTCAACTGTGGCTTACCCAGCCCCTGAGAAGGCAAGAATACAATACACTGGAATTCATGATTTATGCCAAGCCTCCTCGTCAGCCTTGCTTCTACTGCCAACTGAGCTGAAAATTGAAATGCTGGCTCTGTCTGTGGACTCCAGTTCCATGCCTCTGTTGTGTTAACTAATTCATTACTAACCCTAGCTTGAGTGTTTCACTTACCCAAAAGCATCTCATATTGAAGAATTTAAATTTTTCATGCAATCTCTTTCTTTCCTTCATTGATCAAACTTCTCCAGGGTAACAAGGCTTTCCCTATGGATATGAATTTTCCTCCCCCATTTTGTGGTATCTTCAGACAAAGCTCAGAGGCAGAGTGTAATCATTCATTAACTGAAAACATGCAAAGCACACAAATCCTTCCAATGGAAAAAAGCAAGGCAAAAGGCAAATGAGGTAAATTGCATTTCTTGACCCACCCTGGGACAGCTTAAGGAGTGTTACATGCTAACATGATGCCAAGTCTCAAGATGATGGGAGGGTTCCCATCAGAGCCCCGAGTAGTTACTGAAGAAGGAAGTCCACCCTTGCTCCGCACAGACGCAGTCCTTCCAACAACCACTCATGTACCTATGACAAGAAGTCCTCAGAGACATTGTTCAGTGGGTGGTAACAGGGTAGATAAACCAGGGTCACCATAGCCCGACACCTCCTCAACTAGTAGTCCATGAATGCTTCCATGTTTCTGCTTATAGCCAGCCATTTTGTTTGTAAACAGCCAGTGCAATGATTTGTATTTGAAACTATTATTCTTGCAGTGTTCTGTGCTTCATTTGATCCTGTCACCTAGAAAGCCAGCCCTGATGTATTTGAATTATAGCTAGTTTATGGGGTTTCTGGAAAGTATGCCCTCAGAGATGGTCAGTAGTACCTTAGGACAATTGAAGACAAGAGCCATAGGCATTTCATCCTTCCTTCCAAGGTACCCTAGTTTCTCCTTGTTCGTGGTTTTGCTTTCCCACGGTTTCAGTAGCCCACGTTCTGAATATGAATATAGGATATGAAAATCTACTAATCTAGAAATCTGAACATGGTATACTGAAAATTACAGACTTGAGCAATTTGGAGGTTGTAAGTTTTCCATAGTTCTGAGTAGTGTGATGCCATCTCATGCTGCTCTTTTTCATGTGGCCTGGGATGCGATTGTCCCTCTATGAAGAGTATCCATAGGTATACGCCCATTGAAGAGCAGCCATCTCCATTATCAAAATGACTGTTGTGGCATCACATCTGCTATGTCCAGGCGACACTCTTTTACCTACTAATTACCTTAAAATACCGGAGCAGTGACATAGGGAGGTGCTAAGGCAGAGGAAGTTATTTTAACCCTAGTACTCAGTAACCATCTTAGTGCTTATAGGGTTCTGCATATTCATGATTTCAGACACTGATGATGATCTGGGAGCATGTCTCCCACAGATTAGAGGGATCGACTGTACTAAAGCTGGCTCTTCTGGGATGACTTTGACCACTCTGTGCCTGCCCACTGGCCTCTCTCCCACAGCTCTGGTGTCCTTAGTTGTCCAGCTGTTCTGCTGGGCTTTGGATCTCAGACTGCCCTAAGAACAATTCTTCCCTTTACTGGGAGCGCTCAAAACTAATTGCCTAGTTCACTGGCCAAGTGGCCGACTTGCATGGATCACACAGCAAATATAA
Organism: Meriones unguiculatus; assembly: GCF_030254825.1. Taxonomy (NCBI): domain Eukaryota; kingdom Metazoa; phylum Chordata; class Mammalia; order Rodentia; family Muridae; genus Meriones; species Meriones unguiculatus. The sequence continues at coordinate 73,424,609 of NC_083350.1, read as the reverse complement.
ATACAAATCCACATGCCCGTGTTCCTGGACTTCTGCTCTGGGAAAGCTCTATGAGTGTGAGGTGCAAGTGTTAATTATTTTAAAAACTGAAAGCACCTCCCGAGATTTAAGATTCTGTGATACCAGTTCACCTCGATTCAGGCAGTGTGTAAATGGTCTGGCCATATTGGATGCTTCTTGCCTGCAGGACCACCAGCATCGCCCTTCAGCCCTCTGATAACCGATTCACACCACTGTTCATCCCCTCTGCATATTTAAACCTCAGGAAGGGGGCCCACACCAGGACCAACAAAACCCATTAAATGCCTTCATGGGGTCAGGGAAGAGTGGTCCAAGGTTAATGTGTTCTGGTCCCCACTCTCTTTTCACGTGTCTCTCCTCTATTGTGCTGTGAGGATCAAGCCCGCAGGAAAGTGTTGTGACCAGAATTCGCAATCCAGATTCCACAGCATGTGACTGACAATGTTATTCAGCAAACAGTCCAAAAGAATGCCAGCCAAGAGCTCTCGAGCCCAGGACAGCCATGACATCCTGGAGGCAATTATTACAACCAGGCTGTTCCTCCCTCTACTAAAGGGGAGTATCAACAGTATTTCTGAAAAGTTCAAGAAAGCCCTTCTGCAGCAGTCTCCAAGGGCATATGGACCCTGCCCTCGGAAGCCCCGTGCCTTTACTTGGCAGAACCTTTAAGCCTCCCTGCATTTGGCAGTGACAAGAGTACGCCACATTTCTGTCACCCTCCCTTGCCTGATTCATCTTCTGTGAGCCAGGGTGACTTGTTGGAAGGTGTCATCTTTATCAATAGGGGTGACAATGGTTAAAGCCACACATGCACATCCAGATAAGAGTCCCCACTGGGAGACACATATGTAAACACATTAATGTATATATTTAATTGGGTTATAATCTATTGACCATAGATACCAAGGCACTGAGCAAGCAATTAACAAAACAGCTTTGACTAAATATAGTTAGCTCTAAATATAGTTGGTTAATTGGTATTTAATATGCTTATTAAATGTCAATTAAGTATCTTTAGCAATGAATTGGTAGCTAATTAACTTACTATAGCTATCCTGTTACTTGACATTTGAACAGCTAAATATTCTATACAAGTTTAATGTTTTAATAAGAAACAAATTATCCATGTATTGCTCATGAATTTTTCAGTTAGTTTAATGAGATTTAAATGTATCTTGCAACTTGGATGCATGTTTTTCTTATAATCAACTGGTATTTTACATTCCATATCTCTTTTAAACTCGGAGGGCTGATCATAGGAGAGGAAAAAGCTGTGCAAGTATTTTGAAGAAGTATTCTAATATTGCCGCTGCACTGGACGTTCTTTGTCATCACAACACAGTATTTCATGGCTCAGGAGCCTCCTGGTTCTTGCCAGCTCCATGGCATTAAGAATAAAAGCTGTTTGTGGGTGGGGAGATGGCTCAGTGGGTAATGTACTTGCTCTGCATGTGTGAGGACCAGAGTATCCATGTAAAAGCAAAACCTAAGCAGTGGTAACAGTCCTAAAATCCCTCCTGCCTTTGAAAGGGGATTCCCAGAGCAAGCTGACTAGTGAGTCTAGCTGTATCAGTGAGTTCTGGGTTTGATTGAGAGAGTCTGCTCCAGTAGTAAAGGTAGAATAGAGACTGTGAATGATTCCCAGTAGAGATGGTGGTCAATATCCTGGGATTTACACACACATAAACATACATATCACACAGGCACACAATACATGCAAATACACACACACACATACATGCACTTGCATGCATACACACAAATGGAATTGAAGTCTTAAAAAGGTATACTGTGTGGCCATGACTTCATGTATAGCTCTTCTGCGTCACTCAGTCTCCTTGCTGCCATGACCTAATACTTGAGAAAAACAACTGAAAGGGAAGAATGATGAACTTTGGTTCGCTGTGCGTTTCAATCCCTGAGCCTTTGGCCCTGCTGATTTGGGGTCCGTGGTGAGGTAGAACGTCTTACTGTCAGGAAGCTTTGGAGGAAGAGACCGCTGACCTCCAGGAAGACAGGCAGCAGAGAGTGAGGACAGCACCGCGGGCCACCGTCCATGACCTACCTCCTCCGCTCCCCCCACGCCCAGTCTGTCAAAGTAGCAGGGTCAGGTAAGCAGATGCACACAGTAGAAGAGCCTTGAAGGCAATGTTTCATACAGAAAGTGTAATGTTTCTTTAAGCTAGCACGTGTTTGGGAATAGAAGGTATAACTTTCTGACTTGTTTCTAAATAACATAAACTCCATTTTAACGAATCCCTGACTGGGAGGGACATCTTGGTTTTGAGGTACTCAGGCTGCTCTTCAAACACAAACCTCTACCTCATCCTTCCCACGGTTCTATCTCCCCTGAGTTGACCAGCTAGCAAACTGTTGACGTCACATCCTGAAGTTGCTGATTTGTGACTCATCTCAGCGTGTGTTGTCTTTAATTGTTTTGCACTTTCTTTGCCCATGTTCTTTCGTGGTCTCTGCGTCCATCCCTCTGTTTCTCTTTCAGAGGCTTGCCCGTGCTTTACAGGGTAGCCGCTTTCTTGCGCTGCTGGTGGCGTAGAGCAGTGAAAGCATGTGTCCCGTTCTCAGTTGCTTGTTTTACACACTCTGCACTTCATAATCAAGGGTTCTTTTATTAAACACTTGCAATAATTCTAGTGCCAATTACCCTCGCTCCACTCCTCCAACATATGCTTTCCTTAAGCTATAAAAGGAAATACATTAAACAGAAAACAGGGGCTCAGTGTGTCTCCCTCAAAATTTGTTGTTGGATCATTTTGAAACGATTTCACGGCCTGCATTTATTTTATTTTTTTTCCTAAGTTTTTATGGTTTCAAACTACGACCATTATTACTGACTAATTTATAGAGGTTGCAGTCAGCCTTATGGTGGCAGCTTAACTCAGTTTTGTTTCCAGGGGCAATATACATTGTTGAAGTTAATTGTTCCCTAACCACTTTTTCCATATGGCAGAGTGAGTCTCTCAGTAATAGCTTTGGAGTGATTTATCCAGCATTTGTCATTATCCCTTGGATGTTTCTTGGGAAATCTCACAGATCTTTGGGGGGCCATAGGACCAGAGTGAAGAAACTGCACCTGCTCCTCCCAGAGCCACCCGTTGCCTCGCTGTGGTCACATATGTGGAGATGGCTTGATAATGTGTTCTCCACAGATGAAGTAGAATCGCTGTTCGTCATGTTATTGTACAGGTGCAAGAATATCCCTATTTTGCTGTTTATAAATCTTTCCCTCTGGGCCCACAGGTAATGGTTAGTGCTCCGTTAGTCATCTGTCGACATATTTGGAGTTCTCCGTTCGTGTTGGAAACTACTGGTGTTTTCAGGAAAGGTGGATGAGGCAACGGCTTGAGTACCACCTCAGTAGGTTGGAACGGCATGGGAAAGAAGCTAAAGCCAGATTCAAATAAAAGAGAGGTAGTCTCTGGTGGCCTCATGTGTGGTGGGAGTCCAGAAAAGTAGTGTATAGCTTTTACTTCTGCTTCCTGAGATAGGTGACAAAGAAAAACAAAACAAAACAACAACAACAAAAACCCGGCATTTGCCATGTAGGCCTGATGAGGAATAGAGGGACACTGTGCTTAAATGACTGAGAGGACAGCTTGTAAATGGTCACAAAAATAGGTTAGGGGATGGCTCAGAAGCTAAAAGAACTCGCTGGTCTTCCAAAGGTCCCAAGTTTGGTTCCCAGTATTTGTGTTGGGCAGCTCACAAGAGCCTGTAACTTCAGCTCCAGAAGATCCAATGCTCTCTCTCTCTCTCTCTCTCTCTCTCTCTCTCTCTCTCTCTCTCTCTCAGACACACACACACACATCTACACACATATGTCTTATACTCACACAGACACACCCTCACACATAGTTACAAATAAAATGAAAACCTGAAGCAGATGATCAGGTACCTGAAAGCGAGTGCTTTCTTACAGTATACATTCTAAGATATCCCTAAAACCATGAGACAGACTAGAAAGTAAAACAATCTAGGTTTAAAAGCATGCAATGGGTTTATTACCATCTGAAGAAAAATATGCATGAGAATATGCCATGTGCTGGATGCAAGAGCTTGAAAACACGGGCTGCCAGGACACCTGGCATTTTATTGATGGCTCCTACATCACATACCTGCAATTACCTTTCCTATTTCTGGATAGTGAATCAACTGAAATACAATGAAGAAGTTGTTGAAAATGTTCACATATGTGTTTTAGCCTAAGCTCACCAGACCACAAAGGCATTCCAGTTGTCATGTCAAGATTAACACTGGATTATTTGGTCATCAAAAGTTAAAGAAAGAAAGAAAACTGAATAAACATTTTCCTGCCTTCACATAATGAGATTCTGTGTGGAAGATGTACACATGATGATCTTGTTCAAGGCAAATAAATAGGTGTAATTCTCATCAGGATTGTATCGCTTTTGGATCAAATGTTTGTATTCACAGGGAGCCGAGCTCACCAAAGCTGACTGCGAAGACAGAGCCTTAGAGAATCTTTACTAGCTTGTGTCAGCTCACTTATTGGTGTGTGTGTGTGTGTGTGTGTGTGTGTGTGTGTGTGTGCATGTGTGTGTGTTTGTCTTACCTTAAAAAGAGAATGACTTTATGTCCTGAGTTTATAGCACACACACACACACACACACACACACATACACACACACACACAGCTACCCCCAAATTTAAATCAAAACAATTCCTTCTTTCTTTCCTTTCCTTCTTTCTCTTTCTTTCTTTCTTTCTTTCTTTCTTTCTTTCTTTCTTTCTTTCTTTCTTTCTTTCTTTCCTTCCTTCCTTCCTTCCTTCCTTCCTTCTTTCCTTTTTTTTTTGTTTTTTTCGAGACAGAGCTTTTCTGTGTAGCCTTGGCTGTTCTGGGCTCACTTTGTAGACCAGGCTGGCCTTGAACTCACAGAGATCTGCCTGCCTCTGCCTCCCTAAGTATTGGGATTACAGGTGTGTGCTACCGTGCCCAGCTCACAATTCAGTTTTCTTAACCTAATGTTATTTACACTTTAATTTATTTATTTTTTATTTTTTTAATCTTTTTTTTTCATTTTACATCCTGATTGTAGCTCCCTTCCTCATTTCTAGGGCACATCCTCCCTCCCTCTTCTCCCCTATCGCAGTCCGCTAGTCCTCAAAAAAGGGGACTTAAATTAAGGTCTTGAATGACAGTCTTAAATTCACAACTAGGAAACTTACTTGCTTGTTATATGTTATATTAACTGACTATTCACAGATGCCTGACAGACTTCATTGACATGCACCAATAAGCTTCTCTCCCTACGTCTTCTTTCCCACGGAAATATTCAAAATTACTATTGCTATTAAAGTCAAGGTCCACATTCACTGTCTAATCAGTGCTCTTGATTCTTTGAGACTCGCAAAGTGCCTGGACTATGACAGAAGCTCTGAGGCCTGCTGGCTGTTCACACACACACACCTTCCTTTTTGGTTCACCTTCCCCTTCGCTGTGTTCACCACAGATTTCTAAGTATGCTTTCTAAAGACTGATCTGCTCAGACCCCAGTCCTTTGCTGAAAAGCCTTCTGTGACCCCTAATGACCAACTGAGCAAAGCCTGAATCATGTGGCGCCTTGAAGACCGTGAATGCTTTGATAGTTGCCCTGTCATATACCCAGCTGCTCTCTGCCATGCATACCCGTATACCCACTATTCTGGGTCCTTCATCTCCTCTGCTCACCTATACCTACTGATCTGCTTCTTCATCCCCAAGCCTTCTTATTGTGTAAACCTCAGGACTCATCTTTTCACCTTGATGAGGATTTTCCAGACCCTCCCTTAGGCAGCCTTAACACGTGCATAGAGTTCCATGGATACCTGTGCGCAGGAAGCTCTTTATTGCCCTGCTATCGATAATTTACGAGTATCTTTTTTTCTTCTTATTTAAGGTCCACATAGGCATCTGAAGAACGGGAACTATATGAGCCATATGTTTGCATAACCATATGTTTCATACCAGGAACCTATCAGAACACTTTTTCCAGGTTCATAGCACGGGGCCAAGTGCCACTATTCTCAAAACAGACATCTGGTGCTCAGAGGTATTGACAAACCTATAATGTAGAGTCATGCAAGTCATGAGAGAGAGGGAAACTAGCCTGGGCATAATTATAGTGTGAACTGTTCAGTCTAATATCTACAGATTTCTGGTTTTCTCTACGAGTCAACATTTATTGGATGATTCATTTTTTATTTGTTTCTACTTATTCCAAAATTACAGGCAGAGTATTACCTTCATAGGACCACCGCAACAAGGTCCTATGGACTAAGGGAAATACACTTGTCTCCCTACACTTCTGGAGTCTAAAGGTCTACGATCAAAGTATTGTCAGGAGCAGTTTCTTCTGAGGACTCTCCTCTGGGCTTGCAGGGAGATGGTCCCCACTCCTTGGGTTCACACGGTGTTCTCTCTGTGTATGATTATAGCCTACTGCCTTTCTATAAGGGCACCAGTCACACTGTATGAGAGTCTGCTTGCTGTAGTGGTAGCATGTGTGTGTGTGTGCATGCAAGCATGTGCACACATGTGTGGTGTCTATGCATGTATATGTACCTGTGCTCGGCTGTACACGCCCAGCTGAGTACATATTTGTAGAGTCCAGAGGTCTACATTAGATTCTTTGCTTATTTTTCTCTACCTTACACTTTGAGACAGGGTCTCTCCTGAACTTGTAGGTCACCAATTTAACAAACTCTTGGGATTCTCCGGCCTCCACCCTTCAGTGCTGGGATTATGGCACACATTTGCCTGACTTGGGTGCTGAGAATCTGAACTCGGGTCCTCATACTCACATAGCAAGTACTTTACCCATTGAACCGTATCCCTAGCTATTAAAAAATATTCCTTTTAATTCAATCATATCCTTCAAGGCTTTGTTTCCAAAAAAATAGTCATTCTCCTAACATCAGAGGACATTTGATTCAGTATGTTCCTCAGATATCAAACTACGTAGATACGTAGATCCGTTCTATTAAATGGCATAGTGTTTGTATATCCCACACACACCTCCACCTAAACGGTTACTGTAGTAATTATTCAGGGAATAATGAAGTAGAAAAGCCTGTACAAGCTCAGTATACATGCACTTTCCCCTAAATACTTTCTGTGGTTGGTTGCATCTGTGGATGGGGGACCCTCAGATACAGACCGGAACTGTGCAGTCATGCTCTGGGGTGCTTAGGTTTAAGGATTTCAACCCTTGAGTTTCAGGGAAATGCAACAGAAGGCTTAGAAAGTATCTCATATGTGACCCCTACAGTGGCCAGTGCTAGGCTACATAGCCCCTGAGGATGGCCGCTTTGGCGTTCATAGAGCTGGTAACAATTTTGCACCACCCTTTTCATTGACTTTCAGTATTTATGGCTGAAGCGGGGGGCACAGGAAAAACTACCACCATAGTTTCTTCGGATGGTTTATTAGCTGAAGGTGGTTAGGTGCTCCTCCCATTTCCCCCAGCTCTGCTGGCACCTCCCCCACCTGCAGTCTTTAACTTCAGCGTCAGGGTCTCCATTCAGTCAGCCCTCTGTACCTGCTGGCTTTACATGCTATGATATCAGCACACTGGGACTGTTTTTTTCTTCACTAGGGCTAAGGCTGGAGAGATGACGCAGTCTGTAAGGCGCTTGCTCCTTTACCAACATGAGAACTTTCATCTCCAGAACTCCCACTAAACGCCAGGAACAGTCTTACAGGCTTACTGTTTCAGTGCCAGGGATGAAGAGTGAAACGAGAGGATCCCAAGGCTTGAGAGCAGAAACTCTAACCACTTTGACAAGCTCTGTGTTTTATAAGAGATCCTGTCTCAAGAAAATAAAATGGCGAGTGATTAAGGAAACATTCATTGTTGATCTTTTATCTCTCTCTCTCTCTCTCTCTCTCTCTCTCTCTCTCTCTCTCACACACACACACACACACACATGCACCATACACATACCTGCATCCACACTAATCCATAAATAATATGAAAATCAAAAATGAATGAATGAATAAATAAATAGTCCATGTATGCCTTTATCATGTTGTCTTGGTTTTCTATTGCTGTGAGGAGGCATCATGACCACGGCAACACTACAAAGAAAAGCATTTAGCTGTGGATGGCCTACAAGTTCAGAGGTTTAGTCCATTGTCATTGTGGCAGGAATCATGGCGGCACACAGGCAGACATGGTGCTGGAGGGGTAGCTGAGAGTTCCACATCTGGATCAGATTGTCAGGCAGCAGGAAGAGAGAGACTGGACCTGGATTGAGCACTTGAAACCTCAAAGCCCACCCTGAGTGACACACTTCCCCCCAGAAGGCCACACCTAGTCCAACAAGGCCACACCTCCTAATAATATCACACCCTATGAGCTATAGGAGCCATTTTCATTCAAATCACCACACTTGTGTGTACATTATTTTTTACCCCTTTACCCCTTAAACAATTCAGAACAATAATTATTTACACAGCCTTTCCCTCACATTTGGTATTCTAACTAATCTAGAGATGATTAAAAAGCAATCGTTCAGGCGTGTGAAGGTTCTGTGGAAACACCTTGACATCTAAAGGATGCCTGAGCATCTGCAGATTGGGGTCTCTTTAGGGAGCAAGTCCTAAAACTAGTTCCTCACAGGCTGGCTATGAGAGTGCTTGCCTAATAAAGCCACAAATGTGCTTTGCCTCTTTGCTATTTACTGATGGCCTCCTACTTCCTGTTCAGGCTATGAACGATTTCCAGTGTAAGATCAGTGCTGTGAGGAGTACTGCCCAAATGCATGGGACAGAGGAGTGGAGGATAAATGAGAAATCCCTTCCCGTAAGTGCTCTGGCCCTTTGTCTGAAGCTGAGAATCATGGGATAAGGGGCTATAAGGAAATGCCTGGAAACTTTTCTCTTTCTAGCCAAAAGACCAAATTTTCTCCTGCCTTTCTGAAGGAAACAGATCCTGTAAATGATGACAATATCAGTCACAGCCTTAATGCCCACATGAAAGCGCAATTGTGAGACACTCACCTTCTCTCGAGTCCCTGGTGTGTCCCAACCACTTTTAAATCATCACAGTCTCTTCTCCACGGCAACAGTGAGCCCAGAAGGCCCAAACATCTAAAACTCCCTCTCCCCAGGGCCGCTTCTAACTCAATAAGGAAGTTTAAAACTCCTGACAAAGTCCCTGTCTTTGTCTCGCTTTATGTTCCCTCCAGCGTCTTCCTTTTCTGTTTCCCTCTGAGATGTGAAGGATTACGGCTTCAGAAATACAGTGTTCTAGGAATACTGGAAGACTCAAAGACCAAAGAGGCAATGAGCAAACACAGGCGTTCTGTCTGAAAGGATGGGGCCCTACCGTGGGGCACTGGGTGTGACCTTGCCCTAGGGGATTATGGGTGCGGAAAACCAAACACAGGGAATTTGCACCAGGGGAATCGAGGCCTAAACTGGACTCATAGAGGTCTGGGGATGTCCAGCCTCATGTCTGCATGCTGCTGCCAGCTTCTGTAAACATCTCCACATCCATCTTATGCTGGAGGCTCTTTGTCTATGTATAACATACAGACACTCCCTCTGCTCTTAGCAAAGGACCAGTTGGTAAGTTCATCTTCCCTTCCCTTTCTCTCCGTCCCTCCTTCCTTTTACCCCCCTTTTTTTTCCTTTTCTGTGCTAGAGAGAGAAACAAGGGCCCCACACGTTCAGAGCACATGACCTGTCACTGAGCTCTTCTCCAGCCCAGAGACCAGCAGTTCTCAGATACTTGGACCTTTTAACACAGTTCCTCGGGCTGTGGTAACAACACCCCCAACCCCCTCAGCAACAACAACAACAAATTATTACCGTTGTTTCTTCATCACTGTAAATTTCCTAATGATAGGAATCATAATGCAAATATCTGATAGGCAGGGTATCTGATATGAAACCCCCGTGAAAGGTTGTTGAGCCACTGGGGGTCCCGACCCACAGGTTGAGAATCATAGCCATAGAGCATTCTGTTTGTAAGCAGAGTGCCCCGTGGTGATGTTTTAAGAAGCCCTGGAGTATCCTTTTTCTTTTTTCTTTCTTTCTTTCTTTCTTTCTTTCTTTCTTTCTTTCTTTCTTTCTTTCTTTCTTTCTTTCTTTCTTTCTTTTGCGGGACACCATTGTCCTCTCTTGCAGGAAGGCCACAACTCAGCTTTCTTGGCCTCTTAGTATCGGGTAAAGAGACCACAGAAGAGAGGACTGGGAAAATAAAAAATATATAGAGAGAGCTTATCCCTTGGTGAGGAATGCTGGTAGGAGGCTGACCTTCACAGGTTATGGATATGCACTCTTTTAAGGATTTTAATTCAGGACAGCAAATATGTAAAGAGTACTTTATCTGGAAAAACCATGCCTCTATGTTGGAAATAAATCCTGATATTCTCTCCCAAGCTTTTTCCTGAGTAGGAAGATTGCTGCTTCCCTCTGCGTTGCTAGAGAAATGCCTGAAATGGGAGTGCCACCTTGCCAAAGGCTATGGGGAACAACAGGACCGGAGAGGAGATGGGAGCCTTGCCTAGTGCCAGGTGGGCCAGAAGCAGGACCTTCTTCTGGTGAGAAGACAGTTTGAAAAGGATAAGGGATTTGAGGCAAAGAAGAGGGGGAACATAAGAGGGACAAAGTCCATCTTGAGGAGCCTCCTGTCCACGCTGGACACCTCCAGATATTCTAGGGTGGTTTTCCTTGTGTGGTAATGAGACTTATTGGTCCACCCAGGCTAGTATCACCCTTGGATTATGACTAGCTTTGCTCTCTGGTGTGATTGTTACAGAAAACCTTCTGCTTGCAGCTGTGTGAGAAGCCATGTGCTTGATCTTCAGTAAATTCTTGTCGCTTCTCAGGGTTCCGGCTTCCTCACTTGCCACCTTCGGAGGATGATTTGCTGAGCCCGACAGCCTGTCTGATGGGCAGTGGGCCCTCCCATGAGTACTGGACACAGAAGGCAGAGATAGTTTCCTCTCAGTATCTCTATGTCAAGATGTTGACAGTCCTCTGGATACAGTCGCTGCTCCACAAATGTTAAAATAAGACAGGTTTTCAAGCTCCGCCTTCAAGGATGTATAGAACCCCATGAACAGGCTTCGGTGTCTCCAAGGCATGACACCTTTCTCTCCAACCACTTGGGGACAACCATCTAGGACTGAATTCACCCTGTTGCCCTCACTGCTGCTCCCACTCAATCACCTGTTATGTGGTTTCTTTCTTTATACAGTGAATTCCACACCCTTCAAAGGCCAGCTCTGATATGCTCTCCATGTGGAAACTTTCCTGACCTGAACTTGCCACACATTTAAAATGTCCCCTTTCTCTTCTGTCATAGCACAAATAACACCATCTTTCTGTAGTCAAATGGATTTGTGTTTATGCCCCGACTGGCCTCAGCCACCCTGCTGCTATATTAGAGGTATGTGGTTGGAGCAGAACTTAACACAAAAAGGATAATCAAAAGGGGGGTTTTCGTGGCCAGGTGCAGGTCTGTATAGATGGAAATGACAGTGTGGCTCTTTGTTTAATTTTGTGTGTTGAACCCAGCATTTAGCCACTGACCTACGTCTTCAGCTATGGTAGCTTTGTAACAGTTGCAAAGGATTTGGGCCATAAGTTGGATTCAGAAGACAGGATTATCGAGACACCTGACTGCTACTGGAGGGCCTGATGACTGGGTTACTGTCGCAAGCAAGAAGGTAGATAAATGTGGTTAGTAACACAAAAGTTATATTTTATTATGCTCAAGGTCCTCATACAATGTCTACACTCTAAATTCCAAACTATGCTCCTAAGTCTATCTCCCCAAAGCTGGTAACCTGGATGATGTATTTTAGCTGAAGGTTGGGAAAAGTCTTTAACAGAAGTCAGGATCCTGGGGAAGACACTCCAGCCACAGGGCAGATGAAGTAGAATCTCTCCAGATGTGCAAAGAAAAGCATTGCTCTTGGTCTCTGCTGATATACTGTCCGGTGGGTGTCATGGGGTTCCAGGACTGTTTGCTTATCTTGAGTGAGTGATGTCACTGAAGTCTGGTTATCAGGTACAGCCTTGGGTGTGTGGGAATCCTGACTAAGCTATTTTTACATGCCTAAAAGGCATTTCTTTTTTTACTATGCGTATTACAGTTCACAAGAAGCTTGAGAAGTTTCTAGAAATTTACCCTTCTTCTTGCAAATAGATGTCATGTTAGAGCTGTACAGAAGGAAGAAGTGTTCAGCCTCTTGTAATTAAGAAAAATGCAGGACAAGAGAGTCTGGATTCCACCCAAAACTACCTCCCTTTGCATTATTTGTGGAAATAATAGGTGTGTCCATGTGCAAGGCAGATAGATGGGACTTGCTTGGGGTGTGCCAAGCTGGATGTGGATCTGTAAATCGCTCACCACTGAGAACTACCCAGGGCATATCTAGTTCACAGAAATTGAGGCAAAGGAATTGCAATTATCATGATAACCAATTAGCTTTTTGCTCCCCCCTTGTAGAAAACTTGCTTCAATATTGATATCCCATAGATGCATACTTCAGGGCTGACACATAATGGAAGCTGTGTGGTGAGGACGTGACTTTGTAGTTTAAATACAAGGAAAGAGAAGAGAGACATGGAGATGGAGAGGCAGCATAGAAAGGCAACAAGAAAAGGTGAGAAGGAAGAAAGGAGAGAAGGAAGGAGGTGAATAAAGAAAGAAAAGAGAGGAAAAGAGGAGGGAACGGAGGGAGAGAAGGAAGGGAGGTAGGGAGGAAAGGAGGGAGGGAGAAGGATAAAGAAAGAAAATACAGGAAGGAAGAGGGAGGGAGAATAAAGAAAAGAGAGAGGTTCAGAAGGGAGGGAAGGAGGAAGGGAGGAGAATAAAGAGAAAAGAGAAGAAGGAAGTTAGGAGAGAGGGAAGGAAGGAGGGAGGAAAAGAAAGAAAGAAAAGAGGAAGGCAGAAGGGAGGGAGGAAGGGAGGGAAGATGGAAGGAGGGAAGGAGAGCTTACAAATCCACATCCAAGTCTGTTAAATGAGTCGCGCAGGTACCGACTTCAGGATGTTCTTTCCAGCGTGCTGCAGACTTGTGGAAGATGCCTCGTCCCTCGTGTCATTACGGGGAACCTGGACAGCTGTGCCACAGCTCAGCTTCCCAGAAGGGCGGCTGTTCACACTTACACTCCCCCACAAGATACGGATATTGTTAGATGTGCATATCTCTGCACGCCGCCTGGATGGGGTCTCTTTGTCCTTCATTCAGATATGGGTAAGGATGCTTTCAGCACAGCAAGATGACAGCCGGGCCTCCCGACTATGAGCAGCCCCACAGCCCAAGCACAACACAGCTACAAAAAGTCCCTTTGTTAATCATGCCAGGCCCATCTTTTGTCAGTCAGACCCCAGAAGCTAAGATGCACACTGATCATTTTTAGAAAAGAATTTCAATAATTTCTGAAAGACACAGTCCTCACTAGTATTTTGCTAAGTAGTGGTGTCAGGACAGCCTTAGAATCTGTTCTCTTAGGCACCATCCACCAAAGACCTTCAGGGCTGTGCTTCGGGGAGAAACATAATCCATGCGGTTTGTGTTTCAATGAAGACAGAACAGTCATTATTATCCAGGGTCCTGATGATGGCTGCTTTTGTGACATGGCTTGGTGGGGGAGGTCGTGTCACAAAACCCCTGCCCTTTCCACAAAAGACTATGGCCAAGAGAGGCGGGGGACTTGGGGGAGATGCCTGGCAGAGCTTCGTTTTAGCCTCCAGGGAGGCAGCTCTGGGCATCCCTGTATTCAAATGCCGAGACTGAGAGCAAGATCTCACTTCAGTTGTTGGCAGAGAGGACAATGAACGTTGATAATTGAAGATTTGCCCGAATGCAAGCTAAGAGGGTGACCAAGTTTATTGATCCCACAGAAACCCTGGCCTCTTGGGAATGTCTGATTACATCTTAATGTTTTTCTAATGTATCTCAGCATCACAGCATAGGCAGGGCTTCGTGGAGAAACCAAGTAAGACATCATAGACCAGAGGGTTATTCATGTCCCCTGGAACCTCAGTTTCTGGAAATATGGAGAGGCAGTCAATAATATGAGACTCGGTATGAGTTTTGAGTAGCACTTTGTTTTGTGTACTTCAGTCTTCATTAGATGGTCCTCTCTGCCTGCCATGGTGGGTGGGCGTTAATGACCATACACTAAAAACAATGCCATGCCTGGCCTATGCCATTGCCCCTATGATCAACTCCACAGTCACTTTCAGTTCTCTCCTAAATAATGTTTTGTTAATTCATTTTAATCATACCAATGAAAACACTTGAACTTAATATGTGTTTACCTAAAGGCACGTTTTAAAGATTCATATTCAGTACAAAAATCATCGTTATTTTTTTTTTCCATTACTGAGTTCTGGTGATATTCAAACCAACCACTCTATGGGAGGGACCAGCAGATGTCACTGTAGTTCTGTTCATTCATCTTCACTCTTGATGGAATTCGCGATCTTTTTTTTTTGGGCTCAGCTGATCACATTTCTTATTTAATCAAAGCATAATGCATCCTACATTTGTAATTTGTGTTGCTGTTTTTCTTTCATTGTGTGTGAAGCTGGATATACATCCTCACAGAGATGCAAGCCATAGAACGTCACCCCCCAGTTCCCGACGAGGTGTGGTAATCAAAGGACCTGCTGGGCAGCCAGCTAAGACAGAGACAAAAGAGCAAGGAAGGGCATGGGCATGCTGACTCCCTGCACTGATGGACAGTTTCGAGATTTCGAGATTAAAGCCAGACACCTTCTTTCCATTCCTTAGAAACTCCAGGACTGTGCTGGGCCATAGGAAGTTTCCATGTCCCATGAAGTCAAAACCCACTCATTCCATATGAAAAGGGCAGGATTTGGGGACATTGTGAGGGTAGACTCGCTCAAGTTCAGTATTGTCTGTTCAGTATTGCCTCCTTCCTTCTTAGAAAGTACCTTTGGCCTTGGTGTGGTAAGCTCTGAGAAGAGCAGCGTTGGAGAAGAGGATCCCGACCATCAAGTGCATAGAGTAGCACAAATTACACTCCACATTGGGAGAGGGATGGACTATACATTGAACTATGAGACAAAGGGGCCTTAAAATCTTCATGGTGCTTCTGTGAGGTGAGAGTACATGTGAGCTTGGTGAGGAAATGGAAGAGACATTGCTGTAGTCATTCACAGATCCTGGATGTCTGCAAAGATCACGACAGAGTAAGGAAGAAGCTCGTGAGCAGAGCTGTGCTATAGAAAAGTAGTGCTAAAGAGGGGAGGGTTTGTCCCCCTCCTCTTGCTTGCAAGAGTTTGGCTTACATGGCCTGGGACCTTTTCCTAGTAGACACATTTTGTAGAAGGACCATGTACCTGGGGTGAAGTTTCCCATCTCAGCCTGTTTACCTGAACCCTGCACATCCACAGCGGTGGAGAAACAAGCTGCGTCATTCAATGACATGGCCAGTCCTAGTTCCCCACCGCAACCAGACATTGTGACTTGATTTTTAATCCCGAAGTTCAAGCCAGTGTCTTTTTAAAAAAACAAATTCTCATTGAAGCACTTTTCCCTTTTCTCTCTCTCCCCCATTCTTTTCCTCCTTTACCCCCCTTCCCTCTGTAGTACCAAGAATTCAGCACATGGTCTCAGCACATGGCTCTTTGTGCCTCTGTGTGATCTCCTTTGTATCAAAGTTCAGTACATATATTTGGCCAATAGAATATGATCTGAATGACAGTGTGCCTGTCACATATGTGGCCAAGTAAGCACTTCCCAGCCCCAGCCCCTCATGGCTCCTGCAGCATACAGTGACATTTCAACTATGACCGCACAAGAGACATGAGCTAAAACTGTCAGTAACCCCAGCTGCTCCTGAGTTCCAGACCCTTTGACGCTATGAATGATCGAATACATACTTGTGATGTTTGAGAGAAGCAGAAGAAAGCCAGTTCCCTAAGGTATATACTTTAAAGAATCAATGATACTCATACTCAAGGTCATTAACATGTAGAGTTTAGTTCCCTTTTAGCTCAGGACCTATTTGTTCTGAAGATTTCATTTTATTTTTAATTATATGTGTGTGAGAGAGGGTAGGTATGTGCATGTGAGGTACAGGTGCCCTCTGAGGCCAGGAGAAGGGGACAGTGATACAGGATATGAGCCACCATACTGGGGAGCTGGGAACTGAGCTCAGAGCTTCTGCAGAAGCAGTACATACTCTTCATCCCTGGGCCATCTCTTCAGCGATTCTGAACCTGTCATTTTTAGTCACTAAGTCTTGGAGGAATGTGTTACTCAGGGGGCTATTGCCCCTTCTCTTTCTCTTTCCTTCCCCCTTTTCCCTCATTGTGGCCCATTCATCTGGTTTCACTCAGACCTTCTGGACTTTTGTCAATTATTTCTCTTCAGACGTTACCAGAAGCTATCGCGTAACCTCTTTGAGACATCCACACACATGATTTAGAGTCCAGTAGGGTAGTCTTTTATATCAGTCAATTAATTTAGAAAACAAAGGAGACTCAGGTCCACAGTTTGTTACTAGTCCAGCACTGATATATGCTAATGGTATTTTCCTCAGGTGCTATTATATCAAGAAGGTACTAAAGCCTCTCTCTTACCACAACTTATGACTGTGAAAGCCATTTTCATTATGCGTAACAATGGGGTTGTGGTTCAGCACACAGCTGGAAGCCTGGGGGAGAAAGCAAACAGCTAACATTAACATGCGTCAATAAAAAACAGGCTTCACAGTCCAAACAGGGTGACCGAAGACAGAGACCTTAACCAGGATGCGTATCTGATGGGATGCTCAGAGCTTCTGAGCACTCCAGTGCTCTTACCTGAGCAAAGACTGACACGTGGCCCACGTCCAGGCTGTCACCAACACACTCAACACCACCTGTGCCCACCAGCTTCCGTCTACTCTAATAAATACTTGAGAGGAGGGGGGAAGGTATATTTTGGCTCACTGTTTCTGAGTTTTCTGTCTCTGGTCACTTCTCCCTGGTGCTTTGGACTCATGGTGGTATAGGACAGCTGCCAGGGTCAGCAGGAAAGGAGACCTACTGACCTCCTGGTTGGGAAGAAAAGAGGCAGGAGAAAGGGTCGGGGTTCCAATAGGTTCCTCAAAGCATCCCCTGCTGGCCTATTCCTCCCACTAAGCTCCACATCCTCAAAGTTCTGATGCTCCTGAACAGCACCACAGCCTGGGAACCAAGACCTTAGCAGACGGATCTTTAGCCAGGAATCTTTAAGATCCAAACAATACCTCACTTTCTCCACCCCTACCTTTTGGGTTACATGAGTTCATAGAAATACAGTACGTCAAAGTCAGACCATTCATTTTATTCTTAAGACTTTTGTCATGTTTGAAGTTCTCTCTCTCTCTCTCTCTCTCTCTCTCTCTCTCTCTCTCTCTCTCGTGATCACACTTTCACCAAAGCCCTTATCACATGTTCCAGGGTGCTTTGGAGTCCTGACACCACCAAAATGTCACAGAGTACCACAAGGGCCTTATTCAGATGGATGGCTACTTAGACCATGCGAGCAGGACATTACTTACCGAAAACGACTTAGTACCTCTAGTGTATCGTCAACTCCTAAGACAAAATAATTCCCCACGAACTCCAGCATTTAATTAGGGAAATAAAGGGCGATAGTAATAAGGAGGAGGGGGAGGGCAAGAGAGAGGAGAAAGAGAGGCAGTAGCTCTGGCTAATTTCTACTGAGCATCATCTGTCGGGAGCATCATTGTTCTTCCGGAGTCACAGGTAGCCTCTTATCTAAGCTTCACGAAACCCTAACGAAGTCTACAGCTATCTGTACAATACGAGAGGGACATACAGAAATTAAGCACTGCTATCAGCAACATTCTGATCAACCATGGACTGCATGGCTGTCCTAGAACATGATAATGTGAAAACACTCCTACCTCCCGATGCCGTTGTCTTTATAGGGTAATGAGTTGCATGCACAGATTGAGGTGATGTTGGAATAAAGAAGTACTCTGTGCTACTGGCCATGCAAAAGTATAATTATATACTTATGCACAGGGTATATACCCAGGTCATATCACCCTGTGATGTTCCTCAGTGATGAGATTCTTCATTGACTCAGGTCTGTAGTCAGACAACTTGTAGTAGTTGGTAGACTCGGTTAATGTAGCTCCTTAAGTGTTTTCATGCTACTGGTGAGGGCCTTGCAGATGAGTACTTTTATGTTTCTATCATTATTACTCTTTATTAGTGTTGGGCCTCAACCATAGGGCCTCACTTCTCCTGCTCTACTACAGTGGTCACTCTTAGAGTTGAAGTAGAACTTGCAGATGCCCAAACTATGTAATGAAGGGCAGCACAAATATGCTCAGGATAGCCAAAGAAATAAAGGTCATTACAAAAGTCTGTGTGCATCTTTAATCATCACAGGGAAGAGAGAAGAGATCACTTGGAGATCAACGAACAGACTGATTGGACTCTGGAAAGGACAGAGCTAATGTTCTCATTCACATCCGGAGGGAAGGTTTTACATGTGACAGAGAGCATGGGAATCAGGTTGCTGCTTTTCTATCTCCAGGTACTGAAGTGACAGTTCAGGGTCAGTGCCCCTAAACTAAACCATAAGCACCGCTGATCATGAATAGCATCAATGATCATTCACATGGGTTGACCTAGTAGTCAAGTAGGTAGCATGATTGCCTATTGCCAACCAATGAACCACGACTGAACTTAGAGATGACATGGGTCTCTAGCCCCTAGCTGTTGGTGTTGGAAGGGCCTGGATTCAAATGGAGGCTCTGTCACTTCTTGGTTATGTGGTTGAGCTCTTTTTAGATGCCTGAATTGTTGAACTGAAGAGGTCAACTGCTCTACGTATTTCACCGTGTTGTCTTGAATGCTGCAATTGTGACCTAAGAACTGAAGGCATAGACCTTGGTGCGTAGAGTTCCATTCCTGCTCTGCCTCTTACACATGTAGAAACTTGAGCAAGCTGTTCAGCCTTACTGTGCCTCAGTTTCCTCTATAAAATGGTGATTGATGTAGCATCAATGGTTACTCAAATATAGCACTATCTTCCTTATCTATAGGGGATTTTTTTTCCTTATCTACAGTGGATTGTACCCACTGCGTTTTCCTATATCTCCTGCAATGTTGCCTTCTGGGCAATAGTGATGTCCTCCGATTTGTGCCCTGGTACCTCTTTGCATCATTATGCAGAGTGCTGAGGGATGTCATCACTACCCAGAGTTGAGCACCACTGAAAAGTGATGAGCTTCTTATTTCAGGGTTTCCATTTAATATTGTCGTAGTGTGGTTTGCCACAAGTAAGCCAAAGCTGCAGAAAGAGAAGCCATGGGAGGTGGAGCGGCCATGCTTAACTCCTGGGGTTTTGGTGAGGAGTAAGTTAATGATTATAAAATCCAAAGAACAATGCCTGGCACGCAGAGAGCTCTTTGTAAGTGTTTGCTATTGAAATGAAGTCACAGAATGCTTTTGAAGCAATGGAACAATGCCCAGCACCGTATAAATGCTCAATAAATGGTTGTGATTGTGTGTTACTGCTGATGATCACCATTAGCTTGGAGGACGATGCTGGCTCACATTAAATGTGAATGAATAGCAAATTGTCACACTGTTGAAACTTTAATAATGATAGTGTCTATTTCTTGTGACATTGTAAATCAAACTGTTGGCTCATCAAGTGGTTGCTTACTGGGATTTTTTGAGTTTCTTTGAACAGTCGGTAGCTCTTCTGGTTAATGTCACATATTGACTTATTTGTGACTTATTGCAAATAGCTTCTGTTTTTATTGGTTATATCTTCGGGACTGTAGTGTTATTTATCTGGGGAAGACACTTTCTTAAAGTCATGTGTGTTCATTTTCTTTTTATTATTTTTGTTTATTTATTTGTTCAGTTATTTTGGTGTGTGTGTGTGTGTGTGTATGGGTGTATGTTTGTGTGGGTACAGAACATGCACATGCGTGTGTGTGAGTGTGCACATGTGTGCATGTACATGTGTGCAGAGATCAAAAATGTGTGCAGAGGTCAGAGGCAAACCTCAAGCAGTGTTCACCTGGTGCAATCCACCTTTATTTATTATTATTATTGTTGTTGTTGTTGTTCTTTTCTTTTCTTTTTGAGACAGGGTCTCTCACCAGCTTGGAGCTTACTAAGTAGGCTGGGCTGGCTGCCTGATGGGCCTCAGGGAGACCCACCTGTCTCCACCAGGGTTCGAGGTGCATGCCACCAGGCCTCACTTTTTCATGTGGATCCTGGGGATCACATTCATACTTGCACAGCAAGCGTTTCGCTGACCAAGCTCTCCCCAGGTGTGCATGCTTATTTAATTGTGCCCATTTTCCTCAAATGCTGTTATGCAAAGGCATGGCATTGTCAGAACAGTGGGAGCCTGTTGAACCAGGACTTTATCTCTCCCTTCATTCACCGGCAGGCATATCAGGTCTTCACTGGGTTGACTGGGCCAGGGCTTGTTCTGAACGCAGTCCTCTTTTGTTGCTCTCACTGTCAATCAGAAGGCCTTCCTGCGGGTTGCTTGTCAGGTGCAGACTCTTGGCAACCTGGAGCCAGGCTCAGCGGAAGCACCTGTTTCCAGCCACTGCATAGCCATTGACAGCAAAGGCTGGCATGTTTCGGTTTCCATCGGCCAACCAGGTGATTGCTTCCCCAAAGGTAGGAGCAGGTGCTTTGCCTATGTCTCCACTGTGTCTCGGTTCCTCTAGGCAGGTTGTTTGTTGAGCTACCATTTAGCAAAATTCGCGTACATGGCACCTGGCAGGCATGGGATGTCGCCTAGATGGTCTCCACATGATGGAATGGATCATCAAGCAGGCTGCACCGCTGGCCTCTACAAATTCGGCTCTATTAGTGGCTTCCCTCTTTGCTGTTACAAAAGCAGCTTTGGGAAGGAATGGCATGTTGTGGATCAAAGTTTGAGGGCACAGTCTGTCATTGTGGGGAAGCCTAACAGCAGAAATATGAGGAGTATGAGGAGGCTGTTTGTATTGGGTCCACAGTCAGAAAACAGAGAGAGAGATGGATACTGTCAGTCAGCCCAACATTTTCCTTTTTATTCAGTCTGGTGCCTTTGTTAATTATGTCTCTTTGGAGACACCTTATAGATTCCCTGAGACATATAAGACATATATATATATATATATATATGTCTAAATCCCATCAAGTTGACAGTGAAGATTAAGTTGCACACTTGCCTTCAAACTAGCCCACACCATAGAAAGCCCATCAATCAGAGAGAATTTTTAAAAATACATTCAAGGCACTTAAAACCACAGTTTCTTTGGAGGAAGAAAATCTTCCAAATTCTCAGAAAATGTATTAGTTTGCTTTTCTGTTGCTGTCATAAACACCATGACCAAAGGCAACCTGAAAGGAAGGGTTTAGTTGGTTTACACTTCCAGGCCACAGTCCCTCACAAGGGAAGTCAGAGCAGGAAGTCAGGAGAGGAACCTGGAGGCAGGGATTGTGTGGGGAAGTTGCTTTCTGACTTACCTCTGGCCTCTGATCAGCTATCTTACATAGCATAGGCCTACCTGCCTAGGGATGGTGCTGCCTGTAGTGGGCTGTGCCCTCCTATATTAATAAGCAGTTAAAACAACGTGTCACAGACTTTCCATAAGCCAGTTTGGACTCCGGAGATTCTTCAGCTGAGGTCCCCTCTCTCCAATGACTCTAGCTTGCATCAGGTTGACAATAAAAACCAACTGGGACAGAGAACTTAATGGAAATTAATTGATCAGGGTTGAGGGTGAGAATGCTGGGGTCATACATTCAGGGCTTGGTATCTACGGAGGGAAGTGACCAAGGGGACATGTGCCTGAGGAAGCATCATGATGTCATTGTTTCAGTGTCACTAGACTGAAGAGCCCAGAAAGCAAACTCTCTCTGGGATCGCTCACAAGGTGGCACTGCCTTTCCCAATTTGCAGTAGACTAGCTTCCTTAACTAGGTGCTATCACAGAAGAAGGACTCTCATGGGTCTCACTCAAGAAGGAGGAGGTGAGGCCTGCCTACCTGCCTGGGCTTACCCTCTACAGAGCCACCCAGGAGGAATTTGGGATTCATGCTTATAAGAGTTATAAGAGTCAGGTCTGTATACAGTTATCACAGTGTGAGGGTGTCGATTCCCTTGTTTCCATTAAGTGACATGGACAAGAGTTTTGTGGAGAAAGGAATTTTGTGCTCATTTTCCAGGTTCCTCAGGCAAAGGACTTCCACAAAGCTTGGGTATCACTTTACCTCTCAAATTTCTCTGCTTCCTTTAGCCTCATGCTAGTGCTGTTTTGTCCTGGGGACCAAGCAGATGCCTGGGACAGGCCTTACTCCTCTACTTAAGAAAATTTACATGCATGGATCAATGAGCTACATTTTGTCCCCTGAGCTCCACTATCTGGGCTACTGTCTGCCTTCCAGGCACATCCAGGAGTTCTGCCCAAACCACAGCCAGCATCAGGGAAACCAGATGGCTAAAGACCACTATAAGAACATAATCAACAAGAGCCAGGGCAATATGGCACCTCCAGAGCCCAGCTATCCTACTATAGCAAGCCCTGGGTACCTTAACAGAACCAACACATAAGAAGATGACCTTAAATCCAATCTTACAAAGATGATAGAGGCCTTCAAAGAGGAAACAAATCAATTCCTTAAGGAAAATGGAATCAAACGAGTGAAGGAAATTAATAAAACTATTCAAGACCAGAAAATGGGAAATAGAAGCAATAAAGAAAACACAAACTGAGGGATTCTTGGAGAAGAAAAACTTAGGGAATAAATCAGGAAATATAGATGCAAGCATCACCAACAGAATCTAGGTGTAGAGAGAATCTCTGGTGTAGAAGATACAATTGGAGAAATAGATACATTGGTCAAAGAAAATGTTAAATCTAAAAATTTCCTGACACAAAACATCCAAGAAATCTGGGGCATTATGAAAAGATCAACATAACATAATAGGAATAGAAGAAGGTGACGAGTACCAAATCTAAGGCCCAGAAAATATTTTCAACAGAATCATAGAACATTTTCTCAACCTAAAGAAAGATATGCCTACAAACCTACAAGACGCTTACAGAATACTAAATAGATTGGATCAGAAAAGTCCCCCCACCACATAATAATCAAAACACTAAATGTACAAAACAAAGAATATTAAATGGTGCAAGGGGAAAAGGCAAAGTAACATAAAGGCAGACCTATCAGAACTGTGCCTGGCTTCCCACAGAGACTCTGAAAGCCAGAAGGACCTGGGAAAATGTCTTAAAGACCCTCAGAGAACACAGATGTCAGGCCACACTACTATAACCAGCAAAGCTTTCAATCATCAGAGATGGAGAAAACAGTATGTTCCATGAAAAAATTTTGAAGCATAAGATACTTAGAAAGAAAACTCCGACTCAAGGAGGCTAACTACACTGAAGAAAACACAGGAAATAAATAAATCCACATCAGCAAAAGCAAAAGAAGGAAAGCACACACACACACACACACACACACATACACACACACACACATAGACACACACACACTCAACCACCAACATAAAAAATTATCAATCATTGGTGATTAATATCACTCAACATCAATGGACTCAGTTCCCAGTAAAAAGGCACAGACTAACAGAATGGATGCAAAAACAGGATCCATCATTTTGCTGCATACAGAAAATGTACATCAGCAACAAAGATAAGCATTACCTATGAGCAAAGGGCTGAAAAAGGTTTTTCAAGGAAATGGACCCAAGAAATTGAAGGAATGGACAATCAATGACTGGTGCAACTGAAGACCCATCCTATGAGAGAGAAAGAGAGAACCCCTGACTCTGTTAATGATACTCAGTTATACTTGCAGAGAGGAGCCTAGTGTAAGTCTCAGAGACTTCAACCCAGCAACTGATGAAAAGAGATGCAGAGACCCACAGGCAAACATTAGATGGAGCTTGGGAAATTTTGTGGAAGAGGGGGAGGACAGATTGAGGGAGCTGGAGGGGTCAAGGCCACCACAAGAAAATATACACAGTAAACGAACCTGGGCCCACAGGGGCTCACAGAGACTGAACCACCAACCAAAGAACATGCATCGGACATGCATGTGTAGGCCCCCTACACATATGTAACAAATATGCAGCTTGATGTTTATGGGTCACTAATAACTGGAGCAGGGGCTGTGTCTGACTCTGTTGTCTGCCTTTGGATCCCTTTCCCCTAACTGGGCTGCCTTATCTAACCTCAAAAGGAGAAGCTGTACCTAGTCCTACTGTGGCTTCCTTCCTTCCTTCCTTCCTTCCTTCCTTCCTTCCTTCCTTCCTTCCTTCCTTCCTTCCTTCCTTCCTTTTTTTTCTTTCTTTCTTTCCTTCTTTCTTTTTGCTCAGTATAAATTTATCAAAATGTTTCATAGTTCTAGTACCTTTATTTAATTTTTAGGATTGAATTCATTTCATTTCTTTTCTTTTTTAATTTATTCACCTTACATCCCGATCGTAGCCCCTTCCCTTCTCTCCTTCCAGCCTCACCCTCACTGTCTCTTCCCCCGCCCCCCTTCCCTACTCCTCAGAAAAAGGGGAACCCCCCGACCAACCCACCCTGGCACATCAAGTAGCATCAGAAGTGAGTACATCCTCTTCCACTGAAACTGGGCAAGGCAGCCCCACCAAATGGAAGCCATCCTACTGCATCTTGATGTTCCAAGGCAGGTTGATATACATGGGAAGCCTCCCCTTCTATGGACAGAAAGGGAGAGGGTAATGAGGGAGGGGAGAGGAGAAGGAAGGACTGTGAGGAGAGGAGGAAGGGGTAGCTGCAATCAGGATATAAAGCAAATAAATTAATGGAAAAATGTATATGTTTATATATTCATATATGTATATACACCTACCCGTGTACTTAGTAGAAATGCACCCACATCATTGCTAGCAGCCCTTTGCTTCCCCTGGAATGCTTCTATTTGTTAATATTATTTGTGAGTGTGAGTGTTTGCCTGCATGTATGGATGTAAATCCCATCCAGGCCATCAGTGCTCACTGTCGAGGCCAGAAGAGGCCATTGGACCCCTAGAGCTGCAGTTGTTGACATTTGTGAGGCATATGTGTGCGCTCAGAATGGAACCTTGGTTCTCTGCAGGAGCAGTAAGTTCTCTCAACCACTGAGACATCTTTCCAGCCCTGGACATTTGCATTTTTAGAGATTATCAGTTGATGTGAAGAAATGTTACAGTCGCAGACCGGGCTCTGGTTGGGGACAGGATAGGCCTTAGATAAGGAACGATTGAGGGACTCTCTCATTTATACAGGAATTGCAATGCAAGATGAGAGAGATGAATCCGCTCCCTAGGAAGACAGAATTCAGAGCAAGGCAGAGCCATTGGGCTGAGTTTAACCCCGACTTCCTAGCAATGTGCACTGTTTAAGCAGACTTCCTGAGCGCATTCACACCACATCACGGAGACAGCTGTCTCTTTTATCTGTAGGGCTAGCTTTTATATGCAGCTGGGCTGGCCTTGAAAAACTAAACACCCTTGTCAGGCAGTAAATTCCATTAAGGCAGGAAGTATGCCATCCTTGAGCATAAATTTGGTATGTTTAGCTCAGAACCCTGCAGCTCATGGCCACTTAATAAATATTTGCTGACTTGTTGGCATGCTACTCAGAAAGCATGTGTCCATGAAAATAAGTGTGCACAACATTTGTCTGGGTGACCCTGGGCCTATGAGATACTCTTTTTGGATGAATGGTTCCTCATCTGTAAAAGATATGGTGCTTAACATTTATTGAGTGCTAACCCTGAGCCAAACATTGAGCTTAAATACTTTAGCATCACCATCTTATTGATTTCTCAAAACATACCCACAGAGGGTCATAATTTCCCAGATGGGAATCCTCACCTGAAAAGGACCCTTGGGTCACTAAGACGGTGAGTGGTAGAGTGGTACCCTGAAAGCAGTTGGGTGTCCATGACTTACCCAACGCCCTGTATCAAGCAAAGAATTTACCTGCAACTTATTACTATGCGTTCAGACGCCGTTCTTGTTCTGTTTCTGTGACTGTGTTAGAACACCCTGTCAAAAAAGCAGCTTGGGGGAAGATGGGTTTGTTTTATCTTAACAGTTCTAGATTATAGTCCATCATTGTGGGAGAGTCAAGGCAAGAACTTCAAACAGCTAGTCACATCACATCCATAGTCAAACACAGAAAAACCCAAATGCATTCATGCTCGCTTGCTTGTACTCAGCTCCATTGTTCCACCCTCATGCAGTCCAAGACCCACCCACCCACACCTAGGGAATGGTTCTGCCCACAGTGAGTTGGGTCTTCCCACATTCATGAACTTACTGAAGATATCGTCCCACAGACACGGCCACAAGCTAACCTAATTCACACAATCTCTCACTGAGACTTTCTTTTGAAGGGATTCTAGGTTGTGTCTAATTGACAAAGCCAGCCATCACAGGAGGCATGTCTCTGAGCAGTGATCTTCTGGTTCCAGTTCCCTAAAGACTAGGAATTAATTCCCCAGGAGAAGCACCATGTTCTTGCATTAGGAATGCTTTTGGCTGCAAATCACAACAGCAACCAACACTGCAGGCAGGTGGTAGGAGTTCTGGGTAGGGTGGCCGTTTCCCCTTTGGCACTGGCTGCTAGTACACTCTGTGGTTGAAAGGCCTATATTTTCTTATACCTTTCCAGAGCCAACACCCAGATCAGGAAAAAGCAAGAGCTGGGAGGCTCTCAGCCTTGACATGAGCTTCCATTTCTGGTCTAATCTATGTCGCTGCCCAGAGAAGAAGGAAAGGCCTCTGCCTTCCCCTGACCTCTACGTGGAATGCCTCCCCATGGGCAGAAAATGTAAACACTTCTAGTTGGTAGTACCAGAAGAACTGTTCTTCCAGTAATTGCCTTTCATTTTCTGGAATGCCTGCAGCCAATTTTTGTGAGACCAGGTCATGAGTAACTAACTAGAGAAGACCAATGATTTGAGATTAAAAAAAAAAAAAAAGACTCTTGGTGCAACTCCCTGATGGTTCTCTTCATTACTTAAAATTAACTCTTTTCACTGGGTCAGCGGTGAGAATGGGGGCCATGATACCACGTGTGTCTGTGTCTGCTTCTGGGGGTGCATGGGCTTCACCACTGCTTCTACTGGTGAAGCACACTGTGAACAGGGGTGAGGGCCTCACGGCTACCTCACATTCCATCCTTATGATACTGGTGATGCTCCTGTTTGCATCTGCAGTGGGCTCCGAGTTGTTCTCCTCCACCCTAACTAGTCTGCTCCTGTCCTCAGACCCTCATTCTGCTAATGGACCGTATGTCTTCTCTCCTGCAATGAACGGACTCCAGACTGTTCATCCAGGAGCTCCAATACCCTCCTTCAGGTGTCCCCTCCTCCCTATGCCATTCCCTAGCTCCTCTCTGCCATGAAGCTGTTCTGTGCCCTGAATATCTCATGCATGGTGCTCCACCTCCTCTGTTCTTCCTCTCTAACCCCCACCTCCCGCACTTCAGCTTGTGGTCAATGGAAGGCTGTCTTCCATCAACTTCAGACCTAGCCTTCCCCAGCACCCTCCCTTCTCTGTTCCTGACATTCTATAGGCCTCGTGGTCCTGAGACCTGGGAAAAGCTAGTGACGGCTGAACAAATCTCAGGGGAGCTTAGTACTCGCATCCCCTGGATCGTGCTATTTCCACTGCTAGTTACATCCAGAAGAATTGGTGATGCATGTCATAAGATGCTGAGCAACTTTGGTGTGCCATTCAGATACCCACACACATACACATACAAGCCTGGGAGTGAAACATCAGCACATCTGATGTGGTAAATAGAAGAACAGGAGGAAGTCTAGCCGTCTGTCTCACACCTGCAACCGTGCCTCTCAGGAGGCAGATTCGCGAGGACCAGGAGTTCAGGTCCAGCCTGAGCTGTCTCAGAAAGGAAAGCGCTTGGAGCTTGGTGACCAGTTGTATTGCTATAAAAGGTATAACCACATCTTGACTTCCAATACGTGGGGCTTTGTTGTTGTTGATTGTTTCTGTTTCATTTTGTTTTTATTACCTAAGGTACTACCAGCTGGATATCCTGTTACTTGCAGCAGAAAGCATTCCTGAATTGTAGAGTCACTTTAACTTTAATCTTTGTATAAAGAATATAAGAGAATATGTTCAGATATTTCATAAAAAAAGAAATCTTAGGTAATTAACAACATATGCATCTAGGTATAATACATGTACAATATAAATGAATTGTTTTGATGAAGTTAAATGTTATTTTGTAACAACAACTAGTGAAATCATGGCTGATCAAGCAAAAGAAAACAGCAAAGAAAATTCATTAATTCCACTGATGGGGGAAAAAAAGGATTTTACCATCTTTTCTTAAACAGCCAGAGTTTTACTCTAAATAAAACTGCATGAATTTGCTGTACTTTACTTTTATATAGGGAGTCTCCATTCTCCTGGCTTTCTAAGAAGTTTCTCTGAGCAGAGCCTCTACCAAAATAACACCACTGACCTTCCTTCCCACAGTTAGGAGAACATTCCAGGCATGCGTTACCCAGCCTGCCTCTGGTTTCTCAGCCTCCTGTGGAGTTTCCTTCGTCTTCACCTCTCTGGACACACCTCTGTCGCTCCACGCAGCAAAGTTTCATGATCCACAGGCGAGTCTGGCAAAATTCAAATCTACAGGGAAATATTAGGAAACACAGTTACAGTCATTAGTCAAGGATGGTTCCCCATTTCAGCCTGATCAGTTATTAAGCTGATATTTCGATCTCCCTCGGTCTCTCTCCCGTGCCTCCTTCTTAGCTGTTTCCATACACAGGAAGAGCTAAAATGCATGACCCAGCCAGTGACCTGGAAGACCAGTGGACTTCAAGTCACCAGGGTGGCAGTCCCCTGGGATGTTCCTTACTTTAGTAGCAGGAATGCTCATCTTCTTTTGGAATAATAATGTTTTACTTATTTAATCATTCATTTATTCAACGAAAATTATTGTGTATCTGCACGCCATGCTGTAAATATATGACAGACATATAACTCTTATATAACACAAAAACAAACATTCTGAATGCCTTTAAAAAGAGGCCCAGAAGGGCAAGCTCCATGAGATGGATAAGGATATTTGATTTAATTACTGAAATTAACAAAGCTGTTAGGCAGTAATCAATCCAGCTGAGATGGTGGGAAGAAATTGTCATTGACTAGTTGACGGGAACAGGGGAGAATATTCTAAATACATGCAAAGCCTCATGGTAGAGGAGGCATCAAACATGAGGGGTTCGAAGAGTCCAGAGGGGACACTGGAGAAGGGATGAAGTGCATTAGAGATAAGATTGAAGAAGTGAGCAGTGGGCAAACCACGGGGAACATTAAAGGCCAAAGGAAGTCAGAACGCTGGTCATTATCGCCAAGAGTGGGAAAGCAGTGCGCTCGGTGGAGGTCAGTGAGACGGAGCTTGGCATAAGGTGACTGACATAGGGAGAGAAGGCACCCCATAGAAACGTTTAGAAGATGGTTGACAGAACTGAGTCTTGAGGCGAGGAGGGCCAAGCACAGCACAGGGCACGGGGCTCAGCTGGTGTGAAGGAGGGAGGGAGGGAAGGAGAGCAGGTGCTGTGTGAGGAAAGACAATGAGTTTGGTTTGGTCCTGCTTAGCCTGGATGGAGGATTCTCCATGGAAAGGGGCTTTCAGGGCAGATCAGATCAGCATATCCATTGATACGCCAGTGTGTATTCAGGCCTAGTAGGGAATGCTCTATGTACTGGTGATTAAAACTCAAAGGATGGAGAGCTTCTTGGGGCAAATTTTGGTATGTGCCTCGCGCCCAGATTCATAAACTTAAAGACCAAGACTGCAGAGTTATAATCTTCAACAAATCAGACAGGAACCAAGTGGGAAAGGACAGTGAGAAGTGATAAGGGTAGGAAGGAACCCGAGAGAAGACCAAGGAGGCCTACAGGAGAACAGGCACAGGAGGTAGGCATCTGAAGAGCATGTGCTGAATTGGCAGGTGAGATCCTATCAGGAGCTGGGGCTGCCAGTGAAGAGGTGAGGCAGAACCCTGCTGACTGGGTTCAGTATGGAACCCAGCATGTCCTCAAGTGGAAACACTGAGGAAAAGTCTTCTATAAGTTGTTCTGTGAATGGAAGGAATGAAGATATGGGATTGTCTAAAAACAGGACCTTTGCTGATTCAATAGGGCTGTGTATGATGGCACATGCTTGTAATCCCAGCACTTGGGAAGCTGAGGCAGGAGGATCTCGAGTTAGAGGTTAGCCTGGCTTGAATGTCAAACACAGAACAAAATGAAACAAAACAAAAGAAATATCTATCTAGGTGTGGTGGTTTTAGCCTGCAATCCCAGCTCTTGAGTGACAGGGGCAGATGTTAGCCAGCCTGGGCTACCTAGTGAGTTCAAGGCTAGCCTGAACTGCCAAGCAAGACTAAAGAGAGGAGTACTGAAAACTGTCTTCAGGACAGGACAAGGCTACTGCACTCATGAACTTGCAGCAGCTGCGGTTACCTGCATGAGATCTGTACAAGGTAAAACCAGCCCAAATTCTGTTGAGGAAGGGGGAGGTATTCTCCAGGCTGGAGAAGCTCCTGGCAGTTGAGAACTGCTGGCGAAGGGGGGGATGGGGGGAGAATCTTTCTTTTTTGATACCCCAGTGGGTAGTGTCACAGCCATACACATATTAGATTCAGTGCGTCACAAGGGAGTAAGGGGATGACAGAGACAGAAAAACACACCGAGTTCTCAGAGAAAGATACTTGAGTTGGTAGGGGTTACTGAGCAATTGGAGGAGACAAATGGGGACAGACATGATTTTTCACTGTACACATTCAGGAAATTCTCGTGAATGTGGGTGGGATGGAGAGGTGCCTCCGTGGTTACGAGCACTTGCTGCTCTCACCGAGGGCCAGAGCTCAGTTCCCATGACCCACACTGGGTGGCTCACGGCTGCTTGTCACTCTGGCTCTAGGGGATCCAATGCTCCCTTTTAACCTCAAAAGCTACCTGCTCACGCATGTCCACATACATTTACACACATATATAATAAAGATAACTTTAAAAGGCTAAATAATTGCACTATTGAAACAGAGATGATGAGGATTTTCTTAAGATGGGTTTGCATATATGAGAGGGACATACATTGAGACAGTAAAGGTCATAAGAAAAAAGGAGCAAGTGGCTGGTAAAGTGCAGGCTACAGGGCTGACTGCAGGGACCGGGAGGGACAGTACCTCTGTTGAGCCATGGAAGAAGAAAAGCTGGTTTGTAGCGGAAGCTGTATATTCTTCCTGAGATGTTTTCTCCATGAGGTTAATCACATGCGGAAAGTGAGGCAGGAAGAAGGGAGAGGGGCTAGCACAGAGGTGACCTGTCCTCAGAAGAAGCAAGATGGAGAGTTGGTCAAGACAGTACAGATCCTTGGGTGCCATCGATGCTCCATATGATATGGGTGACCAGGAGTGAAGGGGTAATGATTCCTACAATGACTACAAGAAAAATCCATGTCTAGAAGCTTGGTTGTCTGTGGGCTTGTGTATATTACTTCTTCCATTCCCCACAATTTATGGCCGTTTTGTCATCTCACATGCCTAGATGCTCTTTGTTTTGGTTTTCTTTGGGTTTTGATACACTATCTCAGTGTGTAGCCCACACAGGCCTGTCACTCAGATTTTCCGCTTTCAACCATTGTAGGGATTCACCAGCATACCTGGCTGTGCCCACTGTTTTTAATTGGGCATGTAATGGTATTTTTTTTTCAGAATTCATGTGTCTTTTTCTTTCTTTCTTTCTTTCTTTCTTTCTTTCTTTCTTTCTTTCTTTCTTTCTTTTCAATGCAGTTTATTCAGGAACCTTGAACAATCATCTGACCCTGGGGAAAGCCAGCCCACAGCTTAAATAAACAACAGACATTTTACTAGTTGGCCGGCTGGTACACAGCTATAATCCCAGCGCTCAGGATGCTGAGGCAGCAGGATTGGGAAGTTGAGGCCAGCCTGGTATATATAGTGCGACTTCGTCTGAAAGTAAAATAAAATAAAATGTATTACTTCCCATGTCTGTCGACCAGGAGCAATTTCATGGTATGGTTCCTATCAGTGTCTCCAATGAATTTAGACTTGGGCATCAGCCGGAGCTGGAGGCACCTAAACAGCCTCCAGCGGGCTTCAGGAAGAAGGCCAAAGTCCTGTTTGCCCCATGTGGACTGTCCTTGAAAGCTGCCTGAGTTGGGTCGTGGCCCTTCTTCAGTGAATTAAGGGAACAAGAGGGGAGTGAGTCTCCATGGATTTAGAGTGTTCTGTAGGGAAAACTGAAGGCACAGAACACACTTTCTTCTTCAAGGAAGATATGCATCTGCTACCCAGGGTGCTGGGCTAAGGGCTCTGTCAATCCCGGGTTATACACATCCGCCAGGAATAGAGATAAAGACAAACTGGTCCCCGAGAGGGCTTGCGGCCTTCCAGCTCATTGGCATCTCCTCTGTGGTCCTGGGAGGTCTA
Source organism: Meriones unguiculatus (assembly GCF_030254825.1). Taxonomy (NCBI): domain Eukaryota; kingdom Metazoa; phylum Chordata; class Mammalia; order Rodentia; family Muridae; genus Meriones; species Meriones unguiculatus. The sequence continues at coordinate 73,392,076 of NC_083350.1, read as the reverse complement.
GACTAACACCTTGAGGGAGTCACCAGAATCCCTCTGTCGTGGCTGGCACTCGGCTCTAATTTCTGAGTCCTCTGCTTTGGGTTGATGGAAATCCCTGCTGGAGTCCCACGCTCAGTTTTGCTTTGAGACCTACAGGCGTCTGTAGGCTTGTATCCTTATATCGCAGGATATACCAAAATCCCGAAGTGTTCTGTAAACCACAGAAAGCCGGGTCCCACTCAGAGCTAAGTAGTTGTGGGCAGAGCTTGAGCATCAGCACTGCTAATAGATTCCTAGGTACTTCTGACCATTCAGCACCCTCACCGTGAGAACCAGTGTTCCCAGGAACATGGGTTAAAGGAAGGCATAGAAACTGCTGTTCCCTGCAACCCTACCAGGATGTAGACAAAAATGTGCTCTGCCTCTCATAATGGAAGAGAGGGACTTGAATGCACTCACCGGAAAGGAAAGCCAAAAGTTCAAGTCCATGGACTTGTTTATCACTCTGAATGGAGCATAAATCAGTGTGTGCGTGATTCAAAACATCACTGAACCTTGTAAGCGCTCACAAATATTGTGTGCCAACCCAAAAGTGAACCGAGGGGTTGGTGAGATGCTGGGTGGTTAGAATGGGCGCTGCTCTTGCTGAGCACTGGCGTTCAGTTCCCAGCGCCCACACGCTGTGCTGCCAGCCACCCTAGCTCTGGGAGACAGTTCCCTCTCTGGCTCCCGCAAGCACTGCACACACATGTACAAAGCCATGCCCAAAAACTCACACATGTACACACATAATTAAATAGTGTAAAATAAATTAAGTAAAAAAAATGCAATTTCAAAATAAGTCTTCCTTCTTTCTTCTGTGGGATCTGAAAAATATGATTTCTCACTAGCTGGGGGGCTATTTTCTGATGTTCTCGATCTGACATCCCAGCACCATCTCCCATGGTATGGCGTGGTCAACGGCAGGGTTATTCTGAATCATCTATTGTACTCCTACCAGAAGAAAAAGCTTCCGGAATAATAGCAGTGTCTAATAATTCCTGAAAATGCACATCTGTAGGAGCTTGCTTGGCGTGGCCGATCTGCTGCTCAGCTGCAGGGGACACCATCAGTGCTGTGTTCTAGTCGAATGTCGCTGTGGTGGCTTGGGGTTAAGCAAAATGGCAGCCCTGTGCAGGTCGGCACTGTGGAACAGTCTTTATGTGTAATTCCTACTATTTACGGACAAGAAAATGAAAACGTAGTGTAATTTTCCCACAGTGACAGGGCTGGGCTGGTAAATGACAGCTCTTCAAGGAACCTAGGATTGTATGACAACTGGAACTCTGTTTCTTGATACGTGGGAAGTTTGCCTTAAACCCTTGACCTTCCCACCACCCCTGTAAAATGGGCAGAAGAGTGTTTGGGTTCAAGGGCATCACTGGGCGGACTGAAGCAAGGCTCTTAAGCTCCCAAGCCATTCTTAGTGGTTTTGTCATCAAGGCCCTGTTTGGGGACAAGAGAGGCCGAGGCAGGGGTTTCGGGGAGTGCTGTGATGTGTTGTCGGCAGGCATCCACCTTCAAATGGAGCAATACTTTAAAAACGCAACCGCCTCAAGAAGTGACAGCTTTGGAGGCCGGGAAGGTGGCCCAGCTGGCAAGGCTCTTGCCCCGGGAGCACAAGGATGTGGATTCTACCCGCAGAATCCACGTTTAGAGGGAGCTCACCCTGTAACCCTAGTGCTGGGTAAATAGGGAAACAGGCAGCTGACTGGGCTCCGTGGCCGGCGAAGCATTGTGTTCCAGGGGCAGTGACGCACGCTGCCTCAAACGAAGGAGGACAGCCCGTGAGGAATGACGCTCAATAGACTTCCACATGTGCACGCACATACGTGTGCATCCACACACATGTGAACACACAAGCAACCGCTTCACCCACTGAGTCGTGTGAGACAGACTGTTCCTGCTGCTATTTTTCATTTTCCCTTCATTTCTTCTTTCACTTCCACTTCTCTCTAAATGCCTGAAAGTGTTCCTTTAAGAGCTAAGGGTTTTGAAGGTCCTTAAGCCCTTCAGGCACTGATATTGAAGCATAAACCCTTTACCCGGGGTCACAGGTTCAAGTCCAGGCTGGGCCAGTAGTGACTAAAAGTCTAATGACTCGCCATCTGTTAGTTCTTCCCTGGCTTCTGTGAGATGAATGGATAGTCTCTGCTCACTTGCCAGGCTGCTGCAGAATGGGCACTGCCAGGCACTGGTTGGCCTCCTCAGCACAGAGGGCAAGACCTCAATCGGGCGCTTTAGCTTTGGGGTCCTGCAATTAACTTCCGAAAGACACGGGCATGGGTGAGGCAGCAAGGGTGGGAGCTTATGGGAAGAGAGCCAATGTCTCATGCTTCTATTTTCTTGGTTAAACAGAAGACACCTTTTCCACGGGTATTGTCACACATCTATAACCCCAGTAGGCTAACAGAAGGATTGTGCAGTTGGAGGCTAGCTGGGGCTACATAACAAGTCCCTGTTTCAAGATGATGATAGCCTTTCAGAAGCAGGGAAGAGATGCACTTCCTGCCTTGTCATTCATTTTACAGTTTCACAGCAGAATGGAAGTGATGGCTTATACCAACAGATGATGCGAGGAATGCTATAACAAGGAGTTGGTTTTTCTCTTAACCAAGGACAGCAGACTCGAGAACAGAGAGAAAGGGGACCTGACAGGGAGGCTGGGGCATGGACATAACACCTAGAGCCCTGAAGAGCCAAGAGGAGCAAGCGGCAGATAGCCTGCCCTTTCCTGTTTGCCTGCCTTACTTCCTGCTGGTTAAAAGCTTCCTGCAGGAAGGCAAGATCTGTGTGTCACTGCTCCAGCTATCCTTCATGGAAGGTCTTTGTTAAGCACAGACAAGGACACTGATAGCCTCCACTGTAACTTTTCACTGGAGAACTCTTTATCACTAAATATGGGTCTAAGCATTTCCAGACTAACTACGGCCCAGTAACTGTTTCTTTCTGGAAACAGAGATCCTCACACACAACACACATACATCAGCCCCTTAAAAAAAAAAAAGGATAAAAAATTCCTTTCAATTTTAAGCACTATTATTTTTTCAATAATTGCACTTATTTCTAAAGTGTTGCCTCAATTCCAGGCCCTGCTTAATTAAGGCTCCAAATCCTTAATGAATTCAATATGGCTGAAGGTCAGTTTTAATAAGGGGCAAATGAAGTTATGAAGGTTGCAGTTAGGGGCATGGGGTGATCCTTCTAGAAGGCTGGCAATGAAAGAGGAATATCGAGCAACGGGCCCTGCTGTGGTGACTTCGGAGTGCTGCAGACGCTCCCAGTTTGAGGACTGTGGCCGAATGAGCATGGTTAGGAAAGAAGGGGATGCTGAGGCCAAAGACAAAAGATTGACCACTTAAGAAGTGGAAGCAAAGTTATGGTTACACTTGAGATGAGGCAGGCTGAATCAACGGATCCATCTATGAGGTGCTTGCTACAGTTTGAGGTTCAAATGGGTTTCCCAAGAGTTGGCTGTTAAAAACTTAATCCCCAGTCAAGTGGCATTCAGCTGGGGACAACGGCTGGCCTCATAGAGCAGTTGGCATGTAAGTATGAGGACGTGAGCCTGTATTCCTAGACCCCAGGTCAAAGCCAGATGTGGTGGTAAGAGTGTCTGTAGTCCTAGGCCACCTGCAGGAAGATGGGGGGCCCAGACAGGAGAATTCCCAGAAGCTTGAGGTCCAGCTAGTCTGGTACCTACAGCATCAACAGGATCCTGCCCCCTACAAGATAGAAGGTGAGGACAGGCATGGGGAGTTGTGCCCTGACTACTCTCTCTCTCTCTCTCTCTCTCTCTCTCTCTCTCTCTCTCTCTCTCTCATGCTCACACACACAACGGTAGCTGAATGCCTGCATTCCCAAAACAGCACAAACATACTCACACACAAGTGCACACGTGGAGGTGGAGGGGTCCTTTGAAAGCTCCATACATGAATGGTAGGAATATAACAAGTTGATTATAAAAGAGTCTGAGCCTATGGATTCCATTCCTTGCTACCTGTCCTTGTCTGGTTTCGTCCACCATTTTACTGCCCAGCAAGAGTGCCTTCACCGCAGCTGGTCCTTGAGCTTGGACTTTCCAGCTTCCAAAAATGTGACCCAAATAAGTGTGTATAGTTTACAAAGCTCCTAGCCTGGACTGTTCTGTTAGAGCAACATTGAGTGAGGCAGCATTGTGCATAAAAACGAGTGAGGCGGTGCTCTGCATAAAATTGAGTAAGGCATTGCTTTGCATCCTTGGCAAGGTGGGTCACAGGCTGTTCACAGAGAGGTGGCTGAGAGTCTAGAGAACGTGCTAGGGATTTGTGAGGAAAGAGAAAGGATGTTGTGAGGGAAAAGAAGTGCTGGTGGGGTTTGAGTAGCTTTGCATTCTTCCTTTGTATCTTAATATCATATTTAAACGCCATCCAACTTAGCTTGGCTTCCAGTCACGCAGAGACCATCACTGCTTTTTATTATATAAGGAGGTTTGACGCGAGGAGAAAGAACAGACTAGAAAATTCCATCCAGGGTATCCATGGAATGAGGGGGGGGTGCAAAAAATGAGGCTGCCATAAAGTTTTCAAAGAACTTCACACACACACACACACCAAAAAAAAAATCTTTTCTCTTATTTAAGTCAAAGCAGCATGGAAAATAATATTATGGCATTCTCTCTGTTGGGGGTGATACATGAAGCAAAAAAAAAAAAGTATATTCTGTGGTTAGTCAGATTTTTAATTGGTCACAATATGAAGCAAAAGTTCAAAACTATATGCTAGAAATATCTCCCCTCTGGAACATTCAATTAAAATCTGTGGGGGGAGAAAGCCTCAAAATGACAGCCAGAGACTAACAATAATAACAACAGAAAACCACTGTAAGCTCAGGCTGTAGCTGGGCAGATGACACTGCAATAAGTCTAGTGTTTGAGGACTTGGCAGGTTTGGGTAGTTAACCCAGCGGCTCTTAGTTGATGGTTTGACCCAAAGGTTACCATTATGTGTCCTGGAAGGGAGCTTTTCCCTAAGGCAAAGTGTGACCCGGACAGAATTTATTGTGTGCGTTGGAAGACCTACCTCTCCTTCTGCTTTCTTACCCATGGCATTTCCTTCATCCAACCCTTTTGAATATCCATTGTCTTCCTGGACCTTCCATCATAAACGATGGAAATGTACTTACACTAAGGTGAAAACAGCCAGAGATACAAATGACCAGCTGCTTACCTCAAGAGCACTGACACTTTAGCAAGGTAGGTCTTAGGAAGATGAGTGTCCCTGACCTCTGTGCATCACTGGGATAAGAGCCTGGTAGGCTCATGTCTAAGATCCATTTTGAGACCATTCCATTCTCCAGCCACCAAGAAACATTGGTGGAGAAAGCTCCTGGAATTATCTGGGCCCTAGAAAGACGCTTAGAGGCTCCAGCATGCGGTATTGATTAAGAGTATGTGGAAAGCACATAGAAAAACATTAGGGTTGCAAATTGCCACAGCTTCCCCTTTGGAGATTCGGTGTCCACTTAGCATTTTGGTTTTTGCCTCTAAGGTAAAAACGCATATTCTGTGTGTAGAGTACGTGCATGTACACATATAAGTAGGCACATTTCTGAGCCCAGAAGTTTGGCAAGATTGCAACATGACAAAAATTCTATCTTGGAAGGGCCAGTACCTGGCATTGGTTAAATTATCCCTCACAATTACCCCGAAGTTGCAGAGAAGTGAGCTGAGGCAGAGCCCGAGGAGCTTGCCAGGGCGTATGTGTGGTGCTGAGACTGACACTCAACAGCTCAACATGCCCCTCCTCAGTCCGCTAGCACTCACTGATCTGCTTTGACACCTGAGAGAAGCATCATTGAAGTTCTGGGCTTTAACTGGATATTGAAGGCTCTTTTTCCTAGTTAGGGGTGGGTGGGCCAAGTTTGGTTGGTTTCCCAACTATGTTGGGTTGGGGAAACTTCAGTACTGGGGAGTACAGGATAGATATGAACATCTCCCCTATTTTATTTTTCTAAAGAACCAGAGCCTAGCCAGTGTGGTTCCTCTCAACTATGGGGGCTTGTTACCATAGAGCACCGAAGGCATGCTGTAGATTTTGGACTTGACTGGGAGGGAAAATGTTTGATAACCACAACTGCTTGGAAAAATGCAAAGAAATCTTTATGGTATATACTCACTTATAAGTGGATATTAAACATGTAATATAGGATAAACATACTAAAATCTGTACTCCTAAAGAAGCAAAACAATAAGGAGGACCCTAGGTAAGATGCTCAATCCTCATTCAGAAAGTCAAACGGGATAGAAATCAGAGGAATGAAAAAACAGGGAACAGGACAGGAGCCTACCACAGAGGGCCTCTGAAAGACTCTCCCCAGCAGGGTATTGAAGCAGATGCTGAGACTCGTAGCCAAACTTTGGCAGAATGCAGGGAATCTTATGAAAGAAGGGGGACATAGAAAGACCTGGAGTAGACAAGAGCTCCACAAGGACAGCAACAGAACCAAAATGTGTGGGCCCAGGGGTCTTTTCCGAGACTGATACTCTAAATAAGGACCATGCATGGAGATAACCTAGAACCCCTGCACAGATGTAGCCCATGGCAGCTCAGCGTCCAAGTGGGTTCCCTAGTAATGGGAACAGGGACTGTCTCTGACATGAACTAAGTGGCTTGTTCTTTGATCACCAACCCCTGAGGGGGTTGCAGCCTTACTAGGCCACAGAGGAAGACAATGCAGCCATTTCTGATGAGACCTGATAGGCTAAGCTCAGATGGAAGGGGACGAGGACCTCTGCTATCAGTGGACTTGGGGAGGGGCATGGAAGGAGAAGAGGAAGGGAGGGCAGGATTGGGAGGGAATGAGGGAGAGGGCTACAGCTAGGATACAAAGTGAATAAGTTGTAATAAATTTAAAAAAATGAATTAAAAATATAAATAAAAAACTTGACTTGATATTAAGTTGAGTTTGGAGACATAGGCCTCTTATACCAGCTGCTCAGGAGGCTGAGGCAGGAGGATTGCAAATTTGAGGCCTCTTTTTAGTCACAGAATGAATTCAAATTTAGCCTGTGTACTTTTCCAGACTTTGTCTGAAAACATACAGTAAAGCAAGAACTGAGTGGAGTGCAGCAGTAGAATCTGTGCCCAGTGTATGTGAGACTCCAGCCCCAATTCTCAGAAAGAGCACATCATTTCATAGGGTAGCAATACTGCAAAAATCAGAAAAAATGAGTTCAGGACTATCTTAGGGTTTCTATGGCTGAGAAGAGACACCATGACCATGGCTACTCTTGTAAAAGAAAACATTTAATTGAGGTTTGCTTACAGGTTGAGAGGTCTAGTCCACTGTCATCATAGGGGAAGCATAGTGGCTCGCAGGCAGACATGGTGCTGGAGAGGTAGCTGAGAGGTAGCTTCTGGACTCCTGAGAAGCAGGAAGAGAGAGAGGAGATGTGGCTTGGCTTGAGCTTCTGAAACCTCAAAGCCCACCCTTGGTGAGATAACTTCCTCCAACAAGGCCACACCTCCTAATAGTGCCACTTCCTATGGGCCTTCGGGAACCATTTTCATTCAAACCACCACAAGAACATATGGTAATATCTCAGTAAATCTCATGTCTTTTTAATACTTTGCTCATTTTTTCTTTCTCCTCTTGCTTTCCCACCACCTCCCTCAGTCCTTCCTCCTCTTTCTGCTTGTCACTGTTATTGGAGACCATTCCCCACTACAGCTCCTCTTCTGTATTCTCTGGCCTGGTCTCCACACTCGAGTGGTCCTGTGAGCTTTCAGGCAAACAGGCACAAGACCACTTGAGACATAGACTCTGAGGAATACTCAAGGCCATCTGGAGGTGAGAAGGCCATTTCTACTCCCTAGATCTCATTTGTCTCATCTGCAAAGCTCAGAGAAAGTGGCCAAAGACAGCAATTCTGTGTATCCATTCAGCCTCCACCAGGTAGTTTGGGAAGGAAAACACTCAGATGTAACTGAAGTGAAACCTGGTTTCTTTGCTCCCAGCGAGGCTTCTGGATAGCGTCATTGTCATCAATACATATTGCATAAGGCTGGGAGTCTAATAGTAATAGCTAATAGAGCCAGTATCACAGATTGGCTTTGCACATCAAATGCAGTGTAACCCGTTTTGAAGCTGATATCAAATAACATTTTCATGCTTGATTATGTTTCCTTTGTTCCAGGGCAGTGGGGAAAAAATGAGCAAAACATCCCTTGTCATGTTATATTGGGAACTGTCATCATTGGTCCAAAAAAAAAACAAAACAAAAACAAACAAACAAACAAACAAAAAAACCAACAACCAGTAAGTGAGGGGCTAGAGAACCATCAACACATCAGTGGTGTGGTATACACTAAGTTCTTCAACAGCCTTATGAGTAGGGTTTGTCATGCCCAGTGGACACAAAAGAAAACAGAATGTCTGGAGAGTAAAGAAGGATAGTGCCAAATGGAGAGCTGGGACCCAACTACAAATGCTTTCTAAGTACAGCCACATGAATCCAAGTCACAATACCCATGAATCATCACAGAAAGAGGGAGGGGGAGAGGAAAATAGGGAGAAGGAGAGAGAGAGAGAGAGAGAGAGAGAGAGAGAGAGAGAGAGAGATTGATTAATAGGTAATATAACAGGAACAAGGTAACCCAGCCCTCACCTATTCATGGTTTATGTTCAGTAGAAGGTCATAGTCACCATGATTAAAACAAAACAAAACAAAACAACAACAACAACAACAAAAAAACAAAGAATAACTTCCCATAGAGATCCAGAAAAGCTCCAAATAATGGGTTAGAGACCCAGAGGGAACAAGAAAATAAGCAAGTAACAGAAGGGCCAAGCCTGTTAAGCACAATGGAGCAAAGTATGACAAGGAAGAGATAGACAGCCTTGGGGACATTTTGATTCTTTTTCAAAGTAATGAGTAGCTCCAGTACCCAGTGAATTTCTCTGTTCTTCCAGATTGCAAGGTTCGTGGTGCAAAAGTTGTGTCTATTTTGTCACCACATTTAGCAGGCCAAGAATGAAGTAGGTTTTCAATTAGAATCGATTAATAGTCACGAATGAATATGCGCAGGGATGTCAGCATTTATGTCATGAACGAGGCAGATTGGTACTGATTCAGCTTTAGACAGTCAGATCTCAGGCCCAAACCATGAGCCTCCCAGCATAGTGTTCTAATTTCAAACTATGAAGCCTGAAAGTAAAAGACTTCTGAGAAAGTTTAGGTAATATTCTAAGAAATTGTGGCACTGGGAAGAAAGAGACTCGAGTACCCAGGGCGAGCTGCCGGAGTTGGAGGACTGAGCTGGTGACTTTACGGAGAGGGCAATGAAGCAGCCTGCTCACCCCATCCCTTGGGTTGAGTTCAGACAAGGCACTGATTCTCACTCAGCTCTCATGCTGCTCCATCCAGCACAGGCTGCGTCAGTCATGTGCCATTTCTTTCTCAGATGTACTGTGCTGAATACAGAAACAGAATCAGGGACTGCTTTAGAGTAACTTGAAGCCAGGTCTTTCTGGGTGACCAAGTTACCCACTTTCAGAGAGCTTTCTTGGTCAGCTGATTTCATTGCATACTTCAGCTAATGCCTGGCTTCAGAAAATGACCAGCTTAGGGGGTTAGCTGGGTAAATAGATTTCTTCTGCGTTGATCCATCACATGTTAGTTCAAAACTAAACCTGACTGTGATTGGTTAACTTGCATAGGTTGTTGGTATAATGTTCTTGTGGAAGATATACAATTTACCCTTGTTCATTCAAATGCTGATTTCTCTACCCCACTATCTGGTTTCAATCTGGACATTGCATTGTGAAGTTTATTCTAAGCATCACCTGTATCAAGTTTGTGTAAACATGCCACCATTTGTTCTCTATATTGTCAATAAAACATCCAGCCAGTGCTGGGCAATGGAGAGAATAGGGTGGGACATCCTGGTCCAGAGGGGAGGAGAAAGGAAGCAAGTAGGAGAGGACTTAGAACCATGAGGAGAGATGACCGGGACCTAAGATATGACTAAAAGCAAGTATAATGGGTGAATCTGAATGGTAGGAAACTATGCGGGCTTGGAGGTTTAGGATGGAGTAACTACTGCCCAGCATTGTGCTCTAGGTTAATTAAATAAAGCTTAGTCTCTGTGTGGTAATTCACAGCTGGTTTCGGAATAACCACTGTTTAACTAAAAGATAAATCAATAATATTCATATTCAACAACAAATGGTATACCAACTTGTAGCAGAATTTACAGTAATTTAGCAAGAACTTACATAGAAAGTAAAACCACAGAGCAGTTTTTTAGTTCTGTACAAAGCAAAGGAAGTTCCTAAACTAGGAACTCACAGATTCCTGATTAGACAGACCCCCCCCAACACACACACACACACACACACACACACACACACACACACAGAAAGCAGCAAGGCCTCTAGCAGGTTACAGAAAAAAAAAATTGATACATACAAACCCCAGAGAGGCAGTTTCTTTAGGACAGAGAAGCCTCAAGCAGGTAAGGTCTAAACAGGTAAGTTCTAGAAGAAAAGCTGGGATGCTATTTAAACTGCTTTCTCAGGACAAACACTTGAATTTAATTGTTTAATTGTAACTTAAAGGAATAGGGCCAATCTAAGAGGCCCAAACTAAGTGCTTTTCCAAGTCATACAGGCACTCAACTGATTGGGGGAGGAGTAGGGACCTGGTGAAATAATTCTAAGTTACAGGTGGGAGGAAAAACCACCCGTCTTTTCTGTGAACTGATAAACAGAAGCGCTGTGAGACACAGCGAAGCACAAAAGAACACAGACCAGAAACGGAACTTATGATCACATAAACTGTTTAATAATCATGCTTTCATGCTATACACAAATTTTAAGTAAACAAAGCAGACAGGATGGGAGAGACAATAAAACAGACTTCTTGGAGCTTGGCTGATAATCTTGTCTATGGATTTAAGACAGAAATAAAGGAAAATTTAGAAATTATGAGTATGGTTACATTCATAGTCCTCAACTTACCTTTAATCATTGGATTAGCCTTTTATGTCTTCTCAAAGGCAAAGGCTTTAGAAAAGATACTGGAACAACCAAAGAAAAAGCAGAGCAATATAAAGAAAAGAATGAAGGTTGGATACAGGAAATAAAACAAGAGATACAAAAACTTACAAAATAGGATGAACAACAGGAAGATAGGACAAAGGCTCTAGAAAAGATACTGGAACAACAGTAAAAATAACTAGAATAATATAAAGACAAAATTAAAAGTTGGAAACAAGGCATAAAACAAGAGATTCAAGAGATTATTGAACAAAACCTACAACAGAGGGATAGTTATGAAATATGGGTACAGATCTTAAGAGAAGAGTTTAGAATCCTAAGTATTCTACTCAGGCAGAGGCAAAAGATAAAAATAAAGAAAGCCAACCAAAGGTGGTTGGTAAATAAATGATAGCTTATACAGTCAGTATATAGCAGAGACCAGCAGATGATCATCCACAGGATTATCATGAAGCTGAACGGCGCTCTGTGGAAGTGCTAGATCTGAGGAAATTTAAGGAAACTGTCACTAATTTTGGAATGCATTCACCATTTGTAAAACAGATGCTGACTTCCTGGTCAATCAGAAGTAGAGTAATCCCAAAAGACTGGGAGGATATGGCAAAGGCAATATTAGAACCTGGGGCATATTTACAATGGCTATCATGGTGGAGAGAAGAGGCTAGAGAGAGAGCACACAAAAATAGAGCCAGAGGTGCTGGTGTTTCTAAGGAACAACTGCTTGATGACAATATGCTGACACAGAGATACAAGCTGTATATAATGAAGAAACCTTAGCATTATGTCACCTAGCAGCCTTTAATGCCTGGGACAAGGTTGAGGAAAAAGGAAAAAGGCTTGAGCCATTCTCTCAGGTCATATAAGGTCCAAGTGAAACATACACTAACTTTTTACAAAGACTGACCTCAGCTGTGGATAGAAGTGTAGCAGATCCACTAGCTAGAAAGGCACTAATAGAATCTTTAGCTTTTGAACATGCTAATAATGAATGCAAAGACGCCAATAGAGCCATTAAGAGCAAGATCAGCACCAATAGACAAATGGATTAGAAATACGATTGACATCAGACCTCACTCACCCAGAGTGACCTTGATAGGAGAAACTACCCTTAAAGATTTGGGGAAATGTCTTAGTTGTGGTGGGTGAGGTTACCACAAAGGAAATTACAAGGAAAACTAAAATAATTCAAGAAGGGAGCTCATGCTTCCTAGAAAACGCAGAAGATGTGGCAAGCGTCGAAACTGGCCTAGTGAATGTAGAACAGGAACAGATAAATGGGGTGATCCTTTATCAAAAAACACCCAAGGGGGCCTCTCCCAGGCCCCAAAAAGGACAGGAATACTCCTCCACAAGAAAATTAAACACCACTGCTCTGCAAATAAACATTCCAAATCCTGTCCTTCAGACTGGCCACTTCAAGAAGTGGATATCCATCTTCAAGGAGTTGGAACAAAGTGTCAGGTGGCTTAAATGACCTTCAGGACCAGAAGATCAAATAAGAAAATTAAGGCTACGTGTCTGAGATAGCCATAAAATTATAGGAAAGAGATATGTTACAACAATGGAAAACCCAGATTACCCTTCCCCCAGATTTAGAGGAAAGTGAAAACACAGGTAATACTCCTGATAAAGAAGTTAAAATTATTTAAAAATGCCATCAAAAACAATTACAGACTATCCAAGCTGTCCATAAAATACAGCAGAGGCCATCTTTTCAACTTCATGTTGGGAAGCCACTGCTAACAAAACCCCCACAGCCTTAACACTAAGGTGGTTGGCTGACCAACCTATTTGTATTGAACAACGGTCTATCAGTAAAGAAAAATTACTGGGACTAGAACAGCTAGTCCTGGAACAGCTGGAGGTTCAACATATAGAGGAGTCCAACAGCCCTTGGAATTCTCCTATATTTGTCATCAAAAAGAAATATGGCAAATGGAGGATGTTAACAGATCTCAGAGCAATAAACAAAATTATTCAGCCAATGTGATTGTTACAATCCTGAATCCCATCACCTTCTTTGTTACCTAAGGAATGGCATATTGTAGTGTTTGATTTACAGGATTGTTTTTCATAATTTTTTTTTACATGAACATGATAGGGAAAGGTTTGCTTTCCCAGTGCCCACTTTGAATAGAAGCTGCCCAATAAAGAGATATCACTGGAAGGTCTTACCACAGAGGATCTTAAATAGTCTTACTTTATGTCAATATTTTGTACAATAGACATTGGAGAGAATTTTTAAGCAATTTCCTCAATCCATAATTTACCACTGTATGGATGATATATTATTGGCTGACTCAGATATGAAAACAATAGAAAAAATTTTTATGAAGTAAATAGAACTTTATCTTGTTGAAGATTACAGATTGCTCCCAAAAAATACAAACAGGAGATTCTATTAATTACCTAGGATACAAAATAGGTCTACAGAAAATTCAACCACAAAAGGTACAAATTAGAAGAAGCCAATTAATATTCTTAATGATTTTCAAAAATTGCTGGGAGATATTAACTGGCTACGACCTACCATTGGTTTAGCTAGTCAAGAGCTAAGTAACTTATTTCAAATTTTACAGGGTGACAAGGACTTAAATAGTCCAAGAACGTTATCAACTGAAGCTGAAAAGGAATTGGCTCTGGTAGAAAGGAAATTACAAGATGCATATATAGACCCTATTGATCCAGAGATGGCCTGCATTTTGGTTATCTTGCATTCCACTCATTCTCCCACAGGAATTCTTATGCAGAGGGAGGATTATGTCTTGGAATGGATATTTTTGGCACACAAACAAAATAAAAAATTAGAAACCTATATAGAAAAAGTTTCTGAATTGATCATAAAAGGAAAAATGAGACTTTGTCAATTAGCTGGAATAGATCCAGCTGAAATTGTGGTGCCCTTTACTGAGATTGCCTCGTTATGGGCAGACAAAGAATATTGGCAAAGAGCTTGCAGTGAATTTTTGGGAGAAATCAACAACAGATACCCAAAAAGCAAGCAACTTCAGTTTATAAAAAGAACCAATTGGCTTCTCCCTCCTATAATAAAAGGAACTACAATTTCTGGAGCTCCCACATTTCTTTACAGATGCCAATAAATTAAAAAAGGCAGGTTATAAATCAGAAAATCTGAGTAAAGTGGTGGATAATCACGATTCAGTTCAAAAATCAAAATTATATGCAAATCTTCTGGTGTGATCAGATTTTCAAGAATCTCTTAATACAGTCACTGACTCTCAATATGCAGAAAGAATTGTTGTGCATATAGAAACTGCTGATCTAATTCAGGAGACTTAACTTCACTGTTTCTTCAGTTACAAAAAGTAATCAGAAATAAAAATAACCCATTGTATATAACATATATCAGATCTCATAATGGTCTACCAGGTCCTCTAGCACAAGACGATGAAATTGATCAACTATTGATAGGAAGTGTGTTAGAGGCCTCAGAATTTCATAAAAAAAACACCATGTTAATAGCAAAGGTTTAAAAAGCGAGTTTTCTATCACTTGGCAACAAGCCAAAGAAATTACGAAAAAAATGCCCCACTTGTTCTTTATAGAGCCAAACTCCACTACCTGCAGGAAGTAAACCTAAAGGTAACCAAAGAAATGAAAGTTGGCAAGTGGACGTGCTTTATTTTACAGAGTTTGGTAAACTAAAATATGGTCACCATACTATAGACACATATTCAGGGTTTCAATGGGCAACAGCCTTAAGTTCTGAAAAGGCTGATTCAGTTATTACATGTTTATTAGAAGTGATGACAGTTATGCGTATAGCTAAACAAATTAAGACTGACAATGCTACAGCATATGTCTCTAATAAAATGGAACTATTTTCTATATATTATAAGATAAAACATGTTACAGGTATACCTGACAATCCCACCAGTCAAGCAGTAATTGGCAGATCCAATCATACGTTAAGGGACATGGTTATCAAAGACCCCCAGTGACAGATTACATAATGCTTTATTGACCTTAAATTTCTTAAATGTTAATGAACAGCAAACAACGGCTGTGGAGAGACACTGGGATATATTTTAAAAATGCCGAAATATTTTTGCCTATATATTTCAAATATATATATATATATATATATATATATATATATATATATATATAAAACTTCACAATGGAGAGCAGGGAATGTGTTACACTGGGGGAGAGGTTTTGCATATGTACATACAGGAGAAGAGAAATTATGGGTTCCATCAAAAGTAATAAAAATCAGATATGACAGAGGACGAGCACCTGAAGATCTTGGCCACACACAAGAAGAGAGAAATCAAGAAGACTAAACAGAACAGGTAATATAAATTGATGATTCTTTCACATGGGAACAGTTCTAAAACTGACTGAGACATAAAAAAATGTCTCTAGCCAAAACTCAATAATACATGGCCAATAAATCCTTGGCTACAATATCCTCAAAATTTATTATGCCATTCTTTTAATTGGCATAGATAAAATTGTTTTACAGTTTCGTTTCGTCCTGCATATCTCATACATTTATAATTTTAGGACTGTATAATACTTTTGAGAAGTTATATGCTTGCAGAACCAAAGGACTGGATAGCAGAGAGGCTGGATCAAACCTGACAGAATTCATCCTTCCAGCATGCTGAGACTTTGACACATCTGTTCCAGCATCTTGCATGTTCCAGCATTCTGCTTGTTTCTGCCTCAACTGCTTCAATTGCTGTTTCTTGTCAAAGCCTCCTCCCAAGAGGGCTTTGAAGAAAGCTACTAATCTCAACTGGTCGAACATTTCAGACTGTTCCAAACAGCACTTCTAGTAAGCCTGAAATTTCTCAACATTCAAAGACTGGACCAGGAATGTTAATCTTACTTAATTAACCATTTTTCCCAGTTTCCTTTGGTCCCCATAACAGGATTTCTGTGTGTCAAAAAAATCAGCTAGAAAAAAGTTCATGAGAATGACGTCAATTTCCTTTAAGGGGGGTTGGGTTTGTTTTTTGATTGTTTTCTGGGGCTATGAATGTTTACTGTCATTGGGAGATGGTTAAAAGTTGTTAATGTTCTTATTTAGAGAGAAAATAAGGTTAGGATATTAGGTGATGCAAGTTAATTGTTAGTTAATTAACTCATAGTCATATTGGACACTAGTCTAATTTATCACAGAAGTATACATCCTAGGGTTAACAGATAGGTATGATTATATAAAGATAGGTATATCTTCAGAAACCTCAGACACTTATAGAATATGACCTTTAAAAATGTTGTCATTATTTTCAAGATTCATTGACAATGAGACATGTCAATGAAGCACCCAGCCTACCTCAAAGAAGATGATGAGTATCAAAGAGACTCCATATGGAAATGGCTTCAAATGTGGCAAATGAGCCATCTAGGCAAAAATAAAATGCCCTCATTTCACAACAGACAGAATTCTCCTAAAATCGGCAAGCTTAAATGCAGGACCTGTCAATCTCTGCCAAGACAGGGTAAGCAAGTCCTAAATAGTCCCTGCTTCATATGTATGTCTATCAAATATTCTGAGCTAGAAGGCTGAAGATGATGTAGAGTTTTGGGTGTCTGTTCAGGCAGCAAACTGTTTCTGTCAATATTTTATTATTTTGGAAGCTGCTAACATGCACTTCCTATTTACTCCAGTAACTAATTTTATTCCTTCTCAAGTCTCTGGTGGGGTTGAAGACCAAATAATTATAGTTCCACAAGTAAGCTTAAGTTTTTTAGAATTTAAGAAAATGTTTTTATATAGGTAATACCAATAAGGAAAAACGTTAATTTAGGTATAGAACTATAAGCTTGTCAAGACAGGATAGATAATCAAATATTTTCTCTTAAGTTGCCATATGCACATGAACCAGACATTGCACATGCAAATCTTACCTATTAGTTTTCATAACTTTTATAATTATTATTATATTGAAAGAAAAGGAGCCTTTTATTGGACTTAACGGGGGAAATGTTGGTATAATGTTCTTGTGTAATGTATACAATTTACTCTTATTCATTCAAATGTTGATTTCTCTACCCCCCTATCTGGCTTTATTCTGGACATTGCATTTTGTGATGTTTATTCTAAGCATCACCTGTGTCAAGTTTGTGTAAACATGCTACCATTTGTTCTCTGTATTGTCAATAAAAACAACCAGCCAGTGCTGAGCAATGGAGCGAATAGTGTGGGACATCCTGGTCTGGAGGGGAGGAGAAAGGAAACGAGTGGGAGAGGAGAGATTGGAACCAGGAGAAGAGATGAGCCAGACCTAAGATATGACTAAAAGCAGGTATAATGTGGGAAATCTGAGTGGGAGAAAACTATTTGGTCTTGGAGGTTTAGGACAGAGTAGTTACTGCCCAGCATTATGCTCTAGGTTAATTAAATAAAGCCTAGTCTCTGTGTGGTGATTTACAGCTTGATTAGAAATAACCACTGTTTAACTAAAAGATAAATTAATAATAAATATTAATATACAGCAACCACCTGCTGCCATCTTATCCACATGGCAGAATGTGGCCCTATTAGCATGGGACACTACTAGGATCAATTAAACCAAAACTATGATGCTCTATTGGTTTGCAAAGAACAGAGACAGAAGTTGGTTAATTTTAGCATCCACAGGTTACTGAGAGAATTCAGAGGCAAGAAAGGCAACAACAAAATCATCCTTTCTCTCCACTGGCCTCTTAGAGCTGTGGGGCCACACAAAATGACACAGAAGAAAGAAGGTTTAAATTCTAATTCTACTTGAAAGCTGTGTGATCTTGGCAAGGTGCATAATCCCTTCATTTATTCAAGGATGAGGAAGAGTATCCATCCCATAAGGTTATTAGGAAGATGAATCAAGGCCAGTGGACCCTTGCAGTGCCTGGAATGTGTTGTCTGCCCTACTTAGTGCTAGCATCAATAGTTACATAGTCACCATTCAGCTCATTCAGCCATAGCACTCATGGTGACCAAGCTTATCTACTGAGGTGAAAGTACATGTTCCTCTTCTTGTCCCCACATAGGAGTCCTGATGCTGTCTGGCATCATCTCAGTGTTTTATCTTCACTCCTCTTTAGTTCTCTAGTTGGCTTGATCTTGGAGCCTCCATGCCATCATTATTTGAATCTTCTCCAGTCATCCTTCCTCCCCTTCTATATAGAGAAACCACATGCTCCCAAAGTAACAAACTCCAGACAAACACAACCATTCCTTCCCCACTCATTGAGACCAAAAGGAATCGGATAGGAATTTTCTCAAGTTCTTCCCAGGAACTGCAGAAGACAACTTACCCCAGTTATTACCTCATTTATAGACTTCTCACCCCTCCCTAACCACTGTTTGGCCACACCAGCCTTGTCTCCACCTCACCAGTCAATTTAAACTCTCCCACCAAACCAATAGCAATTAGGATTTTACTTAATTTATTGGACACTATTCATTAGCATCTAACCTATTTGACTTCTTCTCTCCCTCTCTCCTTCCCTTCCTCCCTCCATCCCACATCGTCATTCCTTCCTTAATGCTGGCCTCTTTAACTTCTTTCTAACTTCTATGGCTACTTGTTATTTTCTTTGGCAATTCTTCCTCTTTGGGAATTAAAGGAAAAGCTATCTGATCTACCCTTGTGTCCCCACCTCCTCCACTATTACCTCAAGCCAAAGTATCTTCCCATGAGTGCTGTTCTCCATTGTGGATCTCTCATTAGAACACTATTCATGATTAGAAAAAAAAATGCTTAGAAACAAAAAAGTGATGATACTTCTTGTCACGGCTTAGAAGATTCTGCGTGTTCTACACAGCTTCACCCTCACCCTCATCTTAGCTTTCTTTCTAACTCACTTTCTGATACAGACATACTGACTCTGGTCAGTTCCTCAGATGACCATGTTTCTTTCAGCATTAAAGTTTTCAAGTTAGTTCGTCTTTCTATTGAGATTGCCCTGCTACATTCTTGGCCCAACTCCTGTTTCTACCCAAGGAGCAAAAGTTCCTCAAAGGAAGTTTCTCAAAATCTCTCGGGACTGGATCAGGTCTTTGCTCCAAGCTCTTCAGGTACCTTGTACATCTCTTCCATATGTACTGCAGTTGACTGCCTACCTCCTAAGTCCATAAGGATTCACACATGCCTCGTTAGTTCATTTTGATACTCAAAATATCTTGCAAACTGCCTGGGCCATGCACACTGACAAAGATGGGGAATAAGCTGGCTGTGAGCTCTATGTGGGGCTGATGAAATCCTGGCATTTGAGCTCAGGTTCTGTCCTCTCCAACTCCTTTTTTCCTCAACTTCTCTTTTGAAATGAGATTCTTTACCCAGATTTTTTTAAAACACAATTGATCCCATATAGCCCAAGCTCTTCTTCAATTTGTTCTGTAGCTGAGGATGAATTTGAACTTCTGATCCACCTGCCTCCCTCCTGAAAGAGCTGGGATTACAGGCATGCCACACCATACCCACTTTATCCTGGGAATCAGACCTGGCTCTCATGCATGCTAGAGCTACCTTGCCAGTCTTAATCAGATATCAGCTGTCACTATCTGCAAGTCCTGTTTCGAGGAGATGTTCCTCCAAAGCCCTCTGTAATTAGTGCTCATCTCCATTTCAGCACATCACTACTTCATTTAATTCTTCAATATCAAAATATAGAAGTGCTTTAAAAATAACATTTAGAATTATCTTCCATTAAAAAATGGTCTTTTTTGAGACTGATACTCCAACCAAGGACCATTCATGGTTATAACCTAGAACCCCTGCTCAAATGTAGCCCATGGCAGTTCAGTCTCCAAGTGGGTTCCCTAGTAATGAGAACAAGGACTGTCTGTGACATGAACTCAGAGGCTGGCTCTTTGATCACCTCTCCCTGAGGGGGGAGCAGCCTTGCCAGGTCACAGAGGAGGACAATGCATCCAGTCCTGATGAGACCTGATAGGCTAGGGTGAGATGGAAGAGGAGGAGGACGCCCCCATCAGTGGACTTGAAGAGGGGCATGGGAGGAGATGAGGGAGAGAGGGTGGGATCCCAAGGGAATGAGGGAGAGAGTACAACTGGGATACAAAGTGAATAAACTAATTAATATAAAAAATAAAAATTTAATAAAAAAGAAACTACACCCCTAGTAACATAATATTGCATTTATCCACTGGCTACCTGAAACAATCCATTAAAAAATTAAAATAAAATATATTCATTTAATCACCCGAAATGTATTGTAAGAAGAAAATAGAGCTAGAGAGATGGCTCAGTAGTTAAGGGCACTGGGTGTTCTTTCAGAGGACCCAAGTTCAAATACCAGCACCCAAATGGGAGCTCACGATTGTAACTACAAGATCTGATGCTCTCACGTAGACATACATGCAGGCAATACACCAATGCACACAAAATAAAGGTAAATAAATCAAAGAAGGAAATAAAACCTTTTTCTCACCAGCAGCTGCCATTATAACTGTTTTGGTTATACCATTATAGCCTTTTATGCACATACGTATACACATCATTTTGAAAGTATCACAACTTCCTTTCTAAAAAGTAAGGAATTTTCCAAAGAAACCAAATTAATGACATTAAGTCTTATTTAACCACACTAAGAAATGTAAAGAATGACAATAACAAAAGACTTTCCCTTCTTGTTTTGCTAAAAATACATTCATTGGACATTTAAACTTGAATATTTCTGTTAGAAGAACTTTCAGAACAGAACTGTATAAGTAACAATTATCAGCACATTGTCATTCTTATTTAACTTCCTTAGTAACTTTTATATTGTAAAACAAATTCCAGAGTTCAGGACTTTTCCCTCTATAAGTTGTCAGTTCAGTCTATATCTGTAACATAGAAAACTTAAGATTATAACTGAAACATCATTATGTTACAAAACCAACAACTAGTCCTCGGCTCCATCCATTTCTAAGTCCATATTTGGTTTCCCTGTCTCAAAAGTGTCTTTTTACAGCTTGCTTGTTTGAATTACTATCCAAAAGTGGCATGTTGTATTTTATTCATATATACAGATTTTTAAAATTAAGAACATATTGAACAAGCTGCTTATAATATGCCTTTTAAACTCAACATATTATGTGTGTTTTCCCATATGTTAAAGATTTTTCATCAGTGTCTCTAAAGTCTTTCCAATCTCTCATACTTTTTATACTGCCTTAGATTGGGTGGGCATTTGGTTTCTTTTCAGTTACATTTCCCATGAGTACACCTTTGATGTGCGCAGCTAGGCATGCAACTTGGGCCCAAGGTGAATGAATGTATTTATAGTGCTACATAGCTCTCAGGCATCAGACACCAAAAACTCTTTTCATGGATGTTTCCTTGTAAACAATCATGACTGTCATTGAAAATATGTCATCATTTTTATCCACATCAACAAGCAAAAGTATCTTGCTGTTGCTTTTATTTACATTTTGCATTATGATAAATATGGCTTTGTATGTTTAATAGTCATTTGATGACTTTGGAAAACTGTGTGCTCCTAATCTTTGTTCATGGCTCTAATTTGCTTTTTGTCTTGAATTGTTTTGCAGGTTTGTTTTATCCAAAGTATGTTAGGAATGTTACAGATGTACTTCTGAGGTTTGTTACTGGCCTCTCTAGGAGTATACATTTTCTGCCCCCAACTCAGAGTTCTAAACAGCCCCAATTTTTAATCACCCGGAGTTTTATTTTTTCCACTGTTTCTTACATGTGACATAACAATGCCGTGACTCTTGCTAAACTCCCCTCCAGCCCTTCTTCCTGACTGATTTATTTATCTCCGTTCTCTTTTGTAGTCCATTGTGAAGTCCATCTAATAAATTATTTCTGTGATCACATTTATTATATCTCTCCTCCATTCAAGACTTGACAATGGCTTACTTACAGCCTATCATATGAAACCTAAATTCTCTAGTCCAGCATTTAATAATACACATAGTTGAACTAAAATTTTTCATTCTAAATCCATTCTCCATTCTCTTTTTTCACAGGGGCAGTCCCTGGCTACTCAAATGGTTTCTCTACTCTGCCCATCACACCATTCTTTGGACTGTGTCTTGCTCCTCTCCTTCTTGAAGTTCATTTCCATCAAGACTTCCATTTCTTTGGGGAACAACTGAAGTCACATCTGCTCTGAAAAGTCTCCTATTCCTTGCTTCAAACCCGAGGTGTCTTCCCTCATCTCCACAAATATTTGTGACTACCACCGTGTCTTCAGCATATCCCAATTGTTCAACTAGAGTTAAGGACCCAAACTGAAAATGTCTCAGATCTGAAATGCTCCAGTATCTGAATTTTCCTAGACACCCAACATGGCATCCCAGTTGGACACTTCCATACCTGACCTCTGCAGTCACAACATGGACCAACTAAAATTACTGCATGAAATTTCCTCGAGGCTGTGTATATAAATTGTAGAAGAAACATACATGAATTTCATCTCTCAGCTTGGGTCCCATCTCTAAGATATCTCATTATATACATGCAAATAGCCTCAACTCTGGGAAAAGCTGCAACACTTCTTGCCGTAGGCATTGTGGTTACAGGAAGCTCAACCTGTATTTAAATTTAGTTTTCTCAATAAAAGTGCAATTTTTTTTTTCTACTGGAAGGTGCTCTGCCATCTTCTTTTGTAATGAATGTACCTACCTCAGTTGGAATACTATTCTTTCTTTCTTTCTTTCTTTCTTTCTTTCTTTCTTTCTTTCTTCCTTCCTTCCTTCCTTCCTTCCTTCCTTCCTTCCTATCTTTCTTTTGTGTCTTGAGACAGGGTTACACAGCCTAGGCTAACTTAGAACCCTTTACATTCTAGGTTCAGGGCCCACGCTAGCCTTGGATTCTTGATCTTCCTGTTGCAACCACCTTAGCCCGAGATCACAGGCATGGGGTACTGCATTTGGCTGCTAACCACAGTTTTTGATAGCTTCACTCTGCATGGGCAAAAGGCACTATTTTCATTAGCTAAGAGCAAGCAGATCGGGTGCGTTTCAATCATTCTCCACGTACTTATAGCGTGGGTACTTTTTCATGGATTTCCTAGGTACTGATAAGAAAAGTCTTGGACCATATCATCTAAATCTTTTTTATTCATCTGTAATCTTTAGTCCATATCTTTTGGCCCATATCAGGTCCTTATATGCAAACTACGAGGAGACTAGCTTCCTCCATGATTGGGATAGTGTTCATCTGTACAGAAGCCAAAACACTCAGTGGAAGCGATTTAGTTGTTCCTGCAGTTAGGTGTGTTATATCAAAAAGAGGAGAGAAGACAAAGTGCAACCCATCTCTTAAACGGCTAAATGAGGGCTGGAGAAATGGCACAGTGGTCCAGAGCACTTGCAGAGGACCAGAGTTCAGTTCCCAGCCCCACACAGAGTGACTGACAAGCACCTATAAGTTCAGGTTCTGGAGCTGAAAGTCCTCTGATGAACTTCCAAGCATTTGCACATACAAGCACATCTCTCTCCCAAACACACTAACGCATAGATGTCTTAAACTACGTCTTATAAAGAAATCAGAATGAGAAACTATCATTTATAGTTGCTTTACTTCTTTTGTTACGGTTGGGGAGACAGGTAAGCTCAGCTGTCTTTTAATAGAAGTTAAACCTGAAGGTAGAAAGGGGAATCATTGTTTATGTTCCCCCCAGAGGAGATCATTGAAAGTCAAGGGGTATGTCCAGGGCTTTTGCAGAGCGATGCCCCCAGAGAGGTCTACAATAAATGTCCTAGCAGAATACTGCCTTTGCCAGAGCGAAGGGCAACTCGTCTCCCAATGGTCTGCTTTTCATGATTCCATCATGAATTCTACTGCTGGAAATGCTTAAGTGAAAACAGAATCTTAAGAAGTCTAATTCTCAATGCGCATTCAATGTGCATTAAGTCGGCATAGTTTATCAGTGCCCATTGCTTGCTGGTTTAACCGTGGATGTGTCCTCAGTGCTCAGAAAGCTTCCTGGCAATTAATAGGTAACCAAGAAGTATTATTTCAAGTTTAATTTATTCTTAGGTTCCCAGGTATGTGGTCACATGTGTGTACACGTCTGTGTATGTAAGTGAGAAGAAAAGGGATAGGCGAGTGTGCTCAACTGCCTGTGGTTTCCGTGTAAGATGAATTCTCGTGTGGGAACATTTGGTCTCCAGCTGGCGATGCTATTTTGGAAGGTTGTAAAGCCTAGAAGAAA
Source organism: Meriones unguiculatus (assembly GCF_030254825.1). Lineage (NCBI taxonomy): Eukaryota > Metazoa > Chordata > Mammalia > Rodentia > Muridae > Meriones > Meriones unguiculatus. Next base: position 73,367,872 of record NC_083350.1, on the reverse strand, counting down.
TAGACCTGCCTGGAAGAAGTGGGTTCCTAGGGGTAGGCCTTGCAGCTTTGCAGACTGGCCCTGCTTCCTGTTTTCCCTCCACCTCCTGAGTACCATACAAAGTGACCGCCCACTTCACGCTTCTCCTGTCACGACTTCCTCAAAATGACAGTTTGTTTCCCTTCTTGAGATACAAGGCAAAATAAACCCTTCCTTTCTTAAGCGCCTTTATCAGGGACATTTGGTCACAAAGATGAGAAAAGTAACTCGGATACTCCTTGTGCTATAATTCCCCAGATAATAAATGTAATGATGTTCATGATGGCTTCTCAATTTGTGAATATGTGTCCTAATTCATTTAGTTGAATTTTAGATGGTGCCTAGAATGAACTTGTCACTCTGACGGAAAGCAAGGATGCACTGATGATACCCGCCTGCCTGTGGACACAATCTAGGTAGGAAAAGTAGGTGACAAAGGTTTCTTTTAGAAAGTATTGTGAAACACAGTGACAACAAAAAGGACTCTATGCTGAAATCAGTCACCTGAACCAATGAGGGGTGGAGTCTTTCCTGGTCTCTCATCCCCTCCAGGGTCCCTGGGCCCGCATGTGTCCTTTCATCTCAACTGCCATCAGGAGTCATGAACTACCATCTGTTGAGCCAAAGAAATATAACAGGAAGGGCCACGGTGAAGTCAGTGTCTTGTATGTGCCTGTTGTGTGCCAGGGGTATGTGCCACGGAATGACATCAGCCAACCTGCAAAGACCCTTGCAATCAGGTGAGGAAAGTAAGACTCCAAGAATTCAACCATACCTAGTTCTGTCATCGTTGCAGAGTTATGATTGAAGTTCGGCCTTCATATCTCAAAAGCTGTGGTCGTTCTAGAATGTTGTATGAGTACCCACCCGTTCTGTGGTCCTCCCGATGCGTGTTATTTTCTGGGAAGTCATCCAATGAAAAACTTCAAGCTGTGGATAGCATCCTTAACCTTTTGCATGTAAAGACAGAAAAGAGACTTCTACAGCACTTTGATCCACAGTGCGAACAGTTCAAGGTTGCTTGGACATAAAACTCATGGTTAGGAGCATGAACTCTCCAAGAAACAGTGGCAAGTTACCTTTGCAATGTCTTTAATCTTCCGAGTTACTGTTGACTTGCTGATAAAATGTCAACTGTTGGGAATACAAAGGTAAGAGGTGAGTTTTCACTTTAAGCCTATTAAGAGAGCTAGACTAGGTGAAAATACTGCAGTGGTTTGGCCGCACAAGTAATCCCAGAACCCTGGAGACAGGGGTAGGATGTGAATTTGAGGCTGGTGTGGACTATGTAGCAAGACCATATTGGGAAAAAATGCAGTGTAGGGCAGAAAACACCACAGGAGGATTAAACAAAAGGAGAGGTCAGCCGAGGGGCTCAGCAGAAAGAGGGGTTGCTAAGAGGATGATATTTATGTTAGACTGTGAAGTTTGAACAGAGATCTGGGAAGCAAAGAAGGCAGATGACATCAGAGGCCCAGGGAGATGAAGTCAATCTCAGGGTCCTGTCCTGGCTCAGCCAACACTGCTTGTATGTACAAGCGAGACACTTGGCCCCTTTGGGTCTCTGGTTCCCTTTACAGACAGAATATAGTACAAGAGCTAAACACAGAAACCCACTAGCATCCTTTCCTGTTCTGAAGTCTGATGAGTTAGCAGAAAACCCTGTTCTAGTTTTCTTGTTGCTTTGGGTGAGCATGAAATGCCTTGGTGTTAGTGTTCTCTGCAGTGGGAAGGGCATTCAGTCTTCCAAGCTTCCAGGCACCTATGTAGTTAATGAATACTAGAGGTGCTGTGGGATTGAATCACAGCTTGCCATTGTCATCAGCTGAACACTCCTAGAGACACTCTCTTATGCTCAGGCTACCGGGGTGCTTAGGAGAGAGGGGTTAATTGTCCTCCCGTTTCTTCTTCTGTATTTCTTTCTGTAGAAATTCTCATAATACTGAATGTGGAAAACCAATCAGTCCAAAAGAAAGAGTGACTATGTCAATATCTTCCATGTACATGTTTAAGTGGGAGATGGTAACTGTAGGTAATGCATAGTTCAAAAATGCATATTTTCATTTTTTTAATTTCAATGTTTATTTTATTTTGCCTATTTGTGGTTTGGTGTTTTTGCCTGCTTGCATGTCCATACACCACCTGTGTGCCGGGTGCCTGCAGATGCCAGAAGAGGGCATCAGGTCTTCTGGAACTGGAGCTACAGATGGCTCTGAGTCCCCATGTGGGTGCTGGGAGTCAAACCTAGTCATCTGGAAAAGCAGCCAGTGCTCTTTTGAGCCCTCTCTCCAGCCCCCACAACACATCTTTTTAATTTAGTGGATAAACTTCACATCTCTCTCCAAAATACTCTAAAATCTGAAAAGTGAATGCACAAAAGACGTTTAAAATATTATATGCAAGTGCTTTTAGTATATGTAGATGAAATAGGCAAGACACATGCACCAATGTTCCATTTATGTTTGTGTTTTCATCTTTAAGATATATATATTTAAGATATTTATTTTTTAAATGTATGTGTGCATGTTCTTGCGGACAGCTCGTGGAGATGGGAAGAGGGAGTCACATCCTCTGGAATTACAATTACAGATGGTTGTGAATCTACTGACCCGGGTATGAGGAATCGTACTCCAGCCCTCTCGTAAGAGTGGCAAATGTCTCCACCACTGGTCCCAAGATTCTTGGGTAGAAGCTGAGTGACCTGAAAGTGAAAACATTCTGTTATTAGTACTCTTCTGGTGATTTTTTTTAAAGGTTCCTAATGTTCTGCACATTATATGGCTTCCTCATGACGTTGTAAACCAGCAAGGCAACGGTGGTCCAGCACTGAGCATTCATATACGACTCTCTGATGCACATAGGTGATTACTGTAAGCCTGGGATGCTATTAAGAAGGCAGATTGGACTCCAAACTAAGCCTTCTGCATGACTGCATGCATGGAAGCTTTGCTTAGAGAGTTATTTCCCCCTGGTTGCGTGTGCTGGAAAGGATGGGCCAACCCAAGACCCTCGGTAAACCCTGCTGAGCCATATTTGTGCTGCCACCTGGCACCTCCCCATGTGCTCTGAAACCTGCCATCGGGCTGGGGCCTCCCAGTTGAGATGGAAGGCTTTCAGGGTGGGAAGGCACCGTGGGGAGAAGGAGGAGAGGGCCCTCAGCAATTTTTTATGACACCAGGCTTCTGTTCAGTGCCTTGGATAATTAAAAATAGACCCCCGCCCAGGCCTCATCGTCAGTCTAAAATGTACTGCGTGTGGATTTTGGAATTAGCTCCTGAGGGACGGGGGGTGGAAGCATAGTCCTGTGGGACATTTCTCCTCACTGCAGAAGTGTTCCGAAAGCTTTGTGTGGAGATGAGGCCTCCGCAGGCAGTGCTCAGAGAGATGACCTCATAGGTCCTTCCCATCTGTAACTCCTGTAATGATAGGAGCAGATCTGAGGCTGTGACCAGACTCAGAACACAAGCATTTAATAGACATGCCGTTGGTGTGCAGTTATAGATAGATCCGATCTGCTTCCTCTGTATTATCAGCTCTTGCAGAATGGCAACATCTTTCCCTTAGTTCTCATGGCCACGGGGGAGGTCTGTCTTCCTGAGTAATAGCAGAACATCCCAGAACCCAGTCTTTCAGGATTTACAGATTGTCCCCTACTGTATGTAATCCTGTCTTCATGGAGAGAAGGCATCAGAGCACACTCTTGCATTCTCATGTGGTATAAACTGCCCTGTGATAGCACGGACCACCACCACAGGCTTCCTGCTGCCCCCTGCCCCGGTGGTTTGGTGCAAGGCTTCAGGAGTTTTTGTTTGTTTGTTTCTCTAGGTTTTTATTTGTCTGTTTATTCCCCCTGTTGGAGTTAAAACTATGGCTGCAAAGGGACACACAGGAAAGTGAGATGGTGATTGAGTCACAATCCTGTTGCTATAAGCCTGGCCCGCATGTGTCCAAACTTCATCGACTCAGCCAATATTTACCGCAAGAAAGGGACAAATTCATGTGTTTATCACTAAAATTTTGAAGGCAAGCATGTTCACTCTACTTGTTTGTCTCTAGGAATATGATATGCCCTCAATAGACAGTTACTGAATTGAATAAATGAGTGAATGAATGAATGAATGAATGAATGAATAAATGAAGCATCTACTATAGCCAGGTACTGTACTAGGTACCAGGATATCAACATGGTGTCATGGAAAGGCCTTGATATTGCAGTCACACTTTTATGGGTTCCAGTATGCATTCTGAGTCTTCACTTCTCCTAAATCTGATGAATGACGCCTCTCCCTGTCCTAGGAAGTCTGCAATGACGTTGTCTGTTGGTCTAATGCCTAGCATAGGACCTGGACCCAGGAGGTTTTAGCAGGTTTTTATCATTCTTTTCCTGAAGGGCATTCTGGACTGTGTGGCTCCCTGAAGATCCAGCCAGGTTGGGAAGATGCTGGGTAAGGGAGCTCTGGCTGTTTGTGGGTCCCCTGCCCCTCCCTTGTGCCTGGAGGAGAGACTGGCTGTGCTCACACTAAGTCATCCATCTTCTCAAAGCGCACACCTGGAGCTGTGCACGGAGAGGAATCTGCTCCGGCGGCAGCTGGCTCATTTTCTGGCTACAGACCAGACGCTTGGGGAATTCAGAGAGGAGACAGGCTTGCGCCAATTGCCATGCGTTGCAAAGCCCTCACTTTTGCTCTTTCCGTAGGAATACCAGCTTGATGAGTATTGCCCTGTATAAAACCACATCATTCCAATTTATGGCACACCAAAACTAAAGATATTTCAAAAGCAGATATAGAAGCCATCCATCGTCCTCAGTGGGAAAAGGAAAAATAGCACCATGAATCACTATTCTTTCTACACTTAACATTCCCACAAACTAATTGCTCATTTGCTTAAATAAAAGTCTCTGCTTCAAGTACGGTCATTAGCAAAGAAGGCTGATCACATTTAATAAAAATGGCTCAACTACCTGAGCCTTGGACTTCATACCAGAAACCTTAGCTGAAATATTTTCATGCGGTAACACTTTCGATAGAAGCAGAAAATAATTTAAACAAATAATTGGCCTTGTGTACACAAAAGCACAATTAATGAATTTACTAATTGTTCTTCCCTGCTGTGGACATTGCTCAAAGTTAAATTTTAAGCTCTTGAATAAATAGAAAGTAGTGTACCAAGCCACAAAACTGGGTGACTCATCATTAGTCACTAACACTGCCTTAAAAACAAACTGTGGCTCTCAGAGAAACTGCCCTCACCTAGGCAGACACTATTTTGAAAATAAAGCAACTCTGAGATGATAAACTGCTCTCTGAGTCTTTGGGAAAACACACACATACACACACACACACACACACACACACACACACACACATACACAGATTTGTGGGTTTTAATGCCTTATGTAATATCAGACAGGCACCGTCTCTTTTATTCAAAACTCTCCACTAGCTAGCTACAAAGGAATACATTTGGCTTGTCCTGACCATGTGGTCAAAAATGTCCAATTCCATCTCTACCCCAAGCCTTTGCTGAAATGGAATAAAAATGGGGCCTGAAGTGCTTCTATGACTCATATTTTCTTTACTTGGTGCAAATGGCTTCCTTCTCCTATCTTCCTCTCCTTCCCTTCAATCCTTATTAAAGCAGCCATTCTCTAGAAGAGACTGTAGACCATAGACTGTAAAAACAGAAGTGGGTCTCTCTTTTTTCTAGCCTGGGAACAACAGGAGAAGGAGGAGTCACTAGAGAGATGTCAAGAGTTGGATCCATTCCTGGCAGAAACTACTGGGTGTTTCCTCAAACAGAAAGCCCCAGCATCAAAAGAATTCTCTTTCTTATAGTGCAGTTCACTAAACACGGTTCCCAAAGGCGATTATTTTTAACGTTTATTTCCCACGCGAAGAGACGGTGCGGGGCAAAGTAAACCCATCCATTAAGGAATCACTCATTCTAAGACTTTGCAATCCAACATCTTGGTAACCATTGCTGTGTGTGTGTGTGTGTGTGTGTGTGTGTGGCATTCTGTCCTTTCATCTACACTTCATAGTGTACCAAGCTGAATGACAGCATTACGCCCTGCTCCTGACAGGGAAGCAGAAAATGAAGGAAGCCCTGAGGGTCAGGATACATCTCTGGCTGTGTGTTCAGCGTCACAGATCCTAGAAAGGAGAAAAAGGAGGTGAGCTATCTAAAGAGCAGGGGCAACTGCTAAACATTTGAACTCACTGCTTGGAAATACACAACAGGGTGGGCCGCAAAGGCCTTGGAGTGGCAGGGAGTGGGAGCTGGGGAAGAAGAAAAGGGTGGGGAGATTCTGGACAGAACGCAGAAGGTTCCCTAAGTCTGACTCCAGATGCAGCTTGGGCAGGGCAGGGAGCAATGTAATAACGCAGTGTGGAGAGCCTGTGGAGGCTCGGTCCGCTGGTCTCTATTCCAAAAGTTTGTTTACATATCCCCTACCTTTCTTGGAGCCTATCCCCTGGGTGCAGAGAAGAGGAGGAGGAGGGGGAGGAGAGGGGAGGGGAGGAGGAGGAGGTAGAGGCAGGAAGGAGCAGAAAAGGAGGGGGCGCTAGCGCTTCTCTTGTCGCTTTTCACTGGTGACGGCCTGGATGAGGTCATGGGCTCTTCAATTTTGTTTGTGTTCACATAGTACATTGCTGATGATTTGGGTAATTTCAGCAGAAAAGGAGGGCCCTGCTCCTCCTTTGAGGACAAGAAGGAGGCTGGGGAGGAAAAGGACAAAGGACACTGAAAGGAGTTAGGAGTGGCTGGCAAGCCAAGGTAATTTTCCATCTTTACATTTTACTCGGGGCCATCCAAATCCACCAGCTCCAGCCCTAGCTCTCCTAAGAGCTACCCAAGAGAGCATTTCTATCGGAAAAAAAATTCAAAGTAGAGAGCAGGGTTTTCAGCTAAAAGCAGCACAGCACAGACTGGACATCCCCATTCCAAGGTGCCCTGCTTGAGGCCGGGAGGGGGACACCCTAACGCCCCAAAGGCTGGCGCAAGGGCTGAACTGGATGCTCTCTGATGTTTTTTTAAGGCCAGGTCTTGTGCTCAAGACCCCAGGAAGACAGATGGCCGGGTGCCAAACCTCCTGTCTTCGGATCCTGGCTCTGCCATCTCCCATCTGTGTGACCTTGGGGCAGAGATTTGACCTCTTTGCTTTCCGGTGTCCATCTTTTTGAAGTGGGGATAATGACAGAACCTACCTTCTCTCCCCACTGTGAAGATGAAAGCAGTTAATTCGTAAAAGGCGCTAGAAGGAAGTCTTAAGTATCCTAACTGTTAGCTGAAACCCTACAGCTTCTTCCAGAGAGGGCAGAATTTGTCTTTGCAGCCAAGTGAAGAACTGTTTGAGGGTTTTTTTTTCTTTTTCTTTTTCCTGGAATGTTCTCCAGGATGATCTGGCTTCTGAAAAGGGAGTAATAAGGCAGCTGAACTTGCCTGGTTCTGTCTCCCACTCATTATCGCACAGGAGTGACACAGGTTAATCACATAGCTAATTAAGAGATAACATTAATGGAATCTGAGTTGGTGCCCTGATAAAGCCGGAGCCCTGGCAGATAAACGCTGAGGTGGAGCCAAGCCATTTATTTGAGGAGCAGCAGGGCCCCTATCAGGGCGCCGGCTCCACTTCCATTAAAGTTATTGATATTACACCCCAATCTACACCTGTAAGAAAAATCCAGTTCTCCTCTGTTTCCTGTCTGTCTCTCTCCTCTGTCTCTTTCTCTCTCTCTCTCTCTCTCTCTCTCTCCTTTCTTTCCCTTTCCTCTCTCCTCTCTCTCTCCATGCTCTTCTTGTTTTCTGAAAGAACTTAATGTTAGCCATCCAGACTGAACCCTTGAAGAGCAGAGTAGGTAACACAGCCCTTATCGCTGAGCATGCTTAATAATGTATTAGCAGATAAATGAATGACTACATACTAAAGAAATTTATTCATTTGAACACAGCTGCAATTAATATGTTGTTATTCACAGGGAATGTTGGCTGAGCATCTAGCAGAGCCTTCTTGAATTGATTAATGTCCCTACCACCCCCCCTCCAGACTTTGCCTTCAAGCAAATCAATGAAGCACCCAAAGAACCATTTCAGTATCTCTGCCTGTCTCCTTCCAGTTATCTTGATGAAAGGGATTTTGGAGAACCCCTTACTTTTAATACATTCTCTTTAATACATTCTCTCATGGCTTCTTTAATTGTTACTTTTTTTTTTTTTTTTTACCTTTCTCGGAGAATCATGATCAATTATGGCATTCAGCTAGTTGAGAGCTGACAAATTCAATTTGACACCATGCAGCCGCGTTTTAAAGGAAGAGACTACTTGCTAACTACATAGCTGTTTCAGGAGGGACAATGATTGTGTTGGACCATCTCAAAGATGCGGACTTGGGCTTCTGCGTGAGCCAAGTTTATTTCCCTGAGAATCACTGACAGCTTGAAAGGAAACCAGACACTCAAGACACTGTCATCTCTGGTCACAGATTTAGTACATCTCATCACACACATGTGCTGTGGACAGTCTTCGTCTCTGCTCCCTGAAACCCCCACACATGCAAATTCCCTTCAGAGTCAATAAACTTCGACAAAGGCCTTTGCCAGGGCGTACGGAACCTGACAGCAGAGCAATGAGACTTCGCTGGGTGTTCTTGTGCCGAGAATGTTAAATACCAATTCCATAATGAGAGGTAAACACTGAAGCTGTTTGAGAATCACTAATCAGCCAACCAACCGCTTGCTGGCCATTCAGGTATACTTGGGAGTCAAAACTGCACCACTCTTAGACATCTTGGCCTGAGGGGCTAGGGCTGTGTCTCAGCGGTTAAAGTGCCCGCCCAGCATACACTAAGCCCCAAGTACAATCCCTAGCACCACAGAAAACCAGGCATGGTAGCATGTGCCCGTAATCACCACACTCAGAGGGTAAGGGCAGAAGGATCAGAAACTCAAGGTCATTTTCAGCTACATAAGGAGTTTGAGCCAGCCCAGCAGATAATGTGCCTTCAAAAACAGAGCCTGGACTTCATGGGAGATCGCATGTAATTGTTTTATAAGCCAGGCTTATGTGGAAAAGATGAATTCCACAAGGCCGCACCCCATAGTCCAGGCTGGCCTTGAACTTGGGATCCTTCTCTCTCTCAGCCTCCCAGTGCTGGGATATTAGGTACACAGCATGCCACCCAACTTCCCTGTCACTGGTAACTTGTATGACAGGAAAATTCACCATAGCTGGTTGCATTTTGGTGGTCTGTATTATGGCTTTGAATGGCAGCAAATTTAAATTTGAGAAATAATCTGCCTTTTATTTTAGTTACACAAATTAAAAGTTGAAAATCAAACATTCATGCAGTTGTGTGCTCCTCAAAATTTCCATTTATTTAGTCTCAAAAGCAGATAGATTTCTTTTAGCAATTTACCAAATAAATCTGAAAACACCCGAGACGGTAAAACTCAAGAGGAAAATTCATTTTCTCCTGAAAATTTAAGCAGATATTTTACAATAAAATTAGATGTCATAATTGTGCTGTTGTATATGAAGGCCTGTAATTAAGCCTTATAAACACATGATTACACTATTTACTTTAATTGCGTCTTTGACAAGCAACTCTTAAGCATGTAAATATGTGACAAAAATAGTCAGTGAAAACTACACACAAATGGTCCTCACACGAGAAAAAAGGGACTTACAGAGTAAAGAAACTCACAATTAAGAATTGAATCTCGAAAATCTACACACAAAGCAAACCAGGCTTTTATGGAGATGGTGACCCACCGTGCCTATGTACTAAAGAGTAAATTCTATTCGCCTCAGTCCTTGATAGACACACACCATTTCCATGCCGAGCTAACTCTAATTACCAGCAATGTCAACACAAGGTTCGTGCCCAAGAACACAGAATAGCTTCTCGACATATGGATGTTCTTGCCTTTATTCCTCCTAGGGGACTGAACTTGAGTTTTTAAACACCAAGTGGGCCAGTGTGGCCCCCTCCATCTTCCTCACCTCTTCCCTCTCTCTTGCCTCTCTTTCCTCGCCCCCCTCTCCGGTTTTCCATTTCCCCCTCTAACCTCTCCTGCCTCCCTCTTTCTCGTTCAATTTAGAGTTACAGCGAGACCCTATATGAGATGTCCTTGGGCCAACTGCAGCATCTGACTTCCTCAGAAAGTGCGAACATGTCTGGGCCTTGGTAGGAGGCTCGCTACCTGACCCAGCCCATCTTGCTACAAGGAATCTCCCTTTTCTTTCCTGCTGCTCTCGGAGGCCTTCATTATATCCAGATCTGTCTGCATCTCCTGCCTCCGTTCAGCTCTCTTGTTTCACACCTCAGCCTCTGCAGGATGTTACCCACCATCTGTATTCTTTCACCTAATTCTTCCTAAGTCCTTTCAACCAAGTTTTCATTTACTTCACGAGGACAGAAACAGTTTCATTTATTTCTCCCTATTCCCTGAGCCAGATGCACAGTCTCTAGCTTAGGGAAGGTGTTTCTATGTGTTTATTGAATTGAATTATTGAATGTGATCCTCTTGATCATCACTTCCTGTTACCTGCAGAGACACACACAGAGACAGAGTTTTGTTCGTTTGCTTATTGTGAAAAGGTGCCTAACGTAATCAATTTTAAGAGAAGGTGTATTTGTGTTCTTGGCTGCAGAGGCTCCCATGCAGGGTCGGTTGACCCTGTCACTTGGGGCCATGGCAGCACCGTCTACCACAGTGGAAGAGCTTGGTAGGAAGTCTATTCACCTCAGGGTAGGCAGAAAGCAGAGCGGGTGAGAGGCTAGGGTCTCCGTACACCCTTCAAGGATGTGCTCACTATGGCTAAGGTCTTCCAATAGATCCCACGTCTTCACGGTTCCTCTGCCTTCCAATAGCCCTGGATGGAAACCATGATTTCAGTCTATGGACCAGTAGACACATGCATGATCCAAACCCAGACTTCATCAGTATGAGTTTGTGTCCTGGGATCCCATGATTATATGCTCTCTATTATTGCCTTTTTCTGACACACATCCATTCTTTAAGGTGGCCAACCTCTATTCTTCTGGCATATCGAAAATCCCTGGGCTCCTAATATGCATCCCTTCTTTTCCTTTCTTTACACTTGTTCTCACAGGTAAATTGTCTCTGACTCTTTTGCCTAACAAACTAACTGACTAGCTTCTGAGCTCTGCTTAACTTCTCCTGTGGTCACCGTGATCATCACAGCATGGCATCCTAAAATCCTCATGTTTAGAACAGGCCTGGCATTTTCATGGTGAGTCACAGGAAATGCCACAGACCCCAATGAGAGCTGCCCAATGAGAGCTGCACCTTGGGTTTTGGGCCTTGCTATATGTTCTTCCAGTAGCAGAAGCTATGTATCCCTACCTTCTCTATGACTGGCATACAGACGTCCACAAAGATGGAAAACCCGTCCTCTACTAATGACCAGATGGCCGAACTATTGTAAGGGGGCTTTACAGGAAAATAAATCCTCACTGGCAATAAGTTAGTATGGTTCCGGTATCTTTTTCTTAAACTGAAGAAGTATATATACTGTCTAATAAATTTCTGCAAGCAGCAATAGGTGGTCTTATCAGCCAGGAGTCAATCAGAGAAAGAGGGCTTACTTCAGGTCAACAGAGATGATTGTGGCTGGAGAGATAGCTCAGAGGTTAAGAGCACTAGCTGTTATTCCAAAGGTCCTGAGTTCAATTCCCAGCAACTACATGGTGGCTTACAACCATCTATAATGAGATCTGGTGCCCTCTTCTGGCATGCAGGTACACATGCAGAAAGAGTACTGTATAAATAATAAATAAATATATTTTTTAAAAAGAAAAACATAAATCTTTAAAAAGAAAAAACAGAGGAATTGACATGAGGTACTGGTTGCAAAAGCACTGGAAAAATTAAAAGACTAAACACTACCAATGAGCTGCAGGTAACAAGGTTGCAACCAGGACTAGCAAGATGACTCAGTGTGTAGCCATGAGGACTGCAGTTCAGATCATTAGCACCCACATAAATGCTGGACAGCAATGGCAGCCCTCCTGTAGTCTTAGAGCTCTGGAAGCCAGAAGTAGAGGATGTCTGAAGCAAGCTGAACAGCTAGACCAGCCAAACCAGGGAGCTCCGAGTTTAAACGAGAGGCCCTGTCTCAATCCATGGGACGGAAAGCTGTCAAGAAATTCACCAGTGTCAACCTCTGGCTTCTTCTACATGCACATACACAAAGATGCATACATAGGTGCTCCCACATACCTGTAAAAAACAAACAAACAAAGACAACAACAATAACAGAAAGGTAAGCCAGAGCCAGCCTCTACAGCTTAAAAGATGTACCTCCAGAGAGCAGACGCCATCCTGGAATCACAGAAAGGAGACCTTCCCTCTGGTCTCCTGGCCCTACTGTCAGTGCAGGCAGAAGAGGAAGGAAAAGAAACTTAGTTTCCTTTCTTTTCACCCCAAACTCCAAAGCCAGAACCCAGAACTTCCAGTCACAGCAATGCAGTTTCTGTGGAGTAAAGAGGCACAAGCCACATTCAAGGGCATGAGGAAAATAAACCCCACCCAGGGCAGAATGAAGACCCCAGCCAAGCCACCAACAGTTCTAAGGATTTTTTTTTTCATTTTATTTTCTCAGCTACTTTCCAAATGAAGAAGAAATGGATCCTGATAACTGACCCGTGGTACAGACACATTTACAACTTCTTACATATAATCGTACTTCACTGCATGCAGCTTTCACTCCATGGCACAGGCTCAGTCATCTCAACCAGAGTTCTTACTGTCATCATAAACGCTAATACTGAGGGGTCCGTGCAAGTGCTCAGATAGGCTTGCGTACAGGGTTGCAACCCTCCCATCTTGACTAGTACAGGAATTACATTAGGTTCCGTGCTGGTTTATGCTGCCAACTAGACCTTTCAGATAACTTTCTGTGTATGTTCGTTATGTCTAGGGTAGGTTAACTGAGGAAGGAAAGCACACCATAGGTGTGGGCAGAACTCTTCCCTGGGCTGAATCACATAATAGGAGGAAATGGCCTGAGCATCAGGGCTCATCACTCCCTGCTTCCTGCCTGTGGATGCAATGAGCAGCCACCTCCTGGTGCTGCCACCGTGCCTTCCCCAGGATGGACTCACCTCAAATGTGAGTCAGAACAAACTTTTTCTTCCTTAGCTTACTCTTGTCAGGGTATTTTATCACAGCTATGGGAAGAAAGACTAAGATGGTGTCCAAGTGAAACAAATGGAATGAGGATGCTGTGGTGTGTTCGGCTGGAAATGCTACCTGCCATGCTCTCACGTATACAGACCCCGGTCTCTCTTCAGCACAGGCCATCTTTGAGATTCCATCAGACAAGACAAACAGGATAATTGCCACCTCAACATGTTCCCAGCCATCCACCAAGCTGAGAGACATTACAGAGCCTGCTCAGCAAGAAGCCCCTGACATCCCCTTCAAGGTCCACTCTTCTCTGCATTTCTTTCTTCAACACATTTTGCTTTGTTTGTTTGTTGTTTTGCACAGTTTTTCTCTTTGTGTCTGAGTATTCCAAGATCTGCTTCTCTTTCAACTGAATGTCTGCAGTTTGGCTCTGAAATGCCCAGGCAGCCCTGAGCATTACTCTATGTGCTATTTGGAAGTAGGGTAGCCTTTAAAAAGTGGGGCCTAGTTAGACATCTCTAGCAGTTGAAGGCAATCCTTGGAACAGGATAGCAGGACTCCAGACCCCTTTGTTTCTTTTCGATTTTCTTAAAAATCAACATGTACATCATGATCAAAATTCGAAATACACAAGCTTGGTGGCTTTGTTATTTCCTGAGACAGAACTTTCCTGTGGCCCATCCTCCGCTCATCCTTGCTCCTGACCTCACAGCAGGGATCTCTCTCAAACACCAATCAGGGCGGTGAATCCAGGTTAAAGCAAGCTCTGTGGCAAGCAGGACCCCAAAGTCCTCCAAACCCTAAGCCTGGTAGCCAAGGAAGGGGAACGTGCCCATCAATTCCAGGGTGGGGTCCCTCTGTGGAGATTTCGCAGCCTCCCATCTTAATGAGTTTAACTCCAGAGATGGGCAGCTAGAGCACTCCCGCTGAGCATAATTACCACGATGGGGCACCTGGGGAGAGATTGTCGCAAAGATAACTGGGTCTCAGGCTATTTAGCGCCTTACAGATGAGAGTAAGGTGGTGACTTGGAAAAATGAGGTCTGGGTGAGATCGGAAGATGGCTGAGGCTCAGTTTTCCTCCCTCCTTGTAGAAGCATATACGCTGTTATGGTTTTAACTGATGTGCATGAGCCCCAAGCACAAAATATGGTCACTTTTGGAATCATAGGATTCTGAGACCAGATGAGACTGGAGGGGTCATGATGTCTATGCTTCCCCCTTCCATTCTGCCCTCCCCCCAGGCAGGACCTCCTGCTAATAGCCGTGGAAGGATGGCTGCCTATCCTTTTCATCAGAACCTCAGGAGGTCAGAACACAACACATAACCAAAGGCTGCTTGGGCACAGACATGCCCTGCAAAGGACTATTTGTGTGTGTTTATTCTGGCTCTCCTCACTTAAAAGCCACAGTCGAGGTCAGGGTCAGGTCCCTAATACAGGCAGCTTAGAGCAGCACACCGAAATGTCAAAAATCACCGGGCAGCATGAATACACTGAAGAACACACAGGAAAATATATTGAATCATCTTGTGCAAATTCACACTTCACTGAAGAGCCGAATGGAGAGCTTGACCTCTTAACCACTGTCAAGCTCTTCCTCAGAGTGCAGCAGGGTGGGCTGGGTTTCTCTCGGCACCGCACGAGCTAGTGGATGGCCTCAAGCAAGGATTGATGAAGGGGGCACTGGACAGGTAGTCTGAGCCATTTAGAGGTGACATTCCGACCCGGGCAGAAAGCAATGTGCTAGCCCAGGAGGCTGGGAGAAGGAGCAGCAGCCTCCATGCTGCTTCAGAGTTTCCTTTGTGTAGCTACAGCATTTCTGCCAGTTCTTTTCAGGGGGCTGAACGTTCGAGCCAGGGAGGGGTGTCACAGAATATCTCAGCTGCCCCATGGTGCTATCCAGAGGAGCAGGCATTTTCCAAGATGCTCAGGCATGTCCCATGATGACAGAATACTGAGCACAAGTAGGCCCAGTTCCCTGAGAATTCTAAGAGCAAACATTTCTCTCTAAACTACCCTTAAAGCCATGGGCTTCATGTATCTGAACTCCCTGAGGAGAGCGAGGAGCCTTTCCAATAAGGTCAATGAACCAAACATATATATATATATATATATATATATATATATATATATATATATATTAACTGCTCCTCAATTTTTTACTTAATGGGTCATAAAACAGAGGGGATTATACGAAGCTGAGGGGGTTGGGAGGAACACTGGGGGAATTGGGTATTGGGTACTTGTTAGGGGATGGTAAGTGAGCTCTGTCATATTTCATTGTATATTTGTATGAAGTTTCCAACAATAACTTATTAATACAAATAAATATGTAAAATATTTTTAAGGAGTCAGATAAGAAAGGAGAATACATCTCAGACCATATTTGGCACATAAAGCCTACATTATTTACTATTTGGCCCTTCTCAGAAAGTGCCAATTCCTGATTAGGCCAGGAACTCTAAAATTTCCCTATTCATGCAGATTGCCTCACCAGACAGCTACCACAGCAGACTCTGACCTAACCCTGATGTCTCCCTTCTAACAAAAAACAAAGGTCTGTGCACACAAGCTGAAAGTCACCCCCACTTGTTAGTCTTCAGGCACTACATGTCTTATCGCTGAGATAACTATTGTCCCGGAGCCTTCAGCCGGTTACTGAGCTGCAGGGATCCATCTGTCTGTATTTCCTCGGTGTTAGGTCTACTAGTGATTGTTATTAGGTATGGCTTTTGTTGCATGAGTTCTGTCGATTAAACTTAGGTCTTCATGATTTGTACTGGTTTTGAGCTATCTCCCCATCTTCTCCCCTACAAACAAAAGACAGTTACAATGTGAGTGGCCTCAAGACGATGTTAGAAATATTCCCTTTGAATTCACCATTCTGTGTGCATTTGAAATTTTCTATGTGGCTAACACACTGCCGAGTCTGGCAGAGCACCTAAGTTGGGGAAGATGGCTCCTGTTGCTCCATCTGAGAAAGTCAGTTTGGCAGAAGAAAGCTCTTCAGAGGAACACACTAGAAAGAAGTATTGATGAAATGCTGGGCATTGGTTTTGCATGGACTAGATAGAGGTTGCGCACAGGGCTTCTGGGATGCCACTTGGTGCCTTGACTGGGATCAATGAGAACATAGCGTCTGAGGAGGAGTCAGCAGGGCTTATGGCATGAGAAGGTACCGCAAGCATTTGCAAAAGCACAGCATTAGAAGGGACTTTGGGAATGAGCAAAGTTGAAGTTTAGGCTGAGGGAAAGAGCCAGGTCACTGAACATAATCTAGAGAGTAGTGCAAATAGTACCCAAGAGGAGCTTGGTCTCCCTGCTCCTGCCTCGAATACAATTTTTTAAAAATATTTTATATTAAATTTAATATTTATATTGAATATGCCTAGCTTTAATCTCCAGCATCTTATCAAATAAGAGCTTGATTCTGCCCACAAGAAGATATGGTTCTGCAACAACCATAGCAAACAATTTCCTTAATGACAGGCACCAGAAGAGCATGCTCAGAAACTGGGAATGTTCTTGAGAACAAGCAACAAAACAAAGAAAGGAAGATGGGCCTGTGAAGTTTAGTGAACGCTAGCAACAGGAAGAGAATGGAGGACCAAATTCACTGGGCAAACAGCTGTCAGAACTAGGTACTTCGGTTAAGAGAGAAAAGGGACAGCATAGATAGGAATGTGGAAGTATTTCTAGTTGGTGGTCTAAGACATCTGAAGTTGGGCATGAGGAAAGACTGATGGCCCAGACTCTTATGATGCTAGCTACATATTTTGTCATCTCACTCCTGCTGTCTCCGTGGAGGCAGGGGAGTGGCCAGAACACCTACACTACCTCCCCATATCCTTTTCTGCTCGTGGTCACTCATGGATTAAAATTGAAATCATCTCAAGAAGTGGGAAGTCTACATCCCTGACTCTACATCCCTGGCTTTGAGAACCCTCAAGAAAGCTAAAAGCAGAGAAATAGCCATCTTTGTCTCTAGTTAGGGTAGGAAAAAAACAAAACAAAACAAAACAAACAAACAAAAAAACAATTGCACTATGCTACTCTTCTGAGTTTTGAAGTTATTTGTTGCAATAGTGGCCCTATATTTATTCCTATTCAGAGTAGGAAGAATTTTCCAGAAGTGGCTAAATGGTGCCCGAATTTGCTTCTGGCATAAAAGGACATGGGAGACAGGAAGAGTTCCGGGTGGCCTTGGGCAGATATACGTGGAGGAGGGCTGGAGGCTCCCAATTCTGTTCCTCCATTGATTTTTGCTGGGGGCAGCGGTCTTGAACTCATTGATTTTCATTGCTGATTAAGTCGTGTTCTCGCCTGTCAGCAGTCACTCCATTTTCTTTCATCTGTGTCTCCACTTGCTTGAAGCTTCATAGCATTGGGGATCTTCACTCCACAACCGGACATTCCAGAAAGATGGAAAATGGCTTCTCTCCTGCACGGCAGTATTGAGCCTAAACTCTTCCTTCCTCCTCTAGGAAAGCTGCTCTCAAAGCTATTCCCCGTTAGACACGGAACACTGCCAAAGCCAGAGGCAGCTGATCTTCACAGCCGCTGTGAGTTCCTTCTGGAGGAAGCAGGAGACCTACTGGGAGTTACTGCAACGCAGTCATGCTGTTTTCTCTTCCACAGAAAGACCTGTGAAGATATCCAGGACCCAGGGCAAGCTTTCCAGCAAGCAGGAACTAAAGAGCATAGGGCAGGTGAGAGCTGGGACGGCAAGGCAAAACCCTGGAAGAGTATAGCATAGCCTAGGCCTGGCGTGCTTAGACTGGGAACGAAACCTTGGGACAGAGTGGCTGGAACCCTGACCCTTCAACAAATGTAACAAGATGGCTGTGGATGGCTGGCTGGCACAGAAGAATACCAGCTACAACCCCCACGCGGCAGCTTTGTCCAGCTGCACACATGCCACGGCTGATCCATCTGTTGAGCAGGCCACAGGCTTCCGTTGATCAATCTGCGTATGACGGTGGCTTGATTTTGAGACAGGAGGCTGGACGAGGGCACAGAGCCGAGAGACAGTCTGAGCAGGGTGGAGGTTGCTCACTGCACCGTGTTCTCCTCTTGGTCCTTGCTAGTACAAAGTGGGGCAGCAGTGAGGGCTAAGCCTTCCCCTCCCTGAACTGCCTGGAAAGATGGTCTTTAGTGCCACCTCCATTTCCCCAGAGGAGAGTCGAGGAGTCAGTACAGACTGAAAGATTTGGGTAAGCAGGAGACCAGAAGTCCTCTTGTGCCAGATGCAAATCCCGTCGCCAGGTGTGGGGCAGGCAGGCCACTGAGCATCTTTGCCAGGATTTCTGATATGCAGAGGCATGAATTTTATGTTCTCTTTGTCTTTGCTCCCTAAGAATAGACAAGCCAGCATATTAGTTCACGAACAGGAAGCCTCAATCTGCTGTTCAAGAAGGCCAGTGCCATTGGCATCCCAGCCCTATGCAATGATGGTGGCCTAGGTGGAAAGGTGGACCATTAGGGCTCATGTGTGTCCAAGAGCATGAGTGTGTGAGTGAATATGTCATTTTCCTGTTATATGCCTGTGTGTGTGTTATGCATAAACATGCAAGCTTTGCTTGTATTTGAGCTGTTTGTCTCTTGAAAAAAAATATTTTTTGCCAGTTCTATTAGCTGTTGGAGGGACAACCAGGGAAAGACAGCCAGGCTTAGCAAGTAAGAAAAACCACACATCCAAAAGATGGCATGTGAGATGCTCAAGTCCTGAAACCCCTGATTTGTTCTCCTGGGAAGCCTGTGAGACATTCCCAATGCATTTCCAGGGTTCCCGCTTCTTTCTCCTCTAAAAGATCTATGCAGCAATCATGGAGGCCATTTTCAACCCCCATTCTCCTTTACTCTGCAAACATGGCTCATGTGTTTTAACTTCAGACCAGAGACTAGCCTGCCATCCTTTACTAATCCTTCCTATCATGTAAGCCACTGGGGTTTCCTCTTTCCTCGAGTGGCGCTCAGTAAAATAGCTCACATAATTCTTGTGTGCATTCTCTGGCTTAGGTAATTAGCCCTGTGGACACTGGTACCTTGCCTTAAGCATTTTGGTGTCTCTACACCACAGAAATAACAGTGCCGATCAACTACTGGACTTGAAATATTCTTTTATTAAATGAAAGCATTCATTCTCAGAAGGAAGCAGCAATTTCAAGTTCTAGAACACCCCACCCCTGTCAAAACTTCCTCAAGAACTATCATACCCTTTAACTGGCAAATCCCAGAGTGCTTTGCTGGCCCATGCCCTGCCCACTCTAAACAGATTGGAAATGTCTCTCCTGGGTTCCCCATGTCTTGGGCTCCAGAGCTTGGCATGTTCACGGCTGAGCTTTGGGTTGCGAGCTCAGGCAAAAGCATTTTCATATGTGTCCTTTTCCATCTGACTCTAAACTAATCCTTCTCAACTTCAGATCTTTGCACAAACTCCTCATGTCATCACTGGGGAGTTCTGGGCCCAGAGCAAAGGTAGGAAGAAAAAGCCCCAAATCTGCACGTTTTATTTCATTGGTACATGTATTTAATCCATCTGCAAACTGTTCATTGGATAGCATCGTCGGCTTCTCTCTCTGGGAACACTAAGGTATGTGTATTCAACAGTGGAAAATAAACATAAGATTTTATTACAAAGTGCCACTGCCGCTCCTGGCATGAGTAATTTGTGCACCTGCATTTTTAAAATGTTTCAAAGTTTTTCCCCTTGGTGGATTCCCGGTAACACACACTAGCTTCCTGGCTGTCACAGTCTGGTTCTTGTAGCCTTCTGTTATTTCTACCCAGGCCATCCAGAAGTCACTGTCATTAGAATAGAGAGCAAGCAAATACAATGGGTGGCCAAAAGTCTCCAGCAATTCAGATTCTGCAGTTCTGTGCTGATGAACACCTGCCTTCGGGGCACCTGCAGACCTATTGCTGCCGTTAGCGCCAAGCCCCAAGCGATAGGAAACAGGTCAGAGTGGCCCCAACAAGATGTGGTTACTGGGAACAGAGTTTGAGCTGACCCCTCCTGCCACGTTCTTTGCATTGCAGGGTACTTTGTATTAAGCCCTGGAATGAAGTCAGTTGACTGGAATTCCTCAGTAAATATGGTGACCACTTGGAACTGGGATGCCAGTCCGAAGAGAGCCTGCCTCAGTGAGCCTCAGGTTTGGGAAGTGGGACAGAACAATGGAAAGGAGAGACAGTTGCTTCTGTGGTAATATCCTGGCTTTCTTAGGCCTTCTCTCTCTCTCTCTCTCTCTCTCTCTCTCTCTCTCTCTCTCCTTTTTATGTACAGTGATTCTGATTTTTGCAGGTGTCTAAAGTCATCTCTGTGTGCACTGTGCTAGCAAACAATTTCCCCTGTGATGCCTGTAATCTCCTGGAAATGTTCTTTGATTCCTTCCAATGTCCCCCACAACAGCCCCAAAGGCTGGCAATTCCAAGTCATCTCAGGCATGTTAATACTTTCTTGAGTCATATTGCAGCATATTGTACTCTTCCCTCCAACAGCAGTTCTCAGAGGAAGATGCTAACGGCCCAGCGCTCCAACTTGATCATTAGAGTCCCTGTTTCTCTAAGCGACATCAGGCAGATAATTTGCTCTAAAGAGTATTTATTTGTCTGTCCAGCACTGCAAACGGAGACAGAGTGAACCCCCCGGATAGCATTGCTGGGTGTGAAGTCTTCATCTTTTGTGTGATGGAAAGCAATGCAACCCTTGTTCATTTAAATCAGACTTAGTTTTCAAAAGCCACGCACCTCTGCCTTGGTGCTCTTTGGCCCAGACGCAGGATTGAGTACTCATAGCGTTTTTAATGGTTTGAATGCAAGCTTGCTCTGTCTTCGCATGATGGGTATTTTGGGAGTAGTAGGTGGCATTTTACTAGTGAAGCTCAGATTCCTTATTGTGACTGAGGACAAGTATCTGTGGGCCATCTGTCTGCCTTTGTGTTTGACCACTAAAGCAGATTTTAAGGTTCCTTCTTGAAAGACAGGGAGATCCTGCAGCAACAGCTTCTATGTTCTCTACACTGATGCTTACGGTCAAGTCCTGAGGTGAGGTGCATAGAGGTACTTCTCAGAGTCCTCTGAAGCACTTGATTTCAAGTCCTGCCTTAACTAATGTGTATGCCTTTATCCAAAGACAAAAACTGAATTGTAACTGAAATTAAACCACACCCACGCCACGGATGCACCCACTGCACACATCATACATGAAACACGCACCACAGAAACACACACTGCACACCACACACCCACCATAACAAATCTACCACATAAATGATACCACGTTCAGCACATACATGACACTAACCACACATGTCACCACACAGCACTCAAAACATACGCTGTACACCACTCCCACCTGCATTTATCCTGAATGTTACTCCCCTACACACAAACATACATGTCACACCACATGCGTAAACCATGAGTACATGCCACTCCACACACACATCACCCCTCCACACTTCACATGCCCCATATTTGCTTGGGGAGAAATCAAATTGACTTTGAGACCCTTCTTGACTGTTGTGGGCCTCGCTTGCCTGCTGAGGTCATTCCACGTAACACATTTTGGAAGCAGGCTCGTACTAACTGGGGAAAAGACGGTCACGTTCAGCTGAGGGCCGCATGGAATATCACCTGATAAACGCAACTGGCATTAAAAATCACTTAGACTTTGCCCCCAGTTCTGGGCAAGAGATTGGTGAGCTGATTATGTCCAGGATCCAGGGTAAGGAGCCTGCACTAGGTAAGAAACATTCAAATGAGTAATCCTACAACTATAGCACATTAATAAAATTAAGATCTGTCATCCCATCAGTCCGTCTCAATCTCTGTGATTTTTTTTTCTGGTTATTACTGACTTTTTAACACACGGTCTCCCTATGTCCCAGGGTGTCCTCAGAATTGCAATGTAACTCAGGCTGGTCTTGCATTCCTAATCCTCTTGGCTCCACCTCCCTAGTGCTGGGATTGCAGGTATGTGCTCCCAGGTCTGGCTTCCCCATCACAACTTCAGCATGATGGGAACAACAATGTAAGGTTTGGCACCAGGTCGAATTTCAGGCCACTGTCATCTTTTTGTCATGGTCGTCCTTACTATGTGAATCTTCAGGGTCCAAGAAAGAGAATGTATCTTATCCCCAGTGCTCCTCCTCAGTACAACAGGACTTGGAAGCATGAGCTAGTGTCCATGCTTTCTGGATATTTCAAGTGGAAACACCCAGCTCCAACTATAGATTGTTCCTGTGTTCTTCTGTGGGGGACTTTCCGAGGCTTTTCTTCATGAGCATTAGCCCAGTGTCATACAACCTGAGCTAGCAACAGTTGAGTCAGCCGCATGGCCAGGTCTTACAAGCGTTGGGATTGAAATGTGTACCACTAAGACTGTATGGCTTGGTTACATTTGTCAGTAGCATTTTTGCAATCAGGAAATAAAAGGCAACATCAAAAACAGAGTACAATATTACTTTAGAATACCAGTGATAAATTAAGTCATACTAACTTTATAAGTATATAATAAATTAATAAATACTAGTATTTACACATTAATATTTACTAGCATTGTTTACACTCATTTGTAAACTTTCACAGTGTTTGTAATATCATCATATTATTAGTGTTAACAGTGTAATTCACTGAAGCTCTACAATAGCAATTAGGAACAATTTTCTCTCATGACCCATTATTTAAGGACTTAAGCTTGCTTTCAGCATGCCTATACTGTCTGAATGTTAATTTTGCCATGTTGGCCTATACTGTCTGAATGTTAATTTTGCCATGTTGGCCTATACTGTCTGAATGTTAATTGCTAGCCATTCTGAAATATTGGTATTGTTTGTGACATCCTATTTTAGAGTTTTGATGAAAAACAACAGAGTAATGAAGCCTCTTCAGAAATGTCATGAAATGGAATTTGAACCAGTTGGAGTAAAAGCTTCGCTGTCTAATGACAGCAAGATCAGGGGTTTGTGAACATTTGCTTCATTGTGCCCTAAATAAACTTGTTGACGTCCTGGTATCTATTTTGAGCACGCTGAGCTAAAGGGGAGTCTACTTCTCAGAGGATAACCAAGACAAGGATGTCATGCTCCATCTTTGTGACGAAATGCAGGTTGGTCGCTAAAAAGCTAACTCTGCAACTCCAAATCAGAATACAAATGGAGCCCCAAGAAACTTTGACTAACGAAGCATTGGCCCTCTCCCCTGAAGAAGAATTTGGGACTATGCTCCGGGCTTCGGCCAGAGGCACGCATTCTTTCCTCTTGGTCTCATCCTACAGTATTTGCTGTCTCCATGGTAGTAGACCACTGTCAGTGGTCTCCGGGACTCCTATCTGTGTACCATGTCTGACTTACTGTCAAGCCTCTCAAAAGTACACGCAACCCATGTGAGTTCCAGGTACCCTGAATGGAGATACTGACTCAGAAGAGCTGCTATTCTTCTGAGTATTTGGGGTGGGACCAGGCATTGTTCTCATTAGAAGCTTCCCTTCTGCGGGGCAGCCATTTTCTTCATCTTCTTGTAAACAGAGGGCACGAAGATAAAGGATGGAGATGCCCTTTCTTTCTGCCTACCATTTCTACTGGTTTAGGTTAGAATTGTGTGTGTGTGTGTGTCTTTGTGTTTTCCCAGGCTGAGCTTAAGAGATTTCTAGGTGTTGAGAGTGTCTTAAAGACTCATCAGTCACCTGCCAACTAATCCTGGTAGACTTCAGTTTGTGGGCATTTCTTTCATTTCCAGGCATCAAAGTCTCACTCCCCTCTCCCTTTACTGATATTCCTGTGACTTAGATGAGCCACATTGAGCTTGGGTGACCACCATGGACCAGCCAAGGAGAACCAGATAGAAGAAATTTAGTATCTTCATTCCATGTTCCTGAAGAGGTGGTAGTCTTGTGTAAAGGGAGGTTCCAAGGGAGACACTTCCAGAATTTAGGAGGATGCAATAAACATATGATACAGCAAACACGTTTGCTTCTTTCCTGTTGGGGCCCAAGGGGTCAGGCACACTATATAACACCTTCTCGCATTTGGTTTGGTTTTGCTGTGACTTCCAATGTGACTTTGAAGGTTTGGCCTCCAAAGTTTGGTCTGTCCAGTGTGTTCGTTCTCCTCCATATCAGCAAGGGGAACACTCATATCCTTGCGTCAGCGGAAGTGATGGGGGAACAGAACCACCATGCAAGGGGGCTCCTACATGACCATGCCTGAGAAATACAGAAATAGCATCATCCTAAATGCTCACACTCCATGGTCAGTGTCAGGGTTCTGCACAGAAGCCAAGTGGGGCGACAGGTAGTAGCGACCTCAACACTAGAGGAAGGCCATCCTCTCAAGGGACAGTTGTGTGGTTCACTCTTGATGTAAACTTATATGGAGAAAGAAAGTGAATGACATTCCCAGCCTGAAGAGATTCCGTTTCATCATTTTGTACACACAGATTCACAATGTGCTATATGTTATATATAATTTACTAAAGCATGCTTTTTAAAAATAGATTTGAGGAGCATGGAGACCCCAGAAGCGTATGTTATTGTACTGGGCTTGAGTTTCTCTTTCCCACCCACAGGGGACCTCTGAGGGTCTATTTGAGGGCATGAATATGGAAAATTCAGCTCCAACTCCCCCCTCCCCCACTCCCTGAACAGCACTGCAGAACTATGAGATTTTGAAAGAACAGATGCAAGAGACAAAATAAGTGTAGAAGGAATTTGGGGAATGGGTCCTAGGAATCACCAGGTCCCCTATTGCTCTCAGAGCACGCAGGTATTTCCAGGGCTTCTGTACATCTGGGTGGCTTCAAACCGCCAATTATTTTTCCAGGCAACACAATTACTGCCTTCTCCTGAAAATGCCAAACACTCGAATGAAATGCGGCGTTAGAGATCTTCACTTAAGTTAATTGGTTCCAATTACTCAGGCCTGCTTGGGCCCCCTAAAACACGTGAAAGCCAAGTGTTCATTTTCTTGTCCCCCACCCCCAATCACATTTTGTAAAGAAAGAAAGGGAGGGAGAAAGGGAAGAAAGTAAGCAAGAGTGAATGCTTCATGTGAGTTCTTCATATTTAACTAGGAGTCAACGGAACTTGGACGGGGAGCGTGATTGAAGAGATAAGAAAAACAGTCCGGCTTACATCGGCAGCGTTTTGTCAGTGTGGGCACTGAAGGGGCACAGATGTCGCTGGCCTTCCCCTTGAGCCCCTCTGAGCACACTCTGTTGGTCTTGGTTTGCTGAGTGTACACGCTTGTCAAAGAATATGGGGATGGATTATTTATAAGACATTCACTTCCAATTAGTGTTACTTAAAACGTGAGCTGGAGCTTGGCACAGGCCACGGCAGCTGGGTCTGTTCAGAGGCTGGGTGTGTCTGGGAGTAAGGTGTGGCTAGGTGCCTCTCACTGAGCAATGGTGAGACCCTGCAGCCAGGCTGGCAATTGGGAACAGCCTTGTCTTGATTCTTAGTTTAGGCATGCAACCCAGTACATGACATGATAAAAGACATAGATGCAGACATTTTCAATGTCACTGAAAACAATGAATCCAAGGCTCAGAGACTGCCAGGCCATTTTAACCTGTTCCTCTGGTGCCTGCTGGGAGAAGTGATCCATTCCATTTAGTAACTGCGTCTGTTTCAATGGAAACCAGCCCCACATTGTAACATCGTGGAGACCGAGAGCCACTGGCTTCTAATTCCAGATTCTGATATGGTAAGTGGTCCTTCTAAAGATGAATTTACCCATTCTTAGCCAATCAAATTAACCAAATTGAAGGACTCCTTTGGCTGGGCTTAATAAAACCCTTATTAACTTGGGACAGGAAGATGGTTAGAAGGTAAGGCTTTGAGGACAGGGAGTCCTACATCTCTCAGTGGCTGGACAGAGGGTAGAGCTCTGCCTGCGGGCTTTCAGCATAAGAAGCAGGAAGATGGAGTAGGAAATGAAGCCAGAGCCGTATTGTTTCAAAATGCTGTCCAAAGCCTGCCTTTGTTATTGAGGCTGGAATATTGTGGATCCTGGAACAGGACACATTCCATGGAACCCACAGCAGGACCCTCTAACTTGGAGAATACATGATCCAGGGGAGATCTACACTGCCCATGACTAGCCTGCTGTTTTATGTTACCACGAGGCCTCTCTTGTAGACAAGGCCATCAGCAAAGCAGAACTGTGAGAACTCAGAACTCTGATTCTCCTTCTTGACGTTTAGTCTCCTGCAATGAAGCGCTGAAATCTACCTGAGATTTACTTGCCATGAGTCACTGTCATAAAACTCCCCTTCAGCTGGCTTTGTCTCCAAGCCCCCTAGATGATAGCAGCCAACTGAGGTTTGGATACAAGCATGGCCAGTGGCTTTCTCCTTCGCAGTGCTGTTCCTTTAGCAGTTCAAAGGCCCGTCTGCATCTGTGGGCCCTTAGAGACAGTCAGCTGGCCAAGCCTGTCCCTGGTGGGAAGGTGGTTTTCTGAATGTCAATCTGGTGCTCAGAACTAAGAGATCTTTGTAGATATGAAGATGGAAGTCAGTACACATTCTGTGGCCCATGATTTAGAAAGCAAGAAAGATAGTAAAATTGTCTCAGGAAAGATGTGGCCAAGTAAAAGGTCTTTGAGACTTCACATATTATTGAATATGTGAATGCTCAAGGTTGATGGACTAAGGAGATGGCTGAATTGGTAAAATGCTTGTCTTAAAGCATGAGGACCTGAGTTCCATCTTCCAGGGCCAAGTGAAATAAGTCATGTGTATCAGTGCATTTCTGACCTTAGCACAAGGAGACAGAGACAGATGTGGCTCCCAGGGCTCACTGTTCATCCAGCCTAGCTTGCTTCATGAACTCAAGGCCAGTGTCTCAAAACAACACACACACACACACACACACACACACACACACACACACACACATACACACACACACCCTAGAATTGAGGTGCCTGCAGAATCTAAGGTGTGCTTTCCCTACACTTGAAGCTGTTGCTTCTAGCTAAACCCTCCGTGATCTTGATATATAAAGTCAAATACAAACAACAAACAAACAAACAAAATAAAAGACTAAAAAAAAAATCCTAAAAAAGAAAGCCAAAAGACCCAGGCGGGAATGTGGGGGAGAAGCATTTTTCTGCCTCTAAGGGAATGTGTTTGAGAAGCCAAAGGAGCGAAGCGATAGACATACAGTTTTATTCCTTATCCATAAGAAAGGCAAGGAAAAACAAAACGCCACTAAACACTGCAGGAAGGATTTCCATAGAACAGAACAGTTTTATGGGGGGAAAAACAGAGTAACAAGATTTGGATTAGATTTCCAAGAGGGAGCTTTCTCTCTATTGATTATTCTCAATCTCTTTCAAAAGAATTTTCCTGGGGCTTCAGAAAAACTATATAAAAAGACATTATTCATTGATGTATGAGTGGGATGGCTCTTTTTCTTGTTTTATACCTCTATTTGTTTGTGTGGGCAAGGGGGAATGTACCACAGCATATGTGCAGAGGTCAGAGGACAACTTGCATGAGTTGGTTCTCCTCGTCCACAATGTGGGTCTCAGTACTGAACTCAGGTTGTCAGGATCGGTGACAAGCGCTTTTACTTGATGAGACGTCTTATAGCCATAGATGGCTCTCTGTCTCTCTGTCTCTCTCTTACGTTAAAAATGTGCATCATAAATTTTGGCATTACTTACTTCGAAAAATATTTTCATGATGTCTTCCAATAAAATCACCCATATCACCCATTCCTTCACATTGGAAGTAGTCTTTCTCTGAAGCATGTTAAGTCTGAACCATCCTCCTCATTCATTATTGAGATAAATGCTTCTCAGTAAGTTCCAGCTCTCAGTATGAAGCAAAAATGGCTTAGGTGTCCTAGAATTGCAGTAACGTCATGCCTTCCTATCACTGAGGAATTGGTTCCAGGACCCCTGTGGGTACCAAAATCTAAGGATATTCAAGTCCTTCATAGAAGACTGTAACCTACCTCTGCCCTCCATATACTTTCAGTCATCTCTGGATGACTTCAAATACCTAATACAATGCAAATGCTATGTAAATACTTGTATTGTTTAGGGCAGGGATGCGGGGAAATGAGTTGGAGTGTTCAGCGCAGATGCAATTTTATAAAACATTTTCAGACTGTGGCTGAATCCAAAGATTGCGAAGGACTGAATGTACTTCTCTGAGGCTGACTGGATGGATACGGTGGCAGTCCTTGTTATCATCTTTGTACTTCCCCTAGGGGGTCAGTAAGGCCAAGTGCTCATTCACGGAATAAATATTCATCACTACTGTCAAGGATACAAAGGAAATGGGGCCATAGTTTTTTGTTCTCAGAAAGAGAGTAGTTTAGTTAGTGGAACCAGGCTGACACACACACAAAGGTTGATGATGTTAGATTCTTCCGTGCTTCGGCAGCCCTTGGGTGAGTCAAGTCAGCAGTGACTTTGTGATTCAATTCAGTAAACAGGCTGAGTGCTTTGGGTGGTGTATCACATAGCACAATCAAACGCAGGGAAGTGTCAGTTACGAAAGTGACAGTCTTGGAAGAGTCCTCAGAGCCTGATCATCTGCATCCTCGGCTCATGGCACCAGAGCCAGAACTGCAAAAGTCACAGTCAAGTTCAGTGTTGCTGCGATTCTAGGTACCGGATCTGGACTTGCACATGTCATTCCCTGCTTTGATTCCATTGTTTCCTGTCAAGTTCATAGTTAAACATTTCTTCCGCAGCCTCACTTGGTGACATTCTCTAACACCCTGACAGAACCTTGGAGAGTACGGTGGGAAGAAGCTGCACATTCTATGCCAAGCTTCACCTCTGACTAGCCACCTGCATTTGGGTGAGTTGTGAAATGGCTCTAGGCTTTAGATTTCTCGCCTGCTGAATGAGGTCATTTGACATCTCCATTGCTCTCCACAGTTTACCACAGTAATCCTCAAAGCAGAGGACACAGCTTGGAAACTTAGGGCAGGACTGTAGACTTATACCAGAAAGCAATTTCCCCAAAGCAAGAAACTCTCTTAAAGTATCAGGATTTGTCCATCCTTGTGATTCTGTGATGTCTACAGTTATGTTAACATGGCACAATACGGTCAATGAGGATAGGACATAAAAGTCTGTTTTGTAAAATGGGACTTCCTTTGTAGTACCAGCTCCCAAATAATGACATGGAGATTTTATTTTTTTATTAATTATATAAGCTTGGCCTTAGCTTCAGCTTGTTCCCAACTACCTCTTAGCTGAAATTGTCACATTTATATTACTCCACATCCTGCCATGTGCCTGGTTGCCTCTCAGTCTCTTACTCCCAGCATTGTTTCTTTCTCAGTGCCTGGCTGTGGAAATCCTCCTGATTCTTTCCCAGAGTTCCTGTCTCTGCTGGAAGTTCTGCCTATAATCTCCTGCCTTTGCAATAGACCATTCAGTTCTTAATTAAACCAACCAGGAGTTGTTGGAGGCAGTGTTAACAAAATATGATACAGCCAAAGCAATAACAATAGAAAGTCCAACCTGTACTCAGCTCTCTTGCTGGCGCGAAAATCAGCATTTGAATAATAATACAAAGACAACCCTTACACTCTGAACAACAACAACAAAATAAATCACCCCAACAGTTTTGTTATAATAGGAAAATTATGCTGGAAATTCCTTACGTTGGTGAATGTTACTTGTCAGAGAGTTAAGAACTAGTTTCTCTGAGGCTATAGTTGTTTTATGATAACTTCCTGTTCCTGGATCCCAGTCTGTGAGTGGGTTTCCTCCTCACACACTATACTGTTCAACAACTCTCAAAGATGCTGCGATGCTTGAAGATGGAGGAGAAGTAGAGAGAGTGATAGGGCCCTGATATGAGAACTAATGTTCTGCAGACAGTCTAGAAATGGCTTACCGGCATCCCACAGATGCAAACAAGGGAGCTGCTTTTCTAGACAGTTCTGCAAACCATCAATCTAGCCTTTGTCTAAAAGAGATATGTTTTGGTGTTTATCCAACTTTTGTCTTGAATCTTTTCTGGAAAGAAATGGACTGTGAATAAATATTTGGGTTCAGGAGAAATTAACTTAAATATCTCTGAAAAATTATGATATTACAACTTACTCAGAAGAAAATCTTTTGAGTACCTATGAATGTTGTTTCTCTCTCCAGAGTCAATACCAAAGAAAATAGCTATCTCCCCTTGCACTCTAATGGTGGCTCCCCTTGCCTCTTGGAATTATGGGTGAGTTGAGTAGAAAGAATAAAAAGAATAATGCTGGGGTTGCAAAGAAGGCTGGTTCTCACCCAGTCCCTGGGCAGTTATCAGCAGAGACAGGAAGGTCAGCCAAATGCCTCATCTGCTGTAGTCACAGAGTCGTCCTTCCCAGTGGCTTTTCCAGATGGAAAAGTACTCCGAGCTTCTGACCATGCCCCAGAGGACGGGGTGAATTTGAGGCAGCGAGACTCTTGAGCTTCGAAGCAGCTGAGCCCACGGGAATCCAGCTGCCGCTTGTTAGCATCTTCAAGCAGCTTATGTATGTAGGAGGCATGTGATAGTGGACATGTCAGACACACACACAATGGTGTTAACTCCACAAAAAAGGAGAGTGGCTCAGAGATTTGTGGAAAAGAATATTTCATTAGACACCAGTATCTGTGCTCAGGCTTTACTTTTAAAGCTGGATTTGGAGAATAAGAGGTCATGATTAACCTAGAAG
This sequence comes from Meriones unguiculatus, assembly GCF_030254825.1. Lineage (NCBI taxonomy): Eukaryota > Metazoa > Chordata > Mammalia > Rodentia > Muridae > Meriones > Meriones unguiculatus. Next base: position 73,337,021 of record NC_083350.1, on the reverse strand, counting down.
ATTATAGAATTTTTATCTAACCAAAATGGCTTCAATGCTGGCTGCATATTAAAATGACCTGGCAAGTTTTAAAAAATTACTGATGCCTGGGCCCCACTCCAAAGCGACTGAATCAGAAACTTTAATGAGGGGCTGAGGCAGTTTTGTTTAAGTCCCGGGTGGCTCTGACTCAGTGAGCCTGGAAATGGTTCCTCTCACTGGACAGGTACAGTGGCTTTCCCAGAATCCCAGCAGGGTGGTACAGAGCTAGAGGAGAAGCCAGGTCTCCCAGACCAGTACTTTTAGCTTTCCCACAAACCACATCGACTCTCCTTGTACCCTGTGGCCCGTGGGATAACTTGGGCTTCCCCCCTGGGAAAAGGGAGCAGCACTTGACCCCTCACCCCTAGAAACACATGCTTCAGCACCATGGGAACTTTCCTGGTCCTATTTGTGGAAGTGGTTCAACCTTGGATGATTTTCCAGGAAAGAGTATTATGAGCAGATTCCCTTTGGTAACTGCCTATAAGCATTACTTGTAAAGTCTGGGAAGATTCTGGCCCCAAAATATAGCCATTTGCTTTCAGTCACTTAGGCCCAAAGGCATCTCACATAGGGTGAAGAGAAGTTACATATCAGAATGTAAAAAAAGTCATGGGATCCTCTTCTCTCCCCACTGGGGCAAAGAAAAAATTGAAAACTTAAGCGCCTAGCAAAGTGTTTGACCTCAGTAGTCTCACAATATATGAATGGCAAGGATCTCTTTATATAATTACTGTGTGAGAAAGTCATGCTGAGTCTTATGTGCATTCTCTAATGTAATTATTACCCCAAACTTATGAGGTAGTTATTAGCCTTGTATTGAAACAAGGACACTGATGCTTTCTTTCTAATTATCATACCTACAGGCTTAAATTGAACCAGAAGATCCTATTAGCACGGACTAACCCCTCTGCATTACGGATGAGGGGATGGGCCTGGGGAGATGGAGTGACATTCTCCGAGGATGTACAACAATGGCTTATCGGTGATTTGTGCTGTGTTACAAGTGAATGAACGAAGAAACTTTCGAAACTGAGAAAGGAATGGCAGGCTCACGAATCACTCAGCTTAGTGTTCAAATCCTGCTCTGACTATTTTTATCTCAGGGCGAGGTACTGGATCTGCCCATTCAGAGGAGAAAGAGGAAGGAAAGGAAAGATGACTGAGGAGGGATGAGGGAGAATGACAAGAATGAAAATAAAGAAAACAGGGAAGAGCAGAGAGAGCAGGGAGAGGAGGAGGGAGAGTCTTCCACGGGCAGCGGAGGAACAGAGGGAGTAGAGGGAGTGATGAGGAAGTGACACACTGGAGGTCCTGTGTGCTCTGGGATTGCTTTCCAAAGGGTGTTTCTCTACCCCATGAGCCAAGCAGACCTGGAGGATGGGAGGGACAGCTTGAAATAGGAATAAACACAAGGTAGAAGGAAGGGTCTATGTGATTGTCCCTACAGAATAAGGACAGTATAGTGGCTGGCTTTACTCTTGAGACATTCATTCACAAGGAGAATATGAAAAGAAAGGGGGGGGGGACATTTGTGAGTCAAGTCTCTGAAGGATGGCTTCCCTGTGTGACTGCACTGAAGAGCAAGGCAGCCCTAAGTGTTGAATGGAGAACCTTCCCCCAGGAGCATGTAGCACTTTGAAGTGTCACCCACCAGAAAGGCATGTCATGGACTATAGCTTTTGAAGGCATGACAAGGACAAAACTGGTCAGAAGAAATCAAAGGATGCCATAAATCTGTCTTGTGACCCTTGTCTGAGACAGAGCACATGTCATTAATTAATGCATTTAGCTACCTGACCAGAGCAGCCTCCGAGCAAAGCCCACCTTAAGGGCCCCATCTAACATGGGGTTCTTTGAAGATGAAAAGCACTTTTAAGTGCTGACTCTAACCATGACCATGGATGCTGCTAACTCCACAGGGAAAGAAATAAAAACACATATTCAAAGTGCTACAATACTTACAAATGCCTCTTTGAAGGCGGTGTCCTCTAAACCAAATAGGCAGATGAAGGGAAATAGCAAAGGTGAGAGAAGGTGGAGGAGGAAGTGGAGAGGCAAAGGCCAGAGGATGGAGGGTAGAAAACAGCTTTAGTGTGAAGAAGGTACGAATGGTGAGCAGGGGAGTGGATTGGAGGAAGAACGCTTAGAAGAGGAACATTTTTTGGATCACTCTCTCGTAGCTGGACTGCCTTGTTTGGCCTCTGTGGGAGAGGATGTGTTTAGGCCTGGTGTGACTTGATGTATCAGGGCAGGTTGGTGGGGTAGGAGGGGGGTTTCTCCCCTTTTCTGAGGAGAAGTGGAGGGGGGAAGGAGAAAGAGGGTGGGAGAACAAAAATGGGAGGAGAGGAAGGAGGGGCTGTGACAGGAATGCAAAGTGATTAAATAAAATGAAGTAATAAAAAAAAAAAAAAACAGAAGAAGAAGAGCATCATGCAGAACTCTAAGCGCCAGCCAAGACTCATCAAGGTTGGGTCATGTGCAAAGAAAGGAAGCATGCCACAGTGAAGGAGGAGCCAGTGCCTCAGCAGAGAGCAAACCTGACTGATAGGCAGAGGTGTCAAGTCTTTAGAGGGCCAGAGAAAACAAACAGTTGATCAAAAAACACTCTACACATGCATGAAATTCTCAAAGAATATATAAAATGTAACATTAAACACCATTTTCCTAATTTGGCCTGTGAATTGCTGGTATCATTTTTGAACCATTCCTCAAGGGTTCACAAATCTAGGTTGGAAGGAAGGGCTGCATCCTCGCTCTGCTTCTGACCTCACGGTTGCTGCACAGTTGGTGTTATATGTCTCTCTAGGCAGCCCACACAGACTTATAGGGGCAAGGCTGTGTGCTTCCAGGCATGGTCTTTCCTGCCCTCATGAAGTGAGGTCCCCAGAATGCCTCTGCCTGTGTTACTTGTGCACATCCACTACGGAGGCAGAAAGGGCAGTGGGACAAAGATGTGACTAGATCAGGCTGTTCCAGGCAGGAGCCATACATTGGAGACAGATGTTCTGTGCTCCTTGAGTCTCAGTTTTCTCACCTGTGAAACAAGAATTACTGTGTTTTATGAAGTTGAGAGTGAATATCCAGTAAGGTTTCATGAAAAACCCTATGCACTGTGCTATTCTCATGGGGAGAACAATAAATGAAAACTATATAGCCCTAAGTTGGTTTCCTGTTATTGCAATAAAAACCATGACCAAAAGCAACTTGGGGAGGAAAGTGTTTGTTTGGCTTACATGTCCTGAGCAAGATTCATCATTGAGGGAAGTCAGGGCAGGAGCTCAGGCAGGAGCAGGGGCAGGAAAGCTGCTGTCTGGCTCAGTCCCTCTGGCTTGCTCGGGTATCTTCTACGAGCCATGTTCACATGCTTAGGAGGGGCAGGGCCAAGAGTGGACAGAGCTCTCCCGCATCAGTCAGCGATGAAGAAAGTGCTTCACAGACACGGCCTTGGGTCAGTCTGATTGAGGCAATCCCTCAATCGGAGGGTCCGTCTGCCCAGGTGTGTCAAGCTAACAACAAAGATTAGCCACCACATCTAATATCGTTTGCTATGTAAGTTCAAAGAGTTTGTCACATGATGTGGGGCCTCAAACTGAATTCAGTACCCATCACTCTAGTTTTTTTCCATTGCCTTTCTGATTCTCATAGCCGGGTAGTTTTTCCTATCAAAATCTCACAGGCAGAGTACCGTTGAATAAAGGCAGTTAGTTGAGAAAACTCCTTTCTCTACATCTTAACACTTTAATTTATTCTGCCTATCGTCCTATTGGGGTCTTCAGGGTTAATTATGGGCAGCTTACTCTTGAAAAGTCAGTTAAGCACGATGTATAATGTTGGGAGAAATGATTTTCCTCTTGGCATCCAAATCCCAGGAAACCTAGAATAACATCATTTTACTTTTCTAAGGCCACCTACAGTATGAAGTAATTATTAAAGCTGATTGCATATCAGAGCCTAAATATAGCACCATAGCACGTGCTTCACTCCCGCTCCCCTCGAAGTGAATGAATCAGCGATGCCGCCATGTATTTTTGAGGAGTAAAGCTTTGTGCTAATTAATTATAGCAATATCAACATGTTGATATTGATATAATTAGCACAGTGGATGACACTGATATAATTAGTACAAATATTTACTCTTCAAAAGTAAGTGGCAGTGCATATGCATATAATAACTTTAATAACAATATCACTTGGTTAGCGCATCACTTCCTCTGAGGGGCTTCTGAAATACATTAAGCAGCAAAGAAAGGAAACGGAATCTTCTCTGAGGGCTTTGATAGCTTTGCTGAGCAAGGTGGAAGGGGTTCATGGAGTCAGAAAAGTCTCACAGATCTGTTCCTGGAAGGGGAATCTTCTCCCTACATGTCAGTGAATCTAAGCATCAACCAATAATTCTAAAAACAAGGGGAAGCACAAACTGTTGGCCTGGAGAGACGCTTCTTGGGAAAGAGTGCCCGTGGCTCTTGCAGGAGGACCAGAGGTCAGCTGTACCCATTTCATGTGACTCGTGGTCACCACCTGCAACTCCACCTCCAGGGGATCTGATGCCCTCTCCTGATCTCCAAGGCCACCTGGCTCACATTCGCATCTTCGTAGAATACACATTCATGTAATTAAAGATAAAATAAGTTATTTTAAAAATATTTCTATAATTCTGTGTATGAACTAAACAAGTTTCACATTTACCATAGTTGTATTTATTGCCACCATGGTTTAAAGTCATTGTAAACAGAAACACAGGTATATATATATATATATATATATATATATATATATATATATATGTATGAATACATTCTGAGAAATGTCCTGTTCATTGTTGTACGAATAACATGTAGACCATGCTTACAAACCTCAGACAGCTCCAATGTGGCCCACCGATGGAACCTTATGGGACCACCTTTGTACAAGCCGCACATGGTTGCAATTGGGTTGAAATTGAATAGGGCTCCTTTTCTTTCTTCTTTCAGATTCATGTTTTGCTAATCTAAAACCACAATTATTTTGTTTTAGAAAACAAAACAGAATTGGGTGAAATTGGGGATTCGAGACAAGACATGAAGTGCATATTCAGATCTCGTTTCCGCGATACCGTTGGTGTAAGCAGACCTCAGCCCGCTTACCCGGTGCCATTCATCTTTTGTTTGATCATGGAGATTACTCACCTTGTCACGTAACTGAGGCAGAAGAGAGGGTTTGGGGGAAATGTGTGTGTTAGCATGAGAGGAGAAAGACGGTGGCATGCTGCCTAATGGTCTCCTGGCACTCTGCTGCCGGGAGCCGGTAAGACCAGCCTTCCCCACTGTGTTCATGATAGGAGATATTAATCTCAACTAACTTCTTACTTTTTTATTTCTGAGTACTGGCTAAATAAATCTCACATTGTCCTGTCATAAGAACTATGTAGACAGTCACCGCAGTTTCGAAGGCATCACAGTACATATAAAGACCACACATACATACCTGTAAACACAAATGTACGGGATGCACTTACCACAAGACTCCACTCTGCACGGAAAGAAAAACGACAGGCCCAGAAGACTGTGAAAACGGCTGCCTCTTCCACACCCTGACCTCCTGGCAGACATCTGAAACGTGAGCCTGGTTTTATGGACTGCCGGGGTGAGCGTTAGCTTTCACCCTGTTTTCCTCTGAGCGTGGACTCCTATCAGGGAACATCCCAGATGTTTTAAGTCTTAGGGCCCCTTTGGATGAGAAGATTGCACAGCAGGAGGTAACATCTGGGGAAAATAGGAGAGATCGTGAGAGACTTGGAGGATCGGTGTGTGCCTGCTTGTGATTCTTAACTATGTTTGAGAGGTTTTCTTGGCAGCCTCCATCGCAGGCTGGCGTTTGCCATTTCTGGGGGCAATAATGAAGACTATGCCAGCATTTCTTCCTGAGGCTTGAGTGACTGAATTTTCAATCTTCTAAAGTAAATACCTTTTTTTCTTGTATTCATGCAGATTTCAAATTTCAGATACAGACCTGCGTCCTCTTTAGCCTAGAACGTACTGCTTTTAAACTTCTTGATGCATAAAACCACTTTTTTTTTAAGTTCAGTAAAGAACTGCATTGCTAATGCTGGTGAGCAAAATTAGACCGTCTCAGCTCTGAGAGAGCATCGTCACATAGCCGGGCTCAGGGGGGATGGAGTTCAGGTCTCATGCTTATGACTCATGTGATTGTCTTATTTCACTGTGACATGGTAATCGGGACTAATGCCCTCATTCCCCCACCCCTGACATTTTTGCTTGTGAGTTTAGTTTTCCAGTTCAGTTTGAATACAGCGGAACTGGGGAAAATCCTTTCTCAAGGACACACATTGGAATCATTGGCCCTGTAGCCTCAGCTCCTGGCTCTCTCCTGAGCAGGTATGCAGACGCACATGCTGAAATCATTTTGCCAGCATCATCATGACTTTTAATAGCTTCCTAACAGGGCTTCCAAAGAAACACTCTGGAAACATTTTGCCCTCCTCATTTCATGTTGTAATGACACCAAAATGTCATAAAGCAATTATCATCCCAAGCACAAAATGATCTTTAGAAGTTACCATTTTTTTAGCTTTAATATCTCATTTTTTTAAGTTTAACAGTAACTGAGAGACCTCGTTTAAAAATGCATGCCATTTATTTAGCACATGTTCTCTCTCTCTCTCCCTCTCTCTCTTAAATTGGAATAGACTGACAGAGCTCTAGATTTATAGATACCCACACACCTTCTGACCTCTCAGTTAAAATTCTAAGTGGAATTGATCTGGTAGTGAGCAGAAATCAGCATACCACAAGGACTGCTTTACAAACAAAAGGAACAGTAGACAGTGATAGTGTCCTTGGCAGCACGCATTTTCTAAAGTTTGGCGGCCTCTCTAAAATGAGAGGCTGGGTAGATGTTACAGGGTCTGGAAGAAATGCGAAGTGCTTAACTAGAGAAGTTTCACACATGAACACAACCATCTGATTCCAACTCCACGTTTCTCCTGACAGAGGTCTGCCATGTGGATTTCTCCAAATGAAAAACGTAAATCAAGAGGGAAGACAATGACAGATTAGGTTCCATTGCTCTGTGATGCAGGCTGTGGCTTGCAGCTGTGCCCCCCAGAATCATCTACGGGCTATATTCAAGCTCATGTGTTCCCTGGACCATTTGAAATAAATAAGAAATGGCAGCCAGCCTTAACCACCTTTGTGTCATAAGCATAGGAGTCAATTTGGTTGTGTACAAGTGCCAGGTGCTGTCCATAATTTAACTTTTCCTACCCAGCACATTCCTATCTGGGTAACGGGAAGGTGCAGGGGGAGCCCAGCTAATTTATAAACACAAAACAAAGAGCACAGGGCCCCTGCCCCGGAACCAGGAGATGCTGGTGGCCTCTGACTTTTTCCACAGACTACGACAGAAAGTCTCAAGTATTATTTCCTGTCTTAAGCACTGTCAAAGGTGACCTGTAGAGCCACACTCACCAATCTCATTTTTTACTGGTGAAGAGACATTGATTCTGATGTTTAAAAGTAAAGCTAAGGTGGGGAGGAGTTATTCAGTTCATAATAAATAAAGAGGAAGATATATGAATGAAAATAAGCACCTTGATGATTTAATGCTGCTAAGAAACCAATAGGCTGGTGATCCAATCTGATACCCGCAAATTTGTATAATCCTCCGGGTAAAACAATTTAATAGGCTGTCTCTTTTATAGTTACAAAAGGCCTTTCAAGTGATCAATTATACATAAGAGTACAATAAATGTAACTTTCTTCATACTAATCACATCTCACTTAAATTCTCCTGTTGGTCTTTGTAGTGTATGTAGCACTCCCAATAAAGTTTTTAGTTCTGACTTTTACCGAAAGTTAATCTGCCCAGAACTTCCAAATAAATGTTCAGCAAAAAAGCCTCCTTTTCCTCCTTCTCCTTCTTCCTCTCTTTCTCCTACGCTCAATAAAACTCTTCAAACAATACACTTCATTAGGAACCTGCCACCTCCCCCAGAAGGCCCCTTTCTCCCTCCACACAACAGACCTGCTGAAAGGGGGGTGGCTTTCGTTGGTTTTCTCCTGTTCAGTTTTGTTGAAAGGGCGGCCTAACACTGTGTTAACACTGTCACTTGAGGCTAGCAAAACTCTTTAAGAGATGGAGATTTCCAGTCTTCACTTTAGTGCAGGCCTCAGGAGGTTCTTGGACCCTCCCAGAGTCCCATAAAGTCCAAATTCCCATCTGTTCTATTATATGTTTAATTGGTTCGCTCCTCTGTGAAACAGGAAAGTAAAATGAGCCCCACCATCACGTGCCACTTAAGTTAGGGGCAAAGGTCACTTTGACTCTAAAAGTCTGGGTGAAGAGTATGACAGGCCCATGTGTGACTATAATTTTAATTGACTTGATAATTTTTTTTTGGCCTCTATTAAGTACTAGGAGTTGTTCTGGGAAGTACAAATAAAGTATGCAGTTTGCTTCCAATATGGAATGCACTTTAAACAGCTCCCTGCTACTACAGACTCACTGTGTTTATCTCACGGTATAAAATAAACCAGGGCATAAGGAGCAACAACAGAGAAGAGAACAGAAAAAGACAATGAGAACTTTTCTGCAAACTTCATAGGAGAGAATACAAAGTTTCGTGAAGATTATTTTTTTGGTCCTAGTTAGGAGACCACTATGTCCCTTGAGGCCTATCTTTGGAAAGTGACATACATGTTAAAAATTTAGAAAAATCCAGGCTTAACCACTGAAATGAAGACTATGAACACTTATGTTTGTGTGTTTGTGTGAGCGTGTGTGCATGCACACATGCACACAGGGATAGTTTGCTCAAGAAAAACTTTAAAAACATCTTCTAAAGGATTATTTGTTGCTTCTGGGCCTATGCTTTTGGCCTTTGCTCTGTAGTTTGCTAAGAAATCTGGCTGCTAGCACCACATAACAACTTGAACAATGATTTGGAATGTTATACATAATCTGCTTCAGCTAGCTATAGAAAAGAAAAAGACATCTGGTAGACCACTTGGAAGTCAGCCAATGATGAAGACTTCAATTAAAAGAAAGAATATGTCCTCAGGAGAGCATCTTTGAGCTCAATAAGTTTTAAGTCCAGTGTGCTACTTGAAAGCCAACTACTAGAAAAAGCCGTTTGAGCAAGACAGAGTGAGTAAGCCTTGAGTTCTTCCAAGAAATATTTTTTTTCCTGAATATGCTATCCTAACTGATGATTTAATAGAATGCGCCACAACTCGGTACTAGAACCAGGCTACCACAGAGGAAGAGGAGCTGAAGGTCTGCCACTGGAGTTTCTGGGAAAACTGGATGTTATTGCAAAGTTTCAGGTGCCTAGTGATGAACCAGGAGACAACTGAGCTTCATTTCCAACTCTGCTGGGTCTTACTTCATTCATGGGGCTCTCAATTTCCATACCTGAAAAAAATTAAGATATTAAAACTTACTTTATAGATGTAGAGAGAGGCATACACAAAAATGTTTACTGGAAAGACAGTTGATCCAGTGTGTGGAAAAGCATATATTTCCATCATGTTAAGTGACATAACCAGAGAGAAGAGAATGGTTGTGTTTGCTAAGAATAAAATGCTCATTTTCATTTTTGATATCATGTGACATATGATAGAAACAGTGTTGGTGAAACAAACATCCTGGCTTATAAGAGGCTGTATTTTCCTGAAGAATCATGGAATTCCAGAAGTAATCTCACGTACTGAAAATAGAGGAATGGGATAAGAAGTCACTTAGTCCCCATTCGCTCAAGGGAGCAAACGATGAGCAACTGGGGGGGATACAGGTGATGACCACGAAGTGGAGTGGAATCCCAGCAGAAGTGAAGTCTCCTTAGTAAATGATGATCTCTAGATTGTAATTATTCCCAGGAATGCTAGATATCCGTGCAGGCATAAACTTGGGTGAATTTCAGAGAATTAACATGGGTTTTTATCCTATTTATTACATTCTCTTTTGTTTCTTTTTGTTTTTGCTATTTTTTTTTGTTTTGTTTTTGAAGAAATGGTTTCTCTGTGTAGGCTTGGCTGACCTGGACTCACTTTGTAGATCAGGCTGGTCTCAAAGTCACAGAGATCCACCTGCCTCTGCCTCCCCAAGTGCTGGGATTACAGGCATGCACCAGAAAATCTGGCTCACTTAACATTCTTTAAAATATATATATATTTCAATTGATGTAATGAGGGTGTATGCTGATCATGTTCAACATATTTTGAAATATGCAAACATGCTGACATGCGTTACCTTAGCTAACAGACAACATTTCCTAAGGTAAGAAAACTTGATCTATGTTCCTAGCTATTTTCGAACGTATAATTTAGTGCTGAATTATCAACTCTAAGCACCATGTTACAGAATAGAGCTCTGAAACTTCCCCTATCTAAATGAAATTTCGTGTCTTTCGCACAGCGTCTCTCCAGCGTAGACCTTGACAATCATAATTCTACCCCTACTCCTTGAGTTCACTTTTTTAGATTTTGCTTATGTCCCAGTTGATTTTCCGATTGCTCAGATAAAATACTGTGACAAAAGCAACTCAGGAACACAAAGGATTATTTTGGATTACTGTTCCAGAAGGAGGGAAGAATGGCAGCCGGCAGAGAGCGCATGGTGGCAGGAACAGGAGGCTGGCTGGTCACATTGTACTGCCAGTCAGGAAGCAGAGAGCAAACGGGCAACTGCCCAACCGCAGTGACCCACTTTCTCCAGCAAGGCTCCACCTGCTGAAGGCCCCACAACCTCCCAAAACAGTGCCACCAGCTGGGGACCAAGCGCTCAAACTTTGCACTGTCGCTGTTAACATATAGAGAAGTGTAGTGTTCACTATGGTGTTTCCACACATGTATGTTAGCGTATGTTGCTTCTATTTACTCCTCCATGCTTCTCCACACCGCTTCCTACATCTTCTTCCCTCTCCAAGTTGTCTCTCTTCTACTTTCATGTCACAACACACACACACACACACACACACACACACACACATGCTTGATTCTGCATGAGGAAAAAAATGCATGACATTCTCTGCCTTGTTAGCCCTCCCTTCCCTTAAGTCCTCTTCTTCCCTTGAGAAGATAACTCTTAAGTGACCATTTCCTAATTACTTAGAAGTTATTTGTTGAGGTGTTACCTAGTCATTTACCCCAATGACACCCAAGCTCCCTATATGCTTTGAACCTATATCCCAGCACTCTCTGTGGGTCTCTCCAGTTAATCTGAGAATCTGAGACTGGGGAATCTCTAGTTTCTTTCAATGCTCAGCTCTGTCACAAAGACTGGCACATGGCATAAGATGAGAGGATATCTGTTCAGCGAATGAATTAAATGACTCATTAAGACCTGTGGCTTTTGTGCCTGAGCTGTGTGAGTGGTGAGGGCAGCTGTGGGGACCATTAGAACTGCAGCACAGGAGAAGAGGCTTTACAGAGAGTGGGTTAGGAATGTAAGGCTCACCTTCTACCTCAGAGGTCAGCCGGGAAAGATTTGGTCCTTACCTTTCTAAATCCAGGAAATTGCTTCGTGGGGCTCTTGACCTCAAAAAGGCTAAAGGTCACTAGTAAACACCATCTTTCTATCGAGAAATTGATGGATGGGTTCTGAAATGAAGAAAGGCAAACAATGACTTCCAAAACTGATGACTGCAGGTTAGGGTTGGAGAAATCCCTGGGCCCATGAACAGAACGGCCCATCCTCCTGCAGGTGTGGCGGATTGGTGCTCTAACTCTCAGGGGAAGAGCCAACAGGATCTTAAGGCCTGAGTCTTGAAAGTGTGCTTAGGGCTTCTACGAAGCTGAAACGTACAGAGCTCAGAATCTGAGTCTGTGCCAGATAACTGGGGGTGGAGTGGGGAGCTGAAACAGAAAAATCTCAGGGCTGATGATGAAGAACTAAAACCAAAGCAGGAAAAACAACAGAAGGGTGGGAGATGGTGGTGTTGGAAGTGCCTACTGCTCAAGGAAGAGGACTGGAGTTCAGATCCCCACCACCCACAGGAAGCTGGATGTCCAGGTGCACACCTGCAGTCCCAGCTTGGGGGTGGGGAGCAGACACTAGGGGATCCTGGGCTCTCATTGGCCAATGTCAAGCCCAACTGCTGAGTGCCCAGCTCGATATAAGATCCTATCTCATAAAGGAAATTGGAAGGCAGTGAGATAGCTCAGCTTGTTTTGCTTGCTGCCAAAGTTGATGACCTGAGTTCAAGCCCCAGAGCCCATAACATAGAGAATAGAGGAGCAGAAAGAGACTTACTACACACACACACACGCACACACACACACACAAAAGAAACAAAGTTTAGGCCAACCTTGTGACCATATCAAATGTATTTAGGAAAGAAATGAAAGAGGAAGTCCAGGATTCTGATTAGCCAATGCCTGTGTAAACACATCTTTGTGCTTTTCTCATTTAACGGAGAGGAACACAAGATGGGGAGTCTGCAATGTGAGATAAATGATTATCATTTGGGTGATTTCTTCCTAATTCCCTAACACACATCTTCAACCTGAGAAGCCATGTGTACATATGTCTTCTCCACAGGAAGAAAAATCCAAAGACACAATGAGACACGGACCATTCCATCACTGTGGCTTTTGACTTCAGAGGGTCATCAAAATCCACAGTCTTTCCCACTGATCAAGCGTTGGTCTCTTGTCCCGGGAGTGGGTAGGAATGTCAAGAGGGAAGGGAGAAGAGGCTCCCCCAAGTTGTTTCATTACTGTACCACTTCCATGCAAGTGAGACACTACGGGCGTGCAAAACACACAGAAATCATCTTGAGAAAATCAAGAGGGCATGTGAAAATGTTAGCAGCAGGTTCTCCCTTCCCTGAACATCTTTCTGTATTCCATCTGAGGATCATGTGGTCTACAGCAATGCCAGAGAGAGAGAAGAGTCACACAGTTTGGAGACTACCCTAGCTTTGCCACTGGTGTCTGTCCCACTGCGAAACAACTTGCTTACCTTCTCCATTACTGTTCCTGTCTTTGAAAAAGAAAGGGACGAAAGAAGCTTTTGTCCCTGTGACAAAATGTTTAAGATAAATGACTTAAGAGAAAATATTTATGTATTATTTATTTGATTTTTTTGAGACAGAATCTCCCTATGTAGTTCATTCTGCCTTCAGTCTTGCCATCCTACTTTCTCAGCCTCTCAAGGCATAAGCCACCATGCCTAGGTGAAGATATTTATTTTGGCTTGTCATTTCTTGACCTTTTGTTTTGGGACCTGTTGATAAGGCAGTGTATCATTATGAAAGCACATGTCTGAGGAAAGCCATTTGTGGCAGCCAGGAAGCAGAGAGAGAGGGAAAGAGTTCCTTCCAATGGCCACTTCAAAAAACCACCGTCAGGGAAGCCACTTCATCCTAGCTTGCTGACTTCCCAATGTTCCTTCCACTCCCGCTAGCTTCATAGGCTGACAGGTAAGCCTTCACCACACAGACTCAAACTCTCACACTTCTTCAAGTTTCATCTGGCAACGGAATGGCCATGTCTTTGCAAAACCGCTCGGCACATAGAAACAATACAATTGTCTCTGATGTTCTTAGCCCAGAGTGGAGCTGCTCTTGGACATAACCTGTTCTCTCCAGTTCCTTTTATTGTTGTGGCCTGGTTAAAACTGTGTGATTCATGGCATGATGCCTGGTCTCCCGTGTCATTTTCTAAAATGTCTTTTGAGTTCTCAAACAATCAGATAAACAGGGCAGAGCTATGGAACCCGTGATGAAATCCTGCAACTTTGAAAGAGAGAGAGAGAGAAAGGTAGATGTGTCACTGTGGATAATACAATATTTGCAACTTCATTGAGTTATTAATCTGGAGTTCTCTGTATGTGCTAGTACAATGTATTTTATATAGTGCCATTCAAAAATTATGACAGCTACTTTTTCACTTATTTTTTTTTTTTTTAAAAAAAGAACATTTGTTATACAACTGATAGTTGAAATTCTTAGAAGAACTTGGTGACAGCGGCTGGGTTTGAGTGTTGACCACTCATGGAATGATTAAATATGAAATATGTAATTTATAACTGACATTCTCGCAGTTCGAGTACTCATCCTTAGCCTTAGCTCTCCTGTTATACGTCTTCTTACATTTGGCAGGACAGTCACCTTAGCCTCATTCAACTTCTGAAGATATGTGGCCTCAGAGCCACAGCACAGGTACAACCTATGTGGCTCACTGTGACACTTTTCAGAGATGATAGCTATCATCATATCTCTTCTGCTGCTGAGACAAAAGAGTGCTAATATTTATTCTTTTATGTACTTTAAGCCTGTTCATCACTGTGCTGTGTGGTTTTATTTATATTTGTCTCTTTTTTTCTCTTCCCTCTTACAGAGGAAGTTAAAACTAAACGAAGGAAGTAACATGATGAAGGCTACACAACTCCTGTGGGGCAAGGGTAGGGTTGTGATTTAGGTCTGTCTTTAATGAGTTTCTCTATTCCTCACAATCTGGAAATGCTTCTGTGAGAATGCAAGTTTCTAGATGAGATTATATCAGGACACAGGATCTTCCCAGAGCTGTCAGAAGACCAAGGAGTTAAAGAGCTGCCCAATCGGATGATGTTTGTGGGTGTCTGACTGAGAATGTCCCCCACAGGCTCACATGTTGGCATAGTTGGCCAAAGCTGGCAGTGCTGTTGGGGGAGGTTGGGGAACTTTTCAGAGGAGGGGCTTTGCTGGAGGAAATAGGTGTCTGGAGGGTGGAGCATGAGGTTTTATAGTCTGGACCCACTTCCTGTTTTCTCTCTACTTCCTGACTATAGCTGTGATGTGACTGAACAAACTAACTCCTGCAAACAGGCCTTCCCCTGATGGTTGCAGTGTCTTCTCCATCCTGATGAACTGTTTAACTTAACAGCTCTAAGGCAGATCAAGCCCTTTCTTCCTTAAGGTGCTTTTTTCAAGGCATTTTATTGCAGCAAAGAGATGGTAACTGAGATGCTGTCCACTTCGGCTCACTAAAACCTTGCTGGTACTGGTTTCTCACTCGCTTGCCCATGCACACACCCACACACCAAAATGCAACATTAAAAGAGTTTGGGTTAAGATATCTTACTGGATCTTGATCCACATTTCTTTTGCTTTCCAGCCACGAATAATTCCTGGACTAACGTTTCATTGCACATAAACTAAACTCCTCTTGTATCAAATGAAAGTGATACCTTGCAAGAATGAGGATCTGAGTTCATTTCTCCAGCACAACTGTAAAAAGATGGTCATGGTTGTATATGCCTATAAATTCTAGCCCAGGGGATATGGAGAAAGGTAGATCCTTGAGATTTGCTCTCAGCCAGTCTAGCTGGACCAGTGAACTCCAAGTTGAATGAAAGAAGCTGCCTTATAAACAAGGTGGGTCCAACCTCTCTACCCAGAGAGAACCTGCACAGCCTTCTTTACCCACCTGTATATTCACTCTTATGCTTCAACTTGCTTCGTCCATATCAGACCCAGAGGAAACAAAAGAAGTCCATATACCCAGATCTCATCATGAGAAGACAAACAATATGTAAGATGGAGCCAGAAACTCCCCTTCTAAAAATTACCAGTCTTGTAGACATGTTTGCTAAGGAAAATTACCTAGATGGACTCTAGAACACGGAATTTTTTAAAAATCACAAACTTGGTCTGAGAGTCAAGGAGTTTAAAGAAGACACAAATAAACAGTTCAATAAAATCAAGGAGAAAGAGCTTATGGAGAATAAAGACCCGCATGAAGCTCAAGAAACACAAACATAAGGTTGATAGAAATGACCAAGACAATCCAGGACTTGGCAATGGAATTCAATAATAAGCTAAAAACATTGATGAGATCTCAGGCTGAAATAAGGTTGGAGATGGAATTGAAAAGCCTAGTAGCTCAACTAGAAACTGGAAAGAAAACATTAGAAGAGAAATGAAATAAGCAGAAGCTAAGCTAGTAGGACTAGAAGATAAAGTACAGAATATAAACCAAATAAGCAACAAATATGAAAAAATTAAAAATACAGGAAACATAAAAAAATGAGTAACATCAGAAAAGTGTCAAATCTTTGAATTGAGGTATAAATGAGGGAGAACTCTCATAGACCAGTGTCATAGACCAGATTTTCAGCAAGTGCTTAGATTAAAATTCCCCTAATTAGAAAAGACATACCCATACAAATACAAGAAGCATACAGAACACTAAATAGACATCACCAAAAAATAAAATATCCATGGCATATTACAGTTAAAACATTAGTTATATATAAAACAAAGAAAGTATATTGAAGCCTCAAAAATGTCACACATAAAGAAAAAGATATCAGAATAATAGCTGATTTCTCAAAGCTAGAAGACACTGGGCACAGTATTCCAAGTCCTAAAAGAGCATTATGACCAACTGAGACTAATATAGCCATTAAAACGATTTGTCATAGTTGAAGGAGAAAGAAAAACTTTCCATTGCATAAAAACCTACATAAATTTAAAGATGGGTATAAACTTAGAGTAAAAGGATGGAAAACCACACTCTCATCTCATGGGACCAGGAAGCAAGCAGAAGTCCTATCCTAATATGTTACAAAATAGATTTTAAACTAAAGACAATCAGAAGAGATACCCTTCATTCTAACGGAACAGTTAACCAAACTCTAGTGCACCCAATTTCATTTTAAAATCTTCTACTGAGCTGGGCAGTAGTGTCATATGCCTTTAATCCCAGCACTTGGGAGGCAGAGGCAGGCAGACCTCTGTGAGCTTGAGGCCATCCTGGTCTACAAAGCAAGCACAGGATAGCCAAGGCTATACAAAGAAACCTTGTAAAAAAAATTCAAACAAACAAACTAAAAAACAAACACACAAAGAAACAAAAAACAGAATGAGTTCCAGGACAGCTAAAGCTACACAGAGAAAACCTGTCTCAAAAAAAAAAAAAAAAAACCAAAGTACTGCTCGATTTTTAAAGATACAGATTAACATCAATCCATTATCAAATACTAGGTTCTTCACAACTCCAGGTTCTGCAATAAACAGGTCATCTGGGCAGTAAATAAATGAGCAGAGAAATGTCTGATTTAAATGATATTGTATACCAAGTGGGGTGAAAGATATCTACAGAATAGTCCATGCAAACAGCAAAGAATACATGCTCTACTCAGCAGAATATGGAAGCTTTTCTAAAACAGATCACATCCTGGGACATAAAAATAAACTTTACAAATTCAAAAATATTGCAATATCTCCATGTATTCTATGTGATCATGATACAATAACACTTAAAATTGACAGAAAACAAATTTCTAGTAATATAAAAACTTGTGAAGATGAGACAAATCATTATTGAATGATGAATTTGTCAAAGAAGAAATCAAGAAAGAAATAAAAAAGTCCCTGGCACTAAATGAAAATGAAAACAAAACTGCTGGGACACATCAAAAGCAGTCCTACATGGGAACTTTATAGTTGTTAGTGCCTACATTAAAAAATCAGAAAGAGAGGATCCAAGATGGGCATCCAGCATCTTATTTGGGTTCTCCAGGTAATGCTAGAACTATACATCTCTCCAAGGAGGGCTCAAGGGCTCCAGGATCAACCAGCCTCTGGATAACCCCTCCCCGCATCCCTGCCCTACACTACCCATCTTCCAAGGAAGGCAAGGGACACATGGTCCCAGCCTCCTTTCCATGGTTCTTGCTGTCTTCCCAAAGAAACCAGCTAGACCTCAGAATCATTCAGGTAAGACCCTCCCACCCCAATCTCCTGCCTGTGGGTCCAACTAGGAAACAGCCAGTAGAGGAGAGGTTGGATATCTCTATTCCCTGAGATCCAACCACTCTCACACAGCCCTACCTTCCATCACAGGGAAGGATATTGGATCCCAGGAACATCCAGCCTTTGGCTCAGGGTTCTTCCTGCCTTCTTGAAATGTCCAGCAGGCACCAGGAGCAACCAGCCAACAACAGGGACAACAAATGGCTTTTAGCCTCAAAACACAATCCACAAGATCCAGGGCAATATGGCACCACCAGAAGCCAGATCTCCTATTGCAACAAGCCCTTGATATCCTGACACAGCTGAAAAACAGGAAAATGACCTTAAAAAAGACAATAGAGGCCTTTGAAGAGGAAACAAATAAATTCCTTAAAGCAATACAGAAAAAGTGCCATCAAACAGGTGAAGAAAATGAATAAAATAGTACAAGGTCTGAAAATGGAAATAGAAACAATAAAGAAAACAAAATGAGGAAATCTTGGAGATAGAAAACTTAGGGAAGACCAAGAACTACAGACATAAGCATCATCAGCAGAATACAAGAGGTAGAGAAGAGAATCTCAGGCATAGAAGATACAGTTGAAAAAAATCAATATATCAGTCAAAGAAAGTGTTAAATCTGAAAAATTATTGAGACAAAACATCCAAGAAATCAGGGACACTATGAAAAGATGAAACCTAAGAATAATAAGTACGGAAGAAGGAGAAGATTCCTGGATCCAAGGACCAGTAAATGTTTTCAACAAAATCATAGATGAAAACTTTCCCAGCCTAGAGAAAGAGATGCCTATAAAACATATAAGAGGCATAAAAATTAACAAATAGATAGATTAGACCAGAAAAGAAAATTTTCCCTCCACATAATAATCAAAATACTAAATGTACAGAACAAAGAAAGACTATTAAAAGGTGTAAGAGGAAAAGGCCAAATAAGATGTAAAGGCAGACCTATCACAATTACATTTGACTTCTCATTAGAGACTCATCAGAAGGACCTGAGCAGACAACCTGCAGACCCTAAGTAACCACAGATGTCAGCCCAGACTACTATACCAAATAAAACTTTCAATCAACATAGAGAGAAAGCAAGATATTCCAGGACAAAACCAAATTTAAACAATATCTATCCACAAATTCATCCCTACAGAAGATACTAGAAGGAAAACTTCAACCCATCAAGATTAACTACAATCAAAGAAAACACAAAAATAAATTCACACCAGCAAAACCTAAGAAGGGAACTGCGCACACACAAACACACATACATACTCTCTCTCTCTCACCACCACCAACAACAATAACCAACAAGATAAGAAGAATTGACAATTATTTGTTATTAATATCTCTCAATATCAGTGGACCCAATTTCCCAATAAAAAGACACAGGTTAACAGAATGGATATGAAACAGGATCCATCTTTCTGCTGCATACAAGAAACACACCCCATCACCAAACATAAAGATTACTTCAGAGTAAAGGTCTGTAAAAATCATTTTTTTTCTAAGCAAATGGACCCAAGAAGCAAGCTGGTGTATCCATTCTAGTATCTAACAAAATAAACCTTCAATCAAAATTACTCAAAAGAGATGGAAAAGGACACTTTATATTCATCGAAGGAAAAATCCACATCTCAATTCTGAGCATCTACGGTCCAGATGCAAGAGCACCCATATTTGTAAAAGAAAAGTTATTAAAACTTAAATCACACATTGAACCCAACACATTAATACTGGGAGATTTTAAAATCCTACTTTCACCAATGGACAGGTCATCCACACAGAAACTAAACAGAGAAATAGTGGAACTAACAGATGATATGACTTAAATGGAGCTAACAGATATCTACAGAACAATTCATCCAAACACAAGAAGACCCTGAATAAAATGCTCAATCCCCATCCTGAAAGGCAAAGAGAATGGACATCAGAAGAAGAAGAAAACAGAAAACAACCTAGAAACCTGCCAAAGAGGACCTCTGAAAGGCTCTACCCTACAGACTATCAAAGCAGACAGTGAGACTTATGGCCAACTGTTGGGCAGAGTGCATGGAATCTTATGTAAGAAGTGGGAAATAGTAAGATCTGGAGAGGACAGGAACCCCACAAAGAGAGCAACAGAACCAGAAAATTTGAACACAGGGGTCTTCCCAGAGACTCAAACTCCAACCACGTACAATGCATGGAGATAACCTAGAACCCCTGCACAGATGTAGCCCATGGTAGTTTAGTGTTCAAGTGGGTTACATAGTAATGGGAAGAGGGACTGCCTCTGACATGATCTGATTGGCCTGCTCTTTGATCACATCCCCCTGAGCAGGGAGCAGCCTTACCAGGCCACAGAAGATGACAGTGCAGCCACTCCTGATGTGATCTGATAGACTAAGATCAGAAAGAAGGAGAGGAGGACCTCCTCTATCAGTGGACTTGAGGAGGGGCATGCGTGAAGAAGGGAGAGGGAGGATGGGACCGGGAGGGAAGGAGGGAGGGGCTTGTGGGGGGAATACAAAGTGAATAAAGTGTAATTAATAAAATAAAATAAAATTGAAAAAATGTGGTACAGAACTAAACTGAGAATTCTCAACAAAGGAAATCTCTAACGGCCCAAAAGCACTTAAAGAAATGTTCAACATCCTGATCCCTCAAGGAAATACAAATCAAGATGACTCCGAGATTCCATCTTACTCCATCTTACATGGCTAAGATCAAAAACTCAAGGAACAGTTCATGCTGGTGAGAATTTGGAGCAAGGGGAACATTACTGCATTGCTGGTGAGAGTAAAAATTGTCCAATCATTTTGAAAATAAGTTTGGCAGTCTTTCAGAAAAAAAAAATGGGAATAGATTTACCTAAATATCCAGCTATTCCACTCCTGGATCTATACCCAAAGGACACTCCATCATACCACAAGGACACTCGCTCAACTATGTTCGTAGCAGCTTCATTTGTAATAGCCAGAAACTGAAACAACCTACTTGTCCCTCAACCAAAAAACAAATTAAAAAAAAATGTGGTACATTTATACAATGGAGTATGATTTAAGTATCAAAAACAAGGAAACCATGAAATTTGTAGGCAAATGGATGGAACTAGAAAAGCTTATCCTGAGTGAGCTAAGCAAGGACCCAAAAAGACACACATGGTATGTACTCACTTATAAGTGGATATTAGCTGTAAAGTAAAGGATAATCATGTTACAATCCACAGACCCAAAGAAACTACGTAACAGGAAGGGCTCAAGGAGTGATGCTTGAATCTCACTGAGAAGAGGAAGTAGAGTAGGCATTACAAGTGAATGGAGGGAGGGGACTGGATAAGGGTGGAGGTGGGAATGGGAACAGGAGGGATCAGGATGGGGAAGGGCAGAGGAAGAGAGTACTAGGATAGAC
This sequence comes from Meriones unguiculatus, assembly GCF_030254825.1. Taxonomy (NCBI): domain Eukaryota; kingdom Metazoa; phylum Chordata; class Mammalia; order Rodentia; family Muridae; genus Meriones; species Meriones unguiculatus. The sequence goes on along the minus strand of NC_083350.1, from coordinate 73,315,873 downwards.
AACTGGAAACAGGGGGATGAATCTCTGGGAAAAGTTAGAAACCTAGGGCAATGAAAACTCCCAGGAGTCTCTGAGGGTTGTAACTGGGGATATGGAGCCTGAACAGGCCCATCTCCTGTTACCAGGCAAGACTTCTAATGGAGGGATCGGGACACCAACCCAAAAACAAAACCTTTGTTCTACAATTTGTCCTGCCTACAAGATGTACAGGGTTAAAGACGGAACAGAAATTGAGGGACTGGCCAACCAACTTGAGACTTAGTGGCTCAACTTGAGTCCCATGCCATGAGAGAGAGCCCACCCCTGGCACTGTTAGTGACATTCTGCTATGCTTGCAAACAGAAGTCTAACATAACCATCATCAGAGAGGCTTCACCCAGCAACTGATGGAAACAGATGCAGAGATCCAAAATCAAACATTAGTTGGAGCTTGGGGAATTCTGCGGAAAAGAGGAAAGACTGTAGGAGCCAGAGAGTCAAGAACACCACAGGAAAACCTATACAATCAACTAGCCTGGGCCCATAGGAGCTCAGAGACTGAACCGCCAGCCAGGGAGAATGTTTGGGACTCCTTCTACGCATATGTAACTGTCATGTAGCTTGATTTTCATGTGGGATTCTTAACAGTATGAGCAGGGGCTGTCTCTGACTGGGTTTCCTGCCCTGGGACCCTTTAGCTCTTCTGGGCTGCTTGGTATAGCCTCAATAGAAAAGGATGAGCCTAATCTTACTGCAATTTGATAGGCCAGGGAGCTCTCCTCTTTTCTGAAAAGAAAAGGAGGAGGAGTGGATGGGGTGGGAAGGGGAGGTGGGGGATGAGAACTGGGAGGAAATGAGTGAGGAGATGTAAATTTAATTAATTAATTAAAGCAATATAACAGAAATCTAAAAACTGGTTCATTGAAGAGATAAACAAACTTGAAAATCCCCTGAACCACCTAACCAAAGGAAAGAGAGGACCCATATCAACATAAACGGGGAAACATTACAACAGACACCAAACAAACTCAGAATATTATAAGAGAATATTTTAAAACTTCACACTTTATCAAGTCAGAAAACCTAACATAAATGGAAGAATCCATTTAACCAAACCATCAAAACTGATCAAAGAGAAGCCAACAACCTAAACAGGCCAATAATGAAATGCTAATAAAAATTTTTCCAACTAAAAAATTCCAGGACCATATAGAATTACAGCAGAATTCAATCAGACAACTCCTTAAACTATTAAAAAAAAGAAGAAGAAGAACAGAAGGAATACCCCCAAGCCCCTTCTACAAAGTCAGTATCATTCTAAAACCAAAAAAGGTAAAGAAATAACAGCAAAATCAAGAAGAAGAAGAAGAAGATGAAGAAGGAGAAGAAGAAGAAGAGGAGGAGGAGGAGGTGGTGGAGGAGGAGGAGGAGGTGGAGGGGGAAGGGGAAGAAAAGAAAGCTACAGGCCAATATCCCTGATGAACACAGACTCAAAAATGTTGAATAAAATGCATGAAAACAGGGTACTGACATACATCAAATAGATTATCCATCATGACCAAGTTGCATGACCAAAATGCAGGTGTAGTTTGGCATATGCAAGTCAAAAATAATAAATAAAAAGTAATAAATGTACTGGACTTAAAGACAAAAATCACATGGTCACTCCAAAAATGCCCCTCCCAATACTTTGATAAAATCCAACCTGTCTTCATGATAATAGTCTTAGGGAATACAGGAGTATAGGGAACATGGCAAAACATAACAAAAGCTGTATATGAGAAAGGCACATCCTACATTATCCACAGTAGAGAAAACTCGAGGCAATCCGATTGAAGTAAGTCAGTAGAAAGAAAGGAAAGTCTCACTGTCCCCAATCCTTTTCGATATTGTGCTAGAAGTACTAGTTGGAACAACAAGGCGAGGGAAGAAAATCAAAGAGCTACAAACAGGAAAAGAAGAACCATCCCAATCTGCTGATGACATGACATTAGAGATCCAATATCTACCACAAAAACTTGTAAAAATGATAACCAAATTCACCAATGTGGCAGGATACAGAATCATCTTATATAAAATAATGGCTTTTCTATACACCACCAACACACACAAAGTGAAAGAGATCACGGAAGCACTCCCATTCACAACAGCCTCAAAGAAAAGAAAGTATCTAAAAATAAACCTAACCAAGAAATTGAAGGACCTCTAGAATGAAAACTTATACCTCTGAAGAAATAGTAAGACATTAGAAAAATATATTTTACACTCATGGATTCATAGAATTAAGAAGACAGCATCTTCAAAAAATGGTGCTGGAATAACTGGATGTCTACATGTAGAAAATGAAAATAGACCCATATTTATAACACTGTAAAAAATTCAAGTCCATGTGAATTAAAGACATCAACGTAAAACCAGATACACTAAGCCTGCTAGAGGAGAAAGTGGGTAAGATCCTAGAACTCATGGGCACAGGAAACAACTTCCTGAATAGAACATAAATAGCTCAGGCTCTAAGATCAACAATTAATAAATGGGACCTCTTGAAACTGAAAACATCCTGTAAGGCAAAGGACACTTTCAACAGAATGAAAAAGCAGCCTAAATATTGGGAAAAGATATTCACCAATATCCAACAAATATCCAGAAAGATAAAGAACTCAAGTAATTAAACACCAAAAAAAAAAAAAAACCCTAAATAATCCAATTAAAAATGGTGTACAGAGCTAAACAGAGAATTCTCAAAAGAGGAATCTTGAATGGCCAAGAACTTAAAGAAACACTCAACATCCTTAGTCATCAGGGAAATGCAAATCAAAATGGCCCTGAGATTCCATCTTACACACATCAGAATGGCTAAGACCAAAAACTCAAGTGACAACACATGCTGGAGAGGATGCAGAGAAAAGGGAACCTTCCTCCATTGTAAGGAAATGTAAACTTGTTCAACCACTTTGGAAATCAATCTGGTGCTTTGTCAGAAAATTAGAAATAGTGCTACCTCAAGATCCAGCTATACCACTCCTAGGCATATAGCCAAAAGATGCTCAAGTATACAACAAGGACATTTTCTCAATCATGTTCGTAGCAGCTTTATCTGTAATAGCCAGAACCTGGAAACAACCCAGATTCCCCTTAGTTGAGGAATGGATGCAGAAATTGTAGTACATTTACACAATGGAATAGTACTCAGCAATTTAAAACAAGGAGATCATGAAATTTGCAGGCAAATGGATAGAACTAGAAAAGACTATCATGAGAGAAGTAACACAGATCCAGAAAGAAAGACACACATAATATATTCTCACTTATAAGTGGATATTGGTCATATAGTACAGGATAAACATACGACAACGCACAGACCCTAAGAAGATAAATCCGATGGCTTCATGTAGGCCCACTAGTTAGAGGGGTGGGGAATATCTCTGACACAGACTTTGTTATCTGCTTTTGGATCCCTTCCCTCTAAAGGGACTTCCCTACCAGGCCACAGGGGAGCAAGACAAACTCAGTCCTCATGTGAATAGATGAGCTGATGTGTCTGGGTGGGAGGGGGCGTCTCCCATTCTGAGGAAGAGGGAAGAGAGGATGAGTGAGGGAGGGTGGGACAGGGAGGAAAGGAGAGAAGGGCCTATGACCAAGATGTAAATTGAATTAATTAATTTAAAAAACATTGTGAAATTTTTACCGAAAGCCGCTTACAGATTCAGTACAATCCCAGTCAAAATTCCCATCTCATTCTTCACAAGAATGGGGACAAAACTGTCCTAAAATTTATATGGAGCACAAGAGACCCTTGTAGAACCAAACCAATGCTGAGCAAAAGGAATACCGGAGGGATTGCCACTCCAGATCCCAAGATACATATCTATATCTATATCTTATAGATGTAGAGAGAGAGAGAGAGCCATAGTTATAAAACAATATGGTACTGTCACAAAAAGCCATGTAGATTAATGGACCAGAATCGAAGACCCAAGCCTGAATAGCATCTTCAGCTATCTAATATTTGAGACAGTGGCCAAAAACATATGCTGGAGAAAAGAACTCATTTTCAACAAGTGGTGCTAGGAAAACTGGATGTCCACATACTTGAAATTAGACCTATAACTATCACCTTGTACAAAAGCAACTCCACATGGATCCTTTAGAACCTACATGCGAAACCTGTGACATTGAAACTGCCAGTAAAACACATAGGCAGGGGAGGTCCTCCTCTCCTTCCTTCTGATCTTAGTCTATCAGATCTCATCAGAAGTGGCTGCATTGTTGTCTTCTGTGGCCCGGTAAGGCTGCTCCCCACTCAGGGGGAAGTGATCAAAGAGCAGGCCAATCAGATTATGTCAGACACAGTCCCTCTTCCCATTACTATGTAACCTACTTGGACACCAAACTGCCATGGGCTACATCTGTGCAGGGGTTCTAGGTTATCTCATGCATGTTACTTGGTTGGAGTGTGAGTCTCTGGGAAGACCCCTGTGTTCAAATTTTCTGGTTCTGTTGCTCTCCTTGTGGAGTTCCTGTCCTCTCCAGATCTTACTATTTCCCACTTCTTACATAAGATTCCATACACACTGCCATGAGTTGGCCATGAGTCTCAGCATCTGCTGGACCTCCCTGTCAGTGGACTTGGGGAGGGGCATGCATGAAGAAGGGGAGGGAGGGTGGGTTCAGGAGGGGAGGAGGGAGAGCCTTATGGGGGAATACAAAGTGAATAAAGTGTAATTAATTAATAAAAATACACAGGCAGAACCCTGCATGATCTAGGTGCAGAAGAGGACACCCTGAATAGGACTGCATTTGCCCCCAAATTAAGGCCAACAACTGAACAAGCAGAGCTTCATAAGACTAGAAAATCTTCCTCACAGCTAAAGAAATAATCAAACAGCTGAAGAGGAAGCCCACAGAAATTAAAAAGAATCTTTGCCAACTAGATGTCTGACCAAAAATTGATTTCCAGAAAAAGTCACAGAGTCAATAAGACAAATGAGAACCCTCTGTTTAGCAAAGGGGGATGGAGATAAATACAGACGAAGAAAGAGGACACTAAAAAAAGTAGTAAGGATATCTGAAAATGTCAAAAGGGATTATATAATTAACACTACCTAAAAAATACCTATAATGCAAATAAGTCCATGAGGAATAGACATATATAGTCTAAGTGAAAATTTCCCACGTGAGTTGGCAATACTTCCTCCGGGGGTCAAAGACCATTTAACACAGAGGTTGCAAACCTGTGGGTTGCAACTCCTTTCGGGGTCAAATGACCTTTTCACAGGGATCACCTTAGATCATTAGAAAACACAGATATTTATATTATGCTTCATAACAGTAGCAAAATTACAGTTATAAAGTAGCAACAAAAATAATTTTATGGTTGGGGGTTACCTCGGCAGGAGGCACTGTATTAAAGGGTCACAGCATCAGGAAGATTGAGAACCAGTGCTCTAACAAACCCCTCACATCAGGCAGGCATGGGGAACTCTCTTTTGAGTTGTTGTTTAGGATTGTCTGAGAGATTCTCAAAACATTGCAGGTTATTGCTACTGCCCTTGGTCGTCACCCTACCCCCAGCGCTGGAAGTCCCTAACGCTGAAGACACTGTGTATTTCAGATGCAGGCCCACGAAAGCTGCCAAAGGAGGGAACGGTCACCAATTATGATGTCTATGAACTACAACAACCACCAGCGTGGCACAATAACCCTAAAGGTACAGTAGTGGCACACATAACTCCGCAGTAACCAACAGCTCTCTAATTACACTAAAGACCTTCTCAAGAAGAGAAAAACTATGCCTAATACTGGAAACCCAGCCAGCTACACAGAGCTAGTGAAGTCATGATGTTAGAGGAGAACCTGTAACTTCCATTTTGCTAAACCAGAACAACACCTAGCTGTATTCTAACTATTTGCCCTTCGAGTCACAAATAAGTGTAGTCCCTACTCCATGTCATAGAAACTTCTCTTTGCAGCTGATAGAACCCACTGTAGAAAACCACAGCCAATCAAAATGGAGAGTTGTGGAGCCCAGGTTCATCTGCGATGCCTACAATACAACTCCCACGCCCGAGGCTCAGGAGTGACTAAAGAATGTGAGAGCCAGAAAGATTGTGTCAGCTAGGAATGTCAGAAACAATGTGTCTCCAACCTGAAGGCTTAAACACAAATTGAACAAAGACAACAACAACAAACATGCCGAGTGGATGGGGGAAGACCATGAAGCCTCAACCCCACACAGAGAACTGTTCCTGGCCACTAAGGAGTGCTGAGAACAGGAAAAGCAGCTCTTCTCAAGGACTATTACTGGCTATCCGATACCAAATGATCAGCCCTGAAAACATACCTACAAGTAATTTTGCAGGATGAGTGAGGTGTCCTTTACAAAATGAGGAATGGTGTGTGTGTGTGTGTGTGTGTGTGTGTGTGTCTGTCTGTCTGTCTGTCTGTGTGTGTGTGTGTAACTACAATTAATTTTTTTAAAAAGGCCATGAATTTGAAAAAAGAAAAAGAGCAAGGAAGGGTGTGTGTGAGGGTTTGAAGGGAGGAAAGAGGAGAGAAAATGATGTACTTGTAATCTCAAAAAAAAAAAAAGAAAAGAAATTATTTTAAAAAAATAATGTGGAGAGCAATTCAAGGAAGAAAATAGATATTGATCTCTGACCTCCATACATACCCAAATTTGAACATGTATACACACTCAAAAAAAAAAAAAAAAGCAAACAAAAAAAAATGGTTTCCTAAGTGTTGCTGGCAGTAAGAGCTAGTGTTCATTTTCCCTAGCTCCTTCACTCAGGGTGGGAAAGAAGTGTGTCCTCCTGCCTTTCAAGAGCTGAGGACTGTCCTGTGAGCTGAGATGATGAGACCCGAGGAGCAGGGAGGGTGTGGGTTCCCTTGGGCGCTGGGCTCCGTCAGCGCGGGGCTTTGAGACACTTCTGAGGACACGGAGACTCAGACGCCTTGTGTTGACACATCTTCCTGGAGCAGAGCACATGGACTTCATTATTTCTATCAAAATCTCCCCGGGTATGTCAGGACACTCCTGCCTGTTTAGAGGTTTAAACAGGCCGCTTTAAAAGGCCTGACAGGCTCTTACCAGAGTTGAGCATTTACGCTGGCCCAGAGCATTTAGGCTGGCCCCTCGGCCACTCTGTCCAGGAACCTTTAAACACAGGGGCAGCTTGTCGGCATTTTTGACTCATTCCTGACTCCTGAGAAAGCCATCAGCTGCTTCAGAGGCTCTGTCACAGCTCAGTGATTCTTAGGCTCTGGTCACAGAGCCTCTCAGGATGGCCTTTCCCAAACCCTCATTTCTGCAGGCTGAAGTCTTCCTGTGACCCCTTCCAGGTGGGCTGGAGGTCAAGTGGGTCTTTCTCACAATGCACTCAGAATGCAAAGACTAGTGCCTGATTCTGCCCTTGAGCTCTTAATGATGAAAACCATGGCCAGTGCTCAGAGAGAGTAGGACAGACAACTGTGGGGACAGCCCTCTCTCAGAGGGGGAAAGAGGCCTTTGAAGGATCCAGTGAAACGGTGAGTCTGTGGAGCCTGGAATTACAAGGAGTCTTCTCCCGAAGCCAGGAGGTGAGGAACGTGGCACCTGTGCCTTTGCTGTGCCTTTGAGCCCCATGGTGGTGTGTCTGTAGTGGCTCTTTCTGCCTGACAGGTCATCACATGGCATTTCATCATGTTTGTACCTAGCGCAGAAGTCCAGGGTTTACATCTTGGAAGATGCAGTTAGGCCTTGAGGGCTGTGTTTCCTCTCCCCCACCCCCAGCTCCTCATCCTGCTGCTGTGAGCATCCGGTCCACATACACTGCTTCCCCTTCCCTGACGTCACCTAGTGCCTTCCCTAGTGTCCATCCTACAGGAAGTGAGAAAGGTCCACACGGTCCACCCTGTGCCTTGAGCCTGTGAGAGTCAGTGTGACTTGTCCCCACCATGTCTTTACAGGAGCACCTATATCTGGAGAAGTTCTGGGTGCAAATTCACTCCGTGAGACATACAACCTTCGTGTGTGCTCTGCCACAAGTGACCAGGTCTTAGTTCTCAACCGTCATAAATTCATGTTGTCTTCAGTGGCAAGTGACGTCTGTCCCTCACAACCTCCCTTTAGGTAACTAATAGGACTATTCAGCAAAATGACCGATGGTACTGTTTTATGCCTGCATCCAGGACCATCTCCCAAGGATTCCTGCAGTCACCTCCAAAAACTCTTGGAAATCCACTTCATCACTGGTAGATCTCTCTGTTCTTCCTTTGATTATTACAAAAGTTAATTTCTCAGGAGCTGGGTAGATGGCTTGGTCAGTAAAGTCCCTGTCATACAAGCGGGTGGACTTGAGTTTGGATAACAGAGCCATGAAAAGCCGAATGTGGTGGCACATGGCTTTCTTCTAGCACTGTGAGGCGGAGCCTAGAGGATCTCTGGTGCCCACTGGCCAGCCAGTCAGGGAAGGCAACCACTCCACAGCCTCAGAAAGACACTCTGTCTCTAAAATAAGACCTAAAACAAGAGAGGATAGCGCAAATCGTCGTCTGCTACTACATGTGCAAACATGGGTGTATGCTCCCCCATAAACATACACATACATGCATAAACCACAAATACACACATGCATGCATGCATGCACTCACACACACTCATCCAAACACAAATTTTAAAAGTAATTAGAAGTTTTTAAGATAGAGTCCTCTGCAGAGGTCTGTCAGGAGCCATCTATGAACAGGAAACAGGACCAGAGCCTACCACTGAGGGCCTCTGAAAGACTCTACCCAGCAGGGTATCAACGCAGATGCTAAGACTCATAGCCAAACTTTGAGCAGAGTGCAGGGAATCCTATGAAAGAAGGGAAGATAGAAAGACCTGGAGGGGACAGAAGCATCACAAGGAGAGCAACAGAACCAAAAAAATCTGGGCACAGGGGTCTTTTCTGAGACTGATACTCCAACCAAGGACCATTCATGGAAATAACCTAGAACACCTGCCCAGATGTAGCCCATGGCAGCTCAGTCTCCAAGTGGGTTCCCTAGTAAGGAGAACAGGGACTGTCTCTAACATGAACTCAGTGGCCGGCTCTTTGACTCCCCCCCACCCCATGGGAGAGCAGCCTTGCCAGGCCACAGAGGAGGATAACACAGCCAGTCCTGATGAGACATGATATACTAGGGTCAGATGGAAGGGGAGGAGGAACTCCCCTATTACTGGACTGGGGGAGGGGGCATAGGAGAAGAGGGAAGGAGGGTGGGATTGGGAGGTGATGGGGAGGGGGCTACAGCTAGAATACAAAGTGAATAAACTGTAATTAATATATATATATATATATACATATATAGTTTATATATATAAACTAGAGTATATGTATACATCCATATATATATATATATATATATATATATATATATATTAGAGTGAAGGGAAGTCACCTAAGAGGCCCAGAAGAGGAGAGAGCTTAGGGAAGGAACACGATCAGGATGTAGAGAGAAGACTCCCAGTGTGAAACCACACCCCTACTTTTCTCTCTTTCTCACTTGTCCTTAGGTTCCTTTCATTGTGGCAGTTCCTCAGATTCTTTTTTGGGGCACTTAACATTTTAAATTTAATTGTAATGTTTTTCAAAAGCAAATTGTCAAATCTGCCCCTCCCCCATTCTCTCCCTTCCAACTCCTCCTCTAACCCCCAACTCTCTTTTCTCTCCCAACTTCCCAAGCTCTGTTTTGTTTTAGTCACTGAACTTACTTTGTTCTCTTGATATGTGCATGGGTCACCACCGGTACATGGGTAACAGGAACAGCATTCCTGAAGAAAACTGACTCCCCTCAAATACCGTCATTTCCAAGGATCAAGAAACCACACACTCTTCCTTGTTATTTAAACATGTTTCTAATCCTGTAGCCTATAGCTACTGTTCTGTGCCGTGGGACCTTAGAGGGACTTCTGCCCTTTAGCTGTGCAATTGATATCTACCCCATCACTCCCCAACCCACTGCCATTTCCTCCCTAGCCTCTATCCACCTCCATTTTGTTCTTCATTTCCATGTGGTGAACTGTTTTCCACTTCCCACTAAACTCCTCCATCTTTTTTCCTGTGCCTGTCATAGTTCACTTGTCCCAGCATCTTCTACCTCTATTTAGCTTGCTACAAAAGGCAGGAATCCATCCTTTTAATAGCTGAATAGTATTTCATTATACATAGCTTCCACACCTTAAAAAAATCTATTCACCCACTGATGGACATCTGGTTGATTCTGTATGTCTGGTCTTGTGAATGGTGTCACTTCTTGGATAGATGGCTCTCATTCACTTAGATATATATCTAATAGTGAAATTTCTGGATCAAGTTTTGAGAGTACTCCATATTGATTCCCATCATGGCCACACTAATTTCCATTTCTATCAACAGTGTACACAAATCTCGCTTTCTCTGCATCCTTGCCAGCATTTTAAAATGTATTTGTTAAGCAAATGAGTGAATGAAGTCACCTCAGAGCGAGCTAAATTATTTATTTAGCCATCTTTCTAAGTAGAAACTGATATGCGATGGTCTGCTTCTAGTCAGCTCAGCACTGTCATTAAGCGATTTGATCTCTAGAAAGTACCTTCTAATGGCTTTGTTATTTTATTTATTCTGTTCTGTGTTCAATTGGACCAGTGCTTGGCAAAGACTCACCCTTGGCTAGGACTCGGCCCACAATAAGGAGATAGCTACATCAGGGTACTCCTGCACGGAAGCCAGGACTGTGTCCCTCCTGTACCCAGTTCTTCCCCTGCGAGCTCTGCTAGGCTTGGATATTATCCATGCTTTGGTTTCCTTCTTGCTCAAACTTTCTTACATTTGGATTTTATTTCTTTTAAGTGTAAGTGGTTTAAAAAGGAGAAAAAAGAGACATGTCTCAAGTTGGTTCATTTGTTGACTTGAAAACAACAGCAATAGTAAGGCTCAGTTACTCAGCTGAGTGTGAGCAGCTCAGCCCCAGTGCTGTCTTCATGAAATGGTCTGCAGGAAGGGTTAGATGCTCACCCACCTCTCGGATCCCAAAGGCACAGGACGGACACAACCAAGTCTCAGCACTGATCACACTTGACGCCTTTTCATGGTTCTAGCTAAAGAACTCACCACTATTGTTTTACTAAATGGACATAGGACAAATGTGCCCTTTAAATACCTATCTCAGGGCTGGAGGGATCTTGGCTCTTAGATAAGAAAACTTTTTCCTTTTGCTGAGTACTGGGATACAGTTCCCAAGACACACATGGTGGTACACAACCATTCAGTTCCGTGGGACCCAATATCCTCTTCTAACCCCCATAGATACTACACACACGTGTAGTATGCACACATACATGAATGCAAAACACTCATATATAAAATAAAATGAATTGATCTAAATACCATTGCACCCATAGATTAATGTGGTTCTCAGTCTTCTTTTGGAAGCAGCTGAAAGTCAATACAGAGACTCACAAACTGGTCAAGTGCAAAGAATAATTGACTGTGGGCTGTACATATCCAGCAATGCATGCACACAAACACACTTCCTGTCCCCAAACTGAGGGAACGCAATAGAAAGGAATAGCAAGGTTATAGGAGCCAAAGGTTAGAAAGGGCTGCTGTGAAACAGGGACTTCCAGAAGCCCCACTGCGAATTCACGGCATCTATTGGTTCTCTCCATAAGACCAGCTCACGATCAAGCGAGTCAACATTCCATAATGAACTACTGCACTGCGGGGCAGCTCCTGAGGCTCCACGCCTAACTGAGGAGCTGTTTACAGGTGACTGCTGCAGAGAGAAAGAAACAGAGAGACAGAGACAGAGACAGAGACAAAGACAGAGACAGAGACAGAGGGCCATTTGTTTTCAGGGCTGTGACCCTGGTCGGTCAGCCATGCTTCAGTAGATAGGCACCAGGCACTTACCCATGTACATATGGGTACTAATTGGATTCAGCAGGGAATTAAAAAAATAAGTGAAAGAGGATAAGAAGTTGAGAGGAAGATGTGGGTAGTGGTGAGAGGACTTGGGGGAATGGAAAAATATAGTGTATGGGATTCTCAAACGATAAATAAAAATGATGTTTTCTAAGGCATCTCAGTAAACAACAACAAAACATGGGTCCTGGGTTTAAATTCCAGCTCTACCACTTGATCTGAAGCAAATGATTTCATCCCTCTAGGCTTCATTTAGTCATCTGTTAGAGACTTAGAGATGGAAAGGCAAAGAGGGCAGCAAGTTTCCCGTCCTCCTCCTAGCGTGCTCTGATAATTCAATGAGTTGGCATGTGGCTGAAAAGACTTAGAATAGCATCTGGTGAGTCATCAACGTTCAATGAACACCAGCTTTAGCCAGGCCTGGCAGTTCATACCCATAATCCCAGCACTTAGGAAAATGAAGTCGAAGGGTGGCCGTGAGTTTCAAGTCATCCTGAGTTACAGGAGCAGCCCTTGCCTCAGAAACCGGAAATAAACAGCATTGACACCAACCTCTCCCACTTAGATGGAGATGTTCAGGTGGCAACTATCCACTTCCAGGTCCCAGGGACGTCTCTGGAACCTAAGCTCTGTAACCATCCACTAACTCATAAACAACACTCTGAAGATAGTGAGGGACCATGGGGATAGACAGTAATAGCTGGGCGTTGCCTGGAAGCCAACTGGCTTGGAAAAGTCACACAAGCAGCTCTTTTCCCTATCACTATCACTACATGGGCAACAAGGATGACCTGGCCACCTAGGCCAGGCCTTCTGGAAAAGGTGATACTTCTGGTGTGTGTGTGTGTGTGTGTGTGTGTGTGTGTGTGTGTGTTTGAGACGAAGTCTACAATTCCCTATCTGAACTGAGGATAACCTTCCACTTCCGATCTTCCTGATCTACCCCTGCGGCTCTGGGTTCACACGTGCGTGCGACCAGGCTTGCTTTTATGCTGTGCTGGGGACCAAGCCCGGAGTCTCACGCATGCCATGTAGGCACTCTGCTGATTGAACCGCACACCCCATTGGAAAAGGCTGTAGCTGTGAAGCTCGATGAGGGTCGCATCCGGGGGCTCCGTTTCTGGACCCGCAAGCACTGTCTCTTAATCGTGCAAAGGGCTGTGCTCCAAAGGCAGGTGGGTCTCCGGGGCTGGCAGATGCTATTGTATTTAATATGTGCAAATAATTCAGGCTGCTGCTCAGCACGCTGGCCTCTGCTTTCAGTGCTAGCAGTACTGTAAGTGGAAAACTTGATGGCATCCTCCCGTTCTTCACTGCCAACAAACCTGTAATTTCGTTTTTAGGTCAGTTGTTGTCAGCCCAAGACATTAGATCATGTTTGACTACACTGCCTTACATGGACATGCCTTTGTCCCTCCTGGAATAATTGGTTTTCCAGCTTCCCCTGTGGCCAGTGGCATCTGGTGAGTTCTAGATAGTTAAATAGAAGGCAGGGCTCTTTGGGGAACTACTTTTAGAAACCAAACCAAAAAAATAAAATAAAATAAAATAAAATAAAACCAAAAGCGAAGCAAAGCAACCTTTGGCACCACTGTTTTCCATTTCTTAAAGATAACTGTTGATTTCTGGAGTTATGACAGTCACAGGGCATCTACAGACTGCAAGCTTCAGAACTGAAAACAAAGTGAAGGGTAAAGAAGAGATCGGGTTCTTGCTACCGCAGACTTGCTGAGCTGAGAGGCAAGCCTAGACAGCCTCCCCTCAGACTTCCCGTCCTAGACTAACCCAAGGGTTAGGAAACACTTCCTTAGTGTCCAGAAAGTGGACAATAAGGCTGTATATGAATCAAGTTCTTTTCCATTTAAACCTTACTTATAAACTAGATACTGATCACTTCACTAACATCCAAAGTTAGAGACAGAACCCTGACTTTGTTTTATTTGAGTCAAAACCCCCTTCTCTGTTGCAATAGAAATGATATTTGCAAGGGCAGACCACCAATCCTTATCAGGCATTCCTGCCTTAGTTCAAATTCTTTTAATTGATCCTTGACGGCGCTTCGGTCTGGAGGTTTTCCAAAAGGAACCCCTGTGTCTGTCTCTCCCCTCCATGGCAGTTGGGCTTCCCTATGTGACTTGTTTATGGCTGGGAGTACACACAAACACACACAGATACTCAAAAATATAACACATCTACACATACACAGAGGTGAAGGGGGAAATGCACACAGAATCTGTAGCTCATGAGAGATGGTTTATTATAAAAAAAAAAACACAGCTGGTTTTAGTTCTGCTGGTTTTGATCAAATACTTCATTTTCCCTTTTCCTCTTTCTTGCATGAGAAAATGCTATGAGTGATGTAGTGACATCACACATGTCACATCAGAATCCAGCCTCTTGTATTTGAATTCTGGCTGTAATCATGACAAGCAAATGGTTCTCCGTGGACAGACAAACACTGGACCCTGGACCGCTTTGTGAGGGTTGACCTGGGAAGTACAGTTATCACTCCTGCCCACCTCGGCTTGGGTACCAAGATCAGGGTGTCAGAGAGGCTGACAACAGAGAGCGCTAAAGCCGGCATACCATCCCCAAGCCTCGAGTGCCCTTTGTCAAGATGAGACACAGCACTGTTAAGAGTAACAGTTTACACATGGACTCAGTCCTTCTCACTGACTCAAGACAGACTGGCTGGCTGCTGGTGCTTTTCCTGAGATGCCATTTCCTGCCAAACAGTAAGATGTGGAATTTGTTAAATTAAGCCATGTGATGGGTCTGTGATGTATTAGCTTAATCCATAATGAATGTCATTTTGTTCTTTTGAACATGCTTCCCCAATTAAGGCCATTCGGTCTCAGATATCTAAAGGAATTGAGCTGTCTTGGTTGTTGCCAATTGGTTAATTCCTTGATGATGGATAAAAGCTACTAACTGCTTTTGTTTGTAAATCTTTGTTTTCTTCAGTAATAGCAGTCTTTTAATCAGCTGTCACAAAGGAAACATCTAAATGTTTCAGAAAGTCCAGCAAGTAAAAAGATCAATGCAAAGAGGTCCTGCCCAGGGCTGGAGGGTTGGCTCAGCGGTTAAGAGCACTGGCTGCTCTTGTGGAGGACCCAAGTTCGGTTCTCAGCACCCACATAATGTAGCCCAGTACTGTCTCTGACTCCAACTCCAGAAGATTGATGCCTTCTTCTGGCCTCTTCAAGTACTTGGACACACACACACACACACACACACACACACAGTTTCTCTCTCACAACACTCATACACACACATACGTTGTCATATATACACACATACTCACACACTCACTCACACACATACTCACATGTACATACACACACTCTGTCACACACATGCATACACACGCACACCTGATTTTTTAAAAAATGTTTAAATATTAAAAAAGAAGAAAAGGCCTCCCCTCGGCTGCCTCTTCCCAAGGCTCGTGTGGTGCTATTAACATCTTTGGGAGCGTGTGAAGGAGCTCTGACCCCATGAAACACAGCGTTTTCCAGTGTTTGTGTGTGAGGTAGAGGGGCTTGAACCTAGGGCTTCACACTATACCCACTCACTGGGCAGGTGTCTACTCGTGGACTGCATCCATCCCTGGCTGTCTTTTTATTTTTAAAGTTACCCAGAGTGGTCTTGAATTCTTTCTGTAACTTGGGTAGGTCTGGAATCTCCCGAGTAACTAGGATTGCAGGGGTGCCTTAGTCAGTGTTCGATTGCTGTAAGGAGACACCATGACCATAGAAACTCTTATAAAAACAAAATACATTTAACTGGGGCAGGCTTGCAGGGTCAGCGTTAAGTCCATTGTCATCATAACAGGAAGCATGGAGGCACACAGGCAGACATGGTGCTGGAGAGGTAGCTGAGAATTCTATGTCTGGATTCCCAAGCAGCAGGAAGAGAAAGACACTGGGCCTGGCTTGAGCTTCTGAAACCTCAAAGCACTCCCCCCTCCCAGTGTCACACTTCTTCCAACAAAGTCACACCTACCCTAACAAGGCCAAACCTCCTAATGCCACTCCCTAAGCGCTCAGACACATAAGCCTGTAGGCTCCATTCGTATTCATACTGCCACAAGGGTCTCGTCAGAGTTCTCTAACTGGACTTTACAGGGCTTCTTCCTAGGGTGCATTTATGGAAATCAGGAGGCCTTTGTCATCCCTGGGGAATAGATCAGAGACTCTTGGAAGATGATCTTCCTCTGCTATGTGTATACGGTGGGATGTGGGGGTAATCCTCACATAAGGTACCCACTACCACATGTCAACACTTGGCTTAGCCACCTTAGGCTGCGCCTCCTCCACAGTTAAAGTAAGTGTGATACATACCAGACATCTAGAGAACTTTCTGGAAAATGTGTCATTTGTCCAAAGAAGCACTCTGTGATGTGCCCAGGACAGTGTGGCCAGGACACAGTGAAGTGAAGATGGATTGGTGACTTTTCGTGTTGCTGTCACAAACATGCCTGACAAAAAGCAGTGTCAGGCAGGTTGGGTTTATTTCCACTTACAATTAGAGGGGCTACCATCCGTCAAGGCAGGGGAAGCAGGAGTCCATCATCTGGTCACCCTGTGTCCACAGTCAGGCAGAGGAGGGAGATGCCCAAGTTTGGCTTGCTGCCTGCTTTCAGTGCAGTCCAGGATCCCAGGCCACAGAATGGTGCTGCTCATGGTTCAAAGGTGGAGTTTCCCTGCAATTCAACCTAATGCAGACAAGCCCTCACAGCCATGCCCAGGGCTTTGCTTACAGGGGAGCTTAGATCCCGATGACAGTCACTTTAATCCATCCTAGAAATAATTCATAGTTTTTGGACCTTGCCTTCAATGGTAGGCTGAAGACATTTGAAGGAACTTTAAAACTAAAGGCTGCCCAGAGGAGAACATTCCTGCAGCAGGGACACTTATTTCTGGAGTCTTGTTACCTCTTAGGCTTTCTTGGAACTCTCCAGGGCATAACTGGAGGCTCATCTTTGGCAGAAACCTGGCAGGGCAGTAGTAGCTGAAACTAGAATCAGCTTAGTCTGCGGGACCAAGGTGGCCCTCTGCATGTTTTTATAAATAAAGTTTTCTTACAGAACGTGTCCAGTCATTGATGTCTGGTCTACAGCTGCTTTTGAGCTAGAATGGCAGAGCACAGCAGCGATGATGCATTTCACAAGGACTGAATTACTCACTATGCTGCCAGTGAATAAGTTTGCCAACCTCTGGTTTTGATTTTTCTAACATCTACTTTCCTTCTGCCTTCTCTCTGACGAGATTATCCCCCTCCCGTCTCTCCATTAATGCCAGCTTTCCGTAGAACTTGCGTTAGCTTCATGCTGGGCACAGCACATGTCTATGACCTTGATCTGGGGGCCCCGGTGGACCCTTATGATGTTTTGGTTAACTGTTTGATAAGGAAGCATAATGCAAGCAAAGGGACTTGGCATAAGCAATGTTGCCCATAGGTTCCTGTACTTGAACACTTGATCCCCTGTTGATAGTGGGGAGGCGGAGAAGATACAGCCTCGCTGCAGGAAGTACAGCTGTGGGTAGGCTTTGGGAGAAATGGCTCTGCCCTGAATCCCGTTTGCATCCTTTGCTTTCTGTTCACATTGGAAGATGTGAGCTATCAGCTTTCTGTCCCGTCACACCTTTCTGTCCCTTTCCGTCGCAAGGAACTCTCAGCCACTGGAGCTGTGAGCCAAAATAGACTCTTCTATATGTCCCTTTTGTGGTGTTCTGTCATGGCATCGGACAAGAAATGAATACAGAAGTTGCAGTTGTCTGGGGTTGTGGTTTTATTTTGAAACACCCCCTCCCACACACACAGTCTCATGCATTTGCACATGTGGTCACCTCCTGGTGGTACTGTTCTAGAAGGCTGGGCAACCCCTGAGTCAACAGGAGCAGCAGATCACCTGTCTGCCTTCTCCTTTCTTCGTGGAGACACAATAGGACCTAATGCTTTATGTTCCTGCCACCATATCGTCCCTGTCATGATGGGGTCTGTCCCTTTCGACTGTAAGCCAAAAACCCTGCTTCACTCAACTGACTTCCTATTAGCTGTTTTACCACAGCAACAAGAAAGTAAAACATACAATTGGGTATAGTTATGTCAATGAGTCCCAAGCCTGAAGAAGTGTCTCTGGTTGTAGTAAGTGAGAACGAGGGGAGGGGGGCGAGCAGGTGGCCATCAGGAGCATGGGCACTTGTAGTTCATTTGCTGGTTTTGAGAATGACAGTTGGAAAGAAGTGGGGAACACAGGCAGACTCAAGGGGAAAGATGAGCCACACCTGACAGCCAGCATGGAAATGGGGACCTGTGTCCTGCTGCAACCCAAGAAAATGAACTTGGCCAGAAATCTTAATGAACTTGGAAGCAGGCCTTCCCTTGATTGTCCAGTAAGGAGTACAGTACTGCTGCCTTCTTAGCTGTCATCAGATCTGACCTACACAACCTCGAGTCACAGATTAATGTTTTCAGTCAGTTAGCCTGAGGAAATTGCACAGCAATCGTGGAAAGCTCAAACTGGTTCAACCAATGTGACTTGATCATGAGTTCCTTTTCTCATTTTTGTGATGACATGCCTCACAGCATAAAGGCCAATGGTTTACTTTGGTTTCCTCTTCCATGTCCACAGTCCATCTGTGGGGAAGGCACGGTGACTGGGCAGCTTTTGTCTGTGGCAGTGGAAGCCGCTTGCTTGTATTGTGGCCAACCAGGAAGCAGAGACAGAGCAGAGAGTTGGATCTCTGCTGGGCTTCCCCACCCCCACACCGTTTTTTAGCCCTGGCCCACTTAACGCTGCCACCTACATTTAGTCTGAGTTCTTCTTTTGGAGCACTCAAGGAGCTCAGTCTAGAGCAGCCAACTGATGTGCTATGTGAATTTGTCTATATATGGAGCGTGCATGAATAGATCATGAAACCAGAGAGGAGTTGGGAGAGAAATCTATTTGTTGTCTGTTTGGGTTGGTGTTTTGAGGTAGAGTCTCAGTGTACAGCCCCGAGTGGCTTGAAATGTGCTGTGTGGAACAGGTTGGCCTCCAACTCACAGAACTCTGCCTGCCTTAGCCTCCCTGGTACTGGGTTGAAGACGTATGCCACCAGCCATGCCTGTAGGGAAGAAGAAACTTCAAGGGAGGGTTGGGGAAGGGATGAAGAATAGGAGGGTTGAGGGATGAGGGCTCCCAGGAAGTCAGCAACCTAAAAACACTGTATAAAAATGCTACCATAGGCGCAGGCAAATGGAGAATGCCTTCACAGCATGCATGAAACTCTGCACCTCATGAACTCAGCACTGTGGAGGGAAATCTGTGGTTGTAGCATTTGGCAGGAGGAGGCAGGGAGATGTGGAGTTCATGGTGATTTTTCTTGGAGCTATAGCTGGAGATCCAGGTCAGACCTATGCTCAGGAGACCCTGAAACAAAAACCAAACTGTCATAATGGAGCCCATTACTTTGTAAGCTAATTTTCACGACTTAAAAATAAATCCCCACACCTCAGGAAAGGGATGCTTATCATCATTTATCTTGTCGATTTCTATGCTTACTGTGGGGTAGTGGAAGCTTTGGGCTTCCCATTCTTTTCTTTCAGAGAGGAAGGGCTGAGTCTGTTCTACCATGTGACCAAGAAATCCTTCATGTAGCCCAAGAAATCTGGAGCTTCCAAATCTGATGCCATGATCTCATGAGACTCAAGGTTCCTAATAACAGCACGTGGACCTCTGGGTTTGAGTTTGACCTTGTCATTTGTTTTAAGTCATAAGCAGGACCAGAAGAGGCCATGCAGAAATAGGAAGGATTGCCAAGTGAGAAGATGCAGGTACAGCAAAACTCTCTGCCCTCTCTCTAGTCACCTAGAATTAGGATATAAATTTATAAAGATAAGAGGTAGCATGCTCGATCCAGGAAGAGAAAACTTTATTCACCGAGCATACTCTTAGATCTGTACTGACCCAGAGACAGTTCCAGAGGGTTCTCCATCAGCAAGCCGTCCTAGCCAGCCTTTCTCTCTGCTTCATTTGTTTCTCCCCCCGAATAGCTGCCTATAGAGATCAAAGCCCCTCTCCTTTGCCTTTTCCACAGTACCATCATTTTATTGTAATGTGTTGAAGAGTCTGGAATTCAAAGCCACCTTGATGAGAACTACCTATCCCCACATGTCACTTCTGTATATATGGATTATACCAGCTAATAAACTTCTGTTTGTTTTTCCCTGTCTTCTAATCTCTCTTTTGTTGCAGGGATCAGTTCCCAGCCAAGAGCCCATGGGCACTCTTCTTCCTCTTCAGTCAATAGACTGCTATCAGATGTGACAGGACCAGAGATGAGAAATGTCTTTCTGTGGTTAATCTTATCCTCTTGTGCGTCTGTCACTGCCTTGATAAGAAAATGTCTTCACTGGACCACTTGTCCAAAAAGAAAAGAGACACACAGAAACAGACCTGACCACACACAAAGCTTAAGGCTCAGTCTGGCTGAACCCAGCCTGAGATTATGGACTCCCAGACACCTGATGGTCCTCTGATTCTCCTGGGGTCTTGTTATGGTATTACTGTTAGCAGAGGCTAACGGCGTATGAATTCATTAATCAATTTGTTTATTTTTCTTTCTCCCAAGTATTTTAACATGAATATTAGTGCACCAGTGTCAAATTTGGTTTCCTGGGATTTTTGACTAACTAGTCATGTAGTGAAAATAGTCTTCCTTTGGAGCCAGGGAGTGAGGATTTATTTATTTATTTATTCATTTATTTACATTACTGGCACATATTATTTATACAAAGTAATGGGTCTCATCATGGAGTTTTTGCATGGATACATTGGACACAGTGTACTCTTGGGTATTCAGCACCTCTGTATCTTTTCTTGGCATCCCCTCAGTTTTGTTAGGCCTCTCTTTTCCCAAATAAGCCCTCTCTCTCTCTCTCTCTCTCTCTCTCTCTCTCTCCATACGGCTGCTACTTTCTCATCTTATATATAATTATGCTTTCTACTTTTACGTCTCTTATATTTTATGTATAAAATAATAATATATTTTAAAGTATATATACATAGTATATATTTAAGTATAAAATAATACAAAAAGTTTCCACATATAAAAGAAACTGTGAAATCTCTTTCTGAGAGATGATCACCAGTTCTATCCCTTTTCCTGAAAATTGCACAATTTCAATCTTCTTTAGAGGTGAATAACACTTACACACACATACATAATACATACCTGTATACACACATATACATAAACATTCACACATTTTCTTTATCAGTCCTCTGTTTATGGTTATTTAGGCCGATTCCATTACCTGCTAAAGTATGGCAGTAACTGTGTATGTTCAGGAGTCTCTGTTGTATTCTGACTTTGAATCCTTTGGGCACACACCCAGGAATGGGAAAACTGACTCTTAAGGTAGCTCAATTTTTAGTTGGGTGAGCAGCCGGTATACTGATATTCATAGTGGCTGAACTAATCTACATTTCCACCAACAGGGTATAAAACCCCTGGTCCCATTCTTCATAGTATATGTTAAAATATTTTTTTTAAATACCAATTCTACCAAATTTTGGTTCTAACAACTTCAGACAATAAACTAATACTTCCTGGTTAGTTACCTTTCCTACAAAATAACAAAAATTGCTCCCACTTCATGAGGCTTTGTGGGAATAAAAAGAGGTAGTCTACTTCAGAGAACAGTATGCACCTGCCGGGAAGAACAGCTTCCATGCAACTGGTGTCTAAAGCACCGGAACGGCCAGCTGACTGACACTCAGATTCCTTACAGTTCAATACTAAGGAGCCAAGACATTCCTGGTCTCTACCCCAGTCAGGTGTCCACCAATGTTCATTTAATGATGATAGATAATTTTGTGTGATTTGAAGGAATCCTTACAGTGACATCATCCTAAGAGGGCCAATATGTTCAAGTTAAATTTTTGCTGAGTTGTGAAAGTCTAATACTGAGGCTTATTTTGTAGAGACCAACCAAAGGACATGAATGAAAGATTTAGGTCAATGAATAGATTCCTGGCACATGTAGAGTCAATGTATGGCTACAGAAGAAAACACCCATCTGACCCACAAGCCAGGAAATACTTATTGGTACTTGTCTTGGAGGAAAACCCTAGGAGTGTGTATATATTACCAAAGATGGTGTAGCCACTTTTAGGAAAATACTGGTTCTAAAGCATCCACACAAGAAAACAAAATTGGCCAAACAGGTTCTTTTTTTTTTTTTTCTTTTTGGAAAAATTCTTTGCTTATTTCTAATTATAATTTTGAAAAAATACCAGCCTTTACATTTTCTACCTTGAGCTTAAGATTTCCTCCTCAAAAAATTGCCAGGCTTTCAGCCTTTTAATTCAGTGCATTCTCTTGAAAAACATGTGCACATACATTGTTCTTTATTTTAAGAAAGAAAATTGATCGGCTCATTTTCATTTGAGAATTCTGGGTGTTGCGGAATGGAGTATTTTAACAATCCCTAAAAATGAGAACCCTTGGTAAACGATTAAAGACATAGGAGATATCAGAAGTGGAAATGAATCTCCGAGAATTATGTTGCCTACCCTGAAAGTCAGTCCTCACTGGTACCTTATTTTGTTGTGGCTCTTTCTTCTGAAGTAGACTCTAAACAGAAACAAAAGATGCCCACAAACAAAACCAGCTCGGGACTCAGGGATTCTGTTCATTTGTGTCTCAATTGCAGATCAGCTATATTTCTTCACAACGCCATTTTCCTTACCATAACCATAGATTACCAGAGTGGACTATTTCATGCACAATTTATCGCTGAGACAGGCAGTATTTATTAGTTCCTTCATGGGGAAGAAGAATCATCTGCCTGAAGGCCATCACTCACCCCGCTGTCAGCTGGGTAGTGAGGAGACGAATAATAAGAGAAAAGGGCCCCAACAAATGCTGGTGTGTATAACTTCATTAATTTCAGAATTACAGGACCTCCCCCCTCTCCCCCATTTAAGAATGCCTGGTAAATCCCAACCTTTGGGCAGACTGTCTTAGAACAGGTAGAGCCCACGCCCTGGCTCATCTATCTTTGTTTGGAATTAGCTTCCCTGCCCTTGACCTTGACCATCATTCTTTCTGTCAAGCCCGAGTGTCCGGAGCAAGGGAACCGGTTCCTGCTCGGAAGTCCTGAACGGGAGTCTGATCACACTTCTTTCAGGTGCTTACCTTCTCACAGTGAGGGATCAATTAAAAACAAATGGAACACATTTCTCTAGATATCTGGGTCACGGGTGTGCTATGGCTTGGGCAGAGAGGCATTTACCTGGAGAAGAGAGATGCCCCTGGCCCCAGCACAAACAGGCCAGGCTTGTACACCATGAGCTGCGGTATGTAAACACATTCAGCCCTGGACACAAAAGGACAAGGACACAAGAGACCGTCTGTCATGTCATTACCTGAATATCCGGCTGTATTATTTATAAACCAACTTGCAGCAGATGTCTTTTTTAACACAAATTCTCCTTCCAGGGCATTATGCATGAGGCCTAATTGTAGATGCCTATATTGTCTCTTTCCCCCACTGATTTATTGTTCTATAGACATCTACATGGGCGCGCAGTGTGGAGCTGTGCTGTTTTCTCTATTAATTATTTTCACTCTTTGATTACTAATTTGAGAAGACAAACTTTTCACTGTTGACCTCCTCGGGAGTGGATTGTTTTACAACGAGACTGTATTAGGGAAATGAGTCCCCAGCGAAAGCGAAGGGCATGAAAACCTTGTGTCTTATTTACATGAACCTAAACACAACTTTCCCAGTCACTTCCTTCTTAAAGCTGCATATGGGAAAAAAATAAAAATAAAAAGCCAGAGATCCAGAACAGTTATTCCAATTGAGATTACTGCACAATGTTGGTGTTACTATATTAATCAAATTCTGAAAATTGTTGCAATTAGACAAGATAGCACTTAGGCAAATTTCTACGGGGAGAACTCATAAAAACATTAAGCACCTTCCCCAACACACAGTAGGTACTCTGTGAATATCCTTGCAAATTAGAGCCTAACATAGTTCCCATAGTTTTCATAATACCATAAATTGAAATTTCATGGAGGATGTGTAGAAGGAAATTTGGGTGCCTTTGTTGTGTTTTAGGACTGGGGTGCTCTTTTAGACCAAATATTGCCCTCACCCACCAGCTGACTGAGAGTGAATTTCAATCCTCAGGGAGCACCCAGGAACCTGGTCCATTCTATTTCCTTCCTCTTACCTCTACTCAAAAGAGAGGGTTCATGTCACACAAGCAAGGGCAGAAATGCAGCTAGGCTGTTGTCTAGACTCTTAGCGGGTAGACAGTGATGGAAATGTCAGGGGAGCATCTGGTGCCTGCTTCTCATGAACCTGGCTCCCACACCTTCTTCAGGAGTCTCTGCTGGACTGAGCTTCAGGCATGAAAAGCTTTAGAACACACTGTCCTTTTAACGCAAGCCTCCATTTTCATATCAGCATCTCAATTAAATAAGCATGTATCTTCCACTGTGTGCAGGACCTTGAATGAAAAACTCTGTTGAGACAAGCAACTCATTTCTCTCTTATAGTAGCTTTTAAAATATTTACATTGTATGTATGTAAGAGAGAGAGAGAGAGAGAGAGAGAGAGAGAGAGAGAGATTATGCTCATATACATATGCATGTGTGTTGAACTTAAAGGACAATTTAGAAGATTCAAGGTTCTCTCTACCATGTTTACCCCATGAATCAAACTCACACAGTCTTGTGGATCTAACTTAGGGTTCGTGCATACTAAGAAAGCATTCTACCAACTGCTTTCCATGCCCAGCCTGGATTTTGATTTTCTGTTGCCATTCTTACTGTTTTACAAGCTTTCTGGGTCCATACAGATGGGCTCTAACTGGAGGTGTGTTTGACAGCTCTTGAATCTCCTTGATGAGACTGGGCGAGGCAGCCTCATATGCCAACAGTGAACACAGAGGAGACGGTCACATTGCCTAGCCTATTTTCTTCACCTTGTCCTTCTTCACACTGTCAAGGATGCAAAGAAGTTCCCAGGTAGCAAAGACTGAATTGAAGAGGCTCTTGAGTTCTTGATTTTTTTTTTTTTTTCTGTTTCAGTGGAATTGCTCCACTTCACATGCTAATTACCGGGCCCTCTAGGCCTGTTTCAGTACTCAGAAAAGCTCAAAGAAGGCTTGTGTGTAGCCTGGTGGTTTTTCTCCCAACATCCTCTCACCTCCCTTTGGAATGGGATGGAATGGAAACAAAGCAAACTCTCGGAGCTTCAACGTGGGAAGGCACTGCCAGAATCATTAGACTCTGGTTGCTTTATGGTAGAAGCCGTGTGTTTACAATCAGATGTACTGACCTGAGCCTGCATGTCTAGGTTTGACACTCCATCCTAACTCATGAGCCATTTGGCACAAGAAGTGGCAATCATGTTTCCCTGCCATCCCCTTGATAACAGAGTTTCTTCATCCACTTCCCACCTACCCAGCCACGTACTTATCCTGTGTCTGTTCTCTTTGTGTATGTGAGAGAGAGAGAGAAAGGGAGAGAGAGAGATCACTAGAGTGTGCATCCTTATCCTCAGTGCTAGCCGCCTTAGACATATTGGGTAAAGCACAAACAAGGGAGCCATGGTGTATCTCCAGAGTCGCTGGAACCCTTTAGGGACCCCCAACTTTAAAGAGCTTCAGGGAACTCTTTAGGTTTTCTTAGGTGGCAATATAACCCCCAAAACTGTTGATTTTGAAGGAGTTATAGTCTCACAAGCAGTTGTAATGATGGCACAGCAGGGCTCTAGTGCAACACTCAAGGGGCTCATGTGACTCCTGCATAACAACAACAGAGCGTCAATCCAGGAAGTTTTCACCAATGGCAGTCAACGTCAAATCTCAACAACTTTAAACGGAGGTGTTTGTGTCACCACACAGTTTTTAAAATTAACTGGTATATTGTTGTGTCATAAGGCTGGCACCTTAGATGAGCCTGCTTCAAACTCCTACATGAGCCACTTTCTCCCAAGAGAGGTCCATTATGGAGGCTTCTAAATTGAGTTAGCTCTCTTAGGTTCTCAGACTCTGACTCTCTCTCTCTCTCTCTCTCTCTCTGCCCCTTTAGACATATGCAGGTCTGGTACTATCACTGTTGGCTACAGCCTGTGGTGGAGAAGCAGTATGAGTGGAGAGAGTGGTGGGACTGTGCCAGACAGGCACACTCCAGTCTACATCCCTAAGCAGCACAGCAGCCAGGAAGCATGGATGGTGCCAAATACGTCACATCTCCTGGTAAGGCGACATGTGCTGGGGCCTGAGGCTGTGAGCAAGAGACAGTCCTGCACTCTACATCACTTAGAGCCAGTGCTCCATGTTTGCCAAGCTTCAGCAGAGGCTCAGGAGACTCTCAGGAAGAGCCAGCAGAAGGGAAGGAAGGAGGAGGAGGTGGGGAGCCTGTCCAGCCCAGACCTACTTCAAATGGATCAGCAGCCGCTGAATAGCAGCTTTTGACATCTCAGTGGGTCGTGAAGGAGGTGTGGTCATCACAAATGAAACAGACCATGGGGGGTGTAGGAGTCCTCTGCAGGGCCCCTAATCAATTACTAAAAACACAGAGAGGGTCCGTGGAAAATGAGTGGAGGAGACAGATGCCTGCTGACACTCAGTGGTATTGCTGGGCACCAGAGGAGAAGTTGGGGGATTTTCAACAAAGGATGGGGTGATAGTTTTCTTTCATCAGCCTCTGCCCTCAGAAAACAAAACAGAAACCAGACATTGGCCTATGGAAAAAAAAATAATATATATATATATATATATTTATACAAACACAGGCTTGAGAGAAGGTAGGAAGAGGAATGGGATTCTGCTTCTATGCAATAATTTAAGTAGTCTTGAATGCCCTCAGGACCTAGGCACTATATTATGTGTTGCCGAGAGGCTGGGATCTCCCCAAGGGGAAATGAAATGGGAGATGAAGATTATGAATCATCCTGCTTTGCTACATGTTAAGAAAACAAGGAAATGCGAGTAATTTTACTCCAGATTCTCAAGCAGTGGCAGCCACACAGCTGGGATTGGCAGAGTAGGGCAGAGGGGTGATCCACTGGATTCAAGGAAAGGGACACATTGCTAAATGGAACCCTCATAGCATAGGCTGGCTGTCTCCTATGTGAAGCATGGTATGCGTGTGGCTGGACCGTAACCCTCCTAGGCCAGACACACAGGTAGCTCACCTGCTTGGCCCAGGCTAGTTCCAGTTCACAGAGAGTCAGGCTCAAGGGTTGGGGTGGTGTGGAACACTGCTTAGCAAAGTGTGGGGACAGAAAACGGGCTAGAACTTCAGTTTCATGAGGATAGTTTTAGCCTCTGCAGAGCCATTGTAAATCCCAGAGTCTAGAACAGCACCTGGGACCTTAGCCACCTTCGTGGAATAAAGAAAGAGAACGTGTTGCCTCTTCTCAGGCCTTGAAGCCATTTCCTGAGACAGGTGTGGGTTTCCTGAGAGGAGGAGAAAGAGCTTTGACTGGACAAGCACAAGAGAGGCTGAGCTCCGTGGTTTCCCAGCCTGTAGCAAGCAGGCACGGCTTATGCGCTGACAGAGAGGCAGAGGTGTCTTCTTCCAAGGATTACCATGGATGAAAACCCTCCTTGCTTCCTGCACACACCTCTAGGGGATGTACCAAAGCTATGCACCTTTGTTCCTTGGAAAAACAAACCTTAGAGCTCCTGCCTTTGACCAGCTCCGCGTCTCTTGGTGGTGTTTTCTATGTAAAGCTCTGTCGAGCACTAACTAGCCCCCCACGCTCAGTGGGTGGAGAGATGATTGTAAAACCGAGACTGCCGTTTACTACGCCTCAAGGTAATTTTGCCCACTCTGGACCCTTCATCCTGCTCGTCCAGCAGCTCACCGAGCAGCTCACCGGTATCCAGATTCACCCATGGAATCTCCTCCACTCTCCAGCCCACAGCGTCCCTGTAGAAGACCCCATTGCTCCAAGGACACTTGGTTTTAAATCTAAGCCCAAACTGGTGACCTGGTGTCTTAATCCCTGGACCAGGCAAGCTTCCTTGGCCAGTTCATAGTAATTCTACCCAGTCTCATCACAGACACAGGGACAGATCAGCAAAAGAAACCTCTCATCCCACAGCCAGAATGTACCTCCTGGAGATGGAAGTCAGCACGGGCAAGGCGTGGCATTCAAAGTCTCCACAACCAGCCCGTGTTGCGCACATGGAGGCCCATGCATTTCCTCAGACAGCAAACTTCAGCTTTGCTGTAATCTGCGTAAATCACCAGGACCCGAACACTGAAGGGCTCTTGTTACATTTGGAAATGCTCCAGGTGCCGGGCTTTGTTGCGTCAAAGACGTAGGCAAAGAGTAAGGCAGTAACGCATGCCTCTACTTTTGTGGAATAGTAAAAGCAGACTCCATGTTACCTAATTTATAATGGATGCCCCTCCCCCCTTCTTTTGCAGGCGAAGAGCGAGAAGAGGCATAGCAGTATTTTTCTTTCAGGTATAACAGTCTGTCAGTATCAAATTCTCTCAGTCAGTGGGGAGCACATAGTGTTGATTTACTGAAAATCTGGGATTATGTCTGCTCTGTGGTGAGTATAGATTTAAGAGGAGAGAGGTAAGGGGTCTCAGAAAGGTGAGGAAAAACACAAATGAAAGCTAGCAAGGAAAAAAAAATAGCTTGACAGTTAAGATACAGTGCAGCCACCGCCAAAACCTTCTGGAAAGAAAGGCCCCGGAAGGAACAGATACACGCACACACGAGCGTGCAAAACGTCTACCTCCAGTCCCACCTCAAGGGGAAGGTCTGTAGCCTTTTCAATTAACCCCTCTGTCTTTGGGGCCCTGCGGATGTGTCAATGAAGGCTTAAATACTGTCATGTCTCCGGCTGATGAGAGACTGAGAAAACAGATACAAAGTTTTGATGTGATTTTTTAAAAGAACTGTCTTTACATTGAAAAAAAAAAAAAAGTCTTGTGAGGGGTGAAAAGGGAATTTCTCTCTTTCCACGGTCTTTTGACATTTGGCTATCTTCCTAGACCTGTTTGGCACCAACATTTCATTATCTTGATCATCTCCCAGGTTTGCTGCCCTCTCTCCCCTTTGTCTTAAAATAACCATCACCCTGTATTACTTTACCCCAGGAATATTTCTCCAACAGCTTCGGGTTCCCCTCTTTCCCATCTTCTTTGTCTGTTTTGAAGTGGAAAACAACCACTCCGTGGAACTGAAATGCGAGGGAAGAAAATGCAACCCTGCGACAGCACCCGAACACTGTGGAGGGCGACGCCAGCTTTCTCTTACACAGTACTCCCGGAAATGGCTTCTAAAGGAAGAGTTTGTCCAAATGGTAACGGCTGGCCTGTGCGACACACTTTCCCCCACCACCTCCCCACCTCCTCGCCCCTCCCCTCCTCTGGGACCTCCCTTCTGGTCCCAGAGCCCCCAGAAGGCAGCTCCTAGACTTCAGGATGTCTGACAGCTGAATGGGGACTCTGCCAGGAGTGTGTGGCACAGCCACTGCCTAAGAGTTTCATGAGAAAGGCAGGAGGAAAGG
This sequence comes from Meriones unguiculatus, assembly GCF_030254825.1. Classification (NCBI taxonomy): domain Eukaryota; kingdom Metazoa; phylum Chordata; class Mammalia; order Rodentia; family Muridae; genus Meriones; species Meriones unguiculatus. The sequence continues at coordinate 73,286,416 of NC_083350.1, read as the reverse complement.
GCCTGCAGAGAAGCTAGGGTTAAATGTGTGACCTTCTTTCCACACTTCCTTCTCCCTTTCTTCCTCTCTCCCTCTCTTCTCTCTTTTCTTAATTATTTATTTAACAAGGTCTCTTGTGTTCCAAGCATGTGACAGGGATGACCTTGAACTAACCCTCTTGGCCTTCACCCCCAGAATGCTGGGATCGCGGACAGGCATAACCGAACCCAGTTTTATTGGTGATGAGATCGAATCCAGGGCTTCCTGCATGCTGGGCGAGTACTACACCAACTGAGCTACCTTCCCGGCACTTAAAATGTGTTTTTGATGATCCCTGGGGACATGTGACAGATGTCAGGGATAAATGAGACCCATACTTGTAGCACACAACTGCTGTAGCCAATGAAAAGCATGAACAGTGTCAAGTGTTCCAATGCTAGAAAAGGGACACAGAGAGGAAGGAAAAAGAGGCACAAAAGAAAAGAGGTTTCCCTGTGGGTAACCTCATTTTTTGTTTGTTTGTTTGTTTGTTTGTTTGTCTTTCCGAAACCTCAGTAGCCCGGGCTGGACTCATATTCACTAAAGAACTGAGGATGATGTTGATTCCTTGGTCCTCCCACTCTTACTTCTCTCATGCTGAGATTATGTCTGGCCTCCTTTCATGCCTTGGTTTGAATGGCAGACTACACGGTCAACTTGCAAGTAAATAGAAAAAATTAAAGAATTTTTCTTTTGAGACAGGGTCTCACTGTGTAGTTCAAACTGACCTTGAACTTGTGATCCTGCCTTCCAAGTGTTGGAGTGTGTCCTGCCATGCTTATCGTAACACTTTCTTTTGATGGGACTCTCAGTCCTCCCTAGCCCCATTAAGACTAAAACCTCCTCGAAGGTTTGTCCAAAATGAAACAAGTTCAAGAATAGAACGTTCAAAATCACTTCCTCAGAAGGGACAGCAGCTACCCCCAGAAAAGGCCCAGTGAGCCTTCTTCTCTCCCTCCCTCTTTTCCCATGGATCCAGCTAATCAAATGGTTCAAGAACGTGATTGTTGTGACCAACATCATTACTAAAGCAGCAGGGCAAGCATAAGTGTCATTGTGAAACTCCACATAAGAGCCAGCCCAGCAATGGGGCCTCAGGGCAAGCAGGCCCCGAGTCCATAGAGCATAGTCCCGGGGTGCCTTTCACTTTATTATCAAAACCGTGGAAGAAGGCTGGGAACCGCGAAAGGACTCCTCCAGAACTCCTCTCAGATCCTCTGCCCACCGCACCCAGCTACAAAGCCTACCTCGTTTACATTTCAAAAGGGGCTGCTTTCTCTTTAAAAAGCAGGAGCGGCTAGGTCTACCTTTATCAGCCAGGAAGTTCCCAGCAAGGTGCTGTTAGGGCCTGATTAAGCCTCACACCAGTCAGCATCCCCCACGGTAACCCAGAAGATGTCCACCGAGGCTGAAGAGCAGACTCGCTGTAATTGCCCCAGCTCTGTGCGATGGCTGGATTTCTGTCTCTCAAGGCCTAGAACGGAAACCCATGTGATGAACTATCCTGACAGATCTGAAATATGAATATGGAGATGGCATTGTGCTCTGCTGCGATTTTGGAAACACCCAGTGGTAAAACATGCACTGCGGTTTCAGGAGTGCTTGCGTGATTCACATACAATTCACTTCCTCATAAAATACTAATTAGTGATAAATTAGACCCAAAAAAATAGACACCGAAGGCGTATGTGCATATATGTGCATGTATACATGTCATTGTGTGTGTATCAGACATAAATATGTATATGGGCATACATATACTTCTATTTTTCTGGCTATGTGTATAGATACATATGACCCTATATAGACAGAGCCTCCATAAGTATCTCCATAAGAATCTTTGGATTCTTGATTTTTTTTTTCTCAGACTAATAGGAAATAACAGTTTTTTCAGAGAATAATACTCCAAGGAGTTGAGCATTGCAAATATTTAGTTTATTCTTCCTTTCCTAAGAGTGGCACGAAGGAACAAAGGAGGTCATGTCCTTTTATTTCCTAAGTCATGAAAACAAGGTGCTGATGAGAATTATCAGCTCCCTGAAAAGCTCAGTCTAGTTCTCGCTCCATCAGAAAGAGAAAAGCAATGGTAAATTCCGACAGGATGCCCTATCAGACCCCCAGGGGCACTGCGTTTGTTCCCTTATCCCCTTCCTTTGGGAAAGATGACAAAAGCAAGGACTCTGGCCCAGGAGGACAGAGGGGTCACTTTTGAGTTGCTGAAGAACACTGATTCTCGACCAGTTCAGCCTCCCACTGCCTTTAGAGGATGTCCACCAGCACCTCCCACCGCAGACTGCCCGCAATCAAAGGTAATAGCAAGCTATCTACCATATCCTAGAAACAGTTCTGAGCTCTACCAGGGTGACAATGCCACCTTTCCCAGCCACACAACTGTTCTGCCCTTAGCTATGCTTCTAAGAAAATCAGAGACATTTTTCCAATTTCTTCTACAGACTCACCCTGGGTGTATTTGTGATTTCCGCTAGGCTTTATGAAATATGTAAACTATGTAGATTCCCATTACTACAGTCAGGACCTCTAAGGTGTTTGGGGACACTTTCCTGGGAACCACACTGAAGCCCAAAATGAGTCTGAAGATGAAAATTATTGCTAGGGGGAAAAGAAGGGTTGGTGTAGCAAGATATTTAAAAGAAGAAAAAAAAATCCCATGTGGGTATGTCAGGGCCTAGCAATGAAGAAAGTGAAAAGTGATGTTTTCAAAATGAGAGTAACTACCCAAATAAATTTGAAAAGTGGAGGTGGGAGGCTTACAGGAGAATATGTTCTGGTTTGGCATGCCTACCCAGGTGGGTGATTCTCCTGGTTTCCACAAAGTATATGAGATTTGGGGAAATCACTCCAGAACACCCAAAGAAAGAGGATAGGGTTACTTCCTGGACACCATAATGAGCTAGAAAGAAAGCAAGGACCAGACACATTGTTCGGCCACTGATGAATGTGATTGTTTTTGTTTGTTTGTTTTTGTTTTTTTGTGTTGTTTTGTTTTAGTGCAAGAAGGAAGGAAATTGCAAATTTGGAATCAGGCAGATCTCTATTTTCCAGGAATAAAAACCTAGGGATCTTCCTCACTAGGGTTAAAAGACAGTTCCTTGTGCTGGTGGTTTCTGTGCCTTGGTTTTATGTTGCAGGGGGCTTGTTAGGCTTTAGAAACTGCCCTTGCTCCCCTTTTATATTTGTTACATATTCATTTGGGGCGCTTCTCTTGATTCTAAAGCCGTAGGAGCCATTTGAAAGTTTCCTGAGTTTCAGGTTTCCTGGAGAAAGACTTGGAACCAGAACCCATTAGTGGTTTGGTGGAGTCTGAACATAGGCCCTCAGCCAGAACAGTCTACCATGGCCACAGTGGATACTGTTTGTGACCATTTCTCTAGAGAGCCTCTGTACATTAGAAAGTGCCCTCACACCATTAGGAAAGAAACAGCAACATTCTCCAAGAGACAGGATCATCTTGCTAAGAAAGAGAAAGGAGGAATGACCACGTGACCTCTTTTCCATTAATTAATGCAAACCAAGCCAGCTAACAGACAAATTGTGACTTTTTGTGGCGTTTTTTCCCCACGTTTGCAAAAGGCTCCTTCAGTGAATGTCATATCATTTTGTCTCACAAATGGATTATCCAGAAGCAGCCTTCCATTGCTCCAGAAAGGAAGTCACTTAAAGACAGTCATTGTCCTGCGGGGACATCAGCTCCCTGTCCTGCAGAGGGTGCAGTGGGCACAGGAACCGAAATCGACCTTCCCAACAGGAGTCCTCCAGGGGCCAGATGAACAAAGGAAAGGATGACCTGTGGTTCAGTGTTCTAAACAGCACTCAGGCCTGCAAAGCTGGGCTGCGAACTCTCCACCTGGCGGGAAACCGCCCTGAGAGCCACGTTGGCGGAAGTCTGTCTGGAGACAGGAAACTAAACATGGGGACCAGTTATGTCCGGGCAGGGGATAGAGGAGTCTGGCTGAAGAGTTCTTTCCAGTGTTAGTGTCTGAAAGTCTGATTAGACTGAAAAAGAAAAAGAAAGAGAGAGGAGGGGAAGATAGAGAGAAAGAAAAGAAAGAAAGAAAGAAAGAAAGAAAGAAAGAAAGAAAGAAAGAAAGAAAGAAAGAAAGAAAGAAGATAAAGTTTAAAACTAGAAAAAATGGGGAGACACAAAGATGCAAAGAGAGAATAATGTTGAGGCATATCTGTGGAGAAAGTAAAAAAAAATGTGATGAGTAAAATGCATTTCAATAGTGTCATTGAAAGCAGGAGGAATGACATAGCTCCACTATGCTGTAGTAAAACACAAGCACAAAATCTCTATATTAAATTGAAAACGTTTTACGAAGAAGAAGAAGAAGAAGAAGAAGAAGAAGGAGGAGGAGGAGGAGGAGGAGGAGAAGAAGAAGAAGAAGAAGAAGAAGAAGAAGAAGAAGAAGAAGAAGAAGAAGAAGAAGAAGAAGAAGAAGAAGAAGAAAAAGAAGAAATAAAGTGCTCTGGAAAGTCTCTAATGGTCTGGCCACCACAGGGTAGGTGTCTTTAGAACACATAGACAGGTGGGCAAGGCAGGTGGGCAAGTACCCCTTCTGAATGACTTCAAATAAGACTGAGAGCTGCTGTCTGAAGAACTCTGCTGGAAGAGGTGGCATGAGACGGTCAGGGAGCAGCTGGGGTGGCCTGCTCTTATGGCGATGGTGACACCTCCTTGCTGTTTGCCAGGGATTCTGTGCAGGCAGCCGACCTCCTTGAGCAGGTACATCACAGCCTCCGCGCTGAGTTTGTCAGAGATCAGCACAGTGCACAGCTTGTCTGCTTTTGATTTCAGTGTGCATGAGTGTACATGGGTTGAATAGGCACTATGGGGCAGCTTAACAGGCCTACTTCATTCATTCATTCATTCATTCATCTGTTTGGGACAGAGCTTTGTGGCTGCTATATAGGTACCATTGAACTACCTCACCTCCTAACTCCTACCCTAGACTGTCTCAGTAAACCCAGTTTTAACCAGCCCAGAATCAACATATAAGTCTTACTGTTCCAGCACAAAGCATATACTGAGCGTGTGTGCCCGTATGTGTGTTCAGGCGTGCATGGGTAGCCACAGAGGACATTTCCATACTTAAGGAAAAAAAAAACTGGCTAAAAGAACAACAACCTAAATTGAGAGCCAAGCAGGCAGTTTTCCTGAGCGTGTGCAGACATAGGAAATAGTTTCCTTACCAAAAGGAATCACTTGGAAGCTTTTAAGCCAGACTCGGGTCCAGGGCTCAGATTTCCTCTCTTTGGTCCTTTGATGAACAACTCATATGGAGATTGAACGGCTTGGGCCTGGTTTGAATTTAAGCTGTTGCTGACTTTAGTGGAAAACTTTCATAAACTCAAGTCAGGCTCTCTGGGCCTTCCTCCTTCTCCCAGCCACTGCTGACCAAGTTTTGAAATATTCTTGGATGAGAGGTGGGGAGAGAGGAGCTGGGCAGCCACTGGATGCAAGAAGAAGCAGAACAGGAATAAGGTTTTCAGCAGCTGCTGGAGATGGCATGTCTCTGGGGAAGCGGACACGAAAGGGGCAATGTCACGTGAGTGCCACTGGGCACCTTACCAAGAGGCCACGGATCTATGGGCAAAGATGGCTTTTGTTTTCAGAATGAGTTGAGAACTTACTTTGAAAGCTAAAAACCCTGCCCTCTAAACAGGGCCCAATTCTGCTGGTCACTTGAGAATAGTGCCCTGCATGGGTTCAGCCTTCTCTTTGGAGAGACAGGAATGCCCAGAACATTTTGTTCAGGAGCCTGTGTTGCCTTCAGATTGTGTCTTGAGAAACAAGAGCCTTGGAATCAATCCTGCCTGGGTGAGCAGCCAGCTCTGCAGCTGAAGTAGACAACCTGGAACAAGAAACTGACGTCTCTGTGCTTGGCTCATTTGGAGACCAGAGCTATCTGCAGTTGGTAGGCATTTTAAGGATGTAAAGAGACAACTTTTGCAAAGTCCTCCCCCCACCCCACCCCCATGCTGCATTGTTCCTTTCTGACCCTAAGCTCTTGCTGATAACTTAGCAAATTCTCCCACTCCTATGTAACTTAAAAACAATTGTGTGCAGTCCAGGAATGAGGTTTCAAGAAGATCCTCGGGATTTGTGGAGACCAAGGCAAAGCACTCGGTGTGTCCCACTCCCAGTGTGTTTACAAGGATTCACTGGGAGCTAAGTGAGCCCCGAGGGCAGCTCCAAATAGAAGAACGTCACTAAAAGGAGGAGTCTAAGGAATGTGTGTGCAAAAGGGACATCCTGTTCAGACTCTGGATGACAGTGTGGCGAGGGTGACACTCCCAGCACTGATCCCTAGAGGCTCCTGAATTACACTCAGCAAGCTCATTGCAGGAGACCCAGGGGAACCCTGGCTCAGGCCTTCCAGACTGGCCCAGAGCTCCAGTAGTGGTTCTGCTGAAGAACTTTTTTCTCATGCAAGGAGAGTGTCCATTTCAGGAGGCCCTTTGGCCATCTTTCATCTTTTAAAAGGTTATCTCTAAGTAAGCCACATGGACTGAACTCACTATTATAATAGGGTAAATCTGAAAAATATCTTGTACTCATTTCCATTTAAAAACAAACAAACAAACAAACAAAAACTAGAATCCATGTAAAATAACAAAGCTCAGGCTTTGTTCTGAGCGCTGGCTGAAGGCTCACAATGTGCCCACTTCCTAAAGCTGTTGTAACGAATGACTGCCGTCCCAAGCGTAGCCTGATGCTGTGGACACATGTGTAACCCCAGCATGTTGAAGGCAGAAGCAAGGGAACTGTAGACGTTCCAGCTCAGAGCTATAGCAAGGTCCAAGTCAGACAGGGCTACGGAGAGAGGCCCTGCCAATCAACAACAAAACCAAACAGCTACATCTCTTCTCTCACAATCTGGAGGCCAAATCCATGAAACAGTTTTCAACATAGTACAGTCTAAGTGTCGTATGGACTTACTGTCCCTCTTTGTAGTCCTTGCACCCAAGAGGCTGAAGCAAGAGGGTTGCTGAAACCCAAGTTCCATGTCAGCCTGGATAGCTTAGTGAGGCCCACCTAAACAATAGCAATAAATAGAAACTATAAATACAGAATTGGTTCAGCCGGAAGGCTCTAGGAGAAAGCATCTCCTTGCCTCTTCTGGTGGCTTCTTGTGGTGGCCCCATTCTGTGGCTTGTGGCTGCCTCACTTTGTTTTTGCTATCACGTTGTTCTCCCTCTACAGTCAAAGTTTCCCTCTCTTGCTACTTCTTCTACAGACACCTTAGTGGATAGGTGTGTGGATTGATGGCAGATTGCATATTGTGTCTGAAGCAAGGTTCAATTCCCAGCACTGTGAAGTAAATAAATAAGAAAGGCACTTGTGGTGACGAGGTGGGCCCACTAGGCTAATAAGAACAATCACCTAACCTCCAGGTCCTCGATGTACTCACCGAACTCTCGTGACAGGAATGTAATTCTCCCACACATTTTAAGGCCTTTCTTTTTTTTTTGACATTTTAAAATTATTTTTTATTTAAATATTAGTTACAGTTTGTTAACGTTGTATCCCAGCTGTATCCCGCTCCCTCTTTCCCTCCAAATCCCACCCTCCCTCCCTCATCTCCTCCCTGCCCCTTTCCAAGTTGACTGATAGGGGAGGACCTCCTCCCCTTTCATCTAATCCTGGTTTATCAGGTATCTTCAGGACTGGCTGCAAAGTCCTCCTCTGTGGACTAGCAGGGCTGCTCCTCCCTCAGGGGGTAGGGGTTGGGGGGTCAAAAAACCTGCTATGGAGTTCATGTCAGAGACAGTCCCTGTTTCCTTTATTAGGGTACCCACTTGGATACTGAGCTACCATGGGCTACATCTGAACAGAGGTTCTCGGTTATATCCATACCTGGAGAGGACAGGAGCTCCACAAGGACCAAATATATCTGGGCTCAGGGGTCTTTTATGAGACTGTTTCTCCAACCAAGGCCTCTCCTTTTGGCTATTTAGGTTACGGAAACAATGGAGCCCAAGATGCTGGAATTTCCCTAGGAATCTCATGATGACAGAGGAAAGGGCTAGGGCCTGGTCACAGCCAGAGGGGAAGTTTGATTCATGTAAAGAGATGTACAACCCATCAGACACCTTGAAGGACAGATTGGAACTGAGACAATGATGATGGGCAGGGCCACACACTGCTCTGTTATGCATCCACTAACCCTCTATTTAAAGCTAAACCCTCATATCCAGGACTCTGGAAATGGCCTGGCCCAGGCTTCCTTGTCCCTCTTCCCACCGTGGCTACATTGAGTGAATCATTGTTATTTGTTTAATTGGCTTATTGAGAACAGGTAGCCAAGCATGACTTCGTAGAGCATAGACAGCCCAGACTCTGACCCTAGCAACTTTGGTAATACTCACATCTACCCAGTTCCTTTGGCCATCCACAAAAACAATTGTTAGTCCCAAACTGTAGGATGTGGGTATGTCTGAAAAATCTTTATTAACAATGGCCAGAGGTGCCTTGTTAAAAGTGTTCCTTGCCTCACAGAATACAAAGAACAAAGAGTCTTCGGCATCTTGACGTTTTCTGCGCTGGACATGTGTAGCACAGGTGCCTGATCAGAGTGCCACAGGAGCTTAGTTTCTTGCGACAGTCATTGTCTCGGCCATCTCAGGACAGCGCTGGGAGTTGCTTCTAAAGATAGTGGCTTCCAAGACCCCACTCTTCCTTGATGTTGAGTTTCTGTATACAAACACAGCAGCCATTCCCCCCACCGAGAGCCGATGTGTCCTCCAAGTGTAGAATGACCGTATACTTTCCCAGACACACGTAGCTTAAACTCACACTCCCTGAAGGGACAAAGAGTGACATTTAAGCTAGGAAGGCCACCCAGATGAAAAGCAGGAGGCTGGAAAAAAATGAGCTATTTAAAAGTCACTCTGATATGGCCTGTTCCCCAAACAGTTCCTCTCAGGAGCACAGCCATTGTTGCTAGGTGGTATAACATTTTTACCATAGTGCCCTGGGCATTTTGGATCAGTAACAGACACATCTATTCCTCAGGGCATGGGCAAAAATGATTCTGTCCTCTGACCCTTGGTGAGCCGAACTCCAATCACAGAGACACTGGTTTACTTTAAGACTTTGTAGCACTCTGTAGGTCTGTCACCTACAGAGGTGAATTCTCTCATAGTTGGTCTCTCCCGTCATCTGCCAATGATACCATTCCACCCTGTCTCATTTGGAAACTGGCTCTTGGGCTTCTGACATGCCTTGCTGAAGTTGATCAAATAATGCTCACAGAGAACCCCTCGGAAGTCATGGTGTGATGGAATAGGACTTCTCAGAGAAGCTGGACAGAGTAACTGTCAGAGAAACTGCAAATCAGCAAAAGGACAGAACTCCCTCGACCCTGCCTGCATCTGCCACACTTTTAATTCCACATTCTTGCCAAGGCTTGGAAAACCAGGCTTGGGTCACTGGGGAGCTTCAGGGTTGTGAAGCCCAGCAGAATGCAGAGGTGAGAAGTTGGAGGTGAGAATGGGGTAGCAGGCTCTGAGCTCCTGTCTCCAGGTACGAAATGGGCATGAGATGTGAGGTGGCCAAGTGGCCTTGGTTATCCCAAGGACTGTCTGGGCGCAGACATAAGGGACTGTGGAGTATCAGGGTGACCCCTGAAAGTTACACTCACTTGCTGGCCACGTTGCCAGCTGGCTCCTGCTCAGAGGAAGGAAGCAAGCTCTTTGTAGCTCATTTAGGGTTCTGAGTTCCAAGCTGCATGAAAGCAGTCCCCTTTTATGGGAGGAAGTGTGGCCACACTGAAAGTGAGCCATTTATAGGAAGGTTTTGTTTGCATACCAGGAGGATCGTGAGGAGAGTGCCTCATCCATTTGCTCGGCCTCCTTCCCACTGCCTCCATCCCCACCCAACAATATCCATTTCCAGGAAGAGTGAGAACACACTTTCAGTTTCTTTACCTCCATCTGGGCTTCATCATTTACACCAGATGTCACTGTCTCTTGGATGATATTCTAACGCAGGTTAGCTTTTCCTTTCCCACCTCTCTATGAACACCACCCATACTTCACAAGACTTGAGGTTCAAGGATAATCAATTTGTCCAGCTTTCTTACTAACTGATTTAGTCAGAGTTTTATTGCTGTAGAGAGAAACCATGACCAGGCCAGCTCTTATAAAGGAAAGCATTTAATTGGGGCTGGCTTATAGTTTCAGAGATGTAGTCTGTTATCCTCATGGCAGGAAGCATAGTGTCATGTAGGCACCGTGAGCATGAGAGTCCTATATCCGGATCTGCAGGCAGCAGGAATAGACACTGGGCCTGGCTTGAGCAACTGAAACCCCAAAGCCCATATCCAGTAATGTACTTCCCCAAAAGGGCCACACATACTTTAACAAGGCCACACCTCCCACTCCCTATCAAAGAGCACTATTCCCTAATGACCAAGTATTCAAATATATGACCCTATGGGGGGGAGGGGCCATTCCTACTCAAACCATCATATAGACTGGACTGAAAGTAGAAATTCTCTCCCCTTGTTCCCAGCCTGGCATATGGTAATGATTCCATAACTGTTGAGTAGGAGATGACATTAATATATGGGATACTTATTGATGATACTGATCTTGTCCATAATCATTAGGACATGGGACAGACTGTATATAATGGCTATATAAGAAGGAAAATCAGCTATGCCTCAGCTTCATGCACTAACATAAACAAACAAACAAAACAAAACAAGTGAGACCATAAAATACCTACAAGCATGAAGATCTGAGATTGGATCCCCAGAACCCATATTTAAAACCCAGTTATGCCTCGCCTATAACTCTAGCACAGGTGAGCAGGCACAGGTGGGTTTCTTGAGCTCATTGGCAACCAGCTTAGCTAATTAATGAGCTCCAGGTTCATTCAGTAAGAGACTCCATCTTGAAAAAAAAAAGTGTAAAGTGATTAAAGATGATGCCCAGGGTTGACCTCTGGGCTCCACCTCATGTGCATGTATCCTTATGATGTTGCAAACACACACCCAAACATATCCCTACTTTCCCACACAAAAATGCTCTCAACAGATGTTTTAATATTTCAGTTGCTAGTGCTGGAGAGATGATTCGTTGTTAAGACACCTACTGTTCTTCCATAGTTAGTTTCCAGCAGCCACATCCAAGCAGCTCACAACCAAGCTCCTGCAACTCCATGCCCAAGACAGTGTCCTCGTTTGGCCTCTATGGACATCTGTACTCACATGCACATACCTACACACAGATACACACAACTTAAAGGAAAATAAATATTTTGTAGAAGTAATCTCTTATGTATTGTATGGATATAACACCTGTCAATTAAAAAAACAAACAAAACAAATGTATGACCTGTGGCTAAGGCAGGAAGAAGGAATTCTGGGATAGAGCCAGGCATGAGAGATTCAGCTGGCAAGATGTGAGGAAGGTGGATACAGGGTGCCTGAGCTCAGGTAACCAGCCACATGGCAGAATGTAGATTAGTATAAATGGGTTATTTTAAGTTATGAGCTAGTCAAAGAAGAGCCTAGCTATATGGTCCAGGTATTTGTTTAAAAAAAAAAATGTTGCTATGTACATAGTCATTCCTTGGCTTTTGTGGCAAATGGTTCCAGGACACAGCTTGGATGTTATAACTTTTGGATGTTTCAGTCCATAATATAAAATGGCATAGAGTTTAAATATGACCTGAAAATATCCTCCAGTACACTCAGAATGAATTCTAAATATTGTCAAATTCCTAACACAGTGTGGATGCCCTGTAAATAGGCACCATGCTGTATTCTTTAGGGAATAATAACACCCAAAAAATTCTTTACATGTTCAGTAAAGATTCATTTTCCTCCAGTTACTTTTTGATCCATAGTTGGTTGAATAGATGAGCTTGGAACCTGAAAATATGGAAGACCAACTACATTATTCTGGGAAGATGAAACCAGCAATGTGTGCCAGCTGAGCACAAGTTAACTATAAATGAGCCATGGCCCTCTTGGACAACCAAGTTCTCTATGCCGGATCCACTTAGACCAACCAAATCAAATCTCCCTTGGGATAAATAAAGGAAAGGTGAATGAAAACAGGGTAATGATGGACCCAGGTGTTGCATGGACTCAGCTACGTTTCTTTGATTCTTAGTTAGGCTGGGGCATGTGATTTGCTCTGGTTCACAGACTGCAATGGAAAGTGATGGAAACCACATCTGGGCCAAAGTGATAAAAAGTAGACGTGAATCTCCAAGCACTCACTTCCTACGTTTTTGACCAAGGAGCACTCATAGTGAAGAGAGAAGATCAAAGTCGACTAGGTGACTGGATCACTACACAGAGAGTAGCTGTCTTGGGAAGTTGCCCCAAAGCACAGCAATGTTTACATGTAAGAAAACTGAATGCTTGCTGTCAGGGACCCCTGAGTTTTGGGGAGGCGGGTAGTCTGGAGTGACTGAGGCAGAACATTGTAAGACTTCTCTCCAGTTGCAGAAGCACAGAGCCAGTTGCTGTCCCTTCTGCTCCATTGCAGGCAATCAAGACACACTGACACACAAGGGGCCAGGCAAGCTGGCCAACCGAGAGGCGCGGGTCACTTCAGGAAGCATCTTGTGGAAAACTCAGAGTAGAGACACTGACATATGGTCTAGGAACATCTGCGCTTCTTCTCCACAAATTATAGTGGAGATCCCCAAATTATAGTCTCACAAATCATCTAGCTGGTGGCACGGACAAGATGATGGAGAGGAAGGTAAGTTGGAGACCTCCATATTTAACACCTTGTGATGTTTTTTCATAGATCTGTAGAAAACAATTCCCCAGTTACAGCAGCATTTGACCTTTGAAACATGCTCATTATTTGTGTTTTACTATATGCTTAATGACTAAAAATTCTTATTTGCACAATAATTTTTTGTGGCCAGAGTCCTAGTTATGTCCTTTCTGTATGTATACTGGTCAACATCTACGGTTTACTATTTACTGATTCAAATGCCAGACCTCAACATATAGAGCCAGATATCCAACACATATATTTGTTTTTTTGGATGGACAAGTTTATTATCACATCTTACCTTAGAGCTGACAAACAGTATACAGCAGCCTCAGCCAAAGGAAGCAATCGTCCTTTTAGTAAATAGTGACTTGCTTGCATGGCTGTGGACTCATCAGAAACAGTCTAGATTTTCTTTTCTTCTGAAGTAAGTAATTATTATACCTAAAAAGAAAAATGAGTTTGATTAGCAAACTACCTTAAAAAATACACAGCCCTTCCCACTCCCTCTCTCTCTTTCTCTCCTTCTCTCTCTCTCCCCCCTCATTCTCCCTGTAGGCCCCATGAGGCTTTTCCTATTAAAAATTTCAGCTCTGCTTCTTATCACCTTTGCCCTCTTCTCCGTTCTGACTTTAAATTCAGGAGATGGTTTCCCTGGGGACCATAGATCCTCATGCCATGTGATCTGGCCTAAAGGCTAGTATGACAGAGCGAAACAAAGGAGACGCCAACCTTGTCTTTCCTCCACCCACGTGCCGGCTCCCTGCTGAACGCCAGGGCCTTGCAGTGAGTGAGTCTCCAGGATCCTGAATGCCTTGGAGTCTCTGACTCAATCAGTAGCAGGAATATTTTTGAACTGCAGAAGGGGCAGAGGAGCAGGAATATTTCTGCCATTTACAGGGACTGTTGAGAAATGTGTGTATGCTAAATGGCATTGAATTTTTTTAATATTTCATTACTTCAGAATTAATATTGGTTCATTGTGGCAAAAGTAAAAAAAATGCATCAAACTAAAAAAATTGAAATATCATTTTTATCTTAATCATATAGACATTTCTACCAACATGCTACTTTAACATTTTTAAATTTTTATTTGTTTTTATTTAATGTGTACGAGTGTTTGCCTACATGTATGAAATCCACCACACAAATGCCTGGTGCCTGAGGAGACCAGTGGAGGGTACTGGTCTCCTGAAACTGAAGTTATAGGTGTTTGTGAGAATTCATAGAGGTCCTGGGAACAGAGCCCAAATCCTCTGCATGAAGAAGAAATTATCTGTATTTATTGGTTTATTTTATGTGCATTGGTGTTTTGCTTGCATGAAGGTGTCAGATCCTTTGGAACTGGAGTTATAGACAGTTGTGAGCTGTCATGTGGGTGCTGGGGATTGAACCCACATCCTTTGGAAGAAGGGCCAATTCATTTAACCTCTGAGCCACCTCTCCAACCCTAGAAATTCTTAATGGCTGAGCCATTTCTGCTGCCCCAACAATATTATTTTTATTATTTTCATTTATGTGTGTTTGACTGTTCTGAGTCTATGTCTCTTATGCGCAGGTGACTGCGGAAGCCAGAAGGGGGCATTGGGTGTCCCCGATCTGCCTAACACGGGTACTGGGAATGGAACTTGAGAACAGCAGAAACTGTTTCACCACTGAGCCATCTCTCCAATCGATTTGCAATATTTCTCTGAATTTCTTTCTCTGAGTATATGTATATAGCACAGACACACGTAATGATATGTATTTATTATTAACAATTACTAATCTTAAGCTAGAATTTTCCCTCAGGGTATAAGGGAAATAAACACAAATAAGAAAATTGATTTATATAGAAATATAAACAAGAAAATGTCTCCATACATTTCTCAAAGGTGAACAGTGTGATGCTAGCCTCACTTGGAAGAGATAAACAGAGCAAAGAAGAGCCTCGACTTGCAGCCCTCTGATGCTGACACACACTGAGCGGCACAAATGACAGAACAACCCTTTGAGTCACTTTAGGGAAATCCAGCATTCATTGAGACTGTTCTGTGCAGAGCTGAAATGCAATTCTCCTTGCTGTTTTTCCAGATTTCCTGCATCTTTGGCAAACTTTCCAGAAGGCACGAGGGAACAGCTGCCTGCACCGATGAGGAAGCGGGAGCAAAGAGAAGGACACAGTCACCTTCTCACTTAGCTACTTCGCCGGCAGTGCAGCCCTGCCTGGGCCAGAGACAAGGGGAGAGCAGTAAGTGGGAAACCTTACTGCGGAACCTCAGGCCCTGAACCTCAGGGAGCCAGTCCTGCAAGCCAGGGAGAAAAGTGAAATGGAGCCTGGTGAACTTCCTGTGCACTTCAAAGGGAAAGGTGCTTTGCTTTTCATGTAACTTCCATGTCCATCCTTGGTTTCAAAGTGCTAGCATGCCTGTTACCTCTTGCTGCAAAATTTTACTCAAAGACCCCTTACCAGTGGCACCTGTAAGCATGATTATGGTAACAGCGGTGGTGACAGAGGTTGGCTGTCTGGCTGTGTAGCAGGTAAGTTTTCTCTTCAGAATCTGGCTAGGCTTGCTCGGTGATAGATGCCATCCTCTGCTCCCCTTCCCTCGCCATTGGCATACTTCCAGGAAGAAAGGGTGCAAAGATCTTAGGTGGATCTCCTTTCCTCTTCCCCATTTCAACCGGAAGAGGCCTTCTTCAGAGAGAGAGATGGGAAAATAAACGGGCTTTTAGATTAAGTGTCTGAGATGCATAGCGCCCTCACTTCTCTGAATTACACCTTGAAGGCAACTCTGGCTGATGTACAGAACCAACTGGCACTTTTTCTCTGGTCCTCGGGTAAATGACATACCTCATACGGACAGGGTGGATCTTGCGTGACAAAATCTGGGCCAGTGGGTCGTGAGCCAAAGGTATACATCACTTTGGGGTTAAGATGAACGAGCACATGTATGAGGAAACTGAGGATGAAGGAGTCACACATTTAGCGGGCATGGGGGGCCTCTCTCCTCTAGCGCTCAGAGGAGAGACACCCACCATTGGAGGGCAGTTAGAGCAGGCTTGATGTGAGCACATTTCCAAGTCCCCAGCAGTACGCATTCTCAGTGTTGCTAACCACAGCAGCGAGCGCCGCTTTAACTTTTCCAGAGATTAGTATTTTGAAGCGGCGTGCTTTCATAACCAAAATCTGAAATATCTGTCATTTAGCTCAGTGGCAGAATGGCAGGCAGCAATGAAGGCAGCAGTCTCTCGGGCCGAGCACTTCATTACCTATCGGCAGAACAGTTAGCAAAGTTGTGGCTTGCCGTAACTCGGGAGGCTGGCTGTGCCCACACTGAGAACATTAATTTGGGGAAATTGCTGGAATTAGAGTGAGTGTGTGATGATTTGGCAAGAGCGTGGCAAGAAGTAAAAAAGGGAGTGGTGGCAAAACATGGCTAGTTTTCAAGCAGAGATGAAGAAGGTGGAGAGGAAATGGAACTTTGATTGCCCACATTTCTGGTTTTGCTATGTACAAGGGTGAGTACTACTTTAGAGACTACATCTGCAAGGCACTTTACAATCAGAATATGTAACCGTTCTTGGAAAAAAAAATCCCCATTGATGAACAGCCAGCATGTTTTGCCATAAGTAAAAACCTAATGCTCTGAATGATAACTTTCCCCACTTGTCTGGCTATTTTCTTATATATGTTGTTAGACTGGGAAGCACAGGATTAAATAATACACTTCTGAATTTGATGTATTTTGCCTGATCACCCTAAACTAATTTGTATTGTGTCACACACATGTGTGCATGCACCTGTGGACACATGTACAAAGGCCAGAGGAGAATATTATACGTCCTTCTCTATCATTGTCCATATTAGTGTCTTAGGACAGTCTTTCATTGAACCTGGAGCTGGCCTGGCAGCCTTCACGTCTCCACCACCCTCAGTGCTGGGCTATAGGAGTGTACACAGCCACACATGACTTTCTTGTGTGGATGCTGGGGATGGAATCAGGTCCTCAAGCTTGAAGAGTGAGCACTTTTACTTACTGAGCCTTCTCCAGCTCCCTTAACTCAGCTTTAAATTGTTTTGAAATTCCACTAATGTAAAAGCAGCCTCAGAGCCGTCAACACTACTGAAAAGAAAGTACAAACCTTAACAAAAGTTACACCATCACGCTGGTAAGACGGTTCCGTGGTGAAGTTGTTTGCTGTACAGTCCTGGAAACCAGAGTTTGATCTCCTGAATTCATAAAATAGAAGGAGGGTCTTTCAGAGGCCCTCTGTGGTAGGCTCCTGTCCTGTTCCCTGTCTTCTCCTGCTTTCGATATCTATCACATTTGCCTTTCTGAATGAGGATTGAGCATCTTCCCCAGGGTCCTACTTCTTGTTTACGTTTTTTAGGAGTATAGATCTTAGTATGTTTATTCTATATTATATATCTAATAACCATCTACTGATCGGGATATCAAAGCAGAAACCTAAAGCCAAATTTTGGGCAGAGTGCAGGGAATCTTATGAAAGAAGGGAGAGATAGTAAGACCTTGAGAGGACAGAAGCTCCACAAGGAGACCAACAGAACCGAAAACTCTGGGCCCAGGGAGCCCAGATACTGATACCCCAACCAAGAACCATGCATGGAGAGGACCTAAAATCCCTGCTCAGATAAAACCCTATACTCAGTCTCTAAGCTGGATCCCTAGTAAGAGGAGCAGGGACTGTCTCTGGCATGAACTCATTGGCTGGCTCTCTGATCACACCTCCGGAGTGTGGGGGACAGTGATGTGCAGCCTTACCAGGCCACAGAGGAAGACAATGCAGCCAGTCCTGATGAGACCTGATAGGCTAGGGTCAGATGGAAGGGGAGGAAGACCTCCCCTATCAGTGGACTGGGGGAGGGGCGTAGGAGGAGAAGAGAGAGGGAGGTTGGGACTGAGAGGAAATGAAGGAGGGGGCCACAGCCGGGAAACAAAGTGAATAAATTGTAATGAATAATAAATAAACAAAAAAAATTTGTTTTAAAGTAGAAGGAGGGAACCAACTCCACAAAATTGTCCTCTGACTTCCGCACATATGCCGTGGTGCTACTCTCCTCTGACAACCCCTGGCTCCTCCTCCCCGCACAGGCACACACATTCATGCACACCTTGTAAAGCTAAGATGGCCTACTGTTGTCTGGTTTTCTACTCGTCACTAGTGATGGCTAAGATGATACCTCGTATTTACTGCCACTTCGCTTGCTTAGCCGTGTATATTTATCTGTAAGGATCCTGCAGCACTCCTACTTTACTTATTTTCTCCCAGGCTCCCGTCTGCCTTCTAAAACAGTAGGTTGGTAAATTCTGCTCCTTTTCCTTTAGGATTCCCAACTCTTTTACCACCTTTTCCCCCTTCTAAAGTCGCATAAATATCCGAATCTACGGAAGTATGTGCTTTTCTTGTGTGCATTTTATGCTTTCACTGTCTCTATGAGCATGGCATTTTGCTCTCCCTTCTTCTGATCCTTCACTCCAATTAAATATTATCCCACATCCCCATATAGGGGAAAACCCTGTTAGTTAGCTTTCTGTCACTGGAATAAAATATCTGAGAACAAAAATTTGTAAGGAAGAAAATTTTATTTTCAGTTCATAGTTCAGAGGTTTCACTCTGTGGCCATGTGGACCCACCATTTTGGACTTCTGGGTTATCACAGCACATGTCGGGGGTGTGTGTGCATGCATCGTGGCAGCCGAGGAGTGAGGGAAAGGGAGAGCCTGACGTTTTGTTCTAATATCCCATGGTATAGCCCCATGACCAAAGGTCCTTCCACCAGTCTCCACATCTTAAAGACCCAAGCACCTCTCAAAAGCGTTGTAGACTGGTGATGATACCTTTCACCCAAATGTCTAGAAAGTCTTCTTGGAAGAATAAGTCCAGGATGAGTTTCTCAAAATTGTTTGGGTCTGATGGGACACTAATAGAAAAGGAAGAGAGAACTTGTAAAATTATGTCATAGAACCAAGAAAGGACCAGGACTGGAGAGAAATTTCAGAACATACATTGCTCTTACAGAACACCTAAATTCAGTTCCAAGTATTTGTGTTGGGTGGCTCACAATTGCTCATAACTCCAGGTTCAAGGAATAAATGATGTTCCCCATAAAATGTCTGCCTTCTGCTGGCCTCTGAGAGCAACTGGGCTCATGGGCACATGCTTACTTTTAAAAGAAAAAAACAAAGCCAGATGGTGGTGGTGCACACCTCTGAACTCTGAGGCAGAGCCCTCTGAGTTCCAACCCAGCCTGACCTACAGCATGTGTTCCACAACAGCCAGAGCTGCACAGAGAAACCTTGTCTTCCATCTTACACCTGTTAGAATGGCTAGGATCAAAAACTCAAGTGACAGCACATGCTGGGGAGGATGTGGAGAAAGGAGAGCACTTGTACATTGTTGATTGGTGTGCAAGCTTATACAACTACTTTGGAAATCAAACTGGCGCTTTCTCAGAAAATTTGGAATAGTTCTACCTCAAAACCGAGCTATACCACTCCTAGGCATATACACAAAAGCTACTCCACCATACAACAAGGACATTTGCTCAACTATGTTCATAGCTGCTTCATTCATAACAGCCAGCAACTGGAAACATGTTCATAGCTCCTTCATTCATAATAGCCAGAAACTAGAAATAACCAAGATGTCCCTCAACTGAAGAATGGATACAAAACTTGTGATACATTTCCATAATTAACACTATTCAGCGTTAGAAACAAGGGAATCATGAAATTTGCAAGCAAATGAAAATATGATAATGAATGAGGTAACCCAGACCTAGAAAGACGCACATGGTATGTACTCACTTATAAGTGGATGTTAGTCATAGAGTATGGAATAGACATACTACAATCCACAGATCCAAAGAAGACAAGTAGCAAGGAAGACCCAAGGGGAGGATGTTTACTTGACATTCAGAGGGAGAAACAGAATAGACAGCAGAAGTGGCTGAAGAGAAGGAACAAGACAGGAGCCTACCATCGATCTCATCTGAGAGGCTCCACCCAGCAGCAGATGGAAACCGATACTGAGACTCAGAGTCAAACATTGGGTGAAGTGTAGGGAGTCTTGTGGAAAAGTGGAAGGAAGGATAGAAGGACCCAGAGGTGACGAGAACTCCACAAGAAAAACCAACAAAGCCCAGAGAAGTTTGTAGAGACTGAACGATCAACGAAGGAACATGCATAGACCGGACCGAGGCCCCTACACAGATGTAGCTGATGGGCAGCTAGGCTTCATGTGGGTTTCCTAGTAAGGGAAGTAGGGGCTCTCTCTGATATGAACTCTGCTGCCTGCTTTCGGATCACTTCCCTCTGGCAAGGCTGACTCACCAGACCTCAGGGAAAGAGGGTACACTGAGTCCTGATGTGACTTGATGAACTGGAGTGGAGGGGGGAACTCCTCTTTTCTGAGGAATAGGGGAGGGGAAGGGAGGAAGGGGGAGGCTAGGAGGAGAGCAGAGGGGGGCTATGATTGGAATGTAAAGTTAATAAATAAAGTAATTTAAAAAGAGAAAAGCCAATAAATAAAAAATAGACAACAAATAGATCAATAAACAAATAAATAAAAATAAATAAGGAAAGGTCATGGCAAAAGTCAGGGCTATGTATGGACCTGATGGTGTTGAGTGAAAAGAGGTTTAATCTGGCTCTCAACAGAAGAGGAGGCAAGCTCTCCCAGATCTTCACAGGAACAGACAATCTTTAAGATAACTTATCATGGCAAGCCTCAAGACTTGATTTCCGTTGGCGATGTGAACAGTACTTGATAGGGTTCAGCCAAGACAAGTCTCAGAAGTGTTTTACCCTGTGGGGGAGTTTTAAGATTGCACAAGCTCTTCAGGCTAATGTGAGAAGGTGACCCCCAAAGGGTGGAGTCAGGCTTGGGGCTGTCTTTCTTGTTCTCAGAGAGTCTTGATAATCTGTCCTATCAAGTGACACATACACTGGCACAAATTACAGGTCTCTGGATCCAAGAAAGAGGTCAGCCTGGTAGGAGGAGATCATAAAAGATATCAGAAGGCTGAACTTGGGCTGAGGATGTGGAGTAGTGAAGGATAATATACAACATTCCTTCAGTGGTACAGGTAGGCTGGGGATGTGGGGCATCTAGGCTTCATGTGGGTTCCCTAGCATGGGCAGTAGGGGTCGTCTCTGACGTGGACTCTGCTTCCTGCTGTCTGATCACTTCCCCCTGGCAGCACTGCCTCACCGAACCTCAGGGAAAGAGGCTGCAACTGGGAGAAATGTTGGCCACGATTCTTGAGTGTGGCATGTGACTTTGCGGAGAGATCTCTAAAGGCTTAGATTGATCTTTTTTACTGTTTTTTTTTTTTTTAAGAAGACTGGAGATGTCAAGCTTGAGAGCTTTGCTTGCTCTTTAAGTGAAAGTAGACATGAAAACTTGAACATTGTAAGACTTCAGGAATTGCAAAAGTCCCAAACAAAGAACAATATGTTCTATACGGTGGTTTTAGTGAGCAATGTTCCTCATAAGCTCAAGTATATGAACACTAGGTCCTAGCTGGTGGTATTGTCTGGGGAATCCTTAGGGGTAGAGCCTTACTAGAGGTCTGTCACTGAGGGCAGGCGTTGAAAGTTAGTAGCCTGCTCTACTTCCAGTCTGCTCTATCTGCTTCGTGCTGGCAGTTCAAGCTGTGGTCATTCAGCTTCCTGTTGCAGCACCTGCTCCACTGCTATTGTACACTCTCCCCTTGGACAGTTAGCCAGAGCAAACCCTTTCTTCCACAAGTTTTATCACAGCAACAGAAAAGTAACTAATACATTCTATAAGACCTTGACTTCCTCTGCGGCCCTTTTGGCTCCCATGGAGGAATGGCTTCATCCATCTGATAAAGGTACTTACTAGGACTCGCAGATTGTTCAGCCCCTTCAGTGCGAGCATGTGAATAAAATCTAATGACCAATCTCCCCCTGGCACAGTAGAAAGGGAGAGTCTGAGAGTCATAGGGGGTTGAACTACATTTACTCAGAACCAAACAAGTTAGTTTTTGACAGATGAATACAGCATTTTATAAGAAAGAATACAAGATAGAACATGAGTAAAGATGTCTAAATTAGGAGCAGTGCATCAGGGGTGTATAGCATTTGTTAGAGGTTCGCCCTTGGGGTCTCTCTTTAAGAGAACAGTAAGTCCTCAACTGATTTATTGTCCCAACAAGGCCCTTTATCTCACCTGGAGCACTTTCTGGAAAATGGGGTTTTGTTCTGGACAGGGAGGTGAATACAGTCTCTAGAAGTGTGGTAGACAGTAGGGTGCTCAGTAAGACCTGGGAAGCTCTCATTAAAAGGGCCCTTTTAAGCCGGCTGAAGCCGATCATCTGAATGATGTCTTTGTGGGGTTTTAGAGGCATCATATTTCCTGGATAAACCACATCAGGATGAGAATGCTGGGTAGTGAGCTGTGAATTTTGCCTTCTGATATTATATCAAATATTTCGTTATTTCAACGGATATTATATTATCCCAATGAAATATCAAATATCAAAGGATATTTCATTATCCTTTTCTGTTAAATATTCAAGACCATGCAGATTACAAAACAAAACAAAAACCTCTTTGGCTATTAGGGTCAGTCCAGGCTCAGCAGAGTGACTCTGAAAGACTTAAGGGCAGCACCTTGGTTGTTGGGATGTAGCAGGATCCTTCTGACCTTGCGGCTCCTCTCAGCAGCATGGGCATCATTTCCCCTTGGTGAATCCTCTCTTTATAGGATGTGCCCTGGTTAGAGTGCAGCCCCTGGAGTCTCCATGGCCACTCTGGTCAAGAGGGCCAGAGATCAGGTGACTTAGAAGAGTTGCAGGTCCTTATTGAGAGGTCTCCTTGTTCCACGGCTCCCAGACGACGTTAGAGGGTGATGTCCAGAATATTGGCTGTCTCTTTCATGCCCCTATCATCATTGGCTTAAGATCATATGCTTTTGTTATTGAGCAATCAAATTTCGCTAGTTTTAGTTTTAACATTTATGCAACATTTAGGGAAAAGCAACCTGATTTCTAGTTAAATCTTGATTTTTTAAATGAGTAGTCAGTGATTCTGTAGCTAAAACCCCGACTGACTCAGCCTAAAACACAAGTGATGATTTTGTTAAAGCAAAAATTCTTTGTTATTTAAGAAAGTTATTGCTAACAGCACAATGAACAGATCACCGCTTTAAGAAGACCTGACTGTTTTAAACAGGCAACTGGATTCCAGTTTTTGATCCATCTACTGAGTTTAGACCTTAGGAATGTTCAACTAGGACTAAGCATTGCTTCTGCTTGCTTGACATTTCTCTACCACATCTGAGCTAGAACATGTTTCACTCGTGCTTATCTTCCTAGGGGACGTGGGAATTCTTCTTCTCACAGTTTCTCTAAGAGACAGAATAAAGCTTGGCGTATAGTAAGTCTTCTACAAAAACAAAACAACAAAAGACAACAACAGAAGGGATGAGAGAATGAAAGGAAATGTTTAGTCATCTGTGTTGTACAATGATCTGCTTCGACCCATCTTTCCCTTATTGAGTTGAGATTTCTCTTCCACATTGCTTATGCATTTCACTGTGCAGCTTCATCGTGTTCAACCCCTCTCTATATCCAGCAGCATTACTTTCTACTGAGACAGACTTACGTATCCCAGGGTGGCCTTGAACTCAATATGTTGCCAAGATGACCTTGTACTTCTGACCCTGGCATGTCTACCTCCTGAGTGCTAGTTTTATAGGCATGTATCACTACATCTGGTTTATTTGCAGAGCTAGAGAACAAATCCAGAGCTTCAGACGTGCTGATAAGCATTCTTCTACCCATTTCACAAAATCCTATAGGAAAAATGCAATATGTTTTGCTTTTAAATTTTCTTATCTTTGTTGTCAAGTTTTTATTCTTAATTACAAAGCAGAACTGTCTGTCAAGTTCCCACTTAGACATTATTAGGGATGATGATTAGAATAGTGTCTAAATTGGAGACAGATTAATAAAAGACTTCCATGTTGCTCAAGACGAGGGATAAATCTCCATTTCAACTCTTTCTATTTATGAGCTATAGTAACACTAATTGTTGAAACAGATAACTTCTAAAACATCAGTGGCTTAGCCCAAAAGTCCCAGCAGTGTTTTCAGAGCTGTGCTCCAGCAGATGAGGCAGACAAGATTCTTTTCAGGTTCTCCCTCCCCCCTTTCTTCTGAGCCTTGGAGTCCCTTACCAGCAGCTGAGGGAACCATAGAGAATCTGTATCTGTTTTGTAACCACTTTGGTCCAGAATAAACACATATTATTTCTACCTTTGGTCCTTTACAATGTGTCTTTATGAATAAAGAAAAAAATAGAGGAGCAACTCTAAAGGAAGAGACAAAACAGAATTTATTTGTAAGGGATAAACTAGTCTATGTTTAAAAACAGAACTATAGATTTTTGATAGGATATCTAACTGAAGATTAATTGGAAAGAAACAGCTGTGTCGTAAATATATCAGTAAAACCAAACAGAAGCGGTGACTGAAGAATGTATCTTTAATTCTAAGGGGGGGACATCCTCTAATGATAATGATAGGAGGAAACAGGTAAGACTTTCATGGTAAAGAAAAAGTCAAACTTAGGCCGCCAAGATGGCTCATCAGGTAAAGGTGTGTGCTACCCAAGCCTGACCAACTGCATTCAACCCCCAGCACCCCCGCAAAGGTGGAAGGGGAGATCCCTCCCTCCATAAAGTAGTTCTCCGACCTCCAAAAAATGCACTAACAACAACGATAAATAAATGTATAATGGTCGAAACTCATCAATGGACAGAATGTTTAAAGTTTTGAATAGTTATTACATGCTATTAAATGGCATTAAATAAAAATGTAGTCCTTCCTTAATTTTGCCTTTGGGTATATTACATAATTTATATGATGACTACGTAACTCGATGCAAGGTCAAATAAACCCCTTCTGCATTTGCAGAGGAATCCAGTAAGTACTGTAAAAGGTATATATGATCACATTTAAAGAAAAAAAAATGAGCAGTAACCTGAGAATGCTTTCCAGCCAGCCCAAGAGCTCAGAGTAGGTGCATTTATTGGGCAACTTAATGTGTGATAATGTCCCCCTTACACAATACAGTTTGGTCTTGGTTTTTCGTTTAATTGACACTTTCCACCTTCTGATCGTACTGTGTAGACCAAAAACATTTAATGCTATTCACTTGTTTCATCTTCTGCCAATCTATTCATGATTTCCATCCTCCTAGTTTTCTAGTTTTCTTAGTAAATTAATAATAGATTGTTTCTAGAAATCATTTTCTATTTATACTTGACTCACTAGCTACACACATCTTTGAATTTCTGTGTTCGTTTTAGCCTTCCCAATGTCTATCTCTAACAGATCCTCTCTTCAAATATCATTGTACTCTACAAATATACTTTAGAGATTTGTTTAATTTTAGTAAAGCAATTATAAAGGAGTTTTTATAAACTTTCCTGATTTCAGTTTGCTATTTGTTTTTCTTGTTTTTATCGTCACACATGGCTTTATGTGAAATCTCTTACTGAATGGAAAAGGATGGTTTCAGAGAGTCGTTGGAAAAGTTGAGGGAGGTGTGACGAGCAAAGGCACTCACTGTCTGGATCCACTATTCGTTTTGCTTCCTTTTCTACTGTTAGAAAGTTTCTGTGAGCGTCCTTTCCCATAGATCGCTCCTTGGCTTGTATGTTTCAAAAATTCTCCTTTCTCACCTGCCTCTCCTTTGCCATAGCAGACCAACCACCTGTCTGCTTACGGAATGCTTGAGCAAGCGCTTTCCTTCAAGTTCTCTGCTGCTGCTGGAGGGACTTCTGGATTAACTGGATGGCTTCCACTGTTGGTTACCTGGCCAGGCAGCAGGCTAAATGCTTTTGTATTTCACTTTTTCAGGGTATTTTCGCTTTTTGAGATGTATGTTATTTTGATTTATGTGCATGTGTGTTGGCGGCTATGTGCCCTTGAGTGCAGGTGCCTGTGGCGTTCAGGAGACGGTGTATGGTCCTGGAGTGAGGGGTGGCTTTGAGCTGCCTCACATGCATGCTAGGAAAGGAGCTTGGGTCCTCTGGAAGAGCAGCAAGTACTCGGAAGTGCCAAGCCATCTCTGCAGCCACTCCTAAAGTTCCACAGAGCCCGCTCGACATCACAAGCAGCGGGTCTGGGCCCAGGTAGTCTGAAGCAAGGCTACATTGACCGGAAGGCTTTCTTCGCAGTTTTGTCTCTGTAACTCTATAGTTTTACACAGCGACCCCTCTGTGGCTTTATGGGTATCTGTCAATGTTCTACATTTGGTTTTCCTGATTACAGCGTTTGCCACCTGCCTTTGTTCAGTCTGTGGTTTTGTTTAGTGTTGGAGTCTTCCCCAGGCTCACAAACTCTTCTGGCTCTTTGTTGAATTGTTTGCTTTGCGCAGTGATCACCTTCATGCGTCGTCTCCTTCCTGGTCCTCACTTCATTCCAAGGGGTTTCTTTTCTAGACGAGTGTCCATAGGTTGTTTCCAGGCAGGCCCCACGGTCGGGTTCTTCTAATTTAGTTTGACTTCTTTAGTGCCATTAGGTCTTCTCCTTTGCTTTTCATCTACAGAGCACACGTTCGCTTTGCTGTCTTTGTCCACACCACTTAACAGGCTCATTTATCTTCCCCTTTCCAAATGGGTTTGCTGACGCTGCATATTTTACAATATGCCTTGAGATGCGTGGTTTACTTCAAACGATGACTTTTATCTACATTCCTCTGGTATTGCATATTAGTCTGATAGTTCACATTCATTTATTTACTTGTGTGTGCGCATGTGTGTGTGACAGAGTATGTGTGGATTTTGTGGTCAGCCTGCTGGAGCTGGTTCTCTCCTTCCATCATGTGGGCCCCTGGGAAATCAAACAAGAACTTGGTGGCAAATGCCTTTCCGTTCTGAACCATCTAGTCCTAGACCCTTTTATTTGTTCTTATGATGCAAGTTTCTTTCTTTCTGTCTGTCTGTCTGTCTGTCTGTCTGTCTGTATATCTGTATATCTGTATATCTGTCTGAAGTTTCCTTTATCCAAACCTTGCTTTAAAGCAGATAGGACCTCCTAATTCTAAAATTTTCATCAACGCCGAGAAAACAAATCTCTTAACCTCTCACTCCACAGCATCTAGTGTGGACATCTGAATGTGTAGATCAAAGAATCACCTTTGGGCTTTAACAGGGGATAATTGGTATCCAGAAACTGCACAAGATTTATATATACAATGTGGCAAGTTTATCAGTACTTATGTAAACTTATGTAACTGTCAGTGTGACCAAGGTAATGAACACAACCAACATCTCTGAAGGTGTCATTTTCTTTAGTTTGTATTGTCATAAGAACACTGAACATGAGATATAAACTCTCAGATAATTTTTTTTCTCAGACTCAGGGTCTCACTGTGTAGCCCTGGCAGTCCTTGAACTCACTATGTGGACCAAGCTGGCCTCGAACTCATAGAGATTTGCCTGCTTCTGTGTCCTGAGTGTTGGGTTAAAAGGTGTGTGCCACTATGCTCAGCTTCTCACATAATTTTTAATGTACAGTTTCTTTTCAGCAACCTGTGGAACTCATGCATCCTGGACAATATAGCTTTTGGTCATTGGTCTATAACTCCCCAAATCCCCCTTCCCTCAACACCTGGAAATATTCTATGGTCTACTTATAGACTTTTTGTCCATTGTTGTTTCAGATGCTGCATAAAAAAAAGAATCATACAATGTGTGTTCTTCTGTTGTCGACAAATTTCATTTCGATAATGTATTCCAGGTCAATACATGCTGGTGTAATTGGCAGACTCTTGATTTAGCTTCTGGGACACTGACAAATGCCTCGATGAACATGAGAGTGCTAATGCTTCTTTGAAATTATGGTTCTAATTTCCTTTGGTTATACATCTAGAAGTAAGATTGTTGAGAAACTTGGCTGTCCTGTTACCCATTAGCATCTAGATATTTTATTCAAATAGACAGAGGTGGGTTTTTTTCTCAATGATCTGTCTGTTGCTCTCACCTATGAGGTCATCTCATTGCTCATTTAGATTAACTTTGATTGTGGACCAAGCTTCCAATGCAGAGAAAATAATTTAGCTTGCAAGCCCTGAGTCATTTTACCTAAGCTTGAACTCTCACTGGTTCACTAGAGGAACAGCATTTAGGTGATAAGGACCTCATCTTCTTTTCCATATACTTTTCATCTTCCCATCTTCAAGTTGAGGAACCATATCAGGAAGAGCAGCATTGTCTGTGGTTTCTTCCCCTAACGCTGTCATTCTTAACAGGTGCAGGAAGTATGCTGATTCCTAGACTGATATTTTAATTTTGTATGAGGGTTTCCTTTAAATTGCTCTGTCTCTGGCAGGTAGTCTTCAGATCTTATCAAACAAGTAGGTTTAAGGACAAGCTCCTTAGATGTAGAGGTATTGATCAAGAAGATTAGAGATGGATAGAAGGGTGAGGTCAGAGAGAAAGTTTGGAGAGTTTGGCCATGAAATCTATCAGAGCCTTAGAGGCAGCAAATAGAATAAGGAACCTACAAGACGTACACAGCAGACAGGCCACAAGGAAGGCTGGATGGGGGAAAGAAGCTTTCAGTACATTTTCAAGGTAGGGAAGATAATGTAAAATGTTATTGATAAATGAAAAAGTACGGAATAAATGTGAAGAGTATGTGGCAGGAGACATGGCCATTGATTGCATTTTGGACATCAATTCCTTTTCCAATAAAATAAGGAGCCGAACTAGATGAGCAGCCTCAAGGGGCTTTCATTTTGATGCAACAGTTCAGAGTTGAGTTTCCCTCAACTCTCAAGGGTGAACCAGAACAGATGGGTGCTGATCAAGACTATGGCTCCAGCTTTCAGGTTATGGGGAATGGGGGTGGGAGGGCGAGAATGGGTCTGCATTTCAGATTCCAGTACAGAAATAATACAGCTCAGTGGCAGATGTGGGTATCTGTAGAGCAGAATAAGTCAATGGCATGGAAAACAAGACAGTAAAGGAAGGAAGGGAATGCAACAAACCCTTGTCCCATTCTGGGGGTCACTGCTCTACCTCTGAACTCCAAGCAGCCATCATGAAACATCCTCATCCTTGGTGTCAGTATCTAGCAGCCCCCTCACCAGGACCTTTCACTTCTGCTTCTTGTTTTCTCCAAGAATCACAGTTGCCCTATCTGTCCAGGAGCAGGGATGCCCTGAAGTAATGAGTGAAGAGTGAGAATCAGGACAGCACCAACTCACGTAGCCCACCGTAGCTGAGACAACTCAGATGACTGTTCTACAGCTGCTCAGAGCATCCTCAGTGGCACCAACACCCAGGCTACTGTTTGGATGGAAAAACACCACCCCAAAAGTCTCCTGTATTGTGGGCTTCGGTCCCAGCTAATGGCATTATTTTGGTATGTTCTGTAATGTTCAGAGGTATAGGTTGTTATTGTTATTGTTGTTGTTGTTGTTGTGTGTGTGTGTGTCCTTTGGGAATTTTGGGGGACCAGGTTCTCCCTTCCTCTCTCTCCCTCCTTTCCTTTTCTATTTAATCTCATGATGAAGTAAAGAAGTTCTTGCCACCATGATGTTCTGACCCAAGCAACCCACGGACTGAACCATCTCAGATCATGAGCTACCATATTTCTTCCTTTTTTTTTTTAAGTCTTTGTGTCAGGTATTTTGTCACAGTGTCCAGAAAAGATGACTAATGGATCACACTTGTCCATGGTGACAAGTTTCTCATGATAGTATCTTTCTTTTGTGGCCTTTCATTCTAGTCTGTCTGTTTTCCTAGTCTTTTATTTTTGCTTCCAAGCATGGCTCCCATATTAAAATACTTGCACCCCAATCCTGATCATAAGGTCTGTTTGGAAGAAACCCAAGCAAAGACTCCTTGAAAATTAACATTCCTGTCTTTCAGCCATCTTGGCACCTGCAGAGGCCTGCTGGAAAGATGACTTCTAAGAAGCAAATATGTCTGGAAGGCGGTTCAAGGCCATTATTACTGGCTACAAGCGAGGTCTCTGGACCCAGAGAGCACACAGCTCTTCCTAAAATTGAAGACGTTTATGCCCAAGATGAAATGGAATTCTACTTAGGCAAGAGTTGTTCTTATGTGTAAAAAGCAAAAAAACAATACAGTGACTCCTGGAGACAGACCAAACAAAACCAGAGTGATCTGGGGAAAAGTAACTCCGACCCATGGAAACAGTAGCATGGTTCATGCCAAATTCCAAAGCAGCCTTCCTGCAAAGGCCACTGGATACAGAATCTGTACGATCCTGTATCCTTCCCGGATTTAAAGTAATGAAAAAAAAGTGTATTTTATTAAATAAATAAAATAAATTTTAATTTATGTTTTATTTTATGAATAAAATTGTACAAGAATTGTATTTGACAAGCATCGTTGGATCTGGAGAGTGAGTGAAACAAGCTCCTTATAATATTATGCTCCCTAGTTTTGCATGTTAGGAATCTATCAAGGAAAACACACGCCCCTTTCAGAAGAGTAACACGGAGAGACTGGACAGATGGCTCAGTCAGTAGATAAGACCACCTTCTGCTCTTGCAGCAGACCAAGGTTTAGTTCCCAGCACCCACACGGTGCCTCCCAACTGTCACTACCCACACCTTCAGGGGACCTGGCACCTTCTGACACCTTTTTCTGCCCTCCACAGACACTACACACGTATGATTCACATACACATAAAATAAGTTAAAAAGAAAGAAAAACATTTAAAGTCCCAGAAGACACTAACTTTGACAGGAAATAAAATTCCTCAAAGGGAGTTTACTTTCAGAGACCAAAGTGCAGGAGACTTTCATACAACTCATTCACACACACACACACACAGGACCCTCTCAGCTCTCTGTAGAATGACACCCTCTAATCCTCAGCTTCTGTCTGGCTTGCCTGCAGCCTCAGCAAATGTCACAGTTCTCTTTCTGAAGTCATAAAAGCCCCACACAAACTCCACTGAGGTCCGTACACTCCCCTCTGAGAAACCAGCCTGGGAGCTGGCATTCGAATAGGACTCGGCACCAGAGCAGGTTTGTAATATCCTGGCCAAGAACAGTTCTGAGGGCAGAGCCCAGGCACACCATGAAGCTCACGTAAAGAAAATTCCATACATTTTCCATGTGCTTATTCAAGATACCCACAGAAATAGACCAAGGCGCTAGTGAATCAGTCCTTGAGATGGGAAGGAACCTCCTAAAATGAAATTGCACTTGGCCTACTCCAAGGTAGAGTGTGTGCCTCAGATCTGCAAATGAAAGACGATCACAAACATATGGTTAATGACTCATCTCAAATGGAAAAACAGAGTTGGTTATATTTTATAGAGCATTTTCCATGTTGAAGGTACATCTGTTGCTATTTATCCTGACATGTATGTAGAGATTGGCAGACCCAGCACTCTGTAGGGAAGAGTGAAATCCAAACCAAACCACAGAACTTTCTAACTTTGAGGCTGGCTCCTGGGATGGAAAACAGCTCCCTGATCCCTTGAAATCCTGCCCGGCTGAGCAGGGTGACTTCGAGAGGCCCACATCACAGGACTGCGCAGTTGGATGAAACAACGGCAAGGCCAGCTTTACGTGGGGCCTCTGGGGAGAACAGAGCAAAGGCAAGAAGTCAAAGAGGTGTGGGGAGCCTGGGGAACGGTCTTCTGATCCCTGAACATCTCTGGGTGCTTGTTCCGGCCAAGCAGACCATATTTATTCTGATACAAACACACCACCCGGGATCAGACAAAAGCCTACTCTCTTTACTCTGTTAATAACAGTCTGGAAGAGAGTGTTCATGAGTTATGGCATTCCCTGCCCCCCAATTGGATAGTTCTGAGAAGTGTGAAGACATACCCCCAGTTAGGTACACTTTAACAATCTCCTCCACAGGGCACGAGTCTTTGGTGTGCTCCGTTGCATCACCATTTAACCTGGAAATGGTAGGCCATGCTTAGTACTTGTAGCTTCTCTCTGTTCCCCCTCTTCCCTTTCTTCCACCCCCAGTTCTTTCTTATCTTGCTATGCGATACCTCAGGAACAATAGATAAATCAACAAGATGCCACAAGGATGAACAGGAGACATGATTCGAAGGTATTAGGGGATACACTGTGTCTCCCCAAAATTCAAATGTTTAAATCTCAGCCTCCCTAGGCTCAGGATATAGCTGTCTTTGATGGCTGGGAACGCAGGAGGTGATTAGGTTAAGTCAGTCACTAAGATGGCCCTAATCTGACATAGTTGCTGTTCTGAGTTGTGACACTCCGACAAGGCAGGTACGGGGAGAAGACTGTCAAAGAAACAAGGGAAGGCCAACAGAGGAAAAGAGTCCAGAAAAAGCCAGCCTAGACAAGGCCTTGACAGGGGACTTCCAGTCTTCAAAATGGTGAGAGAAGCAATCTGTCTTGTTTAAGCCACGTACTACGTCATGTTTGTGATGACAGCACTAGCAAAGTAACAGAGAGTCAGCTACCTAACTCAACAAAGTACAGTATGAGATAGACATGGATTTTTAAAAAAAACCTCCAGGAAGAGGCCGAACATGAGCTCTGGCATGAAAGATGGTCAGGATCGCTCATGTTCTAACAAAGCAGTTCAGAACAGGATTGGAAGTTGGACAAACAGGCCTGCCCAAGGCTCACACCCAGCTCCAGGAGAATCCTCCAGATGTTTGCTATGCTTCCACGCAAAAGCTGTCTCCCCAGCTTTTCAACAGTCAGCTGTGTTCTCGGGGTGTGGACAGATGCTTAAAAGGTAGCACGCTTGGTAACCCCTGGCACGCGTGCGTTGTTACTATTCAGCATTGATGGGGGGAGGGAAGGAGAGAAACATGAGCCAAACACAAAGATCCACGCACCGCATTTCAGTCTCAGAAGAGCAGGATTCGACAGACTCTCAGACTCCGTAAGCGAGGCCACTGCAGGGGGACTCACTATCTAATCATCCCCAGAACAATGGCTGCTGTGGAGTGCTACAGTGCCAACATGCTAAATTATACTTGAGTTGCCTTAAGACTATCTTAAGTATTGTCATCTAAATCCGTTCCTCCAAGTTCTACATGACGAGAGTTTAAGGATTTATTACTGACAGCCCTGGAACATGTACTTGCCATTCTTTTAAACGTTATAAACCTCTCCTTGGCAAGGGGAGCAGCACCACTCTCTGTTTATTCAAGGGAGGTCTGGCTTTTTCGAAGGGAACTGAGCAAAGGAGTTTCAGTGAGGTCAGAAGGGCGGCTTCACTGTCAGGCTTTTCTCATGTTTTAAGACCGCAACTTCAGAGGGATCACACGTGTTCCATCTGGGTCTGAAAAACCAACTCAGTGTGGCAGATTTTTCTTGAAAATGTTAGGGAGTGTTGTGACTTGGACCTGCAATGTTCCATAATGTTCTCTAGAAGGCCTGGTCCCCAAATGGAACCACATTCAGAGGTGGGCATTTGGGGAAGTGATTAGAACACGAGGGCTCTGGTCTCCTCTGTGGACTGAAGTGATGCCATTATTTGGAAAACCTTGGGAGGTTGAACCTAGCCGGAGGGAGTGAGTCACTAGTGGCACGCCTTGCCGTGACCCCTGACCTCTTTGTGAATCCCGCCCATCATGAGGACAGCTTCCCTCTGCCGTGTCCTTCCTCCTTTCTATAGCAATGAAGCCAACCAACCGTGGCTGAACCCATGGGCCAAAATAAACCTGCCCTCCTTTACTTTGTTTTACTCTAGTATTTTGGTCACAGGGCAGGAAGGCTGACTGAGTTAGGGAGGGGCGGCAAGAAGAGCCCCCTGCGCTGTTAGTGGACAGATTGAGTGCAAACAGCTCCCGACGAATGTTGGCAGGCATGTGAATTTGCTCTATAGCCACAGACCAAATCATCTCATTTTAAGGATCCTTCCCCTAAATAATCTGCTTTCACATCACATGTATTACATTACCTTCTAATCTCTCTCGCCTTCCTGTGATCCTGCTGTAATTCCAACACACACACACACACTCACACACACACACACAAATACGCATGCACGCACACACAAGGCATGCACTTCTAAATCTGAGTTCTGCCTATGAAAGAACATACGGTATTTATCTGAGTCTAGCCTTTCTGGCTCAAGAATGACTTCCATCTGGTCCCATCATTTTACTGCAAATGTCATCATTTCGCTTTTCTTTGTAGCTGTATGATACTCCATCATGCATAAACCGTGTTTTCTTTACTCATTCATTTCTCAGTGACCATCCAGGCTGGTTCCCCTCCCTCGATGCGGTGAATGCTGCCGCACTGAACCCGATGTGCTGGTGTAGCTGTGGTGTGTCGCCTCAAAATCCTTTCGCATCTAGCCCCGGGGATCTCGTTTCCTTCACCCACATGCGGACCTCCAGTTACCCCAGCCCCACTAGGTGGCCGTGACTTTGCTGGTTTACTTCTGTGCCTCGTATTCTTTTCCATCGGGCTTTACGTTTTAGACCGGTACCATCCTACATTCGTGGCTGTGGCTTCATAGTACAGTCGGAGATCAGGCACCGCGATACCTTAAGCCTCGTCTGCTATTGAGGGTCCTTTGTATCACTACATGGATTTCCCCCTCTCCCTGGAAAGAAGGCTGTTGGGATATTGATGAGAATTGTGCTGAATCTGAAGATCGCTTTTAATAAAATAATCATTTCCAAAATATAAAATCAGTTAATTCATGACACTGGGACACCTTTCTATACTCTACTGTCTTCTTCAATTTCTTCCCTTAGTATACTGAAGTTTTCACTGCAGAGGTCTTTCATCTCCTTGGCTGGATTTTTTCCTAGGTGTTTTAATATTTTAAAAGTAATTTTCTCCAATTTCTTTCTTGGAAAGTTGGCTGTTGGTGTGTAGGAAAGCGTTGGTTTTTATATACTAACTTAGTATGCCACTAGTTTGCATGAATTATTTATTAGTTCTAGGAGTTTTCTGAGGGAGTCTTTGGAATATTTTCTTTTATTATTATTTAATTATTTTTTTATTTTTATTAATTACAGTTTATTCACTTTGTATCCTCCCCGTACCTCCCTCCCTCTTCCCCTCCCAATCCCACCTCCCTCTTCCCCACCCATGTCCCTCTCCCAGTCCACTAAAAAGTGACATCCTCCTCCCCTTCCCTCTCACCCTAGTCTATCAGGTCTCATCAGGAGTGGCTGCATTGTCTTCTTCTGTGGCCTGGTAAGGCTGTTCCCCCCTCAGAGGGAGGTGATCAAAGAGCAGGCCAATCAGTTCCTGTCAGAGACAGTCCCTGTCCCCATTACTATGGAACCCACTTGGACGGCCCACAGGCTATCTCTGTAAAGGGGTTCCAGGCCATCTCCATGAGTGGTCCTTGGCTGGAGTATCAGTCTCAGAAAAGACTGTTAAGTAAGTAAAGGATCGTGTTTACAGCTAGGGATAACTTCACTTCTTTCCTATTTGTATCCCTTTTATTCTTCCTTGTCTTTATTTCTTTATTGTTCTTGCTAAGACTGAGCACTGTACTGATGCCCCCCCCCCTTCTCATTGCAGGTTTTAGAGAATATTTTTCAGTTCCCCCCATTTACTATGACATCAGCTCTAAGGTTTGTCAAATGGAACATTATGTTTATTGACTTAAGACGAACCAACCTTGAATCACTGGAACAAATTCAAAGTCATAGTGAACTGTGTTCTTGAATTTGGATTGCACGACTTTCAACATCTGTGTTCATCAGGAAACTGAGTCTGTCGTTCTGTTGTCACAGCCCTATCTTTTTTGGTATTAGATGATGCTGGTTTTGTAGAGTGATTCTTGCCTTCTACTTTATGGAACAATTTGGGGGGAAATTGGAATTCATTCTTCTTTAGATATTTGTTAGAACTGGCAGTGATTGTTTGGTCCTGGGCATTTCTTTTTTGGAACGTTTTGTGTTATTTGTCAATCACTTAATATTTTGGTTGTCAGCCTAGCCTTTAATGGCTGAACTCTCTCCAGCTCCTGTTTCTTCAACTTCATTGTTATGGATCTACAGGTATGGTTTGAATTCTCTCGACTTAATATGCACATGCCTTGTGTACTCAAGGAATGTACTCATTTGTTCTATGTTCCCAACTCTCTGAAATTAAGGGTTTTCAAAATATTGCCTAGTGATTCTCTGAATTTTGTTGAAATTTGTAGTTTGTTTCCCTATATCATCCCCAATTTTGTTAATTTACATCTTTTTCTCTTTTTCTTTTGGTTGGCTTGCTTAGGAGTTTATCTATCTTTATTTTTTTCCAAAGAATTAATCATTGGTTTGGAGCTGTGTATTGTTCATTTAGTCCATATTTCATTACTCTCTGCCATGATCTTTATGGTTTCTCACTCTTTATAGCTTTTGTTTGGCTTGTTCTTGCTCCAAAACCTGGAGGAGCATCATTAGGTGTTTCCGTTTCATCTTTCTGAAGCTTTAATATAAGAACTGTAAAATTTCCTCACAGGGTTGCCATGTATACATATATCAAGTGTTCTGGCAACTTGTGCTTTCATTTCATTTGATTCTAGAAATTTTTAATTTTCCTCCATGATTTCTCCAAAGGCCCACTCATCATGCAAGATGATGAGTGAATTGTTCAATCTGTTTATATTTGTGTAGTTTCTGTAAATTTTTTTGCTATTGATTTATAGCTTTATTCAACTTTGATCTGGTGAAATACAAGAAATTATTTCAATTCTTTCATTGTTGATAAAGTTTGCTTTGTGGCCTAAACTATGGCTTACTTTATAGGTTTTATTTATACAAGGTTTTATAGGCTGCTGAGAAGACTGTGTCTAAAGAGGAGAGGGCGGTGCATCAGCATCTACTATTACTACACCAGGACTTGTCTGAACTTTTGTGCCCCTTGGTGTTTGTTCTGTTGAACAGGCAGCCCCAAGTCTTGGCACACACATTTACAATTGTCCTTAGTTCTTGATAATTTGTCCTTTTGAATACCTATGTAGTGGATTTTTCAGAGGGCACTTCTAACTTTGGTTTGGAGTCTATTAAGAAATATTATAATGGCTACCCAAGCTTACTTTTGAATTCCATTCTCTTGATAGAAAATCCTCTCCATCTTTTGTCTCTCAGTCTGTGTGCTTCTTTATCAATCAGATGTGTTTTTTGGAAACAACAGACAGTGGATATGGGTTTTTAATCCAGCTGTGTCGTGTGAGTCTTTGTGTGTGTGAGTGTATTTGAAAAGAAGGAAGGGAACATATTTGTCATCCAGGAACTCAGTATGGAGTCTGGCCAGGCTTTTTTCTTTGTCTCTGGAAGTTAGGAGAATAATACTGCCCTCTTCTAGACATCCCTCCCCCATACACACACAGATGGAGGATCACAAGGGCAAAGGTGAGAGAGAGATTTCTTGAGTGATGATTGTGGTACACATCTTTAATCCCAGCACTCAGGCATAGGCAGGCTGATCTCTATGAGCTAGAAGTCAGCCTTGTCTACACACTTGAGTTCCAGATGAGCCCAGATTATATAGATTTTTGTCACCTCCCTCTACAAAATATTTTTTACACTTTATCTATCTATCCCTCTATCTAATCTTTCTATCTAATCTTTCTATCTAATCTATCTATCTATCTGTTAATATGGGTGTATGAGGAGATATGCATTGAGATCAAAGCATAGCTTGCAGCAGTCAGTTATCTCTGTCCACCATTGTTGGTCCTCGTGATTAAACTAAAGCTGTCAGGCTCAGCAACAGGCCCCTTTATCTTCTGAAGCACATCTCTGGCCTGAGACCCACACTTTCTTCCAGACACTGACAATGCTACCTTAGGATACTACGCTGTATTGTTTGTTCTTGTAGGGCTGTGTCCTATTTAAGCACAAAGGGCCTTAGAAGGGGAGGAACGGTGGAGGGAAGTCAGCATTGAAAGAAACCAAATAATGGAGGCAGAGGCCAGAGACATGAGAGGCTAAGATAGCCCACCCTAGCCTTAAAATCCTGGACTTGGATGATCCTCCTGCCTCAGCCTCATGCATAGCTGGAGCTGTGGGCTTTTCTTTGAGACACTGCATTTGTATCACTTGAAGACAGAAGACCTGTGCTCAGCAATGTGGAACAAAACAGTCACCTGTTGTTGGACAAAGAGCTGAACAAGTCTGAGACTCGATCTGAGCATCTGCAAAAGCAGTAATGATGGCTAGTGTCAAATGGCACTGTCCGGTAAGGACTGGGTGGGACCGCTGCAGGAGGAAGCACTGGCTAGCACTGGTGGGTACGGGTTGACACTGTTGCCACCTCCCTTATTCTTCTGCTTTTCATGTGTTGCGTGTGATTTGTAAGCCAGTCCCACTTCCCAAAGTAATTGTGAGGCTCAAAGGAAGAAATGATGTAAATCAGAGAATTTAAAGTGTGATTCTATTTGCTTGTTCTTTTAGCTTTTGCTCGGCATGTACCTGGTGAGCGCGGATACTTCCTTTTCTTCTGACTCACAAACAAAACCTGTGCCCTTCCGCCAACATGGGGGCAGCATTTAACTCCTCTCCCACCCTCCCGGGTAGTTAAGAGGCTGGCCTTCCCCCTCACTGCCAGGGCAGCTCTGGGGGAGAGCCTCCTGATACACTTCTCCACCTCCACACTCCTCCTGTGATTGTGGGAGTTACAGAAGCTAATAGAACCTTCCTATTCTTTGCCACAATCAATAATAGGACCCCCCCCTTTTTTTTTTTTTTTTGCTACTGCTACATGGCTGAAACTATTTTACAGTAAACCAGTAGTTTTCAACCCTGGTACACATTAAGATCACCTAGGGAGCTTTTAAAAAAAATTACTGGTGCCCAAGCTCCACCCTGGACCAATTAAATGAGCTCTCTGGGGGAGGGGCCTGGACATCAGTAATTTTTTAAAAGCTCCCTAGGCGATTCCAATGTACAGCAAGGTTGAGAAGCAATCCAGTGCGCAGCCCGTCACATCTGACTGAACACTACCTCTGGATTCAGAGTTCTGGGTGGGAAGTAACCAGCCATTCATCTGGTCTTCCAGCCAAATATGATGCTGTGCTTAAAGACACAGAGTCCAAGAGTCTCTGATGCAAAGCTCAATTTCACATATGGCTGTACTGTGTGAGGCCAAGGGAGAATGGCCCCCACTTCCCCCCCCCCTTGCTTAAGATGATCTGAACCCTTCATTCTGTTTAACCTACTGTAAGCACGCACTGGAGCAAGTTATTTCAGAGAGCGCTGAGGAGACTTCAACCTATACTTTAATCTCTCTGTTTATGAATACAAAGATGATCCACAGTGCCTGCTATGACATAAGCTATTCTATGGCCCCAGGCCCCATGTGACCCTGCTGTAACTTCAGCACCGCAGCAGGTCACAGGCCCAACAGGGTCATCAAGAAGTCCTAGAAGCCAGAGAAGGTTGACACAGGGCATGCAGGAAGTAGACTAGGCCCACACCCTGGCTGAGATGAAGTAAATCAAGCTACACCTCCTTTTGGTGGTGTCCTTTTATTCCAGAGCATCTTTGGGTAGTCCTGCTAAGATAATGCAGTTGGTCTTGACACACTGGTCCAATGATCAATATTAAAGAGGCTCGGCAATACCAGACTGGACATTTTTTATGAGGTGTAGAAATGTGGGTGCAACTATTGTAGAAAAACTTGGGACATAGAGCTGAGTGTATTTGGTACCATTTTAAAATGTATGTGTGCAGGCCATGTTTACCTCGCTTAGGGCACATGAGAACGGCTGGCCCTCAAGCATCGGGAAGGTCTTTCTTGTGTTCCCCCCATATCACAGAGAAACACTGGGGTTACGGACATGTCTTCTGGTGTCCAGCTTTAGCTGGGTTCTGGGGATCTGAACTCAGGTCTTCACATTTGCATGACAAGCGAGTACCCACTGATCCATCTCCCATTCTTATCTGTATTTCCAGCTCTAGAGCACAGTGACCAGTGTTCTAGGACAGGCATAGTTTAAAGACACTCTACTGCTACCTGTGGCACACGGAAGAAACCTCACCACAGATAACCATTCGCTGTGCTTCAGGAGGATTCTTCACAGGAACCTTTATGTCCCATCAGAACGAGTAGTATATGTTATTGCAAGTTACTTAAGATGCTAAAAGCCCACTCTAATAACCTCAACAAATTCTCAGTCTTTAATACCAAGTCAATGACTAATAGCCCCAAGATTGTCATCTCTCCTGATATATGGCTCTTCTCTAGCTGGCAGAGGGATATTTATGAGCCTCATTAAATATAGATGAGTAAATGATACAGATGGCTTGAATGCCAATTAATACATATGAAAATAACCAATAATATATCTTCTTTTTTTAAGATATAAATGTTTGTTGCTTGACAGCTTTGAAGTAATTTCACCCAGGTCTTAGAATTATGTTAATTCTACCTCCCCATCTTTTCCTTTTATTTATCTCTGTTGCTGGGAACACCCACACACACATTCACAAACTCACATACCAGGGTAATTACTATCACTTAAATTTATACGCTAAGTCAGCTATAAATGGAGATATGTGGAAAAGACTCACAGGCATTCTCTGTAATTACCAGTCTCTGGTTTTCTTTACCTATTAAGGCAGTTTTTTTAAGTATACTTTTTTGTTTGTTTTATTCAATTTCTCTAATAAAGTGCTTTTTTTTCCCCCCCAGAAGTACAAAGTTTTGGCTTTTAGAAAAATTGCTACCTGGATTTATCACAAGTTGTCTAAAAAAAATCTGTACAAACGGCAAGAAACTTTTAAAGTGGCTTTTCTAGGCTTTTTTAATTACTACAGTTTTAAAATTTTTACTGTGCATGTGTTTTGCCTGCCTCTACCTCCCCAGACCTGGGATTTCAAGTACACAACACTGTGTCAAACTGGTTTCAAGGTTTCTGGGACCTAAACTCAGGTTCTCATGCCTCCAAAACAAGCACTTTTAAAATTGACTTTAAAAAAAAAAGACCCCTTTGTCCATTTTTATTCATTCTGCATAGCCCATAGGATGATGCCACACTCTCTCTCACATATGTGTGTATATATAATATGTGTATATAATATATATATTATGTATATGATGAGTCTTCTTCCCTCGATTAATTTGCTCTACAAACACTTTCACAGACATGCAGAGAGGTGCTTATCCTAAATGACTGATTCTACGTTCAGCCAAGCTGACAATAAAGATTAATCGCTGTACATACTCTGCACACTGAAACCCCTATGCATTCCAAGACCAAAAGGGTCTAAAGAAGCAAACGCTCCAGCATTTGGGCGCTGTGATGCAGTCCAGCCTGATGCCCTCAGTTTTCAGGACTGGCTCGGTTCTTTATTCAGGAGTGTCAATATACACAGAATGGATTTAGTTCTCTTTCTGCTTATATAGAGTGCTTGCTGTATAGAAATGAAACCTGGATTCTCCCTAAATGATAAGTGCATGCAAAATGGAATGAAGAGGTAGAAACGAGCAAATAAGTGAATCTTCAAAACACATCTGTTCTGGTAAGGTTTTATTTTTAAATTGATTCTTGTTTTTAATCAACTGGGAGAAGGAACCTCAAGTGAGAAAATGCCTGTCAGATTGGTCAGTAGGCAGGCCTGTAGGGAGGGAGGGCCCAGCCCACTGTGCCATCCCTAGGCCAGTTGTCATGGGGTATATAAGAAAGCAGGCTGGAAAAGTCATGAAAAGCAAGGCAGTATGCAGATTTTCTCCACGGTTCCTGCTTGAGTTTCTGCCCTGACTTCGCTCAAAGATAGACTGTGATTAATGTATTAGAACCCAATAAACCCTTTCCTCCCCAAGTCATGACATTCATCACAGCGAGGGAAAGCAAACACAGCATGCAATTGAGTTCACTTCTGAGCACAATCAGGAATGCTTTGATAAAGTTTGGAGGGGAGATATTCTCCTTTTCACCTAAGTAAACACAGTCCTGCCTTCCAGAGCTCAGGAAAGGCTGAAGAACTTTGAACGTGTCATTGCAATCATACTCAAGAACACTGCCTGGAGAGTTGGCTTTGCTCAGCATCATTTTCTTGCCCCATCAGGGATGCCCTTAGGTGTTAAATGATGTAAGATATCTCCTATTCTCTTCAATGTGATCCTGGAGGCACATGCCATGGTTCTTCCTTGGCCACACAAAGGGGAGGTTGGAGGTAAGTTCCAAATGCTGTCACCCTCTCTCAGTCCACATATCTGTCTTTCAGTATCAAATCCACCCCACCCCAACACTCTTGAGTGCTCTTTTTACACAGAGGAAACTGGTTAAATTCTTATCTTGTCTCAGTAGGCCCAGCCAGGCACTGCCACCACTTGAGTGACTATTCTATTTTTTTCATCTTTTTACTTATATATTTATTGCTTATTATAATTTATTCACTTTGTATACTGGCTGTTGACCCTTCCTTTGTCTCCTTTCACCCACCTTTCCACTTCTTTCCCTATACCCCTCCTCCTAGTCCACTGATAAGGGAGTCCTCCTCCCCTTCTAGCTGACCCTAGCTTATCAGGTCTCATCAGTACTGGCTGCATCATCTTCCTCTGTGACGTGGAAAGGCTGTGTCTTCCCAGGAGGAGGTGATCAAAGAGCCAGCCACCAAGTTCATGTCAGAGACAGCCCTTGATCCCCTTAACTATGGAATCCACTTGGAAAATGAGCAGCCAATGGGCTTCATCTGAGCAGGAGGTCTAGAGCCTTTTCATGTATGGTCCTTGGTTCAGTATTGGTCCCTGCAGGACCCCCTGGGCAGAGGTCTTTTGGCTCTGTTGGTCTCCTTGTGGCACACCTGTCCCCTCCAGGTCTTTTCTATCTCCCCTTTCTTCGATAAGATTCCCTGCACTCTGCCCAAAGTTTGGCTGATACCCTAATTGGTAGAGTCTTTCAGAGGGCCCCTTGTGGAAGGCTCCTGTTCTCTTCCCTGTCTTCTATTTCCATTGTCTATCCCATTTGCCCTTCTAAATGAGGATTAAGCCTCTTCCTTAGCTGTACTATAGAGCAACAGTAATAAAAATGGCATGTTACTGGTATAGAAACAGACTGTGGATTGATGAAATTGAATCGAAGATCCAGAAATAAACCCACACACCTATGTATACTTGAGTTTTGACAAAGAAGCCAAAACCATACAATGGAAAAAAGATACCATCTTCAACAAATGGTGCTGGTGTAACTGTATGTCTACATGTAAAAAAAAAAGCAAATAGATCCATATTTATCACCCTGAACAAAAGTAAAGTCCAAATGGATCAAAGACCTCAACGTAAAACCAGACACAGTAAATCTGTTAGAATAAAAAGTGGGGAAGAACCTTGACTTTACTGACACAGGAGATAACTTCCTGAACAGAACACCAACAGCACAGGCTCTAAGATCAACAATCAATAAATGTGTGACTATTCTTAATAATGCAAATTCCAAGCAGGTCATGGAGCCCATGTTGACATCAAACCCCTGTAATAACCAGCCACAGTGATGCTGCTCTCTCACAGGGAAGTGAAGAGATTTTTTTTTTCCTGAACTTTAAACTTACTTTTTTCCCTTTTACACTCCATCAGGAGAGCAGCTGACTGGGCTCAGGCAAACATATCGGTCATCTCTGGTTCTTTCTCATTTCCACTAACAAGCTCTGCTTTGTGCCTGCAATTCTCTGCTTGTGCACAAATTTATTCCTCCGGACTCACTCCTGAAGAGTAGCCTGTGTGTATTACTACAGCAAAATGGAGTTCCTAATGACCGGGCTGTGGCCTTCTCCCTCCCTCTAGCTGCAGGCAAGGCATTGAAAACCAATGAAATCAGGCTGCTCTCCCCTGCACATGGAAATGAAGATGTTGGAAAGGTAACAGAGCTGCACTGACTAAAGGAGA
This sequence comes from Meriones unguiculatus, assembly GCF_030254825.1. Classification (NCBI taxonomy): domain Eukaryota; kingdom Metazoa; phylum Chordata; class Mammalia; order Rodentia; family Muridae; genus Meriones; species Meriones unguiculatus. Next base: position 73,242,810 of record NC_083350.1, on the reverse strand, counting down.
AGAGCATTTGCTTGTGGCTGGGAAGTGAACACCCCTTTATGCTTAACACACACACACACACACACACACACACACACACACACACACACTGTGCTTCCATTAGGCAATGATGGCTTCTGATTTCAGCAGGGTGCAATCAGGCACCCCACCACTGAGCCTGTAAGGTGATTTCCATGTTCCTCCTCCGATTGCACCCCACCACAGCACATTCCTTAACACTGAGCCTGTAAGGTGATTTCCATGTTCCTCCTCCGATTGCACCCCACCACAGCACATTCCTTAACACTGAGCCTGTAAGGTGATTTCCATGTTCCTCCTCCTTTGTCCTTGTGTAAAGACCCTTCAGCTGTGACCCGCCCTTTCCCCTTGCCTCTCTCGTGTTCACAAGCTGCAAAATCCTTGCAGCAGCCAATTCCCCCAACTCTTGAGTAAGGTGCAAGGCGTGAGAGGCTTTCTCTCAATCGCTCTACTCTTTAGAGAGATAATAGTGACTCCCTTCAAGAAGACACAAGGAGAAAGGGCAATGGAGAGAGCCCTCTCCCTCACAGAGGAAATTGAAATTGGCCTAATTAGATTTTTCTGGGCACTTAGACGGCACAGTGATGGACGCCATCTAAATGCACAGACAGGAGGAGCAGAGCACAGATGTTGTGTGAGACCACTGATTTAGTTCCAAGTCAATACTCTTAATTAACTGCAAACGGTTTAAATATACATCTCCAGCCAGCCAGCCAGCAACTCCTAGACGGTGTTCAGGCCAGTGTCTCAGTGCAGAAAGCAAGATACCAGTCCTGTCCAAAAGCAGGAAACTGTGCTAATAATTATTTCAAGTAGACACATGGCTTCTAACTGCAGCTCTGTTAATGACATTGTGTAATCGGTGCATAATTTTCTCTTTTTCAAAGAAGGAATATAGTTTAAAAAAAATAACTGTGGCTATCTGGAAGGTGCTACCTATCCTATAAGAAAGAGAGGCCTTTCTTTTCCTGTTGTTGAATGAGCAACTGGTGTAGCTAAAACGCCCCCAGATTCCTAGGCTGGTTAATTCATGAGGTAGGATGCTCATGGCGAGATCCTGCTTCTAAGGGGAATCTGGAGAGAGACAGACTGATATCTCACTGTGGAAGTGACTAGGCATATAGAGCAAGGGTGGAGACCAAAGTGGGAGGAGCAGAGAGCTCCCTGAGTATGAAGCCACACTCCCACCTGTGAATCCTGTGCCCCTGAGAATTTCCTCAGCCTTTGGCAGCTCCCCAGCGACACATTCTTTTGAATAAAAGTTGAAGAAAAGACAAGTTGTTCCTGTGTAGTCTCTTTTCTTGTCACTCACACAAGGTAACTCTGCTGTTCTTCATTCGGCTGGGGTCCTGGAGCTTGGCTTCTGGATGGAGAACAGGGGTTTCGTTTCCCTCAGGGGCAGCTAGAGCAGTTTAGGGTGAGGCCCAAGTGTGTTAAGCCAGGCTGTGGAAAAGGTTTTCCACAGAGTGTTACAGTTTAGCTCTTTTAGCATGAGGTCGCTGGTGGCAGTGGAAGCTGGGATGTTCCAGTGCCTACGGTGATACCAAAGCATTACAGCCCGCCCTCGGTCAAGCAGCTGTGCTGAGCACTGCAGACATGCTCGACAAGACCCATGCCTGGTTGATTTGCAGCCAAGATACAGGTCCATTGAGACCCATGCTTGGTGAGGCCCAGGCCCAGCAGGCCAGAGGACAGGCCAGGTGAGACCTGACACAGAGGAGGAAAAATGATGAATTTCAGACAGTCTTGAAGTGAGAAAGCTCAAATTTTTATTCATGTGAAATCAAGGGCAATATAAACTCTGGGCAGAGGGAGGGATTTTGAGGGTGAATATGTTTGATTTGCTGGGATCAAGGAGTCAGGGGTATTCAAATGGTCCTAGCACAAGAGGAAAAATAAAGTAGTAAATTTTTCTAAGGGGATCTCCACCAAGTACAATTGAAGGTCACTCACTGCTGGACTAAGATCTTTAGCAGGGTGGGGCATTTCTAGGAATTCCTAGAGCAGTTTCCTTATCAGGAAAGGATCTGGCCTGTTATCTTTCCCCAATAGCTACCTGACCTTTTTACAAGACCTGGAATCACCCAGATCAGGGAAGACTCTTAGAACCCTGCTGAAAAAAAGGGAGTCTATCATCATAGACTGCACAGATAATTGGCTGTCCAGAGACTACTGATTTCAACCTTAGCCAGCAGAGCCCTACACAACTCCACATAGACAGCTTGTCCTGGCTTGTCATGGCAGAAAGCCACCCACAGACCTGTAAAACAGTATTAGTGCTAACTCCTCAAACTGTGGATTCTGGATCTATGAGGAGTTTTTGTTTTATTTTATCTTAAAGCAGCAGGTATTTCTGAATGCACAACGAAAGGATCAATCATATGACTTTAGGTACAACTGATCTTGTATCTGATTGTTTAACAAACACTCCTTAAACATTTATTATGTATTAATTGCTAGATATACAACATTACACAAAACATTTGCCCTCCCTCATATATTCTGCAGTAGCAAGAGAGAAGATAAAAAATTAAATGCATGAGAACATTCCTCTGGAAGCAGAGGAGAGCAGAGTAACTAGATATTAGAAGCCATGTAGTGTATGTGTTATAAAATATGCAAAAATTATTTTTATAAGAGCTATTTGCAGGATTGACAGCATAAACCCAAACAGACAAGACCCTCAGAAGAGCCTACTTTTAAAACACTGCAGTAGAAGAGGTAAAACATTGGATGTTTTCGGTTCTCTCACCACCCTGTCTGAGGCCAAGGAGAACATTTGTAGCCTTAGAGGTCCAAGGTGCCAGAGATCAGGATAAAGAAAATTTTAAGGGGTAAGTCTAGGAGCTGAATAAGGAAAACCTTAGTGTAAATTCTACCTGCATCGTGGGGTGGCTGCTGAAACATGCATGCGTATTTGGGGACTGTGTAATGGCGAAGTCAGGCATAGCCAGTAAAGCTCACAAAGGAAGCTGGTTGCCACAGACAGTGTGCACAGAAGGACACAGGCCAGGGATCGATCAGCAGCCGGGGGTGTCTGAAGATAGAGAGGAGGCCGGCCAACAGCACAGCACCTGTGAGGCAAAGGCATTGGTTCAAGTCCAAAAAAATTAACTAACTAACAAAACAATAGCAATAAGAGCAATGCAAGGGCACACCAGTGTCCAGCCATTGCACTGTATTTTCTAGAGCATCTCCTAAAACAAAAGTCACTGAACATCCACAGGAGAACTATGTGACCTGCACTCAGGAAAAACCACAAACTCAACAAGGATGGACTCTGGCTGGGTCCAGATGATGGATTTAGCAGAAAAGACCTCAGTGTAGCTATTAGAATAAATATGTTCAAAGAATTCTAGGGGAATATTCTTAGTGAGTGGCTAGTCAAGCAAATATCACAGAGAAATGACAACGATGAATTCTAGAGGTACAAAGAATCAGAACAGAAATGAAGAATTTGCAGTTCCTCGTGCAGAAATTTACCAGATTTGTGTAAAGGTAGATTAGGAGGTGAAGAAAATAACAAACATGAAAATACTCATCGGAAATAAAAGAGGGACTGGATAGATGGCCTTGTCAATAACACTTGTGCTGGCAGATGAATGGAGTTCAGTTTCCAGCACCCGGATGGCACCCCACAACTCTCTATTACCCCAGTTCCAGGGGACCCAATGGCTTTTTCTGGCCCTTGCAGGCACCAGGCACAAACACAGCATACCTATATGTAGACAAACACTCATCCACCTTAAATTAAAAATAAATAAATAAATAAACATATCTTTAACAACAGCAACAACAAAAATAGTCTGAAAAAAAAAATAGTTGAAGACTAGCCAAGCTCTAGGGAGCTATTTGTATCCAGAGATTAAAAAGATGTAACTAGAATGTTCGGGAAGAGGAAAGAAGAAAACAGAAAAGTTTTAAAAGAAATGGCAGCCTAAAACTCCCCAAATGTTAAAGGAAACAAACATTTGACTTAAAGTCTGTGAAACTGGAGAGATGGTTCAATGGCTAAGAGCATTGATTGTTCTTCCAGAGGACCTGAGTTCGATTCCCAGAATCCAGAATCATAGCCTCCTGCAACTCCAGTTCCTAGGGATCTGATACCTTTGACACCTTCTTCTGGTCTCCAATACATATTAAAAATACTACATATTTAAAAAGTCAAATCTTTAAAAGAACTCTAACTTTAGATGCCTCTTTTCTAATGAGAGATAGAAAGGTGTGAAATTGGGAGGAGAGGTAAGAAGGATCTCAGAAGGATAGGAATATACTGTATTAAAAAAATCTATCTTCAATAGAAAAATAGAAAAGAAAAAAATGGGAAACTTGAGAAATGTCAGTGAAGATAACCATCTTAGTTAATGTGAATCTTTGAAGCAGCCAGAGGATGGCCTGCTAAACACAGAGGAACATGATACATTTAACAGTGACCAACACAACAAAAGAAGGAAGGTCTTAAGAAATGACCATGTCATATTTCAACTGCTGGAGAGGAAAAAAAGCTGGCAAAAAGATTATGTATGCTGAACACCAGTGATGAAAATTAGAGCTAAACAAAAATAACTAAATATAAACCCACGAGCTCCCTTTCTTCTGGATTTTGAAAGGTGTGCCACAGATTAAATTTGCAAAAGAGCATTATGAAGTCTACAGCATATTGCTGTCATTCAAATGACAGCAATGATATTAAAGGCAGGGGTCAGACAAATGAAGACACGCTGTTGCAAGTTCACTGCACTGTACACGAAATACTCTCTTACAAACATAATACATGGACCTGTGCTATAAGCATATGTTGTAACTTCTAGAACAATGACTATTAAAATCCTAGAATTAGCCTGATACAACTAGAAACCCAATACAGAAACTAAGACAAATAACTAAAAATATCTGATTAAGCACAAAAGAATATAGGAAAGGGAGTAAAAACAAAAAATGGCAGATAATATAAGACAAAGGAAAAAGTGCAAAATGGTAGCCTTAAAATTACCCTTTCTAATAATTATTAAATTAATTAAATTGTCTAACCTAAAGATACAATTGTCTGACTACAAAGAAGTAATTAGATGTAGACTATAAGATATTATTCTTAAATGTACAGAAACAAATAATTTAGAAGGAAAAGCCAAGAAGTAGATGAATACTAAGAACAACATAAAAACTAGACATGGCTATTTCATTAATTGCAAAATTTTTAGATGAAGCGTATTATTAGATGTAGAAAGAAAAGTTTCATATTCAGCATGAAAATAGAATTCAGCAAGAAAACAGAATAATTATGAGAGACCAAAAAGATTAAAAATTAGCAGCTATTATTAAGGGCTGAACTATGTGGGTGGAGAAGTCTGTTGATGCCCTAAGGGGAAGGACTACCTTACTGCGTTCTTTCCCCACCTACTAGAGATAACAGTTGCTAGGAAACTGGCCCATCCCCCTAGGGAGGGACACCAGGTCATTATGGTCTGGGGACCTTCCTATAGCCAATCAATTCAAAATGTAGCATTTTGACCAATAGATGCTTGCCAGGCAGGAATTGCCCCTGTCTTGGGCATGCTGGGAGGGACCAGAATCTATAAATGACCCAACTAACCTGGACGCAGCACGCTCAGCTCCCACCACTTCCGTGGTGGGGCTGTGTAGCCCAAGCTGCAGCTTGTAATTTTTCAATAAAAAGACCCTCATGTGTTTTGCAACCAAGTCGATTCCTGGATATCTTTTGGGGGCTCGCGAACTGGGTATAACAATTATAAATATTTACATTTACAAAACTCTTGCTTTGGTATAATCAAGTAAAACTGGACAGGGAAATGGTCCCATGTACAACCACAGTGCCTTCAAAACAGTTGCCAGTGACCGACAGACAGCTACACAAAGGAGAGATCACTGAGCATCCCAGATAATTAGACGACACTCCCAAACACTCTAGCTTCGCTGAAATTTATAGAACACAGTAGTCAACAAACGCAAACTACATGCCTCTTGAAATTAAGCTCTGTGTTCTTAGAAGCAAAACATATGCAATCTAAAATGACTCAGTATCCTACAGAGTGCTTCAGCATGAAACTTAACGAGAGCACAACAATAAAATTCCAAAGAAAATGTTCTCTAAATATTTAGAGGTCAATTGACATTTAAATATCTCATAGGCCAAAGTAGAAATTGCACAGAATTTTAAAAAGTGTTTTGAAGATAGAAGTTATTAAGTGCAACATATTTAAATTTGTAGAATGCAGTGGAAGAGGAGTTTAAATAACTACATTATAAAACAAAATAAATCTGAACTCCACATGAAGAAGCTAGAAAAAGAAAAGTAGAAAGAAGGAATTATAAAGATTAGACAAAAAAAAAAGATAGAAATAAACAAAATGGACAAGAACAAAAGTGAAAGATGTTTCAGAAGAATCAACCAAAAGTGGTCATTTTTAAAGAAGACAGGACCAACAAACATGAAAATGACAGTGAGGAGGAGTGAACACTTAGTGCCAGTAACTGCGCCAATGCAAATGAGATAGATCCCTTGAAAGACACAAACTTTAATTGGCGATCAAAAGAAATGGGCAATCAAATAAGTCTATCTTTAAACCAAAAGTCAGAATGACTTCAGTCTTGGAGTCTCCCAGACATTTGTGGAAGAAATAATGCGAGCATTATATAACTTATTCAAAATTATCTTCCACCTTTCTCTGGATGTTTCCGTTGGCTAGCATTTGTCTGGCACTGAAGCCAGGCTATATGTCTTTACAAGAAAAAGAAACTAATGATTAATAACTCTCAATACTTTCGGCACTTTTTTTTCTAAAATAAACCATGTCAAGCTGGGTATGGGGATACATGCATATAATCCCAGGATGGGGCTGCTGAAGCAGGGGGATCACCAACTTGGTCTATAGAGAGAGTTCCGAGTCAAATTTAAAAGAAAATGAAAACTGTGAACAAATGGGATTCAAAGCCTTGTTTAACATTCAATAATCAACCTAACTCACGTACTTAAAACACTCACAAAAGACCATTTCAACAGATGCTTCGAAAGCATCTGATATTTCATAGCTGTTGATAAACAGCAGAGAACCCTTTTCCCTGATGAACGTTCCTGATAGGCACCTAGAGATTTCACAGTACCCCATCGGCATCACAGGACGCCCGCTCTCATCGCCTCAGTGTTCAGCTGGGCTTTGGTCCCAGGCAGTGCATCAAGGAGCAGAAAAAGAATCGTGGTTGGACATGTTATCACCGCGAGCCTCACGGTGTGACATCGCCTCACTAACATCTGTTATTAGGAGCATCTTTTTTTTTTTTTATTTCTGGCTATTCTACAACTTACACTGTATCATGTCATTGTGGTGATTCGTGATTTTGGACATCTTACCATGGGCTCAATAGCTATTCATATATATGAAAACAGAAGGAAGAGCAGACGGAACCTAGGTTCATAAAATAGAGTTTTCAGGGTCATCTATAAACCTATTTGCATCCTTATACATTACCTTTGTCCAACAGGCAAATTAAATAAAATTAATTATTATCTCATAGCATTCAATACATGAAGTACTTAAGAAAAAACTTAGAATAAATATAGACCAAACTGTGATATTTCTCTGTTTCTTGAACCTCCCCCCACCTCAAGCTCTCTCTGCACATTTTCACAGTAGCTTGCCATAATTGTGTATTTACTTACTTATAATAAATCTGGGCCAAAGACTGTGTCTTGTTCTTACCTTATTCCCGCAAAGTCCAATTCTGATGTACTAGTAAATTTGTATATACGTGCACGTTAGTCTTAGACTACATTTTTTTCTCTGTTTTGTGTGAGATGGGGCGCGCACACATGCCATGAGTAACATATAAACATCAGAGCACAAGTTGTGGGAAGCAGTTTTCTCCTTCTAGGATGTGAGTCCTGGAGATCAAACTCAGGCCGTTAGACTTCCTGGGCAGGGACCTTCTCCTACTGAGCTGCCTTGCCTGCTGGAAAGCAAGTTTTGAAGATGGAAAAAAAAGTGAGAGAATTTATCACCCACAGTCCTTTCTCTTGCACTGTGCCTACCTGCAAGGGGTAGGATGGTCAGGATGGCTTTCTTGACCTCAATATTCTTTTTTATTATTTTTAATTTTATGTATTCATTTTACATGCCTGTTGTAGCCTCCTCCCTCTTCTCCTCCCAGTCTGTCCCTTCCTCCATGTTTCTCCTATCTGCCCTCCCCTACTCCTCAGAGAAAGGAAGTCCCCCACACACTAGCACATCAAGTTACATCAGGATTGAGCTCATCCTCTTCCCCTGTGGCCTGTCGAGGCAGCCCCACCGGGGGAAAAAAAAAAAAAGATTGGAAAGCAGGCAACAGAGTCCATGTCAGAGTCAGCCCCCATTCCCCTTACTAGGGAACCTATATGAGGACTGAGCTGCCCATCAGCTACATATCTGTAGGGGGCATAGGTCTAGTTTAAGCATGGTCCTTGTTTGGTGCTTCAGTCTCCACAGTTCCCCCTGGGCCCTGGTTAGTCGACTCTGTTGTTCTTTTCATGGAGCTCTTATTCTCCCTGAGTCCTTCTGTCTTTCCCCTACCTCCACTCTTCCACAAGGCTCCCTATGCTCCACACAAAGATTGGTTGTGGGCCTCTGCATCTGTTTCCACCAGCTGTGACATCAGATTCTTATAGTAGCATTTGCTTATATGGCAATGGTTAAATTTCCCTTCCCTTCCCTTCCCTTCCCTTCCCTTCCCTTCCCTTCCCTTCCCTTCCCTTCCCTTTTCCTCTCCTCTCCTCCCTTTTCCTTCTTTCTTTCTTTCTTTCTTTCTTTCTTTCTTTCTTTCTTTCTTTCTTTCTTTCTTCCTTTCTTTCTTCCTTTCTTTCTTTCTCCCCCCCTCTTTTTTTGAGATTTTTTTTTTTTAATCTGTGTATCCTTGACTGTCCTAGACTCACTTTGTAGATGAGGCTGGCCTTGAAGTCACAAAGATCCTCCTGCTTTTGCTTCCCCGAGCACTGGGATTACAGGTGTGTGCCATCACGCCCTACTGGTAATGGTTAAATTGCAACCTTAGGCATATTAAAATTCCCTCTAACTAGAATCTGTTGTTTGATTAACTGAAACAAAATAAAACATGGTGAACCACCAGAAGGAAGCCACCCCCAGCACAGAAGCAGTGTGTCAGTGTTTTGAAACAACCACAGGCTGGCTACGCCTACCTCAGTCCCCCTCACCACATCCCCATTCATTTCATTAACTCAGAGGAAGTTTCTGTAGCTGCTCTTCTGCAAGGCTGTCACCTAGCTACTTTTTGGGCTCATGCATACTAGGGCACATTAAAACCAGAAATACACCAGGAGATGAGTGTTTCCTTATTACAGGATAATTCAGGCCCAGATCTTAACATTTTTAATATACCAGTTTGAAGCAATTCTGATGTAGTCGAAAAATGGAGAAAAAAGAAAAGAAAAAACTATGTGTTAAGTAAAGTGAGTTCTTGTCCTCATTCCTTGTGCTCCTAAAACAATTTAGGTCAGGGCAGAAACATCAGGTTCAAAAACAATAAACTCTGCACACTGAGAAAAAGGAGATTCTAGCAGGGAAGCTGTTTTCCAGATAGACCAATACAAGCATTCTTCGGCTGCAATAAAACCCCTCAGATAACAGCATCACAACAGCCAAGAAATGTCCAAAAGCAGTAACTACAGAAATAAAATTCTGGTCATTAGATACAAAGGAACAATGAGATTATTCTGTTGGTGTTAACAACAGAATAAAACCTAGGTTGATTGAAATTTGCCGTATAATTTCAGCCGCACAGGCATTCTGAGGTGCTGCTGCAGACAAATCCCCAGCAAATGTGAGGATCAATCCTCCTTAAACTCTTTCCCTGAAAATTAGATGCTCTCATTCTCAACACTGTGACTCCGTTTCTACCAGAGGAGGGACACCAGGGAAAAATGGTAGGAAGAAGGCTAAGAGATGCTCACAAAATCGCCCGACAACACCGAAGCTCACTCTCCCAGGCACCTGAGAGAAAGGGATGGGCCGGCAGAAATATCCTCTAAGTGATGCTTTGTAAGTCTCTGCCTGAGCAAAGAGAAACCAAACAGGAAAAGGAAGGGAAGGCTGATTTGATAGAGCGGGCCAGCAGGACCAGGAGACAATTCTGGTCACTGAGGTTTGAGGTAACCACATAGAGTCCTGCAGTCAGCCCAGCTCTCTTCACAGCCTTCAAGTCCAGCAGTGCTCGCCACCTCAGGCAGCCTCCCTGCTGGTCTGAAATGGACTCTGTCTCTTGCATCTTCATGTGTCTTGGAATTAAGCCTTCTAATCTTGCTCTCCCCACAGATCAGAGCAGTGTTTTTTTGTTTTGTTTTGTTTTTGTTTTTGTTTTTGTTTTTTTGAGGTGAAATACTCATCTGCAATGATTCCCAGGGCCAAGGCTAGTTTGTGTTCATTGCTTTCTGCCAGTGCCCAGCCCAGAGCCCAGAGTCCAACACAGGATCAAGCACAGAGGCCAACACAGGGCCCAGCAGAGCCCACCTAAAGGCACTAACAAAATACATAGACACATACTATTTAAAAGCATAACACATGTGTGTAAATAAAATGTCTGACTCCGTGGGAACCACATCTTTCACACCTTGTTCTCCAAGTGTTATAGTGGGTGCCTGGCACAGAGTGATCACCTAGTACCTTCTAAATGAAACCAGACTTGCAATCACACTGAGACTCTGACTTCAAACTAAGCCGATGACGCTGCCATGGTATTACATGACAGGCCGTAGCCCAAACTAAAGATCGGGCGGCATCCTGTTCCCTGCATAGGGTCACCTGTCAAGAGTCTAGAGCTCAGAGCATCTTCTCAGAAGGAAACCAGCTGGACTGAGGTTGGCTGGCACACCCTTGGCGAGGTGTTCCCATTGTCCGCCTCAGCAGTGGACACAACTCAGAACTGTTGTGACCCTGCTAACACAGTTAGATACCTCCTGTATTGCCTTAAAAGCCACCATCAGCTGGAGTGGATGGAAGGTGGGTTGTGATAGGGACTAGCAGCAGAAGCCATTCTTCTTTGTCATGAATGTATGCATGTAAATATGTGCATGTGTGTACTTGCATGTGTGTTTGCATGTACTGGTGCAAAATGTGGAGGGCAGAAGCAACCTAAGATCCTTTCGTCAGGAGTCATCCACTTTGAGTTCCTTCTGGTTTTTGAGACAGTCTCTCGATAACCTGGGAGCAACCAATCAGGCTACGCTGGCCAGACAAGATGCCCAGGTGCCTGCCTGTGTCTGCCTCCTCACTGTGGGGATTGCAAGCATTGTCCTTTATGGGGACCAGATCTTCGTGCTTGCAACACAAGCATTTTGCAGATGGAGCCATCTCCCTTAGCCCGGAAGCTGCTCTTGATGTCATGTTCTCTCCAACCACAAAAGCCAGAGAGTTTTCCATGATAGGCAAGTCACACAGAACAGAGGCCAATTAGAAGGAAAAGAAACAAACAAAAAAAAATTGATATATCTTTACAGTGAAAGAGACAGAAAGTGGGTGGTCCGTCCCACATAGGACTTTATTAGAGAAGAGGATGAGACACCAAGGAAACTTCTGGGGAGAGACAGATTTGCCTCCACACGGAACAGGAGACTGTCTATACACAGGAGTCTGAACAGAATAAAGCAGCATTGCCAATATGAGGGGCTTGGACTCAGTTCTAAGTGTGGCCTCGCCAGCATCTAAATAGAGTCAGGGAACACTTAAAGACTTAAGGGACCCTGACCTCAGCCCCTCTTCCGACTTCACTTGAATGTCTTTTGATATCTCTATGCAACTCTCCATTCGAATACATTCGTGGACCGGTAAGTAGCCCTCAAGCCAGAGGACCAGTGACCACGTCGCACCATGCTACCCTACCAGCAGTGGTGGTATGGTACTATTGTGTCCATGAAACCTGTTCTTGTTGCAATAGAGCTTACATTCTCTGGCCCTTAGATGAACACAGCTTATACTGCTCTTTCTCTTTTTAAGAAAACTGGACTGATTGGGTCCATTTTTTTGTTACTCTTGATTGCGGGTCCTCACTGTGGTATGGTCAACCAACCAGGGGTCACACCTTCAAAGAGAACTGACTCTCCCTCTCACTGAAGCTCTGGCTAGGGGTAGGGTTTCAGCCCACCCCTCCCACTCCACACTGGAATTTTGTTTGAGCTTGAGCTTGACAGGTGTTGAGCATGCTGTTATTCTGGCTAGTCTGTTAGTGCTTGCCTGGGGAATTCCTTGTCTCTCCCTCCCAAATGCAAATTACAGTTGTACCGCAGTTACATGGGGATCCGAAATCTCATCTCACGCTAGCAACGGGCACTTTAGCTGCTATGCCACCTTCCTAGCCCCTAGCCTTCTACTCTTGGCTTCTTTGTTTGTTTGAGACTGAGTCTCTGACTGTCCTGGAACTTGCCAAGTAGGCTAGGCTGTCTGAACAAGGAGCCCCAGGAAATCTGCCTGGGATACCAAACAGGGGCTCCTCTTCACCATTGTTTCTGGGGACTGAATTCAAGTACTAATGCTTGCAAGGAAAGCACGTGACTGAATGATCCCACCCTTGCCCCTCTGGTCTAATTTCTTCCTTTTATTGTCCCAGGGGAAGAAGTGGCACACACCCGGTACCTGCATAGTCCTGCTTCCCGTGGTAAGCCATGGCAGGCATCCGCACCTCCTCGCAGACTTAACCCATCCTGCTTCCTAACAGAGGTAACCCTAACAAGGCCACCAGTCCAGGCTGGCTGCCTCCAGAGAGACATCCTTGCCACTGTATCCAGAGGGACGCTACTCCCTATGGCTCCCAAGGCAGCTTTTAGTTTAGTTTCCAACTCTTGAAACACAAAGCAGGTTTCTAATATCTGTGGTTATCTGCAAGGTGAGTCAGAAGGAATCTAGGGAAAACATGTCTGTGGCGAACAGTAGGCTGGCAAAGAGGAAGAAGAAGCGGGGAAAGGGAAATCTCAGTCATTATCAATGCTTGACGAAGAAAAACGCTCAAGGTGACTGCATTTGTCTGCCTCAGTGTGCTTCATTACCCATTTGAAACGTCTGAACCAGTCTCCTTCGATCAATGCTAAGACTGGAACTGTGCCTGTTAGAGGTGTGTGGGAAACGATGTCATCGAGAGAATATGAAAGTGACGCAGAGTCCTGGGAGTTACTAAGTCCGACCTTTTCAGAAATATCTGAAACCAGATGAATGTCTTAGGTTCCTAAACCCAGCAGCAGGTATCACGGCAGAGTGAAGCCGTGGTCCACTTGTGGTCCAGTGGTCAGTTTATCACATTGGGCTCAGCTGGAATCTCGTCTGACGACTGGGCGGTGGGCATTCTTTGTGAAGGCCATTGTTGCACCACCCTCCGCATGTTCGCTGATGAACAGTCCTGGAAATGTGAATTGGTTGTTTTTCTCGTCATAGCATCAACATACCTGGCCACAGCGACCTAAGGCAGACATGGTTTATTTGGGCTGGCAGTTCAAGTGAATGATTTTCTCGGTGTGGAATGTGGTAGCAGGAGCAGGAAGTGGCTGGTCACATTTCCTCCACAGCCAGGAAGAGAGGGGTGAACGCGCATCTCCTGTCTCCTTTGTATTCATCCCAAGATCTCAGCCTGCCCCATGCTGCTCCTGACAGTTAAGGTAGAGCTCCCCACTCCATCTAAGCTAATCTAGACAATACCTTGTATGCATGCCCAGCAGTCTGTCTGCTAGGTGATTTCAGATCCTGCCAGTTAGACAACATTAGCCATCATAAAATGATTAATTGAAAAGGGAAAGCAAACTTGAGTTTGTTTGACTAGGGTGAAGAAGGGGATTAAAAGGTCAGGCATTTAAGATAAGATACAATATAAGAAAAGTTAGATATATCAAAATAAGACATATGAATGATCAGAGCCAGGGATGGAGGTATGCATGGTCCTAAGTCTGATCTCAAGTAAAACACACACACACATGCACACACACACAGGCGCAGAGGTCAGGTCCATGAAGGCCAGTGATTAGGAACGTGCATGCTAATTCAGGAAGCAAGCCTAAAAGTGAGAAAAAGGAAGTAGGCTCCACCCCCAACATATGGGACACTTGAGGGAGGGTGGGTGCTCTGTGACACTGCACAGCCAGTGACAATGAAGCCAGGCACCACATAACAGGCATATGTCCTGAAAAGTGCGCTGCTAGATGCTATTATATAAGCACTAGAGAGTGAACTCAGGCAAACCTAGATGGTAGCTTACTACATACTCTTTCTCTCTCCCTGTATGTGTGTGTGTGTGTGTGTGTGTGTGTGTGTGTGTGCTCTCTCGCGCACATGTGTACACGGGCGCTTGCATGTCTAGGGGCCGATGAACCAGGCAACATCAAATTAAATCAAGCACAAGAGATAATTGCAATCAAGAGACAAACTCAACATGATGCTCTTGGTTTAACACAACATACTGCCTGACATTAAACTCTTAGGAGGAGGAGTACACTTTAAAATAATGATAAATCTGTCATGGAGCATGCAACCAAGTAATAGCCATTTATTCTCACTAGCTGTGCCGTGGTGTCACGCACTGTGCATTCTCCCCGCACGTGCTGGCCTTTTATCTGAGTGGCAGCCCAGCGTCTTGTTTTCACCACGGACCCCTGGGTCATGTGTCACTCGATGGTGACAGTGGCAAGGTCACCTGGCAATAGGGATTCTCCAGCCCCCTCCTGATGTTGTGGGACCACCACGGTAGACGCGGTACTTGACTGAGAGAGACATTGTTATGCCGGGCATGGCTGTGTTCCCAAGCCAAAGCTCCCTCCTCCATCTGCTCAGAGGGAGCTTTCGACTTGATTGCTTTGGGGAGATAATTAAAGTGGGACAGGTGGCTTTACTGTAACCAAAGTTCATCCACTCTGTTTATAATGAAACCAACTTTCTTCCCCCCGGTGGCCACAAGTTTTGATTGATGCCACCCTAGGAATGTGAGCGTTTCCTGGATTCCAGGTCTTCCATCCTGGGGAGGAGGCGAAGGCTCAAAATGTGACTTGGTCCAGTTCAGATGAAAACATCTCTCCATCCCTGTGCGGTACAGTCACGGGGAATGTTTGTACTGTGGTTGTCTGTTTGCCGGTTTTTGTTTGTTTTTTAATTTTGTTTATCAGTTTCCTTAAATAGGCGGCTCGCTAACTTTTTGGCTGAAGGTTTAACCTGCACAGGCCCATGCAGTCATCCCTTCCTTGTGTCACAATAGGGGGGGCTTCTCATTCTGTACTGTCATCCATTTTCACTTCGCCATCATAATCCTGATCTCATGCCCTATAGAACTGAGTGACACACACACACACACACACACACACACACACACACACACGCACGCACGCACGCACGCACACGTGCGCACGCACACAAAAATGCCGAGACCCCCAGGGTTTTCTGGTGTCTCCATCAGACTATCCCAAAGCCCCTTTGCAGGCTTCAAAAGCTCTGGCAAGCCACTTTTCACCACAAACTCCAGTTTCTTGGGGCTTTCCAACATCCTGGAAGTGTAACGCTACACTCTCTGTTGCTGCCATCATGATAATAATTTATACACACAGTAGCCTTTTATGCATGAGCTCCTTAACAATGACATATGCCACAAGAGCCCAGAGCAGAGCACCCCCCCTCCCCCCTGAGGCCCTGCCCTGCCCTGCCATGGAGACATCCCCGACCTCTCATCCGTCATGGCAACACCTCATAACCATTGCAGACAGGAAGCAGGAAAACCTGTGCAGTCAAAACTGCAAACAGAAAAAAAAAGAAATTGGGTAATGTAACTCTTTCTTTCTCTTCTCAAAATACGCTGAAAAATGCACAGATTCTCAGGACGAACTGGCCTCAGACTGCCCCCTGGAACTATTGCTTTTTGCCTGGGGATTACATATTTCCTGGAGCAGCGGATTTTCTTCTTTCCTTGTCTTGTTTCCATCCAGTACTTATTTAGAGTACAAGATAAAAATATCTGTATGGCTCGACCGTCGGGCCCTCAACATGAGGAGAGCCACTGTGCTATATTTGCTTGTCTGTCATATAGAGATTTCCCTAGGAGACAGACACTTTGTCCATAAAAGGCAGAGAGTGTGTCTAGTGGTCAAATTTAAAAAAAAAAAAGGAGAAAGAGGAAGCAAAAGAAGGGGGGAAGGAGAGACAGAGGAGAGAAGAAGAATCGAAGGAAGAAATGGTACCTAATTTTCTTTGAGATTTTTTATCCATTTCTATGCGTATGAGTGTTTTGTCTTCACATTTGTACATGTACCATCTGACTGCCTGGTGCCAACAGAGGTCAGAGAAAGCATCAGATCCCCTGAAACTGGAGTTACATACAGTTGTGAGTTGCCATGTAGGTTCTGGGAACCAAACCCTGATCTTCTGCAAGAATTCTAAGTGTTCTTACCTGCAGATCCATGGCTCCAGTCCCAGTAACCAATCCACCTCCTCCCTCCAAAGGCATAGAGAGAAAAAAGGGACAAATGAGGGTCATACCGATTTCAAACTCTGCCTCTGGAAAACTTTTAACATAGGTGTGCAAACTTGTCATTAGTAAATAGAGGTGTAAATAGAGCCCATGTAAGGGCTGCTGAGGTGTTCAGACGGTAAAGGCACCAGCTGACAAACATGACGACCTGCATTTGGTCCTTGGCACTCGCAAGGTGGAAGGAGAGAAACGGCTCCTGCAAGTTGTCCTTTGACCTCCGAGTGCTTGCTGTGGTATGTGGGGGTATGCATGCCTGTACATAAACACACACACACCAAACAAACAAACAAATAAATAAATAAATTTAATAAAAAGTTTTGAGAAAAATAATATTTTCACAGTCCTTGTGTAGACTAATAACTCTTGTGGCCTGTGTGCCCCAAAGGATGTGTACTTAATCCTGAGACATGAAGCTGCCTGATGGCAAGCATGCACTCTACGCCTAGTGTCTCTTTTACGATTTGCACCTGTGCTCTTGCATTCCGTTAGGCACACATTCCCTCCTTTCACTGACATTCATTCAGACTAGTGAAGTTTGGGCTAACAGGTGATGCATACAGAATGCTCCCAGCTGCCAGGCTTTAGATGTCATGGGCATCTGTGGAAGGGATTTCCAACCCATGCCTGGCACAGAGGGATCTAACTTTCCGGCTTCTGTTTTCATTCCTTTCACAATGCAGCAAGGAGTCTCCTTACACTTACTGTCCCCCTCTACTCCCCGCTATTATTTATGGGAGCACAGATCTAAATCGGACATCACTTGAGGAGAAAGAAATCAGATGACCAGTCTCTGAAGTCAGCCTGGCTTCTCACAATAAGTGGATCTTGATGAACTTCCAAGAAGCCCTAGAAATGTCCAATCCTAATTAAACCCAACCATTATTCACCTGTGATGGTCATTAACGTGTGGCAGGCCAGCTGGGGGCCATTCATCTTTTAAGACAGGAAGGCCCCTGTGTGATGGATGTGACCAAGAGGCACCAGAAGCGGTTAGGTGGCTACCCTGCCTGGCTACAAGCAGCTGCTCTGGTCCCTTCGTTTTCATCTCTTTGCTCTTGGTGTCTATTTTTCCTTACTTTGATGCTCTTTCTCTATCTCCCTTCTCCCTTTCTATATCTATGCCCCGGAACCTGCAAATGGCACCAAGAGGTATTTTGAGGATAGATGAGATAGGGGTAAAGTGAAAAGTACCATATCAATACAGCCCTTTTATAATTAAGATGCTTCAAGTGGACAGTATATGTACACTTAAAACCACCCATGCAGTAAGCATACAAGGCTAGATAGATTGTTAACTTCCATTTACGAAGACGAGTCCTAGTTTCCAACAGGGAAATGTGGGTGATGGCCATGCACACAGCAAGTGAAATACAAACATGAGAGTATACTTTCAGTGAAAAGAAAATTTCTGTGTCATTGACCTTGACAGCAAGCTTATTAACGTTCATCACACATTCAAGAAGCGTTTCGTAGAGGGTTTGAACACCAGATCACTTCTTCACTCTTGAGAAATAAATAGATTAAATAAAGCTAGCCCACATTCTCAGCATATACACATGCACGCACAGATAGCTTACAGTTTGATGAGGAGGCAGACATGAAAACAAGTCATTAAAATGAGTGCGTTGATGACTAAGCCAGGCTGGGCTAAGTCTCCAGGAGAAAGAAGAGCTGTTACAATGGCAACCTGTTCTCTTCCCTTTGTCAAAGTCATCCCCACGGGTATTCTGTGGCACTGGATGACTCATTTAAAACTATTTTCTTCTATGGGGACTAATTATAAACGGGTCATAGAAGTGAGCAGAATAAGGAATGTAAAGTAATATAAAATTAATTTGAATTAGTAGGAAGGAAATCGTATATGAAACAAACACACTTTGCTGTGTACAATCAGTTTGCGAAGACTAGCCTGCGTATATCTGGGCCTGTTAGGCAGTACGGTCTCCACTACTGTGACAAACGCTAATCAAAGCCAACATGGGCAGGAGAAGGTTTATTGCATCCCACAACTCCCAGGCCACAGTCCGTCACTGAGGACAGCCAGGACAGTAACTCAGGCGGGAACCTAACAGCATGAACTGAAGCAGAGGCCACGGAGGGATGCTGCGCACGCGCTTGCTTTACTTAACTTTCTGAGCTTATTTGTTTTCATACCATCCAGGTACCATGTACTGTTAGGTGGGCCCTGTCATTTGAGGTTCTCTCTTTTCTTGATGAATGTAGCTTGTGACAGGTTGATAAAAACGACTAACTAGCATGCTTGTATTGTATTAGCCAGATTCTTTGGTTACTGTGACAAAACACTTGAAACAGTCGCCTTATAAATCTAGGTTTTTGGAGCGTCTTGAGAGAGAGCTCCACGGTTAAGAGCACTTGTTGTTCTTATAGAGAGCCTGGGTTCAATTCCCAGCATCCACATGGTGATTCGCAACCATTCATAACTCCTGACCTCCATGGGCACTAGTAACATATGTATTGTTACATACCTACACCATAAACACAAGCAAAATGCTCAGACACACAAAATAAAACACACGCTCGGGAGGTGAGGGAAAATAAGCCTCAGAGGTCCTGTCTCAACTCTGTTGACCACTCTGTTTTCAAGCCTGTGGTGAGGGAGGAGAACATCATGGGTGAAGCCACAGAACAAGCTGTTTATATTGTGGTGGCTGGAAATGAAAGAGACAAGGAAGAAGAGGCGGGATTTTCCTGTTTGCTTCAGGAGTATGTGCCTCAGGGCTGGAGGATCTCTGACAATTATAAACTATGGTGGATCTATGTGCCTTGCCTCAGGTCAGTAGAGCAGGCTTTTCCTTTTGATCCCCACCCACCTCTACTTCCCTATGGTGAACCAAATCACTTCAGGTTTAACTTGGGGACTCCTGGGTGCCCCACACGCAGGAGGCTCTAGAAAGAGTCATCACTGAAGTAGAGGGAGTCACTGTAGACGAAAAGTGTCTCTCTGGTTCTAAGTGTAGTCTGGCCTTTTTCTGAGCCTCCTGCTTTCTCTGGGATTTTGTGGTTTTCTTTGTCAAAATGTGTTTTGGGCTCTTGTGATGAGAGGGTAGGGCCCAAGAACATGTGGACCTCGGAGTCACCTGCATTTTGGCAAGAAATTGAAAGGGAAGTGAGCCTCATGAAGGCTTGGGAAATGTGTGCATGACCAAAGGTTGGGTCTTTTCTTTGGGGGCAAGGAACAGGGCCAATCATACCCTTGTGGGTATGGCTGGAATTTCCCCTGAAAGAAATGGGCCTTCCACTGGGATTCGTTCTGGGAAGAGCCGTATCTTGGGACAGGAAATGAAGACTCGAGAGGTGGGGCTCGGTGTGGAATAAGGAGAAAAACATCCTCCTGCCTATCGGCCTGACGGCCACCGGAAAGAGACGCCTGCAGAGGCCAAGCATGCTCCCGGAGGGGGCAGCCTGATGTATCATCTACCACCTAGATGTAAGCCCTTCTGTGCACCTCGCAAGGGCCTCTAATGAACCTGGAGAATGGGTCACAGTTATGAAATGCTTCCTGTCTCTGCAACACACTTGATAAAGCAGAAAAATCTCATTAGCTGCAGAGAGCCTGTGGGAAATGAATGGAAGTGGGGTGTCCACAGTTGAGATTGATGCGCCCAGGGGAGGGTAGTGGATGATGTCTGTGCCCTAGGTGACAGATGCCAGAACAGAGAGTTATCTGGGTAGAAAGAGACTGAGCTCCTTCAAGAAAGATCCAAGCCTGAGGTAAGGCGTTCTGATGGAAGGAAAGCAGGCTGAAGCTCACGCCTTTGTGAATGAAATTGCTTAATACAAACTTACCCGCAACTATAATCAGCAGGTGAACTTAATGTTTCCGCCAACAAGGAAACGTAGTCTCGAGTCCCTCATCATCAAGATGGCATCTGAGACCATCATCATCTGGTGTTTCCAGGAGGAATGGAAAATGAAAAGACAAAGTTTGAGGGAAAGGGTGGGTGGGTGAGAGGGGGAAGTAAGGTGGATTTCAGGCAAGGGAAGCAGAGAATAACTTTGGGGACCAATCTGAAAGACGTCCCTGGGCTGTAAAGAAGACCAGGCTGCAGGAGACCTGAGTGGCCAGAGCTGGAGACCGACGGGGCTGCAAGTGTAGCTCAGCTCAGCCCCTGCCAACAAGATTTCCATGCTCAAAAATGTCTCCCTTTCCAAGAAGCTTGATCTTAGGGAGCAGATGTGGAAAGCTCAGTGCTTTCAGATCCTCTACTCCTTCCTCATGGACAGGGCTTGGGGCTGAATTATGTGAATAGTGTCTCCACCCTCCACTTTGTTCTGTGTGTGGATACCTACCCTCAGAGGGGTATTTTGAGGATAGATGAGATAGAGGCAAAGTGCTTTGAACTTCTGAGATGAAAATACCGTATCAATACAGGCCTTATATAATTAAGATGCTCCAAGCGGCCAACGCATGTAACAGCCAAAAGAATCACTGCATAGCCTTTCTTCTCTTCCTCATTACTTTTATAAGAAGAAGGTAAAGGAAAAAATCTAATTTTTTAAACCACAATGCTTTGTGCACTTAACATTAACCTTTTCTTCCAGATGTCATTAGCTGCTAATTAAGATGTTGATTCTTAGATTGTATATCTAGCAGTGGAAGTGATTTGTGAGTGCTTACTGGGTGTTTATCAGCCTACGCCGTTCGTATTGGTTTAGCAAGAGCCTGGCGCATTTTAATTTACAGAGCAGTTTCCCAATTCTCCACTTATTTCTACATGTGCATAATGAGAAAAAAATGATAAGAGAGGAAAAATGGGAGATACTATAAATAGTGGCTAAAGCAGAACGCAATAGGAAAGAATTATGTCCCTAAGTAGGTACTAAAAGAGACAACAGATTGAATTTATCTTTTTTTTTTTTAAATGGGGTATTTTAAGAAATAAAATTTGCATGTTAGTGATACAGGCAGGTGTCTACTTGCGCCAGTGTGAATGTGTGCGCACATACGCAGGTCAGGGAACTAGCCCATGTTCAAACCTGTGTGGAGTCCCCGGCTTTTCTGGAACGCACATGCTTTTGTTTCCAGCCCTGGCCTGCTCCTTTGCTGCTATGGCTCACGCCTTTGAGTGTCCACAAAGAACGTCGCTGCTTCCAAAATGGCCCTTAAATCACAGAAATGAAAAGAATCTTCAGTGGCTGCGAAAGATTCTGAAGCATGGGGGACATTTGCACAGGACTTTTTAATATAATTTATGTATATTTGCTAGCGACATAATTGTCTTTTCTGCTGACATTTTCAAAGCAACACTGTGATTTGTTGGGTCTCCGGAGAGTCCAACTACAAAACTGATAATTATATTAAATATACATAGACAATAAAGAGTGTGTTTACATAACTATGCCCATAAATATCTGATTGAACAGTCATTGTTCTCAAACCCCTTTTAAGCAGCTCTCTAAGGATTCCGGTTCTAATGACATGATGGTTTAAAAGATGTTTCTCAGTCTTGCTCCATATTTAATTAACTTTCCTTTTTTAAACTTGTGATGGCAGAGACAATAACAAGTGGCTCTGAAAAGCAGCGGCCCTTTGAAACATGAGTGAGACCTCATCGGGCTTTGTGGAATATAGGCATCAGAGGGCAGCCTGTGCACAGTGCTGGTCTGGGACCTGGCCCTCCCTGGGGACTCTATTATGAGGCCCTTCAGAGCTCACTAATCCCACACACCTTCGCACACACGCTTGCATCTGCGTATCCCTGCTTCCCGCACATGCTCTTGCATGTAAGCAGCTGTGTCTCTAATGATTTCCTCCCCCAAAACACAAGGCAGAAGCAAATTGGAAAACCAACAAGGCTTGAGAGGCAAGACAGGGTAGCATGGTACACAGAAGAGGGGCTGGGGGACAGGCTGCTTGTGTCCCCGGCCCTAGCTATCAAGGCTGTTATCGCCTACGCTGACTGTAAGAAATCACAGACCTGGTGGCTGAGAACAACACCTTGTCTTAGGCCTATATGTAAAGTGCCGGGAGTGAGTCTTGGAGGGCTACAGTCAAAGGTCAGCAGGGACACTTCCGTCTGCAAATGGAAATTCTGTTTCCTTGTTCTTGCTAGGTTTAGAGACTGTCCATGTTCCTGGGCTGCTCCCCTGCCCTCCCCAGCCAGTTTCAAAGCCAGTGATGTCCAGAGGTTAGTGTCATTCCTCAGTGGTCCTGATGCTGACCTCCTCTTTTGCTGTTCAGGACCCCGTTGTGGTGACATTGGCCGCCCATTGGATAGTCTACAAAGACCTCTTCATTTCATCTTTCCTTACTTCCTTGGAGCTCTCTGCCACGAACTCGAACTTACAGGTGCTGGGGCTAGGAAAGCAGACATTTATGAAGGGGCACACATTATTTTGTCAACCCACTGCAAATCAGCAAAGGCTCTGTTAATAAGAAAAGTATTATGAACTAGATCTGTTCATAAATCAAGTTAAAGGCCAGTGGACGTAACAGTAAACATGATATAAACTCGAGCTCTCTCCTCCAGGGAGGTTTTGGTGGTGTCGGAGAGAGACGGATTATCTAGAAAAAGTAAACATAGCTTGTTTAGCTG
Organism: Meriones unguiculatus; assembly: GCF_030254825.1. NCBI lineage: Eukaryota > Metazoa > Chordata > Mammalia > Rodentia > Muridae > Meriones > Meriones unguiculatus. The sequence goes on along the minus strand of NC_083350.1, from coordinate 73,219,744 downwards.
TGTCAAAGACCACAAAAGAAAGAAGAGAGCGTAAGGGGCATGTTTTAAATAGCAACCTGGCCTGGCTGCTGGTAAAGGGGCTAGGAACCCCAGAGAAAGGCTTTCGAAAGGAAGTGACATAGGAACAGGCTGGAATTAAAGCAATGGAGTCATCAGGGCACTGCATGAGCATGCACAGGGTTTGGTAGAGGAGCTCGGAAGAATATTCCCATCAGAGGTAGCATCCAACATCCATGTTCAGGCCCTGGAGGGTGAGACAGGATAAGGCAGTACCACAAAAGAAGGAAGACGAAACCCTTGGGGATGGAGCAGAGAGGTTCCCACACACCAAGCTGAGTTATCAAGAGAGTGAGATTCAGCCCAGGCCTGTACAGGTCTACACCGCCCAGAGGCCTCTGTGTAGCTGATTACTATTCTGTGTGTGTGTGTGTGTGTGTGTGTGTGTGTGTGTGTGTGTGTGTGTTGCAGATGATGAACTTAGATGGTCAGAAAAGCTAAATGGTTTCATATCAAGGTCATCTGTCAAGAAGAGCCAGGATCTGTGCTCTAGCCCATTCTATCCTCCTGCTACACTGGTCTCAGAGCAAGACTGGAGGACCACTGCACCCCAATTCTAAGCAACTGGAAGTCACGGAGAAATTTTAAGTAGTTTAGACAGGTTGCAAACATGTTGTCAACTGGAGGCTTCAGCCTAGGCAGGAAGCAACAGGGTCTAAGCCAAAGAGTAGCCACCCGGTTTATGGTGCTGATGATATAGATGATAAATGTCGAGACTGAAGCAGGGCGGAGAGCCTTGTGCCTGTAATCCCAAGCAATTCCAGCCATTGCAAAGTGGAGACACTGAATATCGTGACTCTGAGCACGTCCTGAGCTACAAAGTAGCTTCCAGGTCAGACCGGGCCACAGAGTAAGACCCCGTTTAAAAAAAATTTTTTTTTATGTAAGAGATATGGAAAAGGGATTAAGAAAGGGAGGGGGTGGGGAAATGGAGAAAATTTAGCAAAATATTGAAAATTGCAAAATTGGTGAGCTTTGCTAAGTGGCCTGAGCTGGATGACAGAGGAGGTGACAGGTGGGCGCTGTCCTGTTCCTAGACAGGACCTCAGCAGCTGTATCCTTTTAAAGTAACAGGCTCGCAGGTGAGACTTCGGACCAGCGATGTAAACCTCACCCAACTGTCAGCCCATAAAGCTGTTTTACCCATCAGGAAGAAAATAAGGTATGAATTAGCAATCGGCAGTGGATTTCCAGTTCTCACTGACGGAACACCCAGCCGACACTCTCCCAGGCAGTCGGCCCTCTGCAAGACAGGAACCCTGGTAACCATCACGGCTCCAATTCCATGTTTGTGCTGAACTCTTTCTAATTGTCATCAATTATGATTCATTTACTTTTAGGTGTCGTGCTTGTCATAATATTATCATTTGTAAGTCTTTCCCTTTGCAGGCTGAGAGAATCTGTTGTGACATCTCAATAAAGCAGGATTCAATCAAGGTGTGAATGAATTGTTAATCTCGTTATAAATAGAAGGTACCATATGTCAGGATGCAAGGGATGTCTCCCTCTTTGTTGAAAACAATGTTAGTGAAACAAAACAAAAGAAGTTTCAGAAATGGCTGGTTCAGCTCTCTGCGCTCGCAATTATATAATAGCCAACATGCCCCAGCAGCTGATTCAGAGCTGGAGAGCAGAATTCACACGTATTTATTTAGAATCATCATTTGATTGAGAAAATGAGTGTCAAGTCTAGCTTTAAGAACCCCAGGGATACCCTGTCCCTCCTGAGTGTGACTGTGGAGGGAGGTAGCCTTCCAGCTCTCACCGACTGCTTGCAGAGGCACAGCATTTGTGCTATCTGATGGAAATAGCATTTACTCTATGTTTTCTCCATGCTATGTAGACTATAAAAAAAATTGTGGCTTAATCAACCAGGCTGCATCTCTAAAACAATCCTGGAAAAATGTATCCCAAGAGTTGGGGAGGTAACATAGTTAGGAAAGTGCCTGCCACAAGGGGGGAGAGACCCAAGTTTGATCCCCAAGACCTACATACACATAGGCACAAGCTAGATGTGGTAGTTTGTGCTCCAAGAAATGGGGAGGCAGAATCAATTGGCTGCTGGCTAGTCTACCTGTATTGCTGTGTTTCAGGTCAGTGAGAAGCTGACCCCTCGCCTCCACACACGTCATACACATACACATACGTTCACACGTATATGAGCGCCTCCACATATATATGCACCCGTCGCCTACCCTTTACACTGTATCTCTATATAAGTGATAAATAGTCACATTATATCATACTATAATCTACATGTGCATTCTCTCAGTGGTGAGGCCTCTGGTAGGCTCCACCCCTGATAACACATCCAAAATCCAGTGCAAAAGTGCCTGCAGTGGTGTGTTTTCTGGGGAGACCCTGCACGCGTTCAGAGGTCCAATGAATGCCAGGACCATAAAAGCTGAATTAGCATGCAACAATCTAGAGCCGTCTCTCCCTTTGCGACTGTGCAGCCCTCCCCAATCCTTCTCCCCCCACCTCCCTAACCCAATCAGGCTGCGCTTCCACCTGGTCCCATTTCTGCAGGGCCTCACTAAGTGACTAGCTTGTTAGATCCAAATAACGTTAATGGCTGATAATACTTCCCCCCAGTGTCCAGTGGTGTTTCTATGGAGGCACATTGCAAAAGAGTGGATTTTGGAGTCAGCCACTTTGGAGGTCAGGTCCCAGCTTTTGTGTTCATTGGAGAAATTTCCTAGGCATGTGTATGTTTTTAGGTTTTAAAGTGTCACTTGTAAAGCATTGTAAGTTACTATGAGGATTAAAGAAATAACATGTGTTAGGCAACCAGGACAGGAACTGGCTTACTGATTGGCAGTTGGGCAGAGGTCAGAGGCACATCCCTGGACACCTTAAAGACCCTAGTTTCTATTACTTCCCTCTCTCTAGCTCTCTTCTCCACTTTCTTTCCTTCCTTCCTTTCTTTCTTTTTTTTCTTCTCTCTTTTTTCCCCCCAATGATTTGATGAAGCTCTGCTGGGTTGAAAACAAGTAATTTCCTTATTTATTTCAATTCCTAATCCAGGGTTTTAAAGTACATGGATGGCACATTCCACAATCAATGTGGACAGGAAGCACCAGGCCTGGTAAAGGGCCATTTAGAGCAATGACCCTCCTGCCCTGTCCCTCCAAAATTCATTGTCAACTTGTTTCACAATAGTCATTAGAGACACGAAGGAAGTGTTGATAAGCTCCATGATTCATTCAAGGGCCAAGGTTAATTTTTATTTATTCCCAGGTCATCACAAACAGAGGCAGATGGTGGTGGCATTTCCTTCTTGCCGGGAGCTCAGATACGATCTGGATGGCTTTCAGCAGCCTTTGTGTCCAGTGCCTCGCAGCGCGGCAGCTTTCCTGGATGGAGCCCCAGCCACCCAAGCTGCAGACTGATTTTATTGAACCATGATGACTTGTGGTAAGTAATTGAGGTCACTCGGACCTGGCTGGAGGAGAGCCAACCTCGAGAGGAGAAAGGCTGACATCGTTTATCCTTCAGTGGCTCTTCCTTGAGAGGATTTATTTTTGGTGACCCATTTAGGAGGCAGCATACAAAGCTGTGATGATCTGTTTATTGAAAAGTCACTTTCTCTGAATTTTACTAGCATCAGGTGACTTTGGGATGGTTTAAAACAACGGACTGTGGAGCATATTTACACAGCAATTTAAGATTAAGCACACCGGACCACGCCTATGGTTAATCTGGCTGGTTTTCTGCAACACAAATAAGTGTGCTGCTTAGCTCTGGTTCCAGAGCTTGTGGGTGAAGAAAGAAGTCATACTATGCTCATGAAGAAGAACAAACAAACCCCCCTGTAGCAAGTAGAGCACTTGGTGCTCTGTGGACCATACACAAATGCTGTTCAAGTACCCATGCTGCTCCTTCAGGTTCGTTGCCAACCAAGAAGGCTGACACTACCCAACCAGTTTCGGTTCTTTTTGTGGTTGGCTGAACCTGTTTACTCTAGTTGCTCTGAAACCAAAGCACAGCCTCCATCTGGCTTCCCCCAAGTGGTCATGAGAAGCTTGTCTGAACATACAACACAAACCCAGCTCATTGCAGAGAGCCCATAAACTATTTAGGCTCAAGAGGACATAGCAAAATGCACCTTGACGGGCCTAAATCCAGTTGGTCTCTGGCCATAGTTAACCAGGTCTAATCTCTGGTTCCCATATCTCTAGTTACACAAGAAGTCAAAGGGAAGGAATGCATCTTAGTTCAGTTTGTTTTTCCACACATTTCTGACACTAGGCCATTTCTAGAAGAGTAGAAAGCTCCTTCTTAGGGTTCTGTTAACAGGAAGGTCCAAGGTCCATGGAATAGCGTCTAGTGGGCACATTCCCCTTATATGCCCAATGGCAGAAGATAGATGAATAAGGGAGCAGGAGGAGCTTTCCTCTTCGCTGCCCAAAAGACATCTCCCTGCCACCACCCATCTTCAGTACCAAGCCACTATCCCGTCTTCAATGTCCTTGAAGCTCTGAACACAGATACCTTTTCTGTTACATCAATTATTATCACAGGCATCAGTGGCCATCTTTACGAAAAGCAGAGGAATGAGGGAGGAATATGGGGAGAATTTATCCTATGATGTTATTTGTTCCTTCCATTATTGCACTGGACCACCTTTGCTAGACATGACTAGGTGTCTACCTAGAAGATAAGTGGGGAATGATGGGACAATATGGCAGGGACAATGAAAGTGATACTGCAACCATACTCTATCATATGTGAGTACTCAGAATTTAGCCACTCCTTAGCTTTATTCAAATGTGAAAACTTTGGCTCATGTCCCCCGAGTGGTGACATTTTGCTAACTCCATTAATTAGGAAGATATTCTCATAATGTTTCCGGGTTCCCAGGGATTGAGCAAAGAAAGTTAGATTAAGGTCCTGAGATTTGTGGGGCAAGTGTATGTTCCAAAGCAACTGGCAGAGACTGTCAGGTACAATCACAGTGTGGGGCTAGCAAGTCCCTTTCCTCATGTCTGATCATTACTCTGAGAGGCAGTCCTAACTGTAAGTACATCAGCCTGGGCTTGGGCAGGAAACCATTTCCTGTTGGCCTGTTGCTCAGGAACCCAAATTCTCCTAGGATTTGATACTTTTCTTTTTTTCTCCCAGTCCCTATTCATGCTTTACTTACACATCACACTTAAAGCAATTGGGATTTGGCTCAAATCACACCCAATATGACAAAAAACATGGAAGTGATGCCAAGAGGAAAGAAGTAGTGTGCGTATGTGTGTGTGTGTATGTGTGTGTGTGTGTGTGTGTGTACATATGTGTGTGTTTCGAATTTGTTTGTACAGGTGCATTACAACAGAGATTGACATCAGGTGTCTTTGCTCATTTCCCATCTTGCTTTGGACACAGCGTCTCTTACTGAACCTATACCTTACCAGCTCAGCTTGGCTGGCTAGCCAGCAAAACCTCAAGAGTCCTGCTGTCTCTGCTTCTGGACTCCTGGGTTCTCAGCAGCATATCACTGTGACAGACATTTTATATGGGTGTTGGAAATATGAACTCAGCCCCATGCTTGTGTGTCAAACCTTTTCCAATGGAGCCATTTTCTTATCCCTGGAAGAAATGTTTATAGTTGCCATTAGGTCCATCTGTGGAGAAAGTGGTCAGAGTTGGCCACAGGTAGAGGGACAAGGAGAAAATGTAGACAAAAACTAATTTTTTTTTTTAAATTTTAGGGATTGGTTTGAATAGTGTAGGTAGGCTTCTAGTGTGGGGACTCCTGGAACTTTGTACTTCATGGCACTGGAGTGATTAGAGAAAGCAGGACATGGCCCAGAGTGCAGAGAGTCTTGGAGTCCAACAAAGGAGATGCTGGGTACAGGCTCCAAGTTTATCAGTAGATGAAGGATACTTTTAGGAGAAACATTTACCATCTCAAGGAATTTTGGTTAGCTCTGGATAGAAGAGTACCTCCTCAGAGGTTGAAGGCTTGGATGAGACATGCTGCTTTGATGGTTCTTAAAATGGACTGGGTTCTGTGTATTGAGATATTTATTTTAATAATTCCAACCAAATAACAGAAGTCCATCTTAATTAGCACACAGGTTGCCCCTTCTGCCTGAACTTCACTACTCTAGAGCTCCTCTCGATCTTTTGTGATTTCTGCCTCCCCTGGGAGGTCTTTCCTAGACTCTGAATTTATGTGGCTATCTCCTCTGGGCTCACACACGCCTTCTCAAGTGTCTGCAGAATTGTTCTGTGTGCTGTTTCTCTGTCTCCTCCTCACCCACGAACTGAACAAAATGTCCATCTTACATCTCAGTTTTGCAAGGTTAGTGTGACACACGGCATCTGCTACAGTATTTGCTGAAAAATAAAAGTATGAATAGCTCTTTGAACTCTTCATGGCTCCCAGGTATTTGGAACTTTCAGGAATATTGTGTTCACAAATACAAATGAACAATTATGAGGCACCAACTGAAAGTGCCACATTCATCTTCATAATGGTCATCAAGCGACAGTGACCGTTTTTTACCTTAGAGAAACCTTAGTCCTTTCTCAAAGCACATACAGCAGGGTAGGGTCCCAGGACCTGCCACATCGCTTCCCAACAGCATTACACTAAGAGCCAATTCCTCATTTAGCTTCTCTCAGAAATGACTTTGCCCCGAACCTCCTTTCTCATATAAAAACAGTCCCCCAAAGATTTGCCTATAGCAGCTCCATCAATGGAAGGAATTCCACTTATGTGCACTTAGGAATAACCAAGTGAATTGCAAGGTGGGACCATTAGCTCTACGGTCTCATCGATAACTAAAGCATATGGCTGCTTAAACTAAGGTATTCCCTTTAGCTTATTGCATTCATTACTTCCTGTCAGTTGGAATTCACCTGCTTCAATGTTCGCAGAAAGTGTGAATTGCATATTTCATATCTTACTTAGCAAGAGCCCAGCCTGAGTCAACCCGCCCTCACCCCCCGTTGACAGTTGTAGAGGTCTTATAAACATTCTTATTCTTCTCAATGGAATGCCAAGTAGGATGTTAATTAGTAAAGATTGATAGCCTACGTGTAGACGGACAATTCTACCTGTTTCTTTTAAATTATTTTTAAATCACATTATTAGGGTGGTGGTGGTAGTTTGTGTGTGTATGTGTTTGTGCATGTACGTGTGTGTACATGGATATATCACTTGAGTGGAAGTCAGAGAAAATTTACAGGGCTCTGTTATCTTATTCTACCATGTGGAGTTTCAACATACCATGGGGATTGAACTCAGGTCCTCAGGCTCAGCAGCAAGCCCCTTTGCCCACAGAGTCATCTCATCAAGTTTTAAGTGATAAATAAAATATATGGCCCATAAAAACAAATTGTTCTCATTTTTTTCATCATACAGTTTTTGACTTTGAGTCCTACCTTTTCTTCCCTTTGAGACCCTGGCAAAGTTGCTTTACCATTCTGATACTAAGTTGTGTGGATTTAGGGAGACACACGTGTAGTTTTGTACTCAAAGTTTATTATTTTAACACTTAGCACCAGAATGTCTCAAAGTTCCAAGAGAAATCGTCACACAAAAGTTGCTTTGTGAAGCCTCTTTGGATAAAGTCTCTTGGGATAAACAGCAACACTATAGAAACTCACACTGTTATACCAGCCACAAGTGACTGGAAGAACTTGATTTTGCTGGGCTGAAGGCAAGTGAAGGTGGGAAAGGCAGAGGAGAGGTGAGGTGGGCAGCAATTACGACAGCCAGCAGCTGGTGCTCCACAACTCCTCAGTGGCATGACCACCTTCTGTCTCCAGATGCCTGCTCCAGAAAACTCCTTCTCAGAAGTGTCTTCCTGGAGTGCCCGTGCTCTGGGGTTGAGTTACCGTCCAGTCCCAGCTTTTTGTATGTTTGTATGCTTTCTCCACACACAAGAGCAGAGACAAGACTAGTGCCCTTGTTCAATCCTCCATGAAGATTTTAAGAAGTCTTCCTGCACAATTGAGAAGTTAAGAATTAAGGATATAAATTTTATTTTATTAAGAAGTTAATAAATTAATGTAATTAAAAATTTAATGCACAATTAAGAACTTAAGAATCTCTTGTACAAGCAGTAGCGAGTAATAATATACCTTGACTGGACATTTTCTGAAGGGTAAAAAAAAAACTTCATTTTTCTCAACTCTCAATGACAAGTGCATGCCACCTCACCCTACTAAACCAAACCAAAACAGCACATCAAATCTTCTAACTTTATCCAGGTCTAAAAGGCAGCGCTCCGGAGGCTGAGCTCATACGACCATCATGAATTCATAGCTAGTAGGAGCTACATACATGGCAAGCTTGACATCAGACTGGGCTTCATCGCAGAGTGAGATGTTATCTGGAGAAGAAGAGGAAAAAGAAACAAAGAAAAAAGAGTGATGAACAAAATAAGAAAAATAAATATTTACTAGCCTTCCTTGGCAGCTGCCCAGCTAGGATTTACTGCCTTCTTTGCTCCCTTTTCCCACACTGTTCGCCTAGTCTCCTTTGGTGCCTCTCCAAGAGCAATGCGGACTCCCTTCATTACCTTATCCTTGGCCCAGTTGGCTGTTCAAACTATTTTTGAAAAGCACTGTCTGCCAGTCTTTCTCCAAGAGAACCCCTACAGCAGTTGAGAAGCAGAGCACAGTCTGTGAGCGTTCCAGAAGTGATGAAGCTGAGCTCACACAGGAAGGCCACCGATTCTCATTTCTTACCTACCCCTGCATTTCCTGACTGCAGAAGATGGAGGAAAAGTCAGATTTGAACCCGCACTGGACATAGGATAGTCAACACAATTATGCTACGTCAATAGGTTTCTCATTTGATGACAACGAGCCACAGTCTGATCCACAGCAGATGCTCAAATTCAGCACCCCCCATCCCATATAGCCCCGCCATGACTGACATGGCCTTCACTCCCTACTACATTAATTAGAAGGAAGAAACCAACTGGGGCAGACAATCAGAAGGCCGGTGGTCAGAGAACAGTCCTTGAGCTGAGACAGATGTGGACAGAAGGCCCTGGGTGCGTCTTGTCTTCTTTCTTGAGCTAACTGGCGTGATGACTCTCAGTGGGATCCTTACAGCTCCCTCTGGGAAGCTGAGATGCCTTCTGTCATTTAGTTCAACAGCTTAGCCAGCACAGGGAAACTCATTGCTCACGGAAGGAAAACAGATCCTCATGGGTCATTCTGGCCCACCTCCTGGTGTTCATCTGAGGTTCCTTGTGGTTATGTGTTTGTCTCTGATAGGCAAAATACAGAGAAGGGACAATTAATACACATGCTTTCATGCCACTTCCTGCCACTCTGTTTTCTGTTCTTTTTTTATTTACACAACCAGAGCTTCAATACCCTAACATGTTTTGCAAGCTGTCGTGACATTCGAAGCAAGTGATCTGCTCTATTTTGCTCAGTAACATGTTTTTTGACATATTTTAGCTTTCGTTGATAAGATTGCATCTTTGCCTGCTACCATCTGTCTCAACTCAATGGAACTCCAGCGCTTATGAAAACAGTAGGGTGTAGTATTTCTTATACACTCGAACGCTACCAGCAACATGCTATTTTGTGTCTTAACCAATATGTCATGCGTTCACACACAGAGCCTGAAATGTTTCATAGCTTGTGAGATCTGCCAGGGAGGGGCATTGTCTTGGCATCCAATCTGTATGGGATGAGAGGTATACTAATGGGAAGAAGTACTTATTTAGCTTCTAAACTGAGGTGTCCTTTTATGTGGTTTATGTTCCCTTGACTCTGATTATCCATTTATCAGCGTGATTAAAATCTTCTGTGGCAATACATCTTGCTTTTGGACTCTGCAGCCTCCCAGCAGCCAGGGTTCGTGAAGTATATTTTCTGAATATGAGACAGTCATCCACCGATGTTCGGCAATAAGGTGTTTTCTTTCATGGTATTCCTTTCTTGTTCCCATCTTCAGGGGAAATTACTGCAGATTTGACCCGAAAGATTAGCTTAGTCCACATCTCTGCCGACAGCAGCCGGAGGATCATGTAACATGAAGAGAAACGTGACATTGTATTCAAACAATGTGTCGAGGGAAAGGCCAAAAAAAAAAAAAAAAAAAAAAATGCACGGCCCTAACATGCATTTATTCAACACCAAGCTTAAATGAATTTATTATGCTCCTGGATTACACCCCATAGGCCAAGAAGCTGTCAACTATTGACACTTTGTTTTCTCTCCATGTTCTGAGTTGAGTGTAAATATATTTGTCATGGGAATATACTGTGCACACTGCTCAGTATATACTCATTTCATCACAAGGAAAGCTCTTATTATCTGCAATCACAGTCAGCATCTTTGTTGCTTTGAGAAAGGAATAGGCTAGCGCTTAGATTTGCATATGTATCCAGGACTTTTTCAGATTCGGTTGTTGAATGCTCCTTTAAATCTTTGCACTGAATGTTGAATATGGGCAGCTTGAGCCTGCCTACCAAAAGATCCCATAGGTGATAGAAGAAACAGTGTTCCATCTGCTGTGGCCCACACCTGGTTCATTTCCTGTCCCACAGCTGCCTGCTGACCATGGAGGGGTCATTGCAGAGTTTTGGTCCTACACTTACTGGATGAAATCACTGGTGTCGAGTGGACCAAAGAGTGAGACCTTTTAAGATGCCGCGCCATGATCCTGGGGCTAATTATCTGTGCTGATTCCGATGTCTTCAGGAGATTAGGGACAAGTAGCAGACTCAGAGAAAAGGCAGAGGCTGGATTTCCAGGTAGCTGTCCCTAGGATCCCTGACCTAACATGGCTCAACTTAATGATTTTTGAAGCCGACACAAAAGTGATATGCAAACTTTGAACTTTAAAGTCTTCTGCGACGATAAGAATGTGTTCTGATCCATCTCATGGTACAGGGCAGAGGCCCTAGTCATGGTCGTGCAGTCACTAGGGTAAACGACACACTTATGCTTTCATTTATAATCAGTCATCAGCATGTGAAGCTGTTGTAACTCAAGGTACATCTGCAGCTGTGAGTTTCTGGAGAGTAGCACCCTTGTCCTTTGTATTTGAAAAAAGACGAAGAATTATCTCTCTATCATTGGGACCTGCCCCTGAGAGGCACACAGACCATGATTGTTGAACAGTGAACTGAGGATGATGAGACATGAAATTTCAGTAGATGTTTTTACTGAACTTGTATGAGGTAGAAACGCTAAAAGAGGTGCAGTTGAGTTGGTAGAGTTCTCTCCAAGTGTGCACAAGGCTCTAATTTTGGTCTTCAGGACTGTGCAGACAAGTCATGGTGGCACACTTGTGATTTCAGGAGGTTTTATATCAAGTTTTAATATTGATTTTATATCAAGTTCTGGGTATATGGTCTGAGGTATATGAGATCCTGTTGATCCAAACCAAACAATCATACAAGCAAAAAGTGTGTTTGTGTGTGTGTGGTGAGGGGAGCACAGATCTCTTTCATCTCTTTCCTTGAATGAAAAACAATCCAGGTAAGTAAGAAAAAAAAACCAAAACAAAAACAAATTGATTTCTAGTTTTCAAGGCAGCTTAGTAGGAGCTTTCAGGAGTAAAAGAAAGTTAATTTGGGTCCAGCAAACAGAACAAAACTGAGGTAAATGGAGAAGATGAAGAATGTGCAAAGAGTGAGCAAAGTGGATAGGTGAAAACAGCAGAACAGTAGTAAATCCACTCTGCAAAAAAAATTGAAGCAGGTTGAGGATGGGTGACTTTCAGACGAGGAAAGCTGAACAGGGTAAACATGGGTGTTTGAAAGAGAAGTAGCTCCCTAGACCAGGCATCTGAATGCTTGGTTTCTAGCTGGTCTTCCTGTTCCGGGAGCTAAAGGAGGTACAGACTTCCTGGTGGCATGGACTTGGAGAATTCACAGCCAAGCCTCACTTCCAGTTTGCTCCAGCTGCTTCCTGCTTGTGGTTGCAGATGCACTCTCTGTTTCTTGGTCTAGCTGTCAGCTGACATGCCTCCCCTGCCATTACAAACTCCCCCTCTGGTACTATATGCTAAAATGAACCCTTCCTTTTGAAAGCTGCCTTGGCCATGGTGTTCCATCACAGCAACAGAAACACAACTAAACTAGCAAGTTAAGGTATTCTTCTAGAAACTTCTTGTGGAAGAAAAACATTACTATTTAAGGTTCTCATAGGCAGGCAATTTCGTAAGGAGTATGTATTTAGGAGAGATTGGAAATGAGAGACACAGGAGGAATGAGAGGGCCTGAAGTTCAGTGTAGAAAAGGTAGTGATTGTAGAACTGGCCTAAAGAGTCTGGAATAAATGCATCTCTTTTGCATGACATCTATTATGTTTCAGGTATTTCTAGTCATTGATAAGATGCTGGAAAAACAAATCCTAGTGTACCTTGTAAATTTCCCTATCCTCAAACTAAAGATGGAAGAAGTCATGTTGGAAAGAGAAGGGATTTGTTGTACATAACTGGCAAGTAGCAATGAAAGTTTCAGTTCAATCTTCCTTTCATTTCATTACTTTGGGAGTCAGAGGCACTTACTGAATGAGAAAATACTGTAAAATATGATATATGCAGATTAACATGATGGCCATATATAGGATGGATTAGAGGAAGGATAGAAGCCAGGAAATGAAGGGTTAACAGGTGTGAAAGACTCAAAATAAGGAGCATGACTGAGCAACAAAGTGGGAGCCTGGACAGGAGGATGAGTTCAGGAGAAGTACCAAGAAATAAACAAAATAATCAAGAATGACCGGCTGCCGAGGCCATGACAAGTGACCTTGAAAACATGCTTTCAGTAAAAGGATATTGATAGACTAAAGGACATCAGTCTGCAGGAGAGGCAGCAGCCAGGAAGGGGAGGATGTGGGCACAGACCACAAATGGAGAAATCTGGAAGAAAATCAAGAGGAAAAGAAGTCCTAGGAGGATGTTCCAAGGTGAATGTGTATATATATATATATATATATATATATATATATATACACATACATACACATATAGACGTATAGACACACATATATTGTGTGTAAATGTTCATACATTTAAATACAGAATGAAAGCTGAAAAGAAAGATACTGAGACAGAGGGAGAGTGAGCGGGACTTTGATACATCGAAGGGATGAAGATGAAAAGATTAGATTGGAACTGTCCAGCTGTCCAGCAGGACTCCATGCAGTTCCATGTAGGAGCTATGAGCGTCCTTTTTGACAGTCAAGCACTTGAAACATCCCTACAGTGAGAACAAGAAACTAAATTTCAAAATTCAGTTTGAGCTCATTAAACTAGTTGCTGTGCTTACCTTTCTCCAAATGTCCTCTGCGTGTATGTACGCACATGCACGTGTGCAGGTGTGCGTGTGTGCGTGAACTCAGGATCACTCTCGGGTTGCTCCTCAGGTGCCATCTGCTTTACTGTCTGAGAAAGGATCTCTCGCTGGCCCTGAGCTCACCAATTAGGCTAAGTTAGTCGGCCATACATCTCTATTCGCTTCTCCTGCCTCCGCTTCTGCAGCTTTAGGATTGCATGTGTGTCACCACATGTGGCTTCCTTCCTTCAGTTCTGGGGGATCAAATCCAGGTCCGTGTGTTTGCAAGGCAAGCACTTTACCAAAGGAACTATTTCCTTACTACTCCGTGGTGATTGATTGAGCTAGAAGGTCCCCACCTCTGACAGACAGGCTGTGACTCTCGGAAAATCAAAAGCTTGGCCTTCCGGTGCTATTCCCCCTGTGAGGCTGAAAGTCAGTGATAGCTCATGGACAGGGGGATGATGACGGGCGAGGCGGGCCCTGCTAGCTGATCTTGATTTCCATCGACTGCACCTTGTAGCTCGTCATGCCAAGACATCGTTAGTCCTGGGGTGCTTTCCTGGGCGATGGTATGTCTGATAGTCACGTGCCCTGTGTAGACGGTGTGCTCTGAACTGCACTTTCTAAGGGTGCCAGGCCGAGTGACGAATCGCCAGCTTTCCAGGGCAGGGTACACACTCACCCTCAACTCTCCAGGGCAGGGTGCACACTCACCCTCAGCTCTTGATGTGGTGGCTCTTGACCAAAGTGCTCCTTGATCACAGAGATACACAGTTGTCTGTGGTGGGTTCTTTGAAATGAAAACCATCACAAATAGGTTTTTCTGGTTCCTAAGGGAGGAGAGATTCTCCACTCACTTCTTAGTCTCCATTTTGCTTGAATCTGCACATTTCAGAGCCAAGATAAGGTGCTGCCCTGCTGAGAGATTTCGCAAAAACTTACTAAAAGTTTTCTTGGTGTATTTCCCATACAGAGGAATGGCTATCTGCCCTGCTCTGTACAACACAGGTTTGAAAAGACAGGAGACCCACATCAGCACTCACAGGTACCCAGAGGTGGCTTGCACACCGTCCCGTCCTTTCGCTCGTGTGCCTTTTCTGAGGCCAGTGGCATGTGCTGCTTGGGCTGTTTTTCATAGCTTCCACAGCTGGGAATTCAAGATGCTATACTTAGGCAGAAGTCCATGAAGGAATTAATTGATACGAGCCAGAAGTTGATTGCCATTTAAGTATTCAGCTTCCATCATTGCCAAGTTTCCCTCTTTGCAGAACGAACTGAGCTTGCCTGCAAACTGGCTCATTCAGGATGTGAGCGCAAGATGGAATGCAACCTTTAATATGCTGCAACACCTGCTTGGAAATAAAGGGGCCCTGTGCCTTTCCCCCTGAGGAGTCGACAGCTGACTTCATTACGGAGGAATCTGGAGCGATGGCCGAGGCTACTCCTGCCTCCGGGGCTCTCACCCAGAAATACGGTGCTTACCAGATCTGAGCTCTAGACTCTGCCAGAGAGCCCTGCTGGGTCCTTCTTAGCCAGGCTCATCCCTCTTCCTTGAACTCTCGTTTTTAGTGCCTTTAGTGGAAAACTTCCTCCTGGAGAGGGAGGCGATAAGAGCTTTGGGTTTGCAGGTGTTCTGTAATGGGATCTGGATTCCTAAACTTCCTTTCTCAAGGGTTCTGCTATGCCATGCCCGACAGGCGCAAACAGACACAAAGTCAAGGCTGCCACACTCTATGGAGTGGAAGTCGAGGGCTCCCTGGGTTCCTTGGTCAAGACACATGGCAACTTCAAATCTGAGACAAACTCAGAACTGCTCTGAGGCTGTAGAGATCATGTCACTGCTGTCTATCTGGGCTGAAACTCCTATTGTAGTTATCAATCACCAAGGTAGAATTTCGACCCTATCGCTCATTTGTGTGATTTCCAAAGATTCATAAATTGGCCTCTCAGTCTACAGATCTGACTTGTGTCCGAGAATATGAATTTCTGTTATTATTGCTCATCACTTGAAATCTCACTCACTGTCGAGGGATGGAAGCAGGCTAGGCAGAACACACATCCAGTCAACTGCTGCTCACCCTCATGTGTGATGAAGATGAAGGTCACGTGGCAACTTGAAATCTGCACATAGTAATTAAACATCAGCACCCTACAGATGTTAACATGTGCAACTCATATTAGCATCTAAAAAGCATCAGAATGAGAATTAGAAAAAAAGTTAGTCAGTACCAGAGGTCAAAGCTGGCAACCTGAGGACCAGACCTGGCCCCACAGTGGGGTTAGTACAGTCTGAATTACAAGCAGCAGAATGGATTGCTAACGTTTGGTTTGGAGCATAGCACGGCACCCCCCAGGCCAGCTGGCCACTCCTGAGACGTGAGCGATCCGGCACGAGGAGCCCTTTTTCCCTGAGCTGGACAGGACCCTTCAGGCTGTCAGTGATCTCGTGAGACAAGATCTCCCTGATCAAACTGGTAACTCCTAGATGGTATAAGAATGACAGCCTCCTGGGTCAGTTCTTCCTTTCCTCCTCTGTGCACATATACTATGCTACCTAGTTACTACGTGACTTTAGGGTTAAAATAATTATTTGGACGCCCAGACGTAAAATCTGACAGGAAGAAAAGGGCTCTTAAGCCCTATTACACATTTCTGCTCATTCCATGCATGGCCAAAGTTCTAGTCTTGAGTTCAGCACCCTCCCCCGTGTTTGTAATGTTGATACCCTGGTTCTTACATTTCACCCTTGGAGTCACTGTGGGTGACTTTAATGCCTAGCTTGCATTCTAGGCCAGAGAAGTCAGTAGTTGGGATGGGACTCCAACAATAGAGTTGTTTGACAATTCCCTTGTGATTCCAAAGTTGAAGCAAGTTTAGACCGTGGGGGTGAGGGAGTAAAAATCACTATATTCTCCATCAGAGCAGCTTCTTAACTATGCAGCAACTGACATCTGGGGCCCGGTCATGCTTTGTCCTGGCACCTGTCTTGTATACCGGAAGACACATAGGTACATTCCTGGCTTCTCATATATGCAGCGGCCCTCTTTCACATGAAAACCACTGCCTCCTCTCACAGAATTATGGTCACAAACAGGGCCAACTACCCGGATTTAAGGCCTTTGAGAAGCTGCTTTAGGAAGTAAGTACAAGGAAAACATTTTCTCTTGAGAACCTGATGTATTCCTTCTGTTCAGGTTATTTTTCCCCCCTTTACTACCAGGAAGGTCCAAGTCAATGCTACGATGCTCTCAAAAGCAAAATGGAGGCATAAACAGGGCAACTACTTCCATGCATATTCTCCTCTCAGATTTTACGTAGTGCTAGCTATTATGGTTTGAATATACAATGTTCCCCATAGGCTCGTGATTCCAATGCTTTAATCGTGTTATTTTGGGAGGTTCTGGAAACTTTGGATGTAGGACTAAATGGAGGAAGTAGGTCACCGGAGGCAGGTTCTTGGGAGCAGATCATCCATGGCTATTTCTAGTCTTGTTCTGTTTGCTGGTTGGTCAGGAAGCCTACCACTCACCATCATGCCCTGTCTAAGCACATGAGACCAAACGGACACAAACAAAACCTCTGAAACCATGAGCTCAAATCTATCTTGCCTCTCTTAGGTCTTTCTAGCAGGCATTTGATCACAGCTACAGGAACATAATGCAAACGCTGGTGTTGTTATTTTGTTAAAATTCTTTTTATCCTTTTTCTTAAGATTTATTTATTTATTTATTGTGTATACAAAGTTCTGTCTGCATGTACACCTGAAGAGGGCACCAGATCTCATTATAAATGGCTGTGAGCCACCATGTGGTTGCTGGGAATTGAACTCAGGGCCTCTGGAAGAGCAGACAGTGCTTTTAACTTCTGAGTCATCTTTCCAGCCCACCAGTATTCTTATTAATCTTTAAGTTGTATTCCAGCCTTAGGGAATGGGGATAACATAAATACAAAGAAGACAATTTCTCAAAGCTGGATGAAAGTTACTGTCTGAGCACTGCTTAGCATTTATCATCCAAAGAAGACTGACTGGTTACAAGGAAGAAGGGCCTACCAACTAGAAGTATCATATAATCTTTGGAGGATCAACCAATTAATGTGGCATAAACAGTGGTCAACTCTCTGGCTTCCATGTCTCAGGGAGGCTGGCTTGTGTCTGTGCTGCCGGAATGGACAGCTATGCCTCTCTTGCTTTCTGAGATTTCCAGACCCTAGTGTTCGCCACACACTTGGGAGATCTCTGAGAGGCAACAAGTTGAGGGTAACTTAGGATCCAATCCAGGGATATAACAAATCACCTGCTTCCCAGAAAACAACAGCTCCCTTTTATAAAATATAACCCTTTCCCTAATAACCAAACAATTTAAAGCTTTTTAAAAAATCATTATTAAGTGTGGCTATTTCATCTTAAATGCAAAATTCTGAATAGGCTAGAGATCTTAATTTTTTAAAAATATAGCTGAGTATTTTAATTATGGATGCACTTGCATATTCTAAGCATACTTCATTATTTATGTAGCCAGTGAAAAAGCTTTTTAATTAAATAGCATGCTGGCAATCCATTGTACAGGTTGAGGTTTTCTTTGCACTAAAAAGCTGAATACACATATGAAATATTATGGCAGGTGTGCATACTTTAATCACTACAAAATACTTGTGTTGTGAATGATACTAACATGACAAAATTTTTTTTTAAATTTTTTATTGGAAACACAACAAATAATATCATGTGCTTGATTATTCATTCTTCGTTCATTCCATGACTTGTAAATGAGGTAGGGTAGTGGTTCTCAAGGTGTGGTCTGTAACCAGCATTACCCAGAAATTCTTAGAAAAGCGCACACTTGAGCTCTATTGAATCGGACCCTGGGGGTCAGGTCCCACACACCATGATGTAACCAGCAAGTCAGTCCTGCAAGGGAATGTCTGAGACCCGTGGAGCGACAGCTCTGCCTTGCGGTGCTGGAGCAGGAGCTTACACAGGCAGATCCTGGTGGCAAGGCTTAGCAAATACATCTGTCCAGGTTGCATTCTTCCTTCCCCCAAACTACTATGAAGATTATTGCTACTGGCTTGAGATCTTCAGAGTCACAGGATTCAGAGCGTGGTAACCATTTGAAGCCTGACTCCAGGAATGTGCCCCCCTGTATCAGGTCTAGACTTACACTATGCAGAATAAAGATGCTGCCGTCCTTCTCTTTCTTTAAGAAGAAAACAAAAC
Source organism: Meriones unguiculatus (assembly GCF_030254825.1). Classification (NCBI taxonomy): domain Eukaryota; kingdom Metazoa; phylum Chordata; class Mammalia; order Rodentia; family Muridae; genus Meriones; species Meriones unguiculatus. Next base: position 73,201,210 of record NC_083350.1, on the reverse strand, counting down.
AAAAAACTGCACAAACGCTCTGAAGTCAGGAGCTTCTCTTCTTCAGTGTTCCGTGGTAGGCTGTGGAGACAAGCATCTCGTAGAGCCGTCCCTTGTCTGTTGGAAGGCTGATGATGACCGAGGTCCATTATCTTCCCTGGCTGGGTGATGCCAGGCCAGGAGATGAAGCCTTTTGGAGAAGACTCCACTGGGAATTGGCAGCAGAACCAGAGCTAACAGCCCTCTGACTCACTGCTCTGCGTTTTGTCTTCTCAACAATGCTGCTTCTTAAATACACATACGCCAAATGGCCACTCACACTGCAGCCATCGCCACGAGTTCAGATTTGCACGGCAGGACACAAATCAGGCTGCAAATTACGCAGAAAACATCCATCACATCCATCTGTGATGTCAGAATCCTCAAGTACAATGTGACCGGGTAGAATCTAAGACAGTTCAAGTAGCCGGGGTCTGATTTCTTCCCGTGCAGCATGATGAATCTCCTCTCAGCCGCATTTGGCCCAGTGTGCAAAGGTTAAATATGATTGAGGCTATGCCTGGGATCTGCTGGGGAGCAGATTTCATATCCGAGGGTGCAGGCAATTAGATTTCTTTTTCGTTCTTTCTTTTTTTTTTTTTAATGGTAAGATTAACCAGAAAAGGAAAACACACGAATACACTCATAGCTGATGGTAAACTGAATTTATTTCCTCTTGGAAAACAATTCCAGTAATCTCCAGGTTCAGACCGCAGAGTAAACATTGAGAACAGTAACATACAGGTCAGTTCAACCGATTCAAGGATTTGGCTGTGTGAAATCATTAAGGAAAACCTTGAACACTCAAAGCTTCAAATGTAGCCAGGAAAAAAAAAATTCTTTTGACAGTCTACATAACAACTATTGCATAAATGGCGAGGCTACCTGTCACACTGCAAGGCTTACAAATATATATACGGGCCGTATCCAGATGTGGGGTTCTGTTCTGTGAGAAGGTCTCCTCACGGCTCACAAGAATCTCCGGCAATAAAAAATAGTCTTGGGTTTTAACCGTTGAAATACCAAAAGAGAAATTCTAGGCTTAAGTGTACATAAAAGGAAGTCCCACCATAGTAACGTGATAACAGTTCGTCTTCCTCGAAAACATTGTCTCTTAAGCCGTTTTGTTCACTTTGAAAATCTTGCCTGAATAGGGCCCAAGTCCACTTGTCTTTATAAGACCATTTTAGCATCGACGACATAATACGTGTGCAACACTCTATATACAAGGAGTCTATCTGGTGCTCAAAGGTTCCAACACATGGACATCCAACAGTTTTGATAATACAAGTTGTATGATACAATACAATGCTTCTGAAGAATATACATTAAAATGTAAGTTTCGTGCAAAGAGTAAAACATGTTCCCTTTTTGTGCCGCCAAAGTCCTTCTCCTTGAGAGGCTGTACTTGAACTAACTGCTGTGTTGGGTCATCGTGTGATTCTGTAGAGAAGAAAAAAGAGGGAGAAAGCTTCAGTGATACTCTTTCCATTGGCGTGAGCATACATACGTGTCGGTAGGGACCCAATGACAGAAGCAATGGTGTGCGGGGATGCAGAAGGATGGGTGGGTCAGAGAGGCTGCATGGCCCAGGCTGTACCCATCTCCATGGAGGACAGAGAAGAGGCAGGGTCAGGAGGCTCTGGGAGGGGAGGTGTTGGGAGTACCATACATTCTCTCTGCCAGCCACGTCTTCTCCAAATACCCTCCAGAACAGTACAACCTCTACTGAACAGAACCCAGGCTTCAGTGCCCAGGGCGCCACTGTTGAAACCGTTTCTTGACCTGTGTATACCATTTCCATTTTTTTAAAGGGTTTGCTCAAATCTCTGTTAGATTTGACTGTTTACAGAATGTTTACCTATCCTCGAATGTGGATACTGAAGAACAGAGCTACTTGGCTGATGTTGGATGGGCCAGGAAGGACCTCCAGTACTCTTGTAAAGGTGTGTGTGGGGGGGGAGAGAATGGCCAAGCTGGGACTCTGCAGGAGCTCCCAGCAGCCTGCTCTAACTCCCTGCTCTGGGTGTCAGTGTTTCTCCCGAGGCTGCTGAGCAGCAGTAAGGAGTGTGGTGCTCCCCACCCCAGCCATATTAGCATGTCCTTCTTTTTCCTTTTTGGAGAGAATTTCTTTCCATGTGGTGATAGGGCAGCTGGGCCTCCTGTCCAACATCTCTATTTTGGACATATTGGGCTGAAGGGGCTTAAGTGTGCAGGCATTGTCAAGCTCCAAGCATGGTGCTAAGGATGGTCTTGTTTTCTACAGGGGTTGGCCACAGACCTCCAGGTCTTCACTGGAGACTGAGACTTCGGAGGTGGCCTGAGCTCCCCTCTCTCTGGCTTCCCCGAAGCAGTCCTGCCCCCACTTCATTCACACTCCACTCACTAACTAATCAGAGCTCTGAAGCCTAGCTTGAAGTAAAGCTACCCACCTAGAACACACTTCCTGTCTCTGACTCTGCAAGGCCTCCCGTCCTTCTTATGGTACACTCATCTTTGTAGTCTGGCTGCTTGGCCTTATAATAATGGCAATTTGGATGTAGCTTCATGTATTCCTGCCTTCATGAGACACTGTGGAATGCTCGTATGAATACTGGGGCCTGCAGCACCCAGCGCTCAGAGGGAACCTGACCAGTTGGATATGGGATATGGAAGGAGGCATATTTTCTGTCTTGAGCTCATCAAAGTTCTCATGATCTAAGGAAGAAGCCATCTAGACACGTGACAATTCAGTGATATGACCCAAAATAATGGAAAGTAACGCACAAATTCCACAATTTCTTCTCACCAGGGGAGCCTTTGCAGCAGAAGGGGTAGTAAGGTAGTGTTTGAGAGGGAGAGGGAGAGGGAGAGGGACAGGGACAGGGACAGGGAGAGAGAGAGAGTTCTGAGTGGCCAAGATCTTCTAGAGGGGTTGGAAGCACGAGTACTGCACAGAAACAAAGATGAAGGGTAGTTAGGGCAACATTAAGAGAAAATTTTAAACATCACTAAAATGTTCAGAATTGGTCTTACAGGCGAAGAGAAGCTAGATGAGTACTTGAAGCAGAGCACTTCATTTGTGGGATCTTTGCTGGCTTTAGCATCCCTGAGGACAGCCACCTGTTCAGAGATATAGGCTGCATGACCAAAGGCTAGGTGACTGATAATTCCCACCTGGGGCTAGCCCTCTAGGGAGGGAGTGGAGAGGCATGGCAGAGGCCCAGCTCCCCTTCCCTGTTTCAGACTCAGGCTTCTGGTGAAGGAGATGGACAGTGGGAACCAGGCCCTTCCCACCATGACAATTACTGTGTGGTGGGCAGTCATGACTGAGGACTGAGGAGCCTGATTTCTGTCTGGAGCCCCAAATGCAAAAAAAAAAAAAAAAAAAAAAAAAAAAATGGTGATATACATCACTAGTGACAAGGCAGCTTTATTTTATTCTGAGCTTATGTAAAACATCCTTGCTTCATTCTCTTCAAAAGGATGGCTTTCTCTCCAGCAGAACCGGCCTCAAAGTGCATTTAAGAGTAAACTATTTTTATGCCAACTCTTTTGTCTGGGTATTGATTTTAAATATGTCTGGGGGGTGTTTTGTTTTTGAGGGCATATTAAAAATACTGGTGGGAACAAACGGCTTTCCTAGTTTCTTAAAGATCCACACCAGCTATGATCAGAGGTTTACAAGCATTAAAAAAGTCAAAACCACAAACTATAACACTTCTTTTGTTATCTCGGTGTCAAAAACGGTTTCATAGAAAGGTCTGATCTAAAGACTAAACAAAAATACCTACAAAAGAGTTATGAAATGAAAGAAACAAAAGAAGCCAGGACACTAGGTAGCTAAGTGTGATGGGTACTGATAGGTGACTTTTAGTACATTGTTTTTCTCACAATTAACGTTTGAAAAAGAAGTAACTTAAGAGTCTTATTTTCATCATGTTATTCTTAAGTTTCCTAGTGTGGCTCAAACTCACTCCTTTTTCTTTTCTTTTCTTTGTTTCCTCCCAATAGACACAAGTATAGAGCTAGTTTCCAACAATCACACTAAATATTTACATATGTGCTATATATGTGGATATACTTTAATCGCATTATTGCAGCCTACTGAAGTCAGTGGTACCAAGGACTTATGCTCTGAAGGTTGAGAGAAGCAGATAAAACAGTTTCATGACAGGAGCCAGAGCCAGCTTGGGAAACACAAGCTTATACCAAGTAAAGATCCATGGATCAGCCTCATCAACAGAAAAAATGGCAAAACACCAGGTCCTGTCACGTGGAGATGCCTGAATACGCGGGGAGCCTTCATCCCCACTGTATTAGACCCACCATGCTGCTGAGGTAAAAGGCCTGACAGGAGGAACTTGAGGAAGAAGGCAGGAAGGCTTATTTTGGCTCAGGCAGGGCCTGTGGATACAGTCATGGCACCGGGTTTGAGGTGGCTGCTTCCTTGGCATTCACAGACAGGAGGCAGAATGCAGTGAATACTTGTGTTCGGCTTGCTTTCTCCTTACTCCACCCAGGGTCCCAGTCCATGAATGCTGCTGCCTGGAGTAAACGCCGGTCCTCTCACCTCGGTTTAGCTAATCTGGATAACGCCTCACGAGCACACACGGAGGCTGACCTAACGTCCATGGTCCCTCACAGGTGTGCCCAGGCACTTGTCTCCTGGGTGAGTCTAGATCCTGTCAAGTTGACAATCAGTATTGACCACCACACTCACTTTCCCTCTTTTGGCTCCAGCCCAATTCAGGGTCCCCTCCAGTCCTCCCACAGACAGCAATTCTCATGGTGGGACCTCCCCAGAGGTCCATGGGAAATGTGCATATTTCTGTTGGGGTGGGGAGAAAAATTCCAGATGTTTGTGATACCCTCTCAAGGGATTTCCTTTGAGGATTCCTAGGTTGTTTCTGCTTCCTGAACAGGCACCTTATTCCAAATGCACTGAACGTACAAGTGGCGGATAAAGAAGGACGGATGGAGTGTCTGAGCCACACATTCATTTGGTTATCTTGTGGGTGTGTAAGAACAGACACAAAGTCACACTCCAGATGTGGCCTCAGATGTTTCTCTGGAAGGGAGACAAGTCTTCCCATGCGAGTGCTCAATGATTTTCACGATTTTAAGAAATTCTAGACATCATTTGCTGGGAAATGCCGCCAAGAAGCAAGCGGAAAGGTAAGATGCAGACAGCAGAAGCTGGGGACAGAGGGGAGGCCAGGCCCATTGTTGCCCTGGCAGCAGGCCACACTGCAAAGCCAGTCCTGGGACACCAGGCATGAGGATGCTCAGGAGCAGAAAGTAGAAAGCAGCAGCACTGTCTTCCCTGAGCACCTCTCCGTACAGAGTTCTGGGCTCTTCAGGTCTGAAGGAAGCCACTTCACTAGAACAAAGCTGTGGGTAATCTCACCAATTTTACACAGCAATTCGCAGTCCCCAAAGCACTTTAATGCAATGACAGGTTATGAGGAAAAATATCTGTTCCAATGAAGGCAAAGTGTTTTACATAATCGAGAGGAACATCAGCGCGACACGGGTGGAGGTGGGGGGCGGTGACAGAAAAGGAAGTGGAAGAGGAGAAAACTTGTGCAATCCCACAGAGAGCCATATTCTACTCTGCAAAAAGCCATCTCCTGGAGACCCCATGTCTAAGTAACTGAAAATTGAAAACCATTAATCCCCGTTATGAACAGTTGTTTTACACGAGGGGTGGGGTTGTGTTAAAAAAAAATCAAACTCACAACATACCTTAAAGCCTAAAAGAAGATCTATCTAGGCCTGAGCCTTTAACAGCAAGGTTTCCAGAACACTCTCCTCATTGTAAGGGGCCCATTTGGAAGGAGTGTGTGCGTTCTTTCTTTTTTCTTTCTTTCTTTCTTTTTTTTTTTTTCCCTGTGAATGTGAAATTAAACTTAGAAGCTAAAAAACAGATGAGGGCCTTAAAAATTCCCCTCCTAGCACTATGTATTTCTTTTTAAATGTGAGATGCCTTCCATTTTATAAGACTGGAATTCTCATTTTAGGCTTGGCACTCGAACAAATGATTAATTCAGCCCCGTCTTTCGGAGAGCTGACCACATTTGCTGGTCAAACAGTTTAATCCTATTTTAAATGCACTCCAAGGAAAATATTTTTTAAATAAAAATAAAAAAAAAAAAAAAACCATGATCCTCTGAAACTGTTCACCTTGCAGTTTTGAGGCTATCCAATTTTCCTTCAGTCTTGATGAGAATTTGAATTTCTGCACTTAGAACCATGATAAAAGTTAAGCTTTAAAGGGGGTACACCTAGGAAATCTACTTCCTCCAGAATGAAAATTTTTCGTTTCCACCTAAAAAAAAGTAGAGCCCACGGATTGCCTGCACTTTTCCAATTCTCTGGCAAACACCACACCTCTGGTCTCTGCTTTGTCAACACCACTGAAATGTTAAGTGGCCGTAATAATCAAAATAGCTTTTGAATGGAGGTTGTGTAAAAAAAAAAAAAAAATCGGTTGATTCAAAGATGTAAATTTTTTTCTTTAAACCATGATTTATCTATTTATAGCCCCTTTCTGCCAAAACAAATATAGGCAAGCTTCAAGAAACAGGAGAGAGAGCCAGCATGTTATTTTTAAAAAGCAGTGAGGAGGAAGAAAGAGAGGGAGCTCTCCACTAGGACCCCAGTGGTTGGATTCGGTTTAAATGAGATGCTTTCAAACCCATGAAACCGGAGCTCAGAAACAAAGCCACAAAGCCGGGCAGGAGAAGCGGGAATATAAAGATTAAGTGTGGCTGTGTCTTTCAACAGATGGTGACAACGCTGTGGCAACATGTTGGCTTTTTTCTTTCGTTGAAGAACACAAACATCCGCAATCAATCTTCCCTGATTAACTAATTATATCCCCCCTTCCTTTTATCACTTGGGCCGGCCGTTTACCCGTGAACACAGAGGCTAATCAATGCTCTCATTTTTCGCAGAAGCACACCCCGGTTTCGCACACACACGGTTGCGGGCTTTCCTTTCAGGCAGGGGACTGAATTCTACATCGCTGTCCACCTTTTAAGCACTCCTGCTTTTTCATTATTTATTTATTTATTTTTAAACAAAAGCAATTGGTTTCCAACAGGCTGGATAATAAGTCTTCCTGACCTGCCTTCTTCTTTGACCCAGAAGGTCACCCTTGTGCTCGGGCACAGAGCTGACTTAAGAAATACCTCCAAGTCGTGCATTTCATCTTCTGCCCACTCGAAATAGAGCTTCCTTTAACTGTGTCTGTGCAGGGTCCCTAAAGGCCAAAGAGGCTTCCCTGTAGCGGGCAATGGAGGGACAGAAACCTCTGCCTTTATTAATGAATGCGGGCCATTATGAGTCTGGCTGGCTCCTTCCCTGTTCCCAGAAGCATATACTGTCCGTGACTTAAAATGCTAGAATATTGACACAAAGCGAGCTGGGCACCTCTAAGGAAAATTACTCCTTGGATATAATGTAGGCTCGTAACAGCTATTAGAGTACAAAATAAAACCCTCTGGGATCAGACTGACATATACCGCATTCTACCTAGTCCTCAAACATTAGAAGAATTTCTTTCTGAAGGCATTCCAAGGACAGCATTAAACTGACTTTTGTAGCAATCCGCAACAGCTTTTTGGCTTAGAGCTTTTAGTACTAAATCTCTGGTTCAAATCAATATAAGTACTATATCTTCTACATTAATCAATACATTTGGTTCAATACATGTTCTATTAAATTATACTTTCTAATCAAGAGTTTTACATTTCTACCCTCTCTCTTTTTCATTCCCAACTTCTTCTCTGCTAGTAAAATAGTTCTGAAAGTGTATTCAGGGAGTGATGACAGGATGCTGGGCAATTGGCTCTGGATGAGGGGAGAAAAAAAATATAGTCACAGAGGCAAAGGGTGGCCCTCAAGCATCTTAAGGAGGTCAACAGGAGAGGGATGCTAATAAAGAGATGCCTTCAGAGTCCACACAATCAGAAAAGTTCTCATACCTTTAACTCTGAATAGGTTGAATCCCCACAGCTCTGAGACTAGCAACAAGAATGTTCTTGGAATTGCATCGAAGACCTGAAACAACCAACCTTCCCTTTACATCCTCCTGCCCCCTCAAAGTGACCACTGTACACTTCTTGTAAGCAGAATTCTTACACCTCTGTGTTTCCACAGACCCTACCTGGGAAGCCTTGCGAACACGTTTGTGGACATGCACACTTTCATGTGGTGTGTTCAATGGATGCTCTTTTATACAATATGGGTTATTTCCCCTCAGTAATTTGATGACAAAACACAGGAAGAAAGAACAAACCACAACAAAGCTACACACCCAATAGAAGGCCCAGGGAAGGTGACTCATGATTTTATATTGGAAGAATTTTCTAGAAGGAGGCACTTCCATCGTAACACAGAGGTGGTGTTTCTGAACACACCTATCATGATCCCTTTTTCACGCCACAAATTTTGCATTTCTGATTGGGTCTGCAGTAATGGAATTGCATGCTCTCTCTCTCTTTTTCATATGGTACTGCCATCACCGTGAACTTGCAGAGACACTGACACATCTTCTTTCAACATTTAACAGTCACATGGGCCTGGGCTGACATCTCAGGGCACTTTCTGGGTGACACTAGATTATGTTTAAACAAAGGTGAAATGGCATCACCAGCGGTGACCAGGATAACACGTACTATAACAGACAGAAAGGGACAGTCACAGTAGAGGGTGTTCCCTGGCAAAGACAGAACTGTTTTATAAACTTTAGGCCTGAGGCCTGTTTTTGAAACAGTTCTGACATTACAGTACAGTCTCTATGACATTTTCCATAGGAAAAGAGCGAGCATTCTGGTGAAGCTTACTGGAGGGTGTACTGCATGTTGTTCTTTGGAGGTTAATGAGCCTAGGAAACGTGAGTCATGCCAATCCTGTAGCACGCAGGAAGCGGCCAGTCCATGAACTGATGCTCAAATGAAGCCAAGGTGAGAGCTGAAGGTGATGCCGAGGGGTCTTTCCTGACCCTTGGATAAACAGATGCCATTCCTGTGCTGGATGTCAAAGACCCTGAAAATGCACAGGATCCCAAAGGCCAATGTGGCTTGCCTTTCTACCTGGCTTCCCAGACCCAGCTTTGCTGACCTTAGGGGATGGGCAGCCACGGTTTCTCGGGGCACTGTAGGAGGTATGCTGGTCTTTACTGCGAGGTGGGTCTCTAGACATTAAATACGTATCTTCCAGTAACACAAATTAATCTGGAGGGGGGGGGGCGTATTGCCTTATGCTATCTGGAAAACATTTGTGCCTGAATAAATGAAAGGCTGGAGAAAAGGAAGATCTAGCATTCAATCATTTTTAAGTGTCAACATGAAAGAAGAGGTCCATGGGCAGAGGAGCCATGTAGAAATGTTGGCCTGTGGTGTGTTAAATCCAGATACCCTGAGGGGATTCTGTAATTGCTAAAGTTCATGCTTGAGATCCATACAGTCAAGTTATGAAAACAAGGTCACCACAAGAAAGTTCCATAATGTTTTATGTTTGTGATTTTGTATTGCTGTGCTTTCCTAGCTAACCTTTCCTGGTGTGGTCCACAGGCCCCAGGCTGGCCATGGCTTGCTGCAGGGTAGAGCAGGTGCCTCTAGGAGCCCTCCTTGTTGACCTGTCTTTGCATGGATATGATCAAGTTACTTACTGAGATATGATCAAGTTGGAGATTTTGCTTTGTCTCTGTACTGGAAATATACAGAGCTTGGAAATGTACTGTGCTCAGGTGTGCTACTTATTCTTGGTCTGTGGGAGATGCCCTTTGCCTTATGAAAACAAGGTGTGTTCACACGAAAAGACACATGTATACTATACAGGACTGTGCTGCACAGCTTTTTAAAATAACGCCATGGGAGAAATGTGGGCAATTGTCCGGGAATTCTGGAAAGCATCCTTTGATATGCACTACAGGTGGCGTTCCCTGTAGGCGGCGCTAACTCTCTCCAGACACGTTCACTCACTCAGCTCTGCACTCTACATACAAGCTGCAAAGATGTCTGCCCAAGGTCAAGGAAACATGGAGCTTAGGAATGCTCATGTTGCAACAGTGTCTAACGTGGCTCAGGAATTAGACTCTGAAAGTTACCATTTAGGTGTGGAGATGAAATGTGTACATTGAAAGAAAGTTACCAGCGTGATTTGCTGGCACACATTTTACTGGCAAGAATTATCATACCTGCATATAACACAGCATTGAAACAAAAGTATAACTTTCCAATTGGGAAGAACTTAAGAGACATTGTCTGGTAGGTATCTCTTAAGAGATGAAGGATATTCCTGGCCATGGTCCATACTGTCTACCAGGAGAAACAATTACAGGGTTTTTGCTTGTTTTCAGAAAGGGTCTCATGTAAATCAGGCTGGATGTATCTGAGAAGGAGAAATGCACCTTCCTGCTTCTGCCTCCTAAGTTCTAGGACTAATTCACAAGCTCACATTCTGCTCTTCTTTAAACAAACGAACTCACAAACAAGTAGCATTTAGCCAATCTGGAAAATTTCACAGTGATTTATAACGTAGCAAGAACACCCAGCTAATTATCTGGGACATAGTTTAATGTGAGTCTTCAGAAGCAAAGACTAATTATTTAAATAATGCAGCTTTAAAATTTTAAGTTGGAACATATAATAATTCCCAGTATAAACAGTATAGAGAAATAAAACAAGCCACTTCAAAGGGCCAAATTATATTGCTGGGCTACGTATGGGCAATGTTAACATGGCAACAATTCCATTTTCCAGGAAGACCTTAAAAAGAATAGCATAAGTTCGGTAAATTCAGCACAAAGCTGATTTCTAACTGTTCTGCACACTGGAAAGGCTTGAAAATTGCCCACTTGGGAGGGCTGGCGAGGTAGATGTCTTGGGGGTAAATGCATGCCTTCCAAGTGTGAGTTCCCAAGTTTGACACCCCAGATCCTGTAGAAGGCAGCTGTACCAGGCTAGTGCATGTCTGTGACCTAGTGCTGTACAAGGTAGAGGGCAAGAACCAATACCTCACGCTACCCAGTGTGACCCCAGACTGTGTACGGTGGTATGGAAGCATCTTTCTGCTTGTCTCTGAACTCACAACAGTTTGCACTGAGCTTCACAGAAAGTTCCAGATTGGAAGAACAGGCTAAAAGAAGCAGAGTGGCCACTGGGAAATATGATCAAAGTACAAACTTGATTTTTCTTTCTTCTTCCTTTTTTTTTTTTTTTTTTTAATAGAAGCAATCAACAAATTGAGCTGCCTGTTTACCTGCAAGGAGCCAACAGGAAATTGCAATCATCATATACAAAGCAGGAGGAGAGGGGCTGGACTATGGTGATTCTGCCTCACCTCCGGAGCTGGAGTGTTGGTGTGTCGGTGCCGGGAGGCTTTGACAGGCAACACTGCCTAATACGAAGCTCGGGGATTAAGTCCGTCTTCACAGACAGGTGTGTCCACACACCAGTTGCAGCGAGGCTTGAATTTTTTCTACCGTAATGTTTAATTTATCACACTGGTGCTTTCTAAACCAGAACATCTGTAAACAAGGTTAAGAATGACCTCCTTCCAATTTTACATCCGTGAACAGTGCCCCCTTCTTCGTGCCTTAATTTTAATACCTTAAAGATAAATAACTCTGCGTGAAGCAGAGGGGAGAGGAAACGCTTGTCTGACGTTAATGTGTTAATCTTGGGCGAATACAAATTTCCTTTCTACTAGGCTCTCAGGTGCACACCACTGGCTCTCCATGCTAAAGCTATGTTCGGGCATCTCTTTCCCAGTCAAATACAATTAAACAAACTTCTGGTAAATATTTAACAACCTCGTGTAGTAATTAGCAACAAATAATAGATGCTTAAATTGATAATTGCTCAGAAATACCTTCTTATTTAATTATTTAAATAATGCAGCTTTAAAATTTTAAGTTTAAGTTGGAACATATAATAATTCCCAGTATAAACAGTATAGAGAAATAAAACAAGCATTACAGATACGTGGCTCCTCCCTTTTCTCTTAGATTTTGGATCCTGAAAGGGTTATTTCTATTTTATTTTAGTTTTTTGAAGAGGACTTAGTGAAATAAATCCCATTCAGTCTCCTTGGGTCAAGATCTCACAGTCAACTTAGGCTGTCCTGTGATCAGCTGCTCCCTTTGTGGAGATTCCTTGAGATGTAGTTAGGGGCTGAAGGGCGTGGAGCCAGGCATTGATTTAAAAAGTGACTGGCAGCCTTAGGATTTAAACCCTGGTCCATCGGATTCAAAAGGTCATCTGATTAGAACAGGAAAGGCACCTGGCGCTAGTGATTTATACTCGAAGGGTAACCTTTGTGAGGAGGAGGACCCACGGCTCTCTCTGCCTTTCAAGTTGATAGGACAGGGGCTCCCTTCAACTGAATTCCAGTAATTATGAGAAAGGAATGTGCTGAACTTGGAGTAAGGAAGGCAGAGGCAGTGACACATGCCTCCCGACTCTGCCGTGTGAGTGTGTGTGAGTGTGTGAGTGTGAGTGTCTGTGTGTGTGCAGAAACCAGGAAAGGACATCAGGTGCTAAGCTTTTGAACTCTCTGACTTACTCCTGTGAGACAGTCTCCCGCCGACCCAGGAGCATACCATTCTTTTCAGCCATGCTGACAGGTCCACAATCCTGGGTGGTCCCCCAGCGTCCCTCCTTCCATAGCCGGGGTTACAGGTGCGCGGATAGACACCCAACTTTTACACGATGTGGAGGATCCGAACTCAGGTCATCATGCGCTCTTACCGGGGAGCAACATTCCCCGCCCTCACCTGTTTTTAATGATAATGCCAGCACACTCTGTAGGCATGACTAAAATACACTGTGAGTTATTAAAGAGAAAACCTGTTTGCCTACCATCAGCCACCAAGCAACGAGTAGGTCAAATATAGCGTATGGATGAATGTCACCAAGCGGTGTTGAGCATCAGCCACACCCTGGGATTATGTGACCCTGTGTGCTCCGACGCCTGAGAAAGAGTATGCTGTGAAGAGACCCGGGTTCCGTTCATGTGTAGACTCCATAGAGGAAAGCCTCCCGGCCTCTTTGGATCATTCAGGCCTTCTGGAACATTCTGAGATTCGGGATATAATTTGGGGAGGCTTCTACTGAGACTGAGCGAAAACCCTTTGAAAGGGCCAGCGTCTCATGGCCCCAGTGCAGTATTCGGATGTCTTCCTGGTTAGGAAGGCCAGCTTGGTCATCATGGTGCCCCTTCCCCCACCTGGCTGCTTGCCTGATTTTCTTTCCCTTTTCTTCTGTATGTTTTTAATCAATGCTGAGGGCGGCTTCAGCCCCCTTTCTGGAAGTCGCTCTCTCTGTGTGTCCCAGGAGGCCATGTGACGGTCAGAGGACAGCTTGTTGGTGCCGGTTCTCCCTTCTACCATTTGGATTCCCCAGGGAAGGACCTCCGTTCATTAGGCTTGGTGCAAGCACCTTACCCACTGCGACATCTGGCCAGCTCTGTCTTTCATATTCTCTACGGAAGCCTGTTAGGCTCCTCCTGTATCTTGCACACCATTTCTGTTTCTGCTAGGATGTTTCATGTCTTAAAATGACAGAGGTGCCCCCTCCACCAAGGGGACTTGTGTCTGTGTAAGAGCCCCACATGTGAGATCCCTACTCTCTTCTCACTTTGGGGCTACCTTTTCAAAATTGCAGTCTCTTTGGGACAGTTTCATCACCTCTCCAAGTACTCTGAGCTACCAGAAATACAGCCCTTTAATCCCCCCCCAACAGAGGTGTGCTGTAGCTATGGCAAGATCAATCTACAACCCTCACATCCTTATACAATTTGCTCCTCCAAGTTAATTTGAATTCATTACAATAAAGCAATATAATTAAAAAAAGCACTCTTTAATGTGAAGTATTTAACATGATCCTGGAAGAATGACAGTCTGGGCTAGCAGAGGGCCAGGCGGCAGGCATGGCGCACACTCACGAAAATTCAAAGGTGAGCTGTAAACAAGTACACAGAGCCTCACCACCACGCATAAAGGGCCAGGCAACGGGTGGCCTCATTCTAATCAGTCCTCAAAGGAACCTGCCACACAGAAGTGGCACTTATTCTAATTTAAAGCCTTCGTGCTTGCTTCAGTGTTGCAAAATTTATAAAAGAATAACTGCATTAAACCGCCTGGCACTTCAAACACAAATGCAAACCAGCCACAGCACAGAAGGCACCGGGCAGGAGGAGAAACAGACCCAGCGACTTGTGAGCAGAGACTGAAATATAGCCTGTGGTGGGTGCCTCTCTTTCTGACACCAAGGTTCCCTGTGCAACCTTCCTTCACCAAGGACCTGGGCTGCTCAGCTCTTGGCCCTTTACTTCTGTCAGGAGGCCTGTTGCTCTTGCGAGCCTGCCTAATAACACTGAAAATCACTCAAAGCGGTTGGGCAAGCCGCGTCACGTGCAGAAATACATCTGGCAGTACATGAATGAGCACTGTTCAATGTTCCTTTCCTGGCTTGCGAGGATTGATTCTCTGCACTCCACTATTACAGCTTCCATTTACTTGGGTATATATTTTAGACTTGTTTAAGCTGTTGAAAAACTAATGTTAAAAATGATTTCCCTTTATCCCTGGCACTGAAGAAAAAAAAGCAATAATAAGGGTTAAGGATAACAATCTTCTACATCCATGCATGGTGCTGGAAGAAGAAAGTGCTAGCATCCTAAAATGCATACTCTTAGGAAAACCTCCTTTTCTCCCCTGAATCAGAGAGTCTAGGAAACACTACAGTAAAATAACTTCGGGCTAGATTCCAGAGCTACAAGGCTGCCTGTGTTACAGCACACATCATCTCAGGCGGAACTGTCAGCAGATTCTAAGAAATCATATATATATATATATATATATATATATATATATACACATATATATATATATATATATGAAATGCAGTGTGAAGACAAATCCCGCAGCTTGTACGGTAACAGCAACCCTTTGAGATAGCAGAGAGAGCACACACGTTGGTCTAGAGTTCTGTCCCGAGAGACTCCAATAATGAATGACACCTCTCTTTTACCACTCAGTGTTCTTATTAAACTGGGGCTAAGTTTTGAGTCAAAGAGGATACCGTAAGCACTCACAGCAGCCCCAAAATGACAGTCTGTGGATGGATAAAAGGAAATGGCCTTAGGGGGAAGGAAGGAAGAAAAACAAAAACAAAACCCAAAACAAAGACCATCTCAACTGTCTTTCAGAGTTCTAGAGGGGAGAATCCATCCGTCTAGGTCAGAAGGGAGATCTATTGTAAGGTACCCATGTCAGGTTAAGTGTAGGGCAGACAGATGTAAACATTTAACGGTATCAACCTCATATAAATGGGCTGTGAGTCTTACTACCCCTGGAAAAACAAATATTGAAACAAATTCTTAAGCTCTTTACATCCCATCCAAATACTGTAATATAGTGAGGTATGTGTGCATTCTTTTTATCCTCTTCACGAATGATCTGGGGCTAATCAGATGGAGTGAATGAGCTAATTCAATTACAGACAGCCTTTATTATATAATAAAATATGGATTATTGATCTTGTGGAGCCAGTGGTGCGTGGTGAGGCAAATTCAGGGCCTGAAACCTTGAAGATCTCAATTCACAGCTGTTTTTATTCACGTTTTGAAAGTGCTAGAAACTGTTTTCACTTGTGGAAAACCATCAAAATGAAACGCTGCTAACTAATTAAGCCCAGTGTTCCAAAAGAGAATGAATTCAAGGTTAACAGGAGGGCTGGGCTGGAAGCCTGGGAAGGGTTGCTTGGATGGGGTGTAATCCCTCGCTGCACCTTGCAATAGAGGCTGAAGAGACAGCTAGGCGATTGCTCACTGTGTATGGAGTGAATGTTACTTGGAAGACTGGAATTCACTGTAGGCTCCCTGCTACACATCCGATGGAATCCTGAAACCAGAATGCACGGCACCCCTGGTTTCTCACCGCAGTCAGCGCAGGTAGGGACGGCTGCTTTGCAATGCAAGCCCGGGGCAGTCCTAACAAAACCTTGTCTCCCTCTCTTAAAAACGACCAATTCTGGATCAGTGAGCAAACAGCTCTAAGTAAGAGGGTCACCTGGAGAGGCGGGGTCACAGCCAACCCTAAAACGGGGAAAGGAGAGCTAGGTGCTGTCTGGCCACCTCCTTTGTAAACCTGTCCCAAGGTAGGACGTCAGGGCTGATTGTTACTCATGCCGCGCTACAAAGTTCCGGCCCCACTCTTTTCCTGATCTTGGAAACTTGTTGCCGCTCTTCCTTCCGGTGGGAGTTTACACCCTCTGCGGGCCACGCCCACCAGCTCCCTCCCACCAACACGGTTAGTAGAGCCAGGCTCTGTGCTTTGGTAGGCAACCCCTCCGGCACACAGGTAAACGTGCAGTGGCATGCTTCTGAAAGGACTCCCGTGAAAAGGAGGAAGGAGGGATGTGCAACGACGCTCGTGCAAAGTTGCAGACTGTTCGGCTGCAGTCCAGAAAATGAAGCCAATTTTTCATTCTGTCATTATAAATATTTCATTGCAAATGGTACTGATTTTCTACAACTGTGGTTAAGCAAAGGGCCTCTGTGTGAATATTTAAGAAAAAAAAAAAAAGAAAAACACAACACCCTACGAGGAGGAAGACGACGAAGAAGAGGGAAAAGGGGAATGAAAGGTTAGCAACCAATTAATTTCATACTTTAAATGTAAAAGGATGCTGGGAGAAGCTCAACAGTGATGTAGTATGCGACTCAAAGAAGAAGAAAAAAACATTTACTCTGCCCTTCTTCTGACAGTTTCTCATAAAATATCTGCAGTCCATCTATCTTTTAGTACTCCAGGCTCCTCTGGAGAGCAGAAAATGGTGGTTTAAAGCTCACTTCAGTGCCAGTCTGCGGGAGATTGCTTTCCACAGGACCCCCGCTGATGGAGGCCTAGGGGAAGAGGCCCAGGAGTTATTCAATCAGTCCGAGACTCTGGGGCGGCTGGGGGTCCTTTGAGGGCTGATTATAAAGCTGCCCTCCTGTTGCCTGCCTCGGAACAGAACGAAATGAGCAGCCTCTCGCTGAGAAGATTCTGCAAGAAGGAATTTCACCTGTCATGGAGTTTGTCAGAATTTCAGGATTTATCTTGGTGCAAAATTAATAAAATACCAACCAGGAATTCAGGCTGACTACTCGGCTGTGTCATCTCAAAGTGATCTTTCACCCAAGAAAACCTGGCTGGCAAGCCCAGCCACTCCTGCCCTACTTTTTCCTTGGGAGGGTGAAGGAGGTCATGTGACAATCACCCCCGGGGAAGCAGAATGGGATGGCCAGCCTATTACACACAAGGTGGCCCCTGAGTACTACTGTCTTTACGGGTGACCCCTGACCTTGCCACAGCTCTTCCAAAGCCTCTGAAATTAGCTGGCGTCAGAGCATCCGAAGACCATTCTGGAGTCTGTAACACAGTAGGTCCCCTATGGCATCCGATCTGTTAAATTCATAGTCTGGTTTTCCAGGCCTGGGTTTGATTTTGATTTATCGTTTAGAGTAGGGTATAGAGTAGACCATGTTGATGGCACAGGAAGGAAACACTGCCGATTAATCTGAGATTACCCAGTAGCAACCAGGTCTGGGTTCAGATGTTTGAACACATACTCCTTCCTCTCCTGTCCCCATTACCTCTGGGCTTACAGGAGAACTCAAAAACAGCGGCACACTGGCAAGGAAGGCCTGCAGGCTCAGGGCTCAGGACGGCTCTGCTCTTACCACCTTGCAACACTTTACTTGCTACAGCTGTTTTCAGTGGCATTCTGCTTGGTCCAAGGCCTGCTCTCTTTGAACTGAGGTCCAGGGGCACACAAGCAAGCCTGGTGCTAGTTCTCAAGAATGGATAGCATGTAGTTACAGTCAAGACTCTGTATGTGTGCCTGGGATGGCATTCATGCCACTGCCTGGCTCAACTGTGGAGAAAGCAGGGAACACATGTCAGAATCACAGACTCCGTCAGGCCCCACTGCCGACACTGAAGGCCCCTTGAGGACAGGATGACTGTGGGTCACACTGGCCATCTCCAGGCTTCTAGGTTGCCTCTGGTTGTCTCTTTCTTAATGGTGACTGACAGTACATTTCGGGGTCCCAGGTCAGCCATGGTCTTAGGGCTTTGCTGCTTCTCCTTTCTCCAACTAGCCTTTTCTAGGTGAGCCATTTACCAGTTCGTCCATTTCTCTCTTTAGTCAGGTAAGAGCTCAGCTTTATTCTGGAGAACTGCCTTCACAATTCAGCAGCAACTGGACAATATTAACACCAGGAGATAGTATGGGAGGGAGGGAGGGGAGGGAGTGGGAGGAGTCTCCCTCCCCCTCCCTGCTCAGGAGTGCACAGATGGCGGTGGGGATGCAGGGTGTACTCCGCAGGCTTCAGTGGAGATGCCTTGACTCCACAGAAGGGAAAGGCTCCCCACCAGTAGCATCATGAATTATAACTGAGGACGGGAGTGAGGTCTTGGTGCCTGTCTCACAGCAAATATACGGTTCCATTTTCCTGCAGTGACCTTTCACCCTTATAAACTCAAAGCATCGCCCAGCACACTGCTGATATTTAATGGTAGCGAGTCACCTTTTATATGGCTAGAAGGCACACGAGTTTGGCCAATGTACTCAGGGTGTGGGTTGGTCAATTATAAAATTAGGCTTTGCTGACATAGAACGGGGAGCCTTTGAGGGTAGAGTTTGGTTTCCCAGGAACGAGGCTCTGCCAGCCTAGCTGAGGGGCTGTGCAAGGAAGAGGATGACATTCCCCCCCGCCCCCAACCTAAACAAGAGGCAGAGGATCTGCCTCACATTGGCAGGCTCTCCTCTCCTATGCAGAAGCTGGCCCTGCCTCTTAAGTGCCTCCCTTGCTTAGTCAACGAAGTAATCAATGAAGGAGCCCTGTTATTTTTAGGCAGTTTGAAATTTCACTGCTTTAGAAAAAGGAGTCCTTTACCCTGCTTTTCACTCTCGTTTGGAGCTTCAGAGTTGCTGTTCTAAATGACAGCACCGCGAGCAGTGCTTTCAAGCACCATTCATCTCGCCCGCCCCATCTCAGGCTTTTACAGAACACCGATTTCCCTCCAATAAGGGGAACTTACTCCTTCATAGCTGCAGGGCACAGCCTGGTACGAGCTGTAGATTCAGTGCAAATATAACAATAAAGGGTACAAATGTGAAGTCCTCTTAAAATAAGGCTGGCTCTGAAGCTGCCTTGCCTTAGCAAACCCGATCAACGGTGGCCTATCAATCTTTCTCCAAATGCCCAGAACAGCTCATTGCTGGGCGGCAGTGCGAGGACCGTCACCTCGAGGGATCTAGAAGATGCTGTCCCGGATTCTCTGCTCATTTTAGGGGATTGATAGTTAAAGTCTGTGATTGCCATTTCTCTTTCCCGAATTGTCACAACAGTTGGGTCTGGATGTGGTGTTTTTCCATAGTCAGATGCGAGTTTGTAAACAAGAAGGGTCTATTCTTGGCACTTAGTCTCTGCTAATGTGAGGAAATCGACCCATCGGTAGAGCAAACATCTAAAATAGGAGCACACACAGGAATTCCACGAGTCTGTCTGGATTGCAGAATGCTCTGGAGACTGGGGTTTCCAGGGAGTTCCATTGCATCTGACTACAAAGGTGCCTAAGCAGAACTCCCTTTTTGGAGGACAACTATGTCTGCAGTCTCTTGTTCCTAATGAAGGCAGATCTTCCTTCCGGTCCTGTGACAGCAGGCTGCCTTGGCTACATGGAAGACTACAGGGCCAACAAGGCCCAGCCAAGGCAGAATATGGCAGAGGTGATGATCACTTCCAGGGGGCGGGGAGGGAGGGGGCTGCCGAACTGGCCACAGTGCTCGTCAGCATGCCCTAGCTGGATGCTCCATAAAGCTGCGCTGATGGCAGTTCAGAGATGGCCATCTGTCGTCAACTCTGGGCCAGACCAAAAAAAAAAAAAAAAAAAAAAAAAAAAAGAAAGAAAGTAATGGCAGCTTGCTTACAACAGGGCTGCTGGAGGAGGAGTCGGTCCTAGAACGAAGAGGAGGTGCTCCCTTTTTAAACTGTGAAACTCAAACATCGATATGAACATCAACAAATTAATGGGCGGAGAATTTTTGGAAAGCTGAGCTGGGTGGGACAGTAGAAACTATTCAGATGCAAATAAAGTGTTTTGTTCTCACTGCAATTACCCCCGCAGCCCTGATTTTGGTCACATTAGCCACTTGGTTCTTGAAAACCTGACTACCAGGACACAGGGGGAAGCAGTGAGGGCCAGATTTAGAAATAGGTGAGCCCAGGTTGTGCCTCCAAGCGTGCACACACAGATTAGACATTTATCGGGACAAAATGGGTAATTGAAAATTCATTTAATCCAAATGAGTTCGTTGTGACAGTGCATTTATCTTTTTGTATGCTTGCTTAATTTCTAGATGTAGTTTTATTAAAAAACAAAATAAAATGACCTCAACTTTATGATGCATTGCAAATGTGGGATAACCACACTTTTCCTTTTATTCTAGAGAATGCCTAGCATTCATGGCAGTGAGAGAGACAGACCTACAGAGAGAGGGCGGGAGAGAGAAAGAGAGAGGGAGGGAGGGAAGAAAAGGAAAGAGAGAGGACAGAAGTGGGGGGGCGGCAGGGATATATAATAATATTACAGTCAAACCAAGGTTAGATTACCTATGCCCCATTTTTGTGTCTGACCTGATTAACTTTCTGCCTTCACTGGTAAGGCCAATCAATCCTGATTGAATTATCCAATATTAACAGCTGAAAGTGATCAAAACTAATGGTGAAAACACAGCACCAATCAATAAATCAATGCAAATGATTCGGTTCCTGGAGATCCGATCAAATAAAAGAGATAGATCAATTTAACCACTGAGCAAATTAAGTGGAGGTTGCCGTAGCACCAATTTGCTTCCAAAGCCCCACAGGCCCACAAGCAGAGAAATGAAGCGACGTATGTAATGGGCCAGTTCCAGAATCATGCACTCATTTGACACAATTTATACTCTTGTAAATCTTGGCGTCTTCCGTATACATTGAAGGGCTGACCAGGAGCTGTGCAGAAGCTCTGTGGCATCAGGGCCGAAGCCCAGAGCAGCAGGATGGGGAGGGCGGATGCTCCTCCACACACTTTCCTAAGGGATCGCTATAATAGGGAATGTGCCTGGTCTAGCCAGAGCAAGGAGCAAACATTTCCATCTGCGGGCCTCAAAGGAAGGCCCTCGGACGCAGGCAAGGCAGGTTGGAACTGTAGCTTTCATAGTTTGAGTGGGGATAACGACAAAAACTTTAATGTTTGTGAGAAATGAAAATTAAGGCCTTGAAATGTACAGGAAAGTTGTGAGAAGAAAGGCTTGGGGTCAGAACAGTTTTACAAGCACTTTGTTTGGCTTTGCTGCAAACAGTTCCCATTCTTCCTGTTCATGGAGAGATTTCAGGCTCAGGTAGAGGGAAACATGACTACAACTTGAATAAAGTTTTCTTCAAAAACACACCCAGTTCCTACCTTGCCATTTATGAAGAGGCAACAAAACCCCTTCTGTCTTGGACTTAACTGGAGGGAGCTGGCTCACAGCTTTGAAATGTGATTCCTGGGAGCTGGCATATTTGCTTGTAGAGTTAGATGCTGAGAAGCAAAACAAAACCTAATGCAAGATGTGTGACCAACTGTGGAAAGATGAAATGCTTAACAATAAGGATTTTCAGAATTAACAGCAAACTATATCAAAAGTGCGTTTCATTGAAAAATTATTCTAGCAAACTAGGAAAACTCAGGAAGTTTCTGAACTCTAGAATAGAGATTTGATTTCCAGATAACTGGCCAATTTTGACTTTGCTTTCTTGGGTCAGCATTAGGAATGTAGGAGGCACCAGCCAGTGACTACGAGATGATGTCTGTCTTCCTCACCAACAACCCTGGCTCAAGAATACAAACCCCTCTGCTGGCTTCTTCCTAACAAGAGATTCCATACCATCTCATGTAAGAATGACTTATCTACAACAGACCTTTGAAAGTTGACAGAAAAATATATTTTGAATTCTTTTGGTATCTTAGCATGATTGGCATTATGGTACATTTTTTTTGAAGAGATGGAATTATATTTTAATGAATATTTAAGAATGTCTATCTAATCTATCACCTAGTATCAACGGGACTAGTGTACTTGAGATTCTGATTACTGACAAAGGACTCCTAAATGGCTCAATGCACATAATTTAGTACTCTGCGGCACATAATTGGAGCACCTGTACTGAATGGCCAGCTTAGGGCCAGTTAGCAAGACAGCCAATGATCCACGTTTCAGTACTGTGTTGTGTGTTATTGTCCTGTGTGTCCCTTCTCATATACAGCAATTCATTTTTCCTTCAGAAATGTGACCATAAAACTCATGCAGTAGTAAAACTGCGGTGTGAAAAATATGCATCAGAATCAGGTAAAAGGTGGTTGGAGGGGGAAATCAAACAGCTGTAGAGATGGTGACAGATTTAAACTGTGGTGATCTCTCTCTGGAAGTCTCACTACACCCCCTGAACGCCAGATGACTGCCAGCCTCTCAGAGTGGAGATGCTGCACTTGCTCTGTAATGGAGAGGCAGGTGAGGCAGCCAACAATCTCTGAGGCAAAAGCAGCCGACAGGCCAGCTTCTGAAGTCCAAGCTCCGCCAGGCTAAGCTGTCCCACCCCACGGCAGGAACTCCCCAGCATGATGGCCAACGTCCTAGGAAGATCAGCAGGCAAGGACCGCTGTAACACTGCCACTCAGCTGTGGCTTTCTGGAGGTATCAACTGAACTGTGGCTCCTGTGCTCTAAGAAAGGAGCTCAAGCCCTGCCTAGGCCACCTTGGATACAAATGTGCACCCTGGACCATAGCATGCTCTCTTAAAGCAGCGGCCCAATGCTCTCCCTTAAAGATTCATTTTATTATTTGTATTGATTTGTGTGTGTGTGTGTGTGTGTGTGTGTGTGTGTGTATGGGCACTCAATGTGCACACATTTATGTGGGTGCTTGTGAGGGCCGGGAGATGGTATGGGGTTAGAAACGGGTGGTTGTCAGCTGCCTGACACTGGTACTGGGATCCAAACTCTAGCCTCTTACACGAGCAGTAACTCATCTTCACAGCCAAGCCATCTGTCTAGCCCCGTAAATTCTGCTCTAAGAAACAAAACAAAGCAGCAACAGAAAACCCTGAGGTCTATTAGGGAAACGTGTGAAACCCTGAACACATTCATTTAGTTTCCAAAAACTAAAATGTTCTATTTGTTCAAATAATGGGCTTTTTATTCCCAAATACCTTCCCCTTCCTGCCACATGCCTTGGCTAATCCATCAGGTTTTCTTGCAAAAGTCTGTATGTGTGGGTGTCTGCGAGCACTCTAGGAAAATACAAAGAAGATAGCCCCACACGAATGAAGCGTTATGTGTCTGGATCTCTGGACTCTGGGTCAGCAAGCTTACAGGGTAGACTGGAGAGAGCTGCACACTAACAAAGAGTGTCCTACGAGGTGTGTTCCTTGGACGGGGGGGGTTCACACTGCCTGACTAAACAACTAATGATGTTCAGAGAACAAGCCTGAATGCCTGCTCTCCCAAAGAGGGACAGCATAGGAGGAATGAGTCACATTTGGATTGGCTTCTTGTGTAATGTACATCAAAGCACACCCCATCGCATGTACTTGCATTTATATACACGTCTATAAAACTGCACCCCCCCACAAGAATGTGGTAAGTAACTTTGCTTAACCTTGCCCTCTCTATTATCTACCCGTCTAGTCACACGTATAGACGTGCATTAAATCACACATGTGGGTAGATTTTATATCTAACCAGTAAAATGGCTGTCTCCAAAAGCTGTGTTCGTATTTTTAAGTGTGGGACAATGAGGGAAATGTCATGAAACCATTTCTGTATCACTGAATGTATTCCACAGTGGTGTTGCTGAGCAGCTGAGAGTGTTTGTTCTTCAGTTACCCTGTTAGTCTTACCCTGCAGTAAGAGGCAGATCATTTGAATGCTTTAAGATTTCTAATATAATTTCAGTTCTTGGAGATTTAATTTCATGCACTCCTGTGCAATGTCCCTTCTGAACTTTAATGGCATAAAAAAGTAGGTGAGTTCAAGTGGCTTAAAATTTACATTTATTTTACATATCAAGGTACAAAGGACAGCAGCCTGGTAAATTGGCCGCATCTTTTGGTTCTGTCATTTTCGTGACAGAATTTTTTTAACTGTCACCTTACTTTCATTTCAATTTCTATGCATCATGGCAATGTAAAGAACTCCACTTTCTGGTTTCTATATACAGGAAACTAAAACTTAAAAAAAATCACGTGAATTTCACTTTCTAAGGTAATATGGGTACTGAAAGAACAGGTACACAAATGTCTAGGGTCAAATGAAAAAATGAAGATGCTGTCAAAACTTGAAAAAGTCAACTTCTGATCCATTTTCTTTCAGTGTTGCTCAAACTAGAGCCACTGTTGTTACTGAGCATTTTGGGAAAGAGACCTTTGGATGGTTCCATGACTGGGTTAGATCTTTCTAAAACACTGAATATAAAGTCAATATTTCATCTCAGATTTGCAGCAATTATCCTTCCTTGCCACCAGGGCTATTCCTGTGTGAGGAATGGTGCACACAGAGGCTGGGTATGGATGTCAAGAACAAACATTTCTTCCAGCTCCGCACTCACACCCCAGTTTGAGTGACTGAGGAGGAATGTGTTACATCTGACTTCATAAGGCCACAAAGATCCAGGGGGTGGGGGGTGAGAGGAGGGGAGGGCAGAGAGAGCAGTGCATTCTAGAGCATCTACCTCAATGTTCCTAGGGACCTATGTGGTCTCTGACATACTTGTAGGGAATCTGTTAAGGTCAGATTCATTATAGCAGTTGACAATATTTGTGTAAACACTCTCCTCACCTCAAGAGGCTCCAAGGAGGTGTGCTGACACGGCCCTTCTGACAGCCTGCCCCACCCTCTCAGTGTTTAACACAGTTCTCAATCTTGAAGTTAAGGAAAATAATGGATGACTACAGGAAATATCAATAGTTGGTAACCCACATAAACCAAAGCTCTTTAAGGTCCTTCAAGTCCTTGCTGAGGCAGCTCAGGCATCCCAGGATGAGAGAGATGGAGAAAGGTGGTTTAATTGCAGGAGAGTGAAGACTGTATGCTTCATGAAACCTCTCATCTTGAAGGATGTGTGTAAGTGGGTCTGAGCTAGAGTGGGTCTCAGATCACTACACAGTGCTGAGCTCACTCAGCGAAAGCCACTGAAGACACACCAGGTTGGAATATGCCAGAACAATACCAAAGCAGAAGTATGACGCCAAGCACTTAAGAGGCTGAATTGCCATCAGTCCCAACAAAATATCTACGACTTTCCTTCTAAACTGCCACTTCATTCTGTTCCAAGTTTTACATACTAATCAACAGAATCACTGCATAGTTTGACTGAATTTTTCTTTTTCTTTTTTTCCTTTTTTTTTTTTTTCACAGAGGCAGACTAACCAAGCCCCAGATGATTTACTCTTTGACACATGTTGCAATAAAACCAGTGGGTTTTTTTTTTTTTTTTTTTAAATCAAGCAGCAATGTAAGGCCATTTTAGTATGATAATGCACAACTTGGACTTTTCTCTGTATTTATCGACAGACACACATGGTGGGATCCAGTGCTTTGAAGAAATAGGATGTGAAATAGAGACTTCAGTTTTCTTCCACTGACAATGGTGTAATTCAGTGGGTTCGTTTATTTCCTAAATTTCATCTAACTTAGTTGCCTAGAATAATAATGGAATAGAGTAACTGCAGATTCTCTATTCTGATATACACAGCTCTTCTAAATCTTGCCCCACCAGAATCTCCCCTCCCTGGGGCATAAAGTTGGCCTAGCGGTGGCAGGAGGAGTGCAGATAAGGGTCAGGCAGGTCTGTGCTACTCCCTCCTGGCTCTGGGTGTAGAAGCCACGCCCACAGCCACTTCAAGCCACACAGTCTGGTCAGGAATGGTCATAACAAGAGACTTCAAGTATCTTCCTTAGGAACCAGCAAGATTTAAGAAATTTATTTATGACACCATTCCATAACTTACTCTTTTTTTTTTTAAGATGCAAAAAGCAATGAAAAAGTCATGTTTGTCTTTTAAGTGACAGTTCAGGAATAGAATCCAGGTTTCTTTGTCTTTGTTTCTCCTACCTTTCTGGTTTTCTTGAGACAGAGCGTCATTGTGACCTCATATTTCCTGTCTGTGGGGCTGGCCTTGAACTGTGTTCCTGGGATTGCATGCATGTGCCAACATGCCCTTTGGATCTATTTTTTCTCCTTCCCCCTTTCCTGCGCTGCCTGGATGAATGGAAAGCAAGTGCTCTGGTGCCAAGGGACAGCCTCGGCCCATCGACTCCTATTCTTAGCTACTAATTCTGAGAATCATTCGAGCAACGAGACACGTGTTTTGTTTTATACCTTATGTTCATACCTACACTTTCACTTTCACCTTTTAGCAACCCGTGAGTGTGAAATTTGTTTCTTTTCCTTTGTATCTGAGGTGCAGAGAAGTCGTGGTCCTTAACATCTAATACTAAAGAGCACACGCACAGCTCAAGCTAACATCCTGGGGTGCCCAGATTTCAACTCAAAAGCTGTGCTTTCAGTAATAATTACTCAGTTGCGGAACAAATGCATCCTGCACAAAGCAAGAGTATAGCTTCTTCCCACTCGTCCTCCCTCTGTTTCTCCCTCCCCAGTGTTCAACCTTCTGGACAACAATGACTAGATACCCATCCAGCATGGGCCCCAGAGGGAAAACAGCATGAATAAAACAAGACTTGGGACAACGAGCTATGACAAGTGAGGTGAGTGATCCCACAGTCCAATAAACCTGACCCCTACATCTTTCACGCTGGGTCAGAAGGGCCAATTATAGTTCTCTTCTACTTCTTTTTATGATTGACAGCAGCCAGAGGCAAAATTATTTTGGTGTCTATTAATCTGGTCTCTAATTTTTTTCCCTTTGCCCCCAAACACACAAGAGCATCATGGTGGCCCAGGGTAAGAGAGATTTTGAACCCATAGTTAAAAGAGTAACAAGTGGGCTCCTTCCCAGCCTTCCTCACCTGCAGCTCTGTTTGGAAGAAAAACTTCTGCGGACATTGTGTGCAGTCGTAGATCTTGTCTTCTTGTCCGTGGGCAGAGAATATATGCTGCTGCAGCTTGTTAGCTTGGACAAACACTGAAATGACAAAGAGACAGGAGCCTGGGTTACTGTGGTCCCCTACGTTCTGTGCTGATGACTCGCCTTGAACAGGCGGCAGGGGAAGGCGCACCTCCGGGCATGACTGGCTCCTGATATCTGGGGAGAGCAGGAATCACTTTTGCTCATGGTTGGGTCTCTGGCTTTCGTTAAGGTGCACTCCACGCAGCACCCAATTCAACCCAAAGAGTAATGGTTTACGGAGGCCCTGCTCCCTGTAAATCTTTGAAAATAGAAGCTGAGAATTGTCAAATGTACACTCTGTCTCAAAAAAAAAATGAGCTACTTCGCAGCTGCCCACAGGTTAAGAAATCATGGCTGCCCAAACCCTGTTTATTGTATTTGCCTAAAGTTAGAGCTAGCAAACAGTTCTCTATTTAAATGTGTTAATGCTAAAAAAATTATATCCCACAGCTACTCTGGGGCACTGTCTATAAATGTGCAACAGAACGGCAGGTAAATTCTCTTTGGATACTTTAAGATCAACTCGGCCTACACATGGAATGCAAGGGTTTCAATAATATAAACATGTTCAATTTTAATGACTACAAAACAAGGCCCTAAGACTGTGTAACAGTTTACCTAGGAGACATACGATTAATAATTAAATTGTATATGCCAGAGGCGCTGTTTGGGTTGGCAGAGCTGACTTCTGATGAATGCCTGGTGCACTGTGACCTAAAAAAGTTTGCATCTACAATATTAATCTGTATAGGCAGGGAAAGGATTTATTAAAGATGCTGGCATTTGACTTTGACTCCACTCTGATCATTAAAATTATTCTAATTGCCAGCCAACCTAAAATATTACAGTATTGTTCTTGTGAGTCATACATTTTAATCACATTTCTCATTACCTTAAAAAAACTCTCAGCTTTCCTTTCGTGCCCAACATGCTTTATATTGGAAGGTTTTATTTTTCCTAATTGTTATTTCTAAATGACTTCAAGATACAATAAAACACTTCACATCTGTCTGTACAGAAACCCAGGTTGTTCTTCATGCGGCTTTGTTTCCTTACTCAGCTTGACAGAAAGAAATAGGATTTTTTTAATCCAGGTTTGCAACTTATGTCCATATAACTTCATACGTTTTATGAGGATCTGGCTACAACATGAAAGAACGATTTTATTGTAAGATTTAACTGTGCAGACCTTTGACCCAGTCTTCTTTTATAGAGACTTACTAGGGACCAGGACAAGGACCAGGACCTGGACTCTTGACTCTGCATCTTAAAATACATATTCATGGCAAGAGTGTAACAATAGCCTTAATACTCTTAAATTCCAAAGAGTAAACAAGATAAATAGAGAGATCAGCAGGTGGAGCGAGTGCGTGGAGGCCAGTGTTAACAGTATAGCCATCTACATATTTAGGGCATGATTAGTAGGGACTATGAAGGGCCCCAAGTTTCTATTTTATTATAGAACACAAAGGTATAGGCTGAATGTAATGAAGGTAAATAATCAATGCCTGTGATTTTGCTCTGCAAACAAAGAATTTCCTTTCAAGGTCAAAATGTCTGTAGCTCTTTACGTATAGCCACATTCTTTCCATTGATGGGCTTGGCTACCATGTGACAGATACATGCGAAAGAGTCACTGAGGAGTTTTAAAGTAGCCTTGTCCATCTTAGGGCAACAGCAGAAACATGTGTGATCATATGAAGGCTCCACAAGCTTTCAATAATAAATTCTGATGTGTGTGTGTATATATATGTGTGAGATTATTTCTGACAATTGTACCACTGTAATATCTGATAAAAAATTCCTAAAACGATACATCTCTTTCAGCATTTAAAACCCAATCTCATAAGAAAAAAACATCTCCTCTAATCTGTTTAGTATTTTAAAGAAGTCTGGGAGTATTTTGGTTTTACACACACAGACATTTTCATGAAGATGTAATAAAATTCTCCAGATCGAGGTCACATGTGGGGGCACCAGGACTACAATTTTAGTTGAACATGAGTGACTGAAAAGCAGTCTGGCTTTGGTATCCTCTTAACATACAGAGGAAGCAGAGTGAACCCAACATGGGCGTCATCTTCCAAGTGGAAAAGTGTAAATTTAGGCGAGAACTTAAAATGCCATTTGCTCATCCTGACAGTTAACCTTCCAGCCCGGCTCAGTCTCTAAAGCAGACTGCAATCAATAATGCTAATCAGCAGAAATCAAACATCTTCCCCCAAATTGAGCTGGAGTCATTGCTGTAAAAGGCCAAGTAGTGGGAAGTATGCTTGGAGGAAGGACTCGGTGGGGCCAGAGCTCCTGTGTGTGTGCGCATGCGCATGCTAGCGAACCCGCCCCCATACATGCACGCACACACGCACATGGGCTTTGCTTTAAGGGCCTCCTTACCTGTGAAACACACCGGGCACTTGAAGGTGCCTCCCATCCCTTCGAAGCTGTGCTCTATCAGGTGGCACTGGAGTTTGGCAGGGGAGTCGAAGGTCTGGCTGCAGAGTTTGCACTCATGGTTCAGTCCTTCATCTGTTGAGGAGAGCGCATGGACAGAAAAGGTGAAACCCGTCCTATCCGGGAGAGACCAAGGGCACCTCTCCTTGCTAGCTCCTGCTATCCCTAAATACGAATACGGAGCCGTGCAGAGCCACACCGTCCTGTGCGTGCCTGCTCTCTAAACGCGTGGTAGGCGTTACAGCTTCCGGTCATCTCACATTATTGGGACGTTTATAGTCATTTAAGACATT
Organism: Meriones unguiculatus; assembly: GCF_030254825.1. Classification (NCBI taxonomy): domain Eukaryota; kingdom Metazoa; phylum Chordata; class Mammalia; order Rodentia; family Muridae; genus Meriones; species Meriones unguiculatus. The sequence continues at coordinate 73,171,250 of NC_083350.1, read as the reverse complement.
CCTAAAATTTGAAAGCCAATAGTCAACAATCAGATTTTACTCTGAGGCTTTTAGTGTATTGATAGAAAGGTTTCTGCTTTAATGGTCATGATTTTATGGGCTCTATGTTTCCAAAGGCCTAAAAGAAAAACCTGATAGAAAAGGAAATGGCTTCTTCCTTAGAGCTTCTCCTCTGCTTTGCCTGGAAGACTACAGAGGCTTCTGCTCCTGACCACAGGGGTTCCACAGTGTTCTGAAATGGACTTGACTGTAGCTACCTGTAATGGTGGTTCTGAAACTGTTCCTATGGCGCTTATTCTCTGCTTCGAAATCCTAGCTCATCATATCCAACCCCCTGTCACTGTTCCTTTAACTTTGCTTGACAGTTTTAATTCCACCCCCCCCCCCCGGGCCTCTCTCTACCTGCCTCATCTCTGCTTTTCTGAGATCCAGGCTCACTTTTGTCAAGTTCCAGATCATTAGATATCACGAGATGGTAGAAGAACGATTTGGGTTGGCTGACAATTGCCATATTAACAGCTCACAGTCTAGCCAGGCGGCAATCCCTTCACTAAGGCTAACAAGTTGGCGAATGACAATGCTCACTATGCTGTGTTCAATACCTCTGCAAATATGAATCCACTCAACCTCACAACGGCTCATGAGGAAGGCCGTTTTTATACCCACTTGACAGGTGAGAAAGCCACGACCCTGACAACTTAGAAATTCTCTGTGAGTCCAAGGGGCTAGTAATTGAAGGAGGCAGAACTTAGGCGAGGGCAGTTTGGCCTCAGGGTTCATGAACTTAGACAAAAGCTATGCCACACACCTGCTATCCCCAGGATGTTAGGAGAAGCAAGGGGCAGAGGCCACACTGTGACCTGCTCCTTATTAGGTCTACCTTCCATTTGCAAAAGTTAAAGATGCTGCTCAGAGGCATCTCCGTCAGACACACTAGGCCCAGGAGCTTAAGATATATTTACACCCAGGGAAAAGCAAGTCTAAATTCCAAAGGTGTCCCCCCATGCAAAGATAAATTCCTGCATAGGTGCCTCACTGCTTGGGATCTGGAAACACAAAGGTTCAATTACAAAGGGAACTATTATCAGCTAACTAGGAGCGAAATCACTCTATTTGTATTTCTAATCTTTCTTCTCACACAAGTGTGAGTCTTCAGAAGCAGAGGACAGGAATTTGTAGAAGGAGAAAGCAAAGCACTAATTAAGCCCCCAGTACAGTCTGCATTTCACAGGAGATAAAAACCCACTCTGTGCTTGGGTGGCACCGCACACTCCTTGATTATAATTATTTAAGGAGAAGTTTAATTGTGCCTACTGACATGACAAGGGGTTACACAAAAAGCTTTAGGGATTATGTAAGATCAATTGTTCCTTTTTTTTTTTTTTAAATCTGTTCTTTTCTTTTAAATCCTAAAGTCACCAAAAATTTCCCAGGTTTCAGTCATTAAGATATAAGAAACACTATTTATTGCATAGAACTGAGTCAAATATGATCAGAAGTACCTGCCAAATTTTAAAATTTCCTAAATATATATAAAAAATATAGCTTTATTTTGAAAAGTAAGAAAATACTGAATAGATTTTCTGTCATAATGCCATTTAAAAATTATATCTGCCTTTTCACATTGTGCCCAGTGTTCACACAAGAAAAATAACAACTAATCCACTTTTCTTCCTCCCCCTTCTTTTTGTCCATGAGAACCGAGGTGTAGCCATGGGTCTGAGCAGGGACACAATTTTCCTGAGTTCCTGGGCTATCAGAGATGTTAAAGTCACATGACCAGTCTTGCTGAGGTCTTTCCTTGGGAACAGGGGCAGATTGGATATGTACATAAAGGAAATTATGCAAGTTACCTAAGATGCTTTTTTAATGTGACATTCGCTTTTTTGACTACACACACTTTGGACGTAAAAATAAAAGAAAAATGAATAAGATGTTTGCTTGAATGCAAGAAAAATGGCCTCACCCATTTTCTTTTCCTTTTTTTTTTCAGCCCAGAGTAAAGCAGACCCCCAAAAGCTAAATAATTTAAATTTAGTCAAATGAATCAAGAACAGTGACTGTCAGCCATGGAGCTACTTATGAATTATTAGCACAGACTTATTTTTTCACAGATTATACCCTTTGTTTGCAGAGTGACTAAGTGACACCAATCATAGCAAACATTCTTGAGATCTATTTTCAGTTTTAAAGCACATTACAATATTGAAAAAATATTGCAAATTCAATTTCCTTTTATTTGTAGGTTAAACAGTTACTTTTTTTTTCTTTCAATAAATGGAACTCCAAGTTATTTGAGCAGGAGAGAAATCCATCAGTTGCTAGTCAGACATTGTAGCCCAAACCAATGCTCTAGCAGACAGTGAGAATCCTCATTTACTTCTCTGTTGTCCCTTCCCCACATCTCCCTATCCTCACTCTCGAACACTACCACATGGCTGGCTGCAGGACAGGAGGGTGGGGACTGCATTCTATACTTTTCTCATCTGTCACTGTGACAAAAAGCCTGCAGCCCCGGCTTCAGTGAGGAAAGGTTTATTTTGGTTCGTGGTTTAAAGGGAGCATACCGGATCATGGAGAGGACATGGCAGCTGGGGTCTGTAGACTCTGTTACTCTGGCTTGCTCCATTTGGTGGGAATCAGTAAGTAGAGGCTCTAGCTGGAGGTCAATCAGGTGGTGACTCCAAGGCCATCTCCTCAGTGACCCATTTTTAATGGCTAGGCTCTGCCTCCTAAAACCCCCACAGTCTCCCCAAATTGGGGCCACCAGCTGAGAAGCAATAACTCAAAACACAGGAGCCGAGGGGGCTTCATCTGGAAGCCAGGCAGTCATGTTTAACGCTGGCTGAGCATGTCCTTACTGTTCCAACAGAGGAGGGACAGAGATAAGAGAATGCTAATAAAACTCCTTGGGAAGAGGAACTGCAAAAGTAGCTTCGTTCAGAGACCCTGTGGACTCTGCCCTCAGGAGTTCTGCATTCACCTGTGTGGTCGGCAGCAGCATCTTACTGTTAAAGAACTGACAAACCTACAGTGAAATGGGGGGCCATTTCCTTGCAAAAAGGTGTTCCTTCCAGCAGCTGATGCTCATGAGGAGATACTATCAACACCTCCAATTTCAATTTCAAGTGGGATCTGCCTTGAAGCCAGAACTTGCACCTTGCTTCCTCCTTCTTAAAGGTGCCAAAGAGCTTAAAAAATTCAATCAAAAATCACCGTTTCTCCTCTCTGGAAAGGTAGCAGCTGACAGTAATTGGATAATACAGTCTGACTCATTTATTAAAAAGAGATTCAGAGTCAATTGACTTAATAACCATTACAATATTTCATTAAGGCTATAATAGGCTAGCACAGCCCTGTTTTTTTTTTTTTTCTTTTTTTTTTTTTTTAATGAAGAGTTATAGGTGGGCTCTTTGGATGAAACTTCTAGATGTTTCCATGCCATGTTTTCTGGTTATCTCTATTCTCCAGACTTTCTAAAATAAGCATAGTTTATCTCTGTACATTACTCTGAAGGAGGAAGGGAGAGGAAAGGAGGGAGGGATGAAGGGAGTGGAAAAGGAGAGTTGTTTCTGTGCCCTGCTAATAAAGATTGATTACAGCTTTGGAAGCCTCATAGCTAAAAGGCTGGTAGGAAATGAGCATTATGATGGAGTATAGAAAAACCCAAATGTTGAATATTACAACTGGAAGTATTCTAGTCAAGTAAACATGGAAACAGAAGTCAGTGCTAGGAAAGGGAGAGGGAAACCTCAGAGTGCACACTGGCCAGCCAAGGAAGAGTGCTCATTCTAAGCCTGGCTCACTGCACAGGGCACACAGCATCCCCAAGTCTTGCGCTGTGCCAGGTGTGCAGGTGCCCAGTGACATGGGTAAAAGGTCAGAGTGGCCTTCTCCTTCCTGAGCACATACTAGAGCTGACAGATTGCTTTCCTGGCTATTGCAAGGTAGGACCAAGAGTGCCGAGCATAATTGAGAAATAATGTCACATATATAGAAACGAGAGCTAAAACAATTATTTTCATTTGCTAATCTTTATGTAAGTGTGAACATATGTAAACAAGAATCAAGCCTACATAAGAGTCTGATGCTCATGTAAATATTTACTCCCATATTAAGCAATTCAAGGAACGAGTCTGCATATGTAATTGGTGTGCCACCTCATTGCCTGAGTGAGAAACATGATGAATTGTGACGAACTTTCTTCTCCAAGAAAAGGCTCATTCTGCCCTAACCAGAGCCAGTGCAAAGGCATATGTTTCTCTCTCTCCAGTCACTATCGTGCACCCACAGAGTTCTTAGTCAGCTGCAGTGCAGCAAAGAACTAACAGTCAACATTTGAATGCTCCAGCCCAAGTCAGTGTATGAGTTCCGACACGGCACTGTCAGTCTAACACAAGACACTGCCATGTCGGAACAAGCTTTCCACAATGGCGACCCCCTCCCCTGCCTACAGACCATGTATGTGTCCATGTTCATACTCCCTTCCTCTAATAAGAAACAACAGTCTAGAGCAGCTCCAAGCAAATGTTCAGTGGCTGAGTTACACGCTGCTGTTATCTTAGAAATCACTGGGGGCCCCATGTCTCATCAACGCTGAGGACCAATTTCTAACGGTTTATAAGTAGAACCCTTTCTATTTACCCTCGGGCCTGGCTGGAAGGGTTTTCTGAGGTCCTTCCACTACAGAAATCTACAGGCCAGAGTCCTCCCCGACCACACACTATCATGTGACAGGGACCATGTTAAAAAAAGCTCTGACCTGACAGGGATTGAACTCTTCCCTCAGAACCCAAACAGAGAAACCAGATGCCCTGCAGTTGTAATCTGCCCCTCCAGTTTGAATGTGTGCACCTTCTATGCCTACACACACATACATATATTTTTAAAGCCGAGAAAACTATGCCCTGACCAATTCCCAACACCCAGGCTCGCCCCCGCCGCCCTCTGCTTTGCTTCTTCCCTGAGTTAATTTCCAAGCACACATTTATAAGCCAGGGGTCTGAGGGCTAACAAAGCAAAGGCACACATGACAAACCCGGCCCTCGGCTACACCGCTCACCCTGGCAACCACCGCTAGAAAAATAGGCAGCCTGCACTGCAATTTGCTACGCACGCAGCCATCCCATTCTTTCTCGGGTCCACGGTACTCTGGCCACAATAATTTGTTGCGTTACACACTACACATATTTCACAACTGCAACATAAACACACCAAGGTGCTAATTTGGCAGTGGAGAATACGACTCAGGCTTCAAAGACTGCCAGTAGATTAGTCATTAAGCCCCTGAAGTAAGGCAGAATTGGAGAGGATGGAATAGTGTATGAGCCTTTTTTTTTTCTCTCGCTCCTTTCTTCACACCAGTTAGGGAGTTCTGGAAGTCACTATTATTCTATGGAACAAGTTAACATGAAAATTAATACTGCCTGAAGACTGACCAGTACTTTCTGAAAGCTTTCTCATTGACGGTATGGCGGTATTTGCTTCTGTCGGGGTTCAGAAGCCACGGAGAGAGGGCCATGAGATACACATATTAAAGGTAAGACTTCTTACGGTACAAAACGGAAAGGCCCTGGGACTGTGACCCAGATGGGTGATCCTCTGTGCACAAAGTGCCCAAACCACAGGCATCTCAAGGAGAGCCAACTGCTATGGATGCATCCCTTATGCCCAAGCCACAACAGCACCCTCAGGAGACCTGCAAGGTGCGAGTCTCCATGTAACTCAGGTCCTGGCGACATTTTTTTGCCAGTAGTCTAGAAGCTCTACCACTTTTCCACTTCCTAAGCAGAGCCACTGGTACTGACACTGTTGTTTCCTGTCTTGAACTTCTCATTATCCACAGGGCCGGAGCAGGAAATGATTCCAGTAGGGTAGGCTGCACGGTTCCCCAGCAGAATTAAAGAGCCCAGGGGCTGCCTAGAGCCCTATAAACATCAGCAGCTTGGAAACTAGCAGGGGGTCCAGGTGGGTAGGGGTGGGAAAGGCAGCCAGGGGGACCTCAGATGCTCTGAGATGCAGTATCGTCCGATGCCTTGGCTACTGTTACTGGTTGTGTGAATGACTACCTATTAAAATATCCTTATGTGGGAGGAAAACACTGGAACGTAGTTTCAACTATAAACAATAAAACAACTGAAAAGGTGTCTGACCTCTAACCGTGAGGACGCGGCAGTGACGTTTTGGCACAAGTTGGGGAGCCAAGAACAAACAGACTATGATAATGTGGCAATCTGATGGATGCCCTGGCCATCCCCAGTGACCTCTTGGTGGTCCTCACAGCTAATGTTTTGGCAAAACCATACGGTGTCACCAAATCGATTTAAAGGGAAGCAACTTCGCACTTAAATGCTTTGATTAAACAACAGAAGTTATTGGGAAAAGCCCCCACAGAACTTTGTAGTGAGCCCCCAGCCTGAGAGAAAACACTGTTAAAGCAAGTGCAGGAAGAAAGCAGCATACACTTGTTAGTGGAAATGGGGCCTAGAGATGGCCCATGGCAAAGAGATTGCTGCCCAAGCACAAGGACCTGAGTTCATTTCCTGGAACCTGGGACAAAGCCAGGCCTGTGGCCTGGAGGGAGGGCTCAGAGGCTGAGCGCCCATACGGCTCTTGTGCCTAAGTTCAGTTTTTAGCACCAGCGTGCGGAGGATCACAACTACCTGTAACCTGGCCCTTCGGACCTCTGTGGATACCTGAACTCTTGTGAACACCCTCATTTCCGTGCGTGCGGGAGCTTGGAAGGCGCCTGCTAGGTCTGCCCAGGAACTTCCTGCTCACAGAAATAGGGCTTCTTGTTAACAAAGCTTTGGCTGAGTCTACCCCACTGTGCCAGGTGGAAAGGCATCCAGTTTCCTCAAGGAGGATACTGGAAAGAAACCCTTCTCTTGAAAAATGTTTCTCCTCTCCTTACGTTGCGTATCTACCCCTCCCCCCACACTTCAGGACACAAGGCCAAGTTCAAAACCACGGCTTACGTTTTACATAGTGACTTCCGGTGCCCTATGTGACCAGAAACAGGATCTTCATCACTCAAGGATGCACTTCCATTTCCTGCTCCGCCTAGGAGAGAACTGAGTGGCCCAGGGCGTCTCCCAACTAAGGCAGTGTGGGAGCTGTGGGGTGTTTCACCAGTCCAAACAGTACTGCAGGCTGCAGGAGTACCCTGGTAAGCTTTGACTCACTAAGCCATGCCACGACCCTAGGTCAGCACACAGACCATACACTAACGGGGCTCCTTCTGCCATAGGTCACAGAGAAGCCTCTGGACCATACTCCATGACATGGAAGCAGGTGTTCTTTCTTCTTCGGTGTGTGTTTGTATGGGCATGTGTTTCTCTTTCATTTTTTTATTAATTAATTCAATTTACATATCGGCCATAGGCCTCCCTCCTGTCCTCCTAGTCCCACCTCCTTCTTCCATCTCCCCTCCCTGTTCCTCCTAATAGAGGAGCCCCATCCTCAGAGCATGTGTGTTTGTGTTTCTGTGTGCACAAGTGCAGGTGTGTCTCTGTGTACCGTGTGTGTGTGTGTGTGTGTGTGTGTGTGTGTGTGTGTGTATAGAGGTTACCCTTGGGTTACTCAGGAACTCCATGCAGAAGTTCACTGAGTAAAGCTGGCTGGCCAGCTAGCCCCAGGGACCTGTCTTGCCTCTATAGCACTGAGATCATAAGGGCGTGCCACCTCGTCTGTTTAATAACAAGGGTTCTAGGATTTGAACTCAGGTCCACACGCTTACAGGACAATCAGTGTACTATATACCAGGGTCTAAAAGCTTTCCTAACAGTTGCTATTCTTGCATGACAAGGTTTCATTCTTTTAGTTAAAAGTCATATGGTTTATCATGCCCCTGGTCCACAGATTCTTTCCTTTGACATCAAATACCTAACTGTCAGTGTCTTTGCATCTGGGTCTTCTGGCGCAGGTAGCAGCCAGGTAAATTTACCTTCCAAGCACTGAATGAAACCAAAATAATGCAAAGCAAAGCAAAACAAAACAAAACAGAAAAAGAAAAGAAAACGCAATCCTAATTGGCAAAATTGGAAGAGCTCATGCATTATAAACTAAATTCAGCCTGCTGGACTGTTAAATCTGTTGGGAAAACAACTTTGAGAACCAAGAGGTACAGCCATGATCACTAACCCACATGGTGGTCGGCCAGCCATGGCAACTGTGGACCAGACACAGCGTTCAGCGGGGAGGTTTCTGCAGTGCCGTAGCACTGAGTTTACGGCAAGGGTCAAGGCCTTTTCTTTTTCTCTTTTTTAAAATCTTCTTCTTGGCATAAAGCCACTAGCTATGTGGAAAAGTCTCCAAACACCAAAAAGCTGTTTATCTTTGCTAGAAAGCACAGCCTGCTACTGCTGATGAAAAAAGAAAGAAAGAAAGAAAAGACAGAAAAGGAAATACATATCAGATAAACAAAAGAGATGGATGGAGTGAGGTTTAACTCTTTCAGCAAATACTGTCCCGAATAGCCCCAGGTTTAGGGAAGAAGAACAGTTGGGAATTTTTAAAAGTTTTTTTTTTTTTTACATTTTTGAGTATGAGTACATGTGCATTTGTTGGTAGGTGTGTGTACATAAGTACAGTTGCCAGCTGGAGAAGGGAGAAGTTATAGGTGAATGATCAGCCATATCATGTAGGAGCTAGGGATCAAATTCTAGCCCTCTCGGAACAGCAGTAAGTGCTGGCAACCACTAAGCCATCTCTCCAGCCCCAAAGAACAAATTACTTTTATTTTATGTGTATGCCTGTTTATCCTGCATGTATATATATGTATGTACGCTACATGCGTGCATTGTGCCTAGAGGTCAGAAGAGGGTGTCAGATCCCCTGGAACTGGAGTTACAGATAGATGTGAGCCACCATGTTGGTACTGAAAACTGAACCTGGGTCCTTTGCACGAGCAGCCAGAGAGCACTCTTCACTGCTGAGCCATCTCTCCAGCCTCTACTTGGGCATTTTTGAAGCTAATTATCCTTGTAAGAAACTCTTTCATAAGAAACTGTATGATTGATTACTTAGTGCAGAGATGACATCTTTGGCTTGCTATGATGCTTAGAATCTAAATTTATCCCAAACCACAGTGTGCCTGTGATGGCATGCGTGGGTGGCAGGGGTGGGATTCTCTCTCTGACTCCCAAGGGTTTTTGCCTTTTCCTACTTGCAGGCAATGTTAGAAAACCATTAAGCAGCAAAACGTGAAAAATCACAATCTCGTATGATATTTGCAAATGAGCTGCATTTTTATCGTTCTTCTGGTGTGACCTCAGGAACTTGGCCTTGAAGAACAGAAGAAGGTAATGGCGCCATAAACACAGTAAGATTTCTAAAAACAGTTTATTGGAAATGTGAAACTTGCATTCTCCTAATCAGGGGATGCCACCCCTCAGAGAAATTTTCCTGCACATTATTAAAGTGATATACTGTGGTACTAGTTAGAGCTCCATAACCTTTAAATTGCCTGATTGTAATTAAGGCCACTAGTTTTATTTAGGAAGGTTCAAGGAGGCTCAATTTAAGTTAGCTTAACTAGTGTGAATTTAATGTCACGCTGCCAGAAGGCAGAGGGGCACACTGGTCTGACCGCTCCACGGCACAGGCAGCTGTGGGCTTGTGCACCCTAAATTATGTCTAGATTTCAAGATGCTGCAGCTGTCAGGAAGTAGCAGAATGTGGGTAAACCCACAGACTCCGGCTAGCATGTGCACTTCATTCATTCATTCATTCATTCATTCATTCATTCATTCACCATCCTGAATTCTAAGTACATCTGATCACTGATTGTGTGAGTAGAAGGGAGGGTTTTAAGGGTCTCATAACCACTTTCTCAGAAAGGTGGGGGTCAGGGTAATGTCCAAACAGCATCAACAGTTTAAATTGAGGTGTGTATGTAACAAAGCTGTGAAAGCAGGAGCATCATGACCGGGAACCTCTTGAGAGAAAATGTACAGGGAGGAACCTGGGGAGAAAAGAAAGGTGCTTACTCAGACAGGTCACAGTGGAGCACTGAGGACACGTCCACTCTACTAGAAAGGCAGTAACCAAGGATCAAATCAACAGAACTAAACAAAACTAATGAAACGAACAAAACCAACAACAGAAACAGAGCAAAGAAAGGTGCCTCAGGCACAGACAAGAAATGCAGCAGACGGAGAGGCCTGGTCCACCTTCCAAATCTTACTGGACGTGAGCACACAGCATTCATCCCTGGGCAGAATGCTGGCAATTTTCTGTAGCTCCAACAGCAATAATGATGAATGGATTTCTTTACAGCCACGTGGCTGAAGCAGCCGGCTACGCTACCACTATATGATTAATAACAATAAGCAATTAAAGAGAACAGCAGGTTACAACAAGGAGATGTCAAAATACATTAGCAAAGGGAGATACTGCAGCCACACACTTAAAAGGAAACCCGGTGTGCAGTGTGAGAACCCACGGCAGTAGCTTCTTGTAGGCCACATCTTAGGTGAGGCTGCTCCACTTGGGAAAAGTGGAGGATGACACAGAATGACGACTCTAGGGTGATTAGCACCTACCCAAAACCAAGATATGTTTCCAATGCTCAGCGAAATCAGAAATGCAGGTGGCAATCAGGACTGTCAAGGACAGAGCGCAGTTGCCTGGAAACTCTTTGTTTGGTTCAAGTACTTTCAGAAACCCTAGGACATTTTTTTTTTTTTAAATGTAAAATGTTGGTGAATCAGTAAATTAGGGAAGTGTTAGAGAAAGAGGACCAACTCATGTACTTAGCTAAATCCCAGGTCCAGTACGAGAGATGGTGACGTGGGATGGCAAAGACAAAAATGGGTTCAAGGGGCTTCAAGGATAGCCCTGCCTAGCCAAGACAGCAAGCTGCAGGTTCAGTGAGAGATCCTTCCTCAAAAAATACAGTGGAGAATGGCGGAGGATGCATCCTAAGGTCAGCATCGGACTTCTGTATGCATGGGGCTATGCACTTGCATGCAATGAGCACATGTCTGTAAAACACACACACTCCCACGCACACACTCCCACCCAAATCTCTCCTCAAGTAAAGAAGTTTGAGCGGCTAATCAAGCCAGTTACTGTTTTCCAATTCTCTTATTGCTGCGGACGAAGCTGTTGGTGTTTCTATGCCACGTGGCTCCTCTGCTCCCAGGCCAATCAAGGGCCTAATTCATTCACTCAGTCTCAAGCCGTCTATCCTAAACCAAGTCTCCAAGCTCTTTCTTCCCACCAGAAAGGCAAAGTCTTAGTGAGTATGTGAAATGTGAAACCTGCTGAAGAACTGAACATTTAGTGATGGAGAGTTAGAGTGCCCCCCCCATCTCCAGACTCGCCAGTTTGGTCTGATCTATGAATCTGAAGGAAGGAAACATTTCTGACTATAAAACTTGTGAGTTGGCAGCCCAATCCTGACGCTTCTAAATGCTGGTAAGCCAGCGATATCATTAAACCATCACTTGAACCCAGTGGAGCCTGAGCTTCAGGGCCCCTTCAGAGAGTTAGAAGTTTTCAGAAACAAAGACTGACTGCATTTGTCTATACCAACCTAATGGTACCTGAACCATTCTAAATTGAGTACTTGGGCAAATACCAAGAATGTGTATATTTTCTAAAACGTGCGCCTTACCTATCTATGGAGAACTGGTTGGCACAGCATCCTTCTAGCCTACTTTTCTCTTTAGGGCACCGTGGTGGATACAGCAGCATATCTAGATAGGCTATGCTGAAGGTAAGGTATTACTGGCATACCAATGACTCACACTAATTTGTGTATTTCTGATGTCTCCCATCAGTCAAGATCAATGTAAAGGATAGAGCTGGTGTGTGTGTGTGTGTGTGTGTGTGTGTGTGGTGTTGACAGAAAGAGAGAAGGGAAGGAGGAACAAGGAAAGGAAGAAAAGCAATGATTTCTGTTTCCTTTCTACTTCTTCTGAGGTACAAGGAAGAAATAAATGCCTTTAGGTGATTTCTTAGGTCAAAAACTAGAGCTACAGATGATGGAGGAAATAAGGCTCACCGGAAAGCACAGGCTAGTTACAAGTATGATCTGTTAAATGAAGAATGAGACATAATAATTATGTGTAGCTCTTTCTCAGATATAATTTCTTATATTACTTTCTGTAAAGCTATTAAATATTTCTCAGATTATAATGCCAAATTATAAAGATGCTTTGGGCACAATAAATTTTTAATCCTCTATCTTTATGACAATTTTTCTAAGACCGGAAGCAGCTCATTCAAGATGTGTCTTAAAATTTTAAATACTGTATACTGTGTCAATATACAGGAAGCAGATAATGAATCTCCTCACATGAGAAGAAACTCTATTGAGGTAATGTCACTAAACTGTCTATTGATGGCCTTACGCATTTTATATATTTATAGGCTCCACTGTGCCTCCGAGATGCAAGATGCAACCAGCATAGAATTCCAATGCTCTCTTAAGCAATCTAAAGTAGAATGCATGTGTCTACAACTGTAAAGTTTGTGTTCTTTCTGAAGGAATGCCATATTTGGCTGACTTAACAGTTTCTTTCTTGGAAAAGCACAGCACGAAAGTCTAGGTCAGTCAGAGATCAGCATGGGAGTTCTTACATTTGACAATCCAGAAGAAAGCTAATACATCAGACAATCTGGTGACATATGGCTGTGGTATATTCCAGGTAAGGTCTGAACTGTACCAACAAGCACATTTCTCCGGTCTTCTGCCCTGAATATTGGGGAAAAGGTAGTCCACACATTCAAATCAGAGTCACATTAAATACAGATTAAGTGCATTATACAAATGTTTAAAAAAAAAACTAAATTGAGTAACTGTTTTCAGTCTATCTTAAACTAATCACCATAACTTAGCACACCTATGTACTTATATTGAGAAAAAAAATAATGACAATACATTCTCAGGATAGGAAGAAAGAGAATGTAATTAAATGTTGCTTCCAATTACAGCAAAGAATTAAAAAACAGGGCTGGGGAGAGAGCTCATTTGGTAAAGCCTTGCCTTGCAAGCATACAAAGCAGTATTGCATCCCTAGAATCCATGTAAAAAGGTGGGCATAGTGACATGCACTATAAACCAAGCATTGGAGAGGTGGAGACAGGAGGAGCCCTGGGTTGCTGCTCAGCCAGCAAGATACCCTGTCTCTCTCTCTCTCTCTCTCTCTCTCTCTCTCTCTCTCGCACACACACACACAAACACACACGAACGAACGAAACACATAATCTCAGAGAATGAGACCCAACTGTAGCTGTCTCCTTGGGAGACAATGGGAGGTGGGTTAGCATCCCTGGCAGTCCTCTTCTTCTTTCCCTACCCACATGGTAGGATGATATCATGGGACAACTCTCAAAAGGAAAGCCCAGGCCCAAGAAGAACAGGCAGCGCAGGGGACACCCAGAATCTGGGCCTCTCCTCTTTGCCGTGGTGACCAGATGTCTTGCCTTACAGTGGTGACAGTAAGGAAAATTCCAAGTCAAAGAAGTCACAGTGGCCTCCAAGTCACTCAAGTAGTTCTAAACATGACCTCCTCTGCTGAAAGGGACCAGGCTCTGAGGTCAGGACAACACAACTGTTAAGCACAAGAGGATGAATAGAGTTTCTATGGGTGTCAAACATACACCTCCTCTCTTTGCCCTATAATGAGGGCATGCTTTTATTCTTCTAATGACTCCCTGCTACATTCCCCTCCATGTAGCTCTACCTGAGGAAGACTATACGCATGACAATTATTACTTATATTTCTACATCTTCCACCCTTTCCACAGAGTGTGCATGGGACGGCAGGGTGAGGGCCCTACACACAAAGGCACAGTTACTCTTCAGAGGATAGATTGTTTCACAGGAAGAGCCTGATTGACTTGCTCAGTCACACCGGTAATTACTGGTAAAGCTTGGTTCAAATCTGCATTTAGGTCCAAGATTAAGGGGAAGAAAAATAATCAAATGTCACTTTGCAGCCAAGTTTTTCCTGAACTCATCAATGCTGGTTTCCTGGGACCCTCGGCGTGGAAGGCAGGAGACCACTGAGTAGCTTGAAGTGCTAATGTTTAGTTGACACAGTGAAATGGAACAAAGCTCTCAAAAGCACACTTCCATTTTCGACCTTTCAGGCTAGCTTGTTGATCCATTTCAATGTCTCTTTAAACTTACACTGAGAACAAAAATTGGACATTCAGTTTTTAGTCACTGTCCTAATTATTATTTTTCATTCATTAAGAGTTAGTTGAACATGTGGCACTGAAGAATCAGAGTAATTCAAGGAGAAACAACATCTTGAGATTTTACTGTTGTGGGTAAGAAAACTGATATGATCCATTAACAAAACAAAATCTGTTTCTCACGATCCAAAATGCCATTATTTTCAGGCTGTGTGAAACTAGGCAGAATCACTTGTTTCCTCACAAATGGTACCAGTAACAGGGCTGTTTTCTCTTCTTCATTTGGAGACTTTTACATAGACCTTTAAATATAACTTATGGCGTTGATTTGGAAAATACCAAGAAAAGGCTGCTCCAAGAACTGGAGTTGAATTAAAAACAAACAAACTCTCCCTGGCCCCGAGAAACATAAACAAAAAGTTAGATTTCCCCGTACTATGTTTGATTGCATTAATTGATGTTTAGGAAGTGGCTGAAAATGGAGGCAGGCCTAGCAGTGGCCTTTTCTTTTCCTAAGTCACAATGGTAGCACACCACAAATGGTACCCAAACCTCCCCAGCTGCGGCTGCACGCTCCCACTCTGGCAGCTCAGAGCATCCACGGTGCAGTCTCCACTTCCACATCCAGTTTTGCAAGCACAGAAGAAACAGGTCACAGATGCAGTTCAGCCCACTCTCCTAAGACTTAAATTGACATTTCTGATAAACAGAAAGATGTGGCGTGGTCAAACACTGTTTTTATTCTCAGTATGCTAAAAAAAAAAAAAAAAAAAAGAAAAAAAGAAAAAAGAAAAAAATCCTCTTATTCTAACACAGGGCTTGGGCTTATATGTCACTTAGACTATGGTTACTCCTAGGTCCAGTTTTGTAATCTGTCACTTTTTCTGCCGCTACAGAAGCTACTTAAACCAGGGGAGGGACCACACAGCACACACATCGGCAAACACAGACCTCTACCATAGGCTGAAACCATTTCTACTGTAGCGGGTGAAGCAGTGCGTATAAAGCCTGCCGCAGGCAGCCTCACCGAGGCCTTTCTTCCCGCGAAGTCTGATGGCAGAGGATGAGCAACTCGGACTTTGGAAAGGTTCAGAGCCACACAACTCTGCCACTCACGGGCTGTGTAATCCCATATGCACACACCGCCATTGTGCCTTAGCAGAAACACTAACGCAATGGGAGCATCAAGGTTCAACCAAGTGGCATACATCAGGATTAAAGGATGAAATTACCTGCCTGCCAGCCTGCCTGTCTATCACCTATCTGTCTGTCTGTCTGTCTGTCTGTCTGTCTGTCTGTCTATCTATCTATCTATCTATCTATCTATCTATTATCTATCTATCTATCTATCTATCATCTATCTATCTATCAATCTATCTATTATCCATCTATCAAGTGTCTTGTGCACAAAGACTACAGTCAATGTTATTCATTCTTGGTTTTAAGCACTAAGCAAATGTTCCTTTAGGTGTTGCAATGTTTTTATGATTGCTTTTAGTCTTTAAAATTCATTTATTAGTTTCACTCCCATCTATTTTTCCTCCTCTACACCATATAGAGTCAAAATGGGGAGACACAGCTAAGTTTTATGGGGCAGAGAGGGGCCTGGATTGCAGTACGGCTATAGGCAAGAAGGATGGTAGCCACAGCTACACAAAAGCCACAATCCTCTCTGTGGGCAGGTGGCACCCTGCTCAAGGCAGTTCTAGGGGTTTTCAGGGCTTGAGGGGCAGACCTGCTACAGTAGCCACAGGTTGAGACACTAATGCAGACACTGTCCAGAACAGGACGCAGCTGGTGGCAGCGTCACAGCTTCAGCTGCCTCCTGAGAAGGGGTTTCCCAGTCCTGCCATTGAGGCTCACACGCTGGCCATCCCTCTAGACATGTGGGATCGTTTGGGTAAATGCAGCAGAGACCTTCTGTTAGTTTTTAACCATAACCCAGACATTTATGAGAACTCTCAGCATATGGTAATGATAAACTTTAAAAAAAATACCCAGAAGATGTTGATGCTGTCAGGTTACCCACTTTTGAAAACCCCTCCCTCTGAAGGCACAGCCAGCAGCAGCTATGACTATTTTGTTCCTTCTTCCTCCTCCCAACAGTGTGTTAGTTTGTGTGGCTGTAAGAGAGAAAGCATGTTAGAATGCATGTGTGTTTGTGTATGAGTGAATGTATGTCTAAGAGAGAGTTTGCTTGTATGTATGTGTGTGAGACTGTGTTTGTGTATGAGTGAATGTGCGTGCGTGTGTGTGTGTGTGTGTGTGTGTGTGTGTGTGTTGGGAATTATGAATTGTGTGGATGGGCTGAGGGAGAAACGTTTAGCCAATCTAGCATTAGCTAAACACATACATCATAGACATTTGTTGAGCTAACATAGATGGAATGGACTCATTCCCAACCTTCCCTTCTCTCGCTGAGAATTACCTTTGCCCTGACTTTTGGCCATACCTTCTAAGGTTCTTACAGCACATTTTTCATTTTCCCCAATATGCGTTTTATCTCCCCCTTCATGGTAAATGACTCTCAAGTTTTCTCATTATCTTGATCAATTACAAGGGTTGTTCTCAAAACACCTGTGTTTGGTTTTTAGCTGAATGGATGGATGAAGGGAAGGAGTCTGGAAGAGAGAAGCAGGGAGGTCAGTAGATCCTCTGATAAACTTCCTGGGCTACGACGGATGTCCACCTGCAGATTGGAAACTCATGGCTGATTCTTCCCTGTAACTCAGCAGTCAATGAACAAAGAGACCTGCCATCATGCCAGTCCAGGACAAGCCATTTGCCCACCTCTCTGACTTCTGTCCAGCCTCAAAGTTAAAAAAGAAAAGCAGCCTTGTGTTCAGACTTGTCCCTCATATTTATTTCCATCCAAAATAAAATACTTTATTCCTTTTTCTTGGCAGGCTGCTTTCTGCCTGTTCTGTTCAACCTCATTTTCCCTTGACAAGCTGCTAAATAGTGGTTGGGCCTGCCCCATGCAAGCTACACTTAGTCCCGTCGTTTCTCAGGTATTGACCTCTCCTTAGTCCTTCCAGCTTGCCTTTGTCTTACATTTTTATGTCTCCAGTAGAGAGAATGGGATAAAAAGAATGGCCTTAATAAGTGCTTGCAGGCTACTGTCTTCCATTGGCCTCACAGGGTCCCTGCTAAGCGGCGGGCAGTCCAAGCTTCCTTTCTTCAGAATGCCACCTCTTTGTGACCTCTAGAAATGTTAGGGGACATTAGAAGGGACTGGATTAAAAACAATTCTGGCGACCAATCTGATTTTAAGAACTCAATAATAGCTAAGGAAATATAAATTTACAAAGCTCGGTAGGAACTATCAGCATTGGGCGTCTGCAATAATGGACTTGTCTCTCAAGACCTTTTCTGTCCTAATCAACTACCATGATGTCTGAGCAGCTGTGCTAAGAAAGTGAACACCGCCGGTCGGTCAGTCAGTGAACATTGCAAGGGACAAGAGAAAGGTGCCCAGCCCTTTGTGCCATGTGGTGCCCATGCTCTTCAGGGGCTCACGTGCCTGGTCATTAGCCTCTCTGACTCTCGCTTTTCAAGGCAGAGCTCATGCCTTCTCATTAGCACTGAATTCCCTGCCTCCGAGAAGAGCCCAGATGTCAGGCGGGCCTGACCCAATATCTGGCTGATCAGCTGCTGTTTACCTTCATAAGCCTGAGGTTTTTAGTACATCTTGAGCTGAGGCAGTGGGATTCTTCTGTGGCTCTCCTTGTCAGGGCTAAGTAATGGAATGCACGACAGGCTCACAGATGACCCGAGCCCATAGCCGCTGATCTGTATTAGGAGAGGGCTGCTATTTTCCATGGGAAGCCTCCTAAAGGACAAAGGGTCCAGACTGCTTCTCTGGAAAGGAAATCTGCAGGAGGCTGTGGTCCCTGAAACAACCCAGCATGCCTTGGCACATGCAGCCTGGGGCAAATGGTCCACACTCCAGTCCTCTTCAGAGAACGTTCTTTGTATGGAATTAAATAAATAAGTAAGGGCGTGCATCCCCATATGCATACATACATACAAATATGAAATGCATCTCTTTAATAATCGGAAGAAGTCGTCTCAGCTCCTGGATGAGGCTGTCATTAGGGGCCTGTGACAAAGGGACCTGTGGGTTTTTTCGGTACCTTTGATCTGCATTATGAAATGTTAATGTCCATCCCATCGGAGCCCTTCTAGAAGGATGCCCTCTCTCTGGCAAGGATCACTCCTGCCCACTGCAGCTTGCACTTACCAGCTCTACATCTGGGTTAAGTGCTGACTCCGGGCCCATGCCCAGGAGCACTGCCATTTTTTAAAACTGAGGTTGCTCAATTCCTAAATAAAAAAAAAATATATTGATGATAAAGAGCCTGGTCTAGATTAAATGGTGGCCTTTCAGAAGAAGCACCCTCCCAGCCTGACCTGGTAGCGTGCTGCATGCATTTACTACCTGAAACTTTCCTCCCAGCATTTTGTCTGTGCTGGGGGCTGGGGCCTGGGGGCCGGGGCAGTGTCCGTAGAATCTATAATGTTGTGTTGATTAGGTGGGAAACAACCAGAAGCACATATTTTGATATCTCTATTAGCAGCCTGTTCATGTCTAACTGCAAAACTTGGTTGCACTTCTTTCACCATCTTTGCCCAAGACAGACCAGTAAACACAATTCCTCTCTCTATAATTAGCCTTTTCTCTGAGGGCCCTGAAGTAAGTCTGCATGCCGTAGATTTAATATCCAGCGCTATATCCATATGTGCTGCCCTTGCCTGGTCCCAGAGCATATAAACTCCCCTATTAGCAGCCTTGACTGCTTAATTATGCAGATTTTTTTTGTACCCGCCTGCCTGTAAAATTACTGTGTCTAACCTTTTTTTTTCCCCTTTCTTTTTTTTTTTCTCTCCCTCTTTGCACCATGCTGGCCATTCTAATGAAATCGGCATAGGGGAAGGGCCTGATTTGCAGTTACAGAGGCTGGATCGCACTGGCAATCTGTCCTTAGTGGGAGTCACAAAAGAAGTCAAATGCCTTCATCTGGTTCTACCCTATCATCCCCAAGGTGATTGAGTTCACTTCCCGATGCTTCCCAAGTTTTCCTCAGGCTGTCCAATCAGCAGGTCCACCAGGGAGCCCGGCCTAGCTTGCAACAGTCTCTGAATCTAGTTACAGCCCCACCAGGGACAGTCAACCACCCACCCCCAAGCCTTCAGATGAAAACCTTTTCTAACAAGGCCGCCCAGCGCCAATGAAATAACACACATCTGCATATCCACTGGGTCCCATGTTTCTTGTGCTCATGGATTATGTATCTTGCAGCCTCTAATAAAGAAATGCAGTTCTTTGTTTAATGTTTATCTTGTGCTTGTTAAGCAAATGCTAATGTTGTATCAGAATGCTTTAGTGCTATTTGGGTTTTGGGTGATTTACTACAAGACAATCTGCTGTGAAGTAAATTTAGAGAGGGAAAAAAGGGGGGAAATCATTTGGGTTGAAAGGGAGAAAGGAAAAGGTCTGACAGGAAATCAAGGAAAGGGAAAGAGAGCTGGTGAGAATGACGAAGTGAGGGTGTATACTCTAGGGACACAAGATAGAAGCCTGAGACAGAAAGGTGGCCGGAGGGATGAATAAACGGACAGACAGACATATGACAGACAGACACATTCAGAGGTGGGGCTAGCAGAGCAGAGAGTAGAGCCTCCTGCAAGTTCCTTAGTCCCAGGCTGACATGCTCAGTCCATCACTGGACAGTCTGAAGCTGAGAGCCAGGGAATAAACCTAGGGCGATTTCCAAAAGCGATGAGATGAGCAAGTCCCTCTCTCAGTGATAAGGTAAACAGTGTCCTGAAGGGTAAACAAGAAATAAAAACAACGGCAACCCTTTTTGTTGTTGTTGTCGTCTGCCTTTGTGCCCTAACAGTTAGCACTGTGCATTGTTATTCACAGACCACAGGGAAGCCCTAAATTTAATTGTTCATGCCAAGCTCCGCTAGAAATAGGCAAAAATAATCAGCGCTCCCCTCCTCCCCGTTTCAGAGAGACGTGGGGGCTGGGGAAAGGAAGAGAGGGTGGCAGCTTGAAAGCTGATGGATGGATGTCCTTTATTTACCCTTTGGCAAGGCGGCCTGTGGAGAGCCACAGTGCAGACCTTTGCTGCCTGCCTCCAATGCTGTGGTGCCGGAAGGGAAGACGACGTGTCATCCTTACACGCAGAGGACATAGTTCCGCCATCGCCACATGCTTGCCAGGAGAGGCCAGACACACAATGCTCTAACACAAAACCGGGGGAACTCAAGTCTATGTTTTTTTTTTTTTTTTTTAGAAATGGAGCTGTTGACAGGATATGTAGTGAACGAGGCCTCAGATTTCTGCATTTTACGGTACAGAAAGACTAACTGACCAGAGGTAATGATGGAGGACGGATGGCGGGTGGGCTAAATGCGCACACTGCCCGGGCAGTACACTTGCGCAGCCCTTTCCTTTTCCCTTCACTTTCTACTTCACTGAATAAATCAATACATTTCCAAAAGGATGATGAAGCTCTACGTGGGTAAATGAAAAGCAAACACCCACCACACAAACACACACTCTGTCAAGTGGAAATTACAGCGGCACGCAGGAGCGCCATGTTAGCTGTCTTCTCGGGTAAACATCTTGATCCTTAGCACACAGTAGAAGCTGAGGATACATTTGGTCTCCATGATTAATGCAACTAATTACAAGGACCCTGGTTCTTCAGGGTACCTCGCCAGCATCACAGAACAAGTTACAAGTTCTAGTTGCTCTTTCAGAAAATACATATTCAGAACACATGGCGGGGACTGGGAAGATGCTCAGCTGGCGAAGGGCCTCCCACACAGAATGAGCAACTCAGTTCCATCACGAGGATCTGTGCAAAGAGCTGGGCATGAGGTGTGTCCTATCGTCCCGGATTTGGGGAGGCAGAGACAGAGGATCCCTAAGACTTGCTGGACAGCTAGTATACCCCCAAGTTGGTAAGTGTCTGGATCAGAGAGACCCTGCCTTAGGAAATAGAGTGGAGAAAGGCCCCAGATGTGAACCTCCAGCTTTCACAGACACAGATGTGCATGCAGTGTCTGCTCTCTTCCTTTTTGGCTATATTTTAAAAGATCTTGTTTGTTTCTTCCTCTGAGCATTATTTTTTTTTCTTGACATATGTGTGGCTGTCTGATGGCGCCCTGTTGATGCACAAAGGCTGATATCAAAAACATGTCAGTGCGGAGGCATTACAATTAGACAGCTAAGGGTTCCTCCTGCCACCAAAATCACTGGAAATCAACTGTGCAGCTCTCTGAAGTGCTTCCTCCGAAGTCTCTGCAGCCTAAATTTGCTTGGAGCCTAAATAAAGTTGGCCATGATGATGTTCTTTAGTGACATCAAGGCATAGAAGGAGGTCGATGCCATGCAGTTCAAGCTCATCTTATCCCTGAATCACATCCCCTAGCAGTGATTGAATGCAAGCGAGTGGGATAGGGACATTTGGATGTTCAGGAGCCTATGTAGACACAGCTTGCGTTCACATGAAGCCTGAATCCTGCGGATTCACAAAGATTTCAACCTAGCATATTTACTTAATCTCTTTTCCATCCTGACCAGACACCCAGCATTTAATCACTACTAGTGAATGTGACTTAGGGATATGATGAGATTGAGCCATAGGCCATTGACTTCCTTCAATGACCTGACGTGGTCAAC
Organism: Meriones unguiculatus; assembly: GCF_030254825.1. Classification (NCBI taxonomy): domain Eukaryota; kingdom Metazoa; phylum Chordata; class Mammalia; order Rodentia; family Muridae; genus Meriones; species Meriones unguiculatus. The sequence continues at coordinate 73,149,400 of NC_083350.1, read as the reverse complement.
TTCATTTAGGCTCAAAGCAAACCATACTGTGGAAAGGTTTCTCTCCTCATCATCTTAGGTACTTGATGCCCACTTGGGCTATTATTAGAACTGGAATTTAATGTATCTTTTTTCCCTGTAATTATAACAGAGGATCAAAAGGACAGAAAAAGGAAATTGATGGCACATTTTATTAGCTGGTTCTTACTCCTACAGAATGCATCCGCGAATCATGGGTTTTGCTGATCGTAGCCTGTTACAAACACCCTCTAAATAGTGAACAAAGAGCACATGTTTCTTCTCAGAGACTTGGAGGACCGCCCACTCTAATAGCATTAATTCATAGCACAACCTCCGAAGCACCCTGTGCTGTCCTGTACAACCTCCGCTGTATACCTAAAGAGCATGGAGTTACCAAGATACTGGAAAAATGACCTTCGTTTATTCTGTATCTTTTGCCTTTCCCAAAGAAGCCATGTTAGAACACTGGATGCTCAGAAGCCTGGAGCCTGTGTACACACAGGATGCCTTCATGCAGAACCTGACTCCAGTAGATTCACAAAGAATTCAACCTAGTAAATTTACCTAGTGCCCTCGCCTATCTCCTGACCATACACCCCAGCATTCAATTTAGCATGTTACTGCAGAGGAGCCTTTAGGACTGCAGAGGTAAAAGATCCAAAGTGGACACAGGACCTCAGCTCAGTTCTGTGACTTTAGGTGACCAAGGTGACTCCGGAACAATGGGTAATGTGATGCTGGGGTCTTCCCCAGAGGTACCAGGGCAAAAGAGGGAGGATTCAGCTGCTAGGAATTTAGATGCAGAAAGGGATGAGTCCGAGGTGCCACCTGGAAATCATGTGAAATGACCCTGCCGTCTTCAGCCCAAGCTGCCAATGAAATGAGTCTACAGTGCAAATCAGAGATTGCTTGAGAGGTTTTTTTTTTAATTTATTTTATTTTATTTTATTTTTTTTGGCGGGGGACAGGGAGGGATTAGAATTAAACAGTAGTTAGTACTAAGGATGAAAGATATTCTATTTGAGAAACCTCTGGGAAATACTTTATTCAAAAAACAAACACAATATTGTTATGGTCTGAAAAAGAAAGATGGCTGGTCTCTACTAGTGTTGAATCCTTGGTCTCTAGATGGTGGTACTATTTTGGAGGTATTAGGACTTGGCTAGAGAAAGTATATTACTAGGGACTCATCCTTGATGCCTGTACTTTGACATGAGACACTGCCTGCCTTTCTTCCTGCTTCCTGATTATCAAGAAGTAAAGAAATTATGACACCACATGCTCCTGCCATGATGTTCTGCCTAAATGCATGGGGCTTGGTGACCATGGGCTGAGCCCCACTCAAACAAAAAGCCAGAATAAACGACTCCACCCTTAAGTGATTTCTATCTGGTATTTTGTCATTGTGGATCAAAGCTAGCCGGTACTCACACTAACAAAATGAAGCATCTCCAGCTAAGTTTAGAATGTAATTTAGAGAGCAGTAAACCACTTCAAAATCTACACTCATTCTATCAGTTAATGTTTTAAACTTGTGGGATAGGGGTTCAGCTTTGGACTGGCAGAATAAGCTTTTACTAGATTAAGCCTCCAGCAGATAAGAATTATAAAATTTGGATAAAGTGTTGAATAAAATATAACAATTAGCTTGAAAGGCACTGTCCTTTGAATGAAAATGAGTCTGGAGAGAAGGAGCCCTTGGAAAGGAATCACACACGGTCAATGTTCTTTTCAAGGAAAGTGAGTAGTTTTTCATGGATGTACATGCCAGTAAAGCAACAGATAACTAAACATCTTTGTCTTGAAGAAAGGACAGAATTTAGGTTAAGTACAAGCACTGAAAACCAAGTAGGGAAACCCAGAAAACAAAGCCTACAAGTGGGGCGCTAAACACTAAACTGCCTATAAACTTACCCCATATCCCTGGTCGGACCCTTGAGTGCAGGACTGACTAAAAGTAACCCTCATAAGATTTTATATGGTAACCCACCATTCAAACTGTGGTCTTAGAGACAGTTTGCAGTCTGACTTGTGCCAAGCTATCTCATTACTAAATAAAAAAAAAAAAAAAGTCAGCCCTCTTTGGGGGAAAGTAATAAAATCCAGAACACTTATTCATTACATCCAAGACACAGTGTAAAGTTAGGAGGCAAGGTAAGAAAAGGGAAAATGTGATCCATTTTCAAGAAGAAGAAGAAAAAAAAGACAATTCAAATAAAATTAGCATCCCATGATTTTAAAGCAGCCATTAAGGCTGTGCTTCCACCAACAGACGAAACACTAAGCAAGCATTCTCACACTGTCTGGCTTGCCCCTAGGTTGACCTCTGCTTCCTGGTCTCGCTTTAGCCTAGTGAGTACCTTGGACTCAAGCAGGGCACCACTAGACCCGGATTTCACTTTTTACTTTTGTATATGATGTGAAGTGCAGGGGTCAAGTTTTATTTTTGTTTACAGACCCAAGTATCCCAGCACCATTTGTATATGAGGCTGACCTTTTTTTCTGTTGAATTGCCCACTGTTTTGTAGAAACTTGGCTATATGTTTGTAGACACAACTCTGGCCTCTCTATGATGCCCCCTTTCTTCGTGTGCCTGTACTCCATAAACATCATAATGCCTTGGTTGTAACCACTTTCATAGCAGTATCAAAACAAGTCACATAAGACCTGACATTTTTTGGTTTTTGTTTTTCTCTCTCAAAATTGTTACTTTGTTGTGGCATGGCGATTTCGATTGTCCAGAGTTTATAAGTAAAATTAGAAATAATCCACAACAATAAAAAGAGACTATGCTTCCTGACAGGGAGGGCAGAAGACTACTTGTAAATGAGAAATCAGGACTCCCAGCAGAGAAAAAAAAAAAGCACCCAAGAAAGTCAGTGGACGCAAACACAGATTAACACACGTAATTCATCGGAGGAATCCACAGGGGCAGTCTCAACGCACGTGCCACACTGGCACCGACCGAGGCTTCACAATAATCATTCTGCTGGGGAGGAATGATTCTCCTTTAATCTCAGCCCTGCAGAGGCTGAGGCAGGAGGATTGTGAACTGGAGGCCAGCCTGGTTTACAGAGCAAGACTCTGTCTCAAAAAAATCTCTTAAGCAAATAAATGTTTATAAATAAATCTACAAGGTAATGGGTGAAATGCCCCAGATCTAGTGAACAACACATGTGTGTAGATATAAGAAACACAGAGAAAGTCAATGAAACACACCAGTTACTCTCAAATAACTGAAAACCAAGATGGAGTTGAAGAAATGATTGCTGAGCACTTATAGTCCAGTGCTTGAGTCTGAGGCAGGCAGACTGCAAGTTCAAGGGCAGCGTGGGCTATTTAGTAAGGTTCTGACTCAAAAGAAAAGAAAACAAATAACCAAACAACAACAACAACAAAAACCAAACACAATGGCTGAAAATGTCCTCCACTTAGTAGAAGAGGGAATTCTGGGAACACCAGAAAGTTAGTGAACTCAAAGGAAGGACTAGGCTAAAGCGAAAGAAAAACCTACAAAACAGCAAAAACCCAAATCACCTACACTCTGATCCCAAGTAAAAGAAAATCCCACCAAATGCCCTTGATGCTATAGGAAAGAGCAGAGGCTTGATTCCAGAACTCACTAGAAACAAAACTACCAGCATCAAAGCTCAGAGAAGGCAAGTACACACTCAGACCACAGGCCATACCTGGCAAAAGTGCCTGTCAGGTTACCCGAGCTAGAAATACCTCCACAGAAAGGGACAGACATTGCTGCTAACAGGAGTGAAAGGCGAAGAGCAATTCTCCAGCATAATGGAGAGTTAGATGAGGTGAGGTCTCAGGTAGGTGGGGAAGAGTGAGGAGCATCAGAATTTGCAAATAGCTGGTAAACATAGATGGCTGTTAGATTTTCATTTCCTTATTACATGTATGACCACTCAAAGGAATCATCACAACATTGCCTTGTGGGGTTTGCTGCACTTTCAGACATAAGACATGAAATCTACACCATTCATGGACACATCCACCTTTTAAAGAAAAGCTAAAAGACAGTACTATGTACACTATGAAAAGTAAAGGAACCATATCGTAATTTTTGGTAGAGTCACTAAAGTAGCAAGGGTGAAGAGCTTAAGGGGCTGCAGATGTAATGGAATTCCAAAACATCCTGACAATCCAAAAGAATGAAGGAAAGGAGAGAAAAAAAATAATTGAAAATTGGAGATCAAAGACCGCACAAGTAAGTAATGGTAGGATTAAATCCAACTATAGTAATGAATAAATTGTACTGAACATTACTTACAGGATGGAGAGCATCAGGGTGAATACAAAAGGCAGCTTTAACTACAGGATGTCTATGCAGCTAAATTTTCAACACAAATGTTAAAAGGAAGTGATGGGAAGACTACACACCATGAATATAATATGCATGAGAAAGATAGGGCGGCTACACTAACGTTAGATTTCAGAATACTCTTTCCAGAGGAAAAGGATATTTCACAATGAAAAATGGGTGAATTGCTCAAGAAGCACACCAACGTGTGTGCACCTAAAAAGATCTTAAAATATGTTAATCCCATACCGACAAAATGCAAGGAGAAGTAGTTGTGACAATCACACATCAGCAACTAACACAGGCCATCTTAAACTGCGGGTGATTATTTCAGGACCTCTTTCTAGCAACTGATAGAAGCACCCGTTCTATCTTACCTGCCAATCACTAGAGAAACAGATGATCCAACAAGACTTTCAGCCACCTTGACCTAATTGATAGCTATAGAACATTATGCCCAACATCTGCAGAATGCACACTGTTTTCGAGTGCACATGATCCATTCATCAAGATGGACCATATGTTCACCCAGAGAACAAGTGTGGGGAAGCTTAACAGAACTAAAAACATACTTGTTGTGCTCTCTTATCACACAGAATCAAATCAGAAATCAATAACCGCGATAGCTAGGAAAATCTAAAATATCTGGAATTGAAGAAGCTCACAGCTAAATAATACATGGGTCAAAAAAATAAAGAAAAAAAAAGAAAGGAAGGAAGTTGGAATGCAAAAACTCAGTATTGCAGAATTTATTATTTATTAGAAGGGAACTTATACTGAATAAAAGGAGGGACAAAGTCTAAGGACTTATTTTTTAAAAAGCTAGAAAAGATAGGCATATTAAACCTAAAGTTAGTGTAAGGAAGATAAGAAAAATAAACCTAGGCACCAATAGATGTATCAACATGAAAAGAATGCAGAGGACCCGGGTTAGGAAGAGCCTCAACACCCATTTGATGGCTCTAAAGGTCACTAGAGAAATACGATGAACAACTCTATACTGACAGATTTGACACAAAATTAAACAGGAGATTGACACAGCCTCCTGGTTACTAAGGCAAGTGAATTCAGAAGGAAGGAAGGGTAGTAGTTGGTTTGGATAGTTTTACTGGTAAATTCTAACAACAGTAATGGGCAAAAGAATGCTGACTTAAAAACTTTCAGAAAAGATTTATAAAGTCAGTATAACGAAAGCACACCAACCTTATGAAAGTTGCATGCACCATTGCTCTATCTACAGTCAGTCACATTCATATGCCAAAAGGGACTCGGGGAGATATAAAAATTAAAGGAATTTAAAACAAAGCAGAATTGTTTTCCATTTTTTTTCCTCTGTATATATTTAATAATACACAGACCAAATTCTTCAAAAATAAAACGTGAGCAGGAATCTTCCTTGACTTTGACTCTCTAGTCACTTCAGGGGCCCCTCCCCCAGCCACCATCTTTTCCCTCTATCTACAGTAAGAAATGGGGTGGTGGAGGGGCAGGGCACCACCACAGAGATGCTTGTTGAGGAAGGAGGTAAGAAACCTGGAGCCTCACCGGAGGACAGGGAAAGTTACCTAAGGGTTCAGCGGGATGCTGTGTTTCTGGAGACCAGACTTGAACACTCCGTACCTCAACACCCTGCTTGCACCGGGTAGATTATTCAGAGCACTGCTTCAGTCCTGTGGTGGAAATTAGCTCTAACTGAAGAGCTGCTCAGGAACAAGGGATCAAACAATACATTCCTCAAAAGAATCACATTGTGACCAAGTGTTTTAACAACTGCTGCTATAAACAAAGCTCAAGGAATACTTACATAAATACAAACGTTCAGCGTGTAAAAAGATAAACGTCACAATGTCCAACCAAACTTGTAAATATGTAGAAAATGCTGTTCATATCCCTATGGTGGGGTGCACAACTTTAGGGAGGCAGAAGTAGGTGGATCTCTGAGTTAAAGGTCAGCCTGGACTACAGAGTGATTTCCAAGACAGCAAGGGCTACTCAGAGAAAACCTGCCTAGAAAACAAACAAACAAACTAACTAACTTAAAAAAGAAAAAAAAAAGGAAAAAAGAAATGCCATAATGAAGCAAAGATAGAATTCAATTAAAAGAAAAAAAAAAGGAATGACATAGACATTAAGATTTGTAGGCAAGAGCATTTCAAAAGATATTCTAACAACTTTTCTATCAGTGTATCCTGTTGCCTACACTACATGTATTGAAGAGGCACCAAAACAAAACAAAACAAAACAAAACAAAACAAAACAAAAAGACAATAAAAAAAAAAACCTGGGCATCTTCAGAATGGGTGAGAAGGAGACAGAAAGACTCACATTGAACTAAAAGACTAAAAATATAGCAAAGGGACTTAACTGGTTAGACAGCACAGTGGGGGCCGGGCAGGGACCAGAAGGCTGTAGGTGTGGCTCAGTCACACACAGGTCCAGGCACAGCACAGTGGCACACACCTGTAGTGCCAGCACTCCGAATCAGGCCAGTCAGGAAACACAGTTTTGCAGTTTTTTGTTTTTTTTTTTTTTATTGAAATGTTGATTGTTTTGTTTTTCAAATAGAGGGTTAGTTCCTCTTATTGGGTGATGATTGCTTTCAGATGTGAAGAAAAGCACAAAGTTTTCTTGTGAGTTGCAGAGAAAAATCTACAACTTGCAGTACAAATAGGGTCTTCAAAAGGAGACTGGAAAACTGATAAGGCTGAGATCCCATTGAGAAATAAAACAAATCCACCTGGAGCCAGTTTAAAGAACAGGAAGTGACACGGTAGGGCAGCTCACTGTGCTTGGATGTTCATGGGTGCTGGGGTTTGCTTAAAGACAAAGCAGGTGACTCAGAGTGCCACTCCCCCACTCTTATTAATCAACCCTGCTGTCAGCAGTGAAACTTGGCACTAACCGTTGAAATTAGGATGAGCTTTGCCTCCATTTGGGATCGGGATGAGTAACAGAGACAGCCAGCCAGCAACCACTTGTGTAAAGGCTCCCTTAAGGCAGGCAGATGCAGCATGCTGTGCCTTTGTTATGTGAGTTTCCTCAGACACTTCCCCACACAGGAAGTGGACTGCTGTTAAGCACACTAGATAGTTTTCCATTATTTTAAGTCTTCTAATAAATAAAGCACAGAAATTATAAAGAAAACAGTGTAAGGACATGGAAAGAGAACAGTGGCAACAAAAGCTCGCTTTGTTTAAACAGCTCATCTATCTATCTATCCATATATATATATATATATATATATATATATATATATATATGTATGTATGTATGTATGTTTCTATGAGTGTGCCTGTGTGTCTGTATATGCACATGCATATACAGGGCCTACAGAGACCAGAAGGGGGCACCAGCTCCCTCTTCTGGGCCACTTGTTAACTAGCTCAGTTAAAGAAAATTAATATCCTCTAAAGTCTTCAAAGTCAAGGAACCTTCATCCAGCCTCCTCATTGCTCAACGGCAAAGACTTCAACCCAGGCAATATGGCTGCTTGTGCAATGGAAGGGAGAGGCTGAACTCTGCAGGATTATTTACCCAGCAGTGTCCTTTCTGAGAGTGGTGACATGAACAGAAGGTGGACTTTGATTTTATAGGGGACCCAAATGTGCTTGAAATCAATTTAATCATTTAGAGATTGGATCATAGTATGGCAACCCAGCCTGGTCCTGCACCCCCTGTCTTGCTCAAATCTCTTGAATGTTGGGATTATAAACATACACTATCATGTCTGGGTAATGAAGGCGCATATTACCCCTACCATAAAATACCCTTAATCACATAACCTGTCTTGCCTTGACTTCAACTGCTTCCTACAGGAAACGAAGTCTGTGTTTAGTCACTAACAGATTGGAGTTCTCAGAACTGAGACCTGGGTTTTCCAAGTATTAGATAACCAAGAAATGATCTTTTCTTTAGTCTTTTTGTTAATTACTTTCTTCCCTGTAGGCAACTGAAATTCATCTCATTGTCATTTTCATAAGCCATCATTCCAGCATCTTCTGTAGGGTCACACTAGGGCTTGGGCAGAAAGAACTCTGCATCTTGGTTCTACCTCTGCGGGGTCGCTATGGCTTTTGTGGTTTTCATGGTTTCATGAAAAGCAAAGGTGAACAGGAGCCACTCTGTTTCCTGAACTTTCCATTCTGCTACTTCCAGCTGCAGAGGTAGAGCGAGCAAGCGGTTCTAGCTTCATCCTTGTGAATATTTATGTCAGTCCACCTCCATTTCCCTTTTCTGTACTCATCACAGGTAGAAAGATGTGTGAAACACCACTGGATGGAAGTGAGGTAAGAACAGATTGACAGTCATAAGTTTTGCAACTTATTTTTTTGCTGCTAGGGCCAGGCTCACCTTTTCTCACAGTGAAGCATATTCAGGAACTGATAATGTATAGATAAAAAAAAAAGGCAGTTAGAATGGTGTTTTTAAAGTTACGTGTATGCATGACTGTCTGTACGTTGGTATGCAGAGGTGTGCAGTTGCCTCAGAAAACAAGAAGGCACTGGGTCCCCAAGAGCTGGAGTTACAGGCCATTGTAAGCCAACCAGTGTGCTGGGAACCAAACCTGGGTCTTCCGCAAGAGCAGTACGCACTCTTACTACCGAGCCGTCTCTACAACCCAGGAAGACTGTTTTTGGTGAGCAGAGTAGAGAAATGCCAATGGATGATGGATTAGGGTTGATTTTATAGACCTGCAGTGTAGATATAAAGGAATTTCAGAGCAATCTTGCAATTTTTGCTGCTTTCACTGCACTGAACATTTTTAACGTTCACTATCCATTTTCTTTTCTGCTTTTTTTTTTTTGTATAGACCATTCTTAGCTTTGCAAGCATCTTTGATTTTATTTTAATTATTGGAAGGAAGTTGTGCAACTATACTGACAGCCCTTGTTACTCCTAGTCAAAAGTCTACCCACCTAAGTTGTATCAAACATGAAAAAATGGTTCTTTGAGCAAACTGAATATTCATATCAAGAAGGGCAGTGCCAATGGCTTCTGTGGCTACCCTTTCAGCCGTTTGATTCCCTTTTTAATATCAGGTTAGTTCTTCCACAGTTTTCTCCATGTGTACCCTTGATCCTGTTCCCCTGGTTTTCTCTCACCCCCAGCTTCCATCAACAACCCTTTTCTTCTCTACGTTGTCCCTGTGCCAGAGTCGTGACCTCCAGTTTTGTTGTATGACCCACTTAGCTCAATTTAGTATGTGTGACCTATCAGTGTGGCAAAGTTGAACACAGGTTCAAGGGAGACAGACACATAATCCAAATTCATGAATCCAAAAATAGTCAGCATAACAAGTAGTTCTACTTTATTTAATCATACGTTGCTTATGGAATATTTTGTTATAGTACTATGTTACAATGTTTGATAATGTTTCAGATACCATATACAAGCAGCGTATTTGTAAACATGACTTCAGTGTGTGGTTTTTGTACATCTACCCTCAGTAACTCAGAAGAGGATGAGCATGCCAGTGTGCCTGCCTTCTGTATGAATTCAGCTCCGCACATTATTTGATCCCATAAATTTAGCAGTTTTTACCTCAGGGGAGGAGGTGGGCTTTCTTCCGTTTATATTTACAAAGGAAATTGAATCTTAACCAGCCCCACGGAAATACGACCACAACAACCCACTGTTAAGCAGGACTCTTATTTATCTAGTTTATTGACTGAATGGAATAAGAGGCTTCTTATTTGGGTCAAGACTTTGACATTTTACATAATTTGATGTGCAGAATTGTTTGGGTAACAACATCAGAGTCGACGGACAGTGAAAATATTTTGGCCCAGTATTAACAGTTAAGAAGAGATGAAGTTCGCAGCTCAGTCTCCTAGAATAAAACAGTAACCAGGCCGTCTTCCTAGCATCCTAGTGTGTGTGTGTGTGTGTGTGTGTGTGTGTGTATGGGTGGTTATGCATTGTGATGGCCTCATACATGTTTTTTTTAAAAATTTAAAGCTTAGTTTTCAAAACCACTTAAAATATTGTGAGTAGAAATGTGGCCATTGTGATTTTTTGCCATTATTTCTATAGAATGAATTTTCTATTATCTATAGCTCCCAGTCTTTAAAACTATCATGTGAATTAGAAGATGTTTTATTTTCCACTCTATTCCTAGTGATAGTAAGCTTTTGACATTATTTGTGACTCATAGTCCTCTTCAATCACCCATTATAAGTCTAATTTTTTTTTTTTTTTGGCCTCCAAATAGATGTCAAAGTTAAGAATTTGGATCCTAAGAACAGACTTAAGTAACAGGATGGCCTTATCAGCCTGTCTGACAGGAAAACCTAACTTGAGAACTGTAAATGACTGCCCGTGATACCAGCCACACTGTACAACCCAGCATCAATTCTGTCTAACCTCAGACAACAGGTTTTGCCATTGATAAGACCAGGGAGCATACCTTGTCCCTTCCCCAGCTCCTAGCTTTGTAGGCTGCAAACTCTCGAATGAAGTCAGGCTGTTGCTAACAGGCTTGCACTCAACAAAGCTGTTATAAATTGTAACAAAGCAATATCTACTCGGTGTTGCAGTTCCTCAAATGAATAGTTCATTTCATATAAATAGAGGGATTATTAATAACTGCATTCTGTTGTTTCTATTCCCCCTGTAGTTTCAATTAGTTACACAGATATTTACTCCCCTTACCTGTGTAATGTTTACAATTCACTAGTCCACACAAGAAGCTGCTCTGTCTTATGGAAGAAGTCGTGACTCCCGAGCAACATTTGCCTCCTGCGGCTTGACTAGGGCCCACCATGAGCCACACAACCGTTCCAGCAAAGCCTAGTCTAGTGGATGAGAACCTTTCTATATGCTGAGAATGTCCTTCTTGGGGGAATAATAAAGCAAGATAAATCACAGAAATTAGAAGAAATTTTTAGTACTAAAACGTACAGTGATTAATGAGCATTTGGAATGTAACATAAAATTAAAAATTGAAAAAAAAAAAAACCCCAAAGAATTAAGTTATGGCAATCAGAGCACTTGTGGTTTTTGGCACGCTCAGAAAGGGCTTCTCATTCTGATAGCCTCCAGCGGCAAGAACTTGGAGGAGCCTCTGACCTCTCTAGGACTCCATCTATTCATCTGAGCCAAGTGACTCATAAGATATGTTCCAGATCTGACAACAGCATGGGACTGGAGTATTGGAAGGGAATACTTTAATAACATTCAGACCGACAAGTTTTGCAAAGCTGTACCTCAAACACAAAGACTGGCCATGTCAGGGGTCTGAGAGAGCAACTGTATGTGTGCTGTGTGTGTGTGTTGGGGAAGTGAACATTGCACCTATAACATGAAGGAGTTTTTGTTTTTGTCGTTTGTTTGTAGGAATGAACACAAGGGATGTCAGGCGTTTAATTTCCACCTTCTAATGATGGGGGTAGAAAGAGATTCAAGAGAGATCAGACCATCTGGAGAAGCTCCAGCAGAGTGAAGGCATTAATAGCATTAGCTGGGCTTTATTAAGCGCTCGCTGATGACAGCCTCGGCTCTGCACTCTTCCATGTAGTAACTTGTTTAAATAAATCATGACATACAAAACCATGCAGCAAGTACTACTCAGACCACATCACCTACATTCAGGAAACTGTCAAAGCACAAAATCAGTTAATGAAAATTAATACAAGCACAGGGACGTTGACAAAAAATAAGAACTTAAGCAGTCCATCCACAAACACGAAATGCTTGGGAAATCTTCACATAGAAGAAGATTTGGGGGAATCCAACAATTAAGAATTGATTTTAAGAAATCTGATTTTGAGGAAATATTTGTTATATTAGAAGATGTGTGTACATTTTAAATGTGGCAGTCACTTGGTACAATTAAGTTTTATTTTTAGAAGAAGCATACATGTATCATGTTATTGTAATATTTGTAAGCTTAGACGAGAACATATATTAAAAAAATAAAATAAAATAAAAAATTCTCTAAATCTAACATGAACCTGAGTTATTTGGTCTCTGGAATTCCCATTTAAGTGGATAACGCTACGATACTGTTAAAGAACAAATACACAACTCCAAGAGTTTCAGAAAACTCAAGAGGAAGGCACATTTATTCTAAATATCAGCATTTCTCTAATTCCAAAACCCAGGGACGCTGTTACAAAATGGAATGCCAGCCATGGTATCTCATAAACATGTAGAGAATTCTGAAGAAAAAAAAAAAACAAACAGCAAATTGAATCTAACAGTCTTTGATTTACACACTGGATATCTAGGATTTTTTCAGGCAGTAAGGTCAAGATTAATACCTCAAAATGAGACACTGCTCCCCATGTCAACAAGACCAAGAGAATAAATCATATGATAGAAACAGGTATGGAAGCAGCATTACATGGTAATGTAATCATAGTAAAAATATGATCAGAGCACATTATACATTATATGCATATATGAAATTGTCTGCGAATAAGTAAAGTATGAAAACAAAAGCCACTCACCCAGTTAGAAACAGGGAATAATTTCTTTCAGCTTCATCAAGATTATGCACAAAAGTCCTACAGTGATCAGCATAGGAATGCTGGCAATCAATGCCCCCCTCCCCCCCACTGAAGGTCTAGGAAAAGGCAGCAAGGTTCACTCTAATATTTAGAGTCATCGGTACTCTCAAAGTCCAGGGAAGGACAATAATACAAAAACGAAAAAAAATATTTAGAGCAGAAATACACTGTTCTTGTTTCCAGATAACGTGATGATTATGTATTTGACCAAATCCTGAAGACTAAGCAATAAGACTCCTGTAACTAGCCAGTGATATTAGCCATGCCAAGGACAGGGCCACACCATCAGTCCTCAGTATCTGGGACAGATGGCTCTACACAGCAGACTGGATCTTGATTACCAAGCTCTGTGACTATCCTGTTCATAAGTACATATATTACATTACTGCATGCAATCTACTCCAGCAAATGAACTTACCTTTATATTAATTATAGTGCCTAGCACTGTAAGTATCAAATATTTATGATCTGCACTGTTAAAACTGTATGATTTTAATCTTATAGTTATTCTAATCACTAAAATAGTTGTTATATAAAAAGTTGTTATGATGTGTTATTTAGGGGGTAGTGACTAGGAAAAAAGTCTGTCTATGCTCTGTACAAGTACATTAAAAATACTTTTATGATGAAGTGGGGAAAGCCATAGCGGCAAATGCTATAGATATGGGGAGGGCCCATTATACATAGAAGTTCATTAATTTCCTATATAGAAGTAATGTGCAAACAAAATTTTAAATAAAAAAATAAATCATTCATATTGACATCAAAATACTGAAAGCCAGGTTTGGTGTCCATACTTGCCATACCATGAGAAGTGAGGGCAGGAGGCTTACAAGTTTGAGGTCAGCCTGAGCTACACAGTGAGTTTACGGCCAATCTGGGCTATGTCAAGATACTGTTTCAAATAACATCAACAAAATCAAAAGAAAATAGAAATACTTAGGTATAACTCTAACAAATTATACATAAGACTTACTTCACGAGGGTAAAATACTATAGTTTCTTTTTCTCTGATGAGAGAAATGTTAGTGGAATTGAGCAATGGGGGTGAGAGAGATGGCTTGGCAGGGAACGGTGCTTCTTTCTAAGCCTACTGACCCAAGTTTCATTCTCAGAAGCAACATGATAGAAGGAGATAACAGATTCCTGAAAGCTGTCTTCTGGCTTCCATATGTGAGGTGGTTCACCCTCATAATCAAGATAAATTAAGAACATAGAAATACATAAATTAATATAGTTAAAATCATAATAAATATAAAATCATAATAAAGACAAATTGAGCACATGGAAATAATGAGAAGACCTTTTATGTTCATGAAAATTGTCAATGCTGTTAGGATTTCATTGTCTCAAATGAATCCATAGACTTAACAGAAACCCACTCAAAACTCCAAAAAATGGTGTGTGGATATGGACAAAATGATTCCAAAGTTTACATCATGAGAAGGAAAACGATTCAGAAAAGTTGACAGATCGTTAAAAACCAAGTCAGAAAACTGGCTCTGCCTCAAACTGCAAACTACAAGAAGGAATATGGTAGGCACACGTGAAAGAATAGACTGGTTAGAGCGTCTGGGGGCCAGACATGATCCCACTAGTTATCCAAATCTTACACAACAGAATAGAGCCATCGCCACAGGGTAAAATGCAAAATGCAAGAAATGAAGCATTCAGAATGCAACAAGAAGAAAATCTAGGTCTTTGGATCTTAACAGCAATTTAAAAAAAATAACCTCAAAATAAATATTCTTATTAAAAAATTCCCTTGGTGTGGCCCAGAAAGGTCCAGGAAGCCTGTATTTCTCTGAATACATAGCATCATTTCAGCCTACCCACATGTCTAAATCACCGAGAAGTTGTATACACATGACAATGGCCTTCTCTGTACTTGATACCTGCCCATCTAGACAATATCTCTTCAGAATGGAGTCTCCTCTTCACTGCCCAGGTAGCCTCAAGATTGAGGTGCCTGAATACATTGCCTCTCAAGTCAGGAGATGGATGCTGCTTCAGGCCATTAAGGGACATAGCTGCTCACATTCAGGGCTGGTCTTCCCGCTCTGCTAAACCTTCCTGGAAACACTCTCACAGACACGCCTGCAGTGCGTTCCACCGTGATTCTAAATCTCATCAAGTTGACACCTAAGACCGACCTACAGTATCCTGCGCATTTGCCTGCCTGGCACCTCATCTGACCTTTGCTGCTTTAGGAGAGCCTATGCTATACCGATTTTTGTATCCTTAGTGTCTAGTACAGAACGCAGAATCCAGTAAGTACTAGATAAATGCTCGTCTGATAACTCCCGGGGGTCGAACATTCAAGTTCTGATTCACTTCAGCCTCTTTACCCTGGGCACTGCACTGGATACCCTGACCCTCAACAGTCCACACCTCTTCAATTAATCCTTGCTTGCATATACAGAGAGTTCTTGATTATGCACATGCGGTGGAGCAAATCTTACTTCCAACTTCTTGCTGACATCACCAGCTGTTTTCTCACGTCCTTCCTTGACACTGTCACCAGCTTTGACTCTCATAGACAGTCAAGACTAGGGCTGGTGCTGACAAAGGTGGTACTGTTTTTTGTTGTTGTTGTTGTTGTTGTTTTGCTTGTTTGTTTTTGTTTTTAATACAGCTTTATTTCCTCCTTCCCAAGGTTCTGGACTGGGTGAGAGAGAAGCCACAGACAGAAAAAGGAGGTCATGAAGGGAATCATGGGTAGGCCCAGGAACAAGGCGGCTTCAGCTCAGCTGACTTACCCTTATCCCAAAATGAAAATCTTGGGCTAGGTTTTAGGACCTATGCTAAGAAGAACCATCATGCTATATCTCAGTGTGTAGAACCTTCTATGTCTGGATTCGAGTTTTAGAAAGCTTAACTTTTTCAATTGCCTTAAACTCACCAACCCAAGAATGCATGTAAATGATGCTTCCAAACAAGCAGGGCACACACCCTCCTGAAAGCTATCCTCATTGGCAGAGGAACCAGAACACAGGAAGGCTTGACTATCTGGAGCAAGGATTTTTTTTCTTGTTTTGTTTTGTTTCATGTTCCCCCGAGTATGCTATAGGAAACTCTTTTTTTTAATGTCATTTACATTAAACCCTTAAGCTGCTGACGGTGCCTCGGCTTCCACTGAAAGCCCCGGGTAGTGATTCTTCTTCCACAGTAAAAGCCTAATGAACCCGGATTTTAAAAAGTAGCTAATACTGGGTTGAGGGCCAAACAACCCAGCGATGCGGAGCTACTTGCATCGTTCCTGGAGCTATTTGATTTTGACAAGCCCACATTTGGTAATTAACATGAGAATGCCCCCTTGGGCCGTTCTCCTGTTAGCTAAAATATCTTATAAATTACTGTAATAAAAGGGGAAAAAAGGAACACGCTGCCTGTCAATGTTTCAACTTATCTAGTAAGAGGAGACAAAAGCCCTGATCTGGTAACATGCAGATGCCAAATGAGGGAATAAATTCTACTGTCTGCCCCGGTGTGCGAGCACGGCTTGTTCAACAGCAGTGCCCGTGCACAGCATCCAAGGAACTCCCTGAGCGAAAGGTACGGGGCCCTTCGGAGGATTCCGAGGAGTTGCTTAGTGATATCACATCTTCTGAATGCCAGGCCACTGAATGCCAAATCTGTAATCGAGCCGGTGGCCTCATAGAACATTTTATAGTCTCTTGACAGAGTTTAATAAATAATACCATCTACTGATGATATCAAATACAGTCCAAGTTATTATTCTAATCTAGAAGAATGTATTAATGTGGCTGTCATATAAGTGCTATGTGCAATTGTGGCCATGAGTGAGGGATTCTCTTTGCTGCCTCCATCCACTCCCATCTCTCTACGAGCTTGTAGGCAGCCAAGGAGCTAGACTGGACAGCTGATCATGAGACAACTGAGCTTTCTTTACAGTTTGTTTCCTCAAGGCCAAGATTTTGTGATTACCCAATTTTAATTCTGGTAAGGAGAAATATACAGTTTTGGCATATTTCCCTAAAACTGCAGTGTAAAATTCTTTGTGCCTAGCCCTCTCTCACTCACATTACTTTCATCAGCTTATTTATAGATACACGAAGCACTAAAATATGATTATAAACCATCAAGTAGGAAGGACAAAAATGTTGTGCCTGTATGTATCCTTGCTGGTAAGCTTTAAATATCAGATAATCAGATGAGACTATGAGCAAGAGTGCACTCGAAACAAACTTTATTTTCTCATACCACTGTTTTCATCTACTGTTACCAAATCAACTTTTATTATCATCAATTTATTTTAATCTGGGACATTAACCACATTATTTTGATGTGGCAGCAGCTGCTGATTGAACAATAGTATTCAGTGTTCTATTACTTATGGTCTTTTTTTACATTTCAGTTAAAGGCCTCGGGGAATCAGTGATATGAAGTGAAGGCATATTGATACAAATTCTAAGCCTGCGCCTGAATATGGCGCAGAAAGAGCTGTGCTTAATCCATAGTAGACAGGCTTTTCTTCTGGTGCTGAATTTTAACAGGAACAGATCCAAAATCATGTCACTGTTCCCATTCCTGTGCCACAGAGTAATGACATTTAATCAGGAATATTACTACACTCTTTCGGTGACAGCTGAGACACAAAACCAGCCAGCTGATGCAATTCCTGTCCTACTGCTGGGGGCGCATAAACCGGCCCCCAAGCACAGAGCAGTCTTACCTCTTCAACAGCATCAGACGAGTCCTTAAAGAATGAGGCCTGCAGACTCGGAAACTGGAATTAGAATACCTGGCCACCCGGGGCCCCCTGGAACCATCTAAGAGTACCCAAGCATCTAGCCAGCCACAGGGGGATTAGGAGAGAGACTGCTCTAGAACCCGACTGCAATGGTGCTGCAGTCACCAGGTGTGAGGCGACAGGAGGCCTGTACAATACAACCGCTGTGGCTCCTGTTTGGGTAGATCGATGGCCTATAATTACCTGGGAATTACTTGGACACAAATCAATGGTGTATTATGTCCCATTCATAATGAGCAGGATAACTTCTGCCTGGGCTGGGAACATCATGATACAGACAGTTTGCCCCAGCTGCTTACTCTGCCTTCTGCTGCCCTACTCAAACCGCATGTGGTCCAGCTCAGAAAGGCTGGGATGGAGGAGAGGGACTTCAGGAATCGGGCTATGCAATCCCACTCTGAAACTGTCTTTATTGCAGACCTTGCAAGGTTTTCACTCAACCCTGATCTGGACAGAGATTGACATCTCTGCGATAAAAGGCTCGGAATTCCATTAGATGTCATCTGCTTGGCCAGCCTACTCCTTGGGCCACGCCCCATGGGATCTAGCCACATTTTGATGACATCCATCAAGTTCAGGATTCCAGCTCAACAGTTTGCAGTAATTTCTCCATCTTATAGCTCTCGTGGAAAGTGAGGGTTGGGGAGGAAAAGAAGAGGCAGGCAAGGGGTGGGGCGGATTGCTTCACACTATCTGATCAAACACCCAGAGCCCAGCCCCATCACTCAGCTGCCACCAACACACCACTCTACCCTATAATACTTCTTAAAAATAAAGGAACAGAGCTGGAGCCCCGCTGGATCTCCCTTAGCAACCTGACAGGAGCCCACAAGGTCAGCTAGCAGGAAGCGGAGAAAATTATACAGTGGGGAATTATCAGCTAAATTATTTCACTGTACTCAGGACTTTTACTGTTCTTCCCAAGACGGTGGCCTCTTGCTACCCAGATTAGAAATATGAATCAAAGGACAAGAATGACAAAAGGAGGGGGGAAAGAAAGATATCTATTTTAAATGCCGTATATATGTATAAGTGTGTATACACACACACACACACACACACACACACACACACACACACAAACACGGGTGCTTTATTTTATTTCTACCCAACTCTTCAAGCCTAAAGCTTAGGGCTACAACCTGCCTGTTTTCTTTCCCCAGCCATGCAGCTTCCTGCCCTTTTTGTTTGGGGGTGGAAAAGGACGATGGGGGGTTGGGCTGGAGGCTGCCTCATGATCAGGTTTGTGCCGGGTGAGCCCAACAGCAGGAGCAAGCATGATTTATCAATTAACAGGTAATGAAAAAAATTCTCTGCAATTAAAGATATGATTTTGCTCAAACAGGAAGCGGCACCATGCAACTGTGTGCCCCTCCCAGGAATTCTCAGCCCCTGTCACTACTGTGGAACACAGCTAATTTTAACAGAGTGTGTGTGGGCCCCTTGGGGAACTCCATGTTGATGAAGGAATATACAGTGGGGAACCCCCCAGAGGACCTAGCTGATTGGAGAGCCCCAGGAAAGGTGTAGGGAAATTACATTTCCTGTTTCATAGGAGAGTTGTTAAAGGGGAAGGCAGCTTTAATCACTGAAAGACCAGTTGCTGTATTATTTTAGATTTATATACCCAAACAATAACCTTTATTCCTTGGTTGCTTTTTAATATATATGTCAGCTTAGTCAATATTATATAAATAGATGTGAAATCTGCTTAAAAATATGATGGTTAAAATGTGGTTTTTGAGATCATGTAAGATAAAATATACCACTGCTATTCAAAAAAATTAGAAAAATAGGTAAAAAATTTTCCTGTTTTTTTTAATTTAAAAAATATGGCACAGATTTTTAGTGGAATAAAAATGTTACAGGATTTCCAATATTTTCTTCTTCTGGAAATAACATAAAGTTGTTTTCGTTGCTATGCAATAAATGCATAAAGGGCAGAGTGATTTGTTAAAATTATGTTTATGTCAATTTGTTCAAAATGCTTGTATAATATAGTCAATATTTCACATCAATAATTTAATAAACTTCAGAGATAGAGGAGTCCCCTAGTCCAGCTTTTTATGCCTCCGGAAGAAAAACAAAGAGTCAGAGGGGCTAAGCAGTTTCTCTTTTTAAGGAATGGTCTAGCTATGGTCACTCCGGCTGGCGCACACGATGCCTGCCTCAAGAGCCGAGAACCTGGGTTCAGTCCCCAGAGCCCACAGTGGGCGACTCAGAACGGCCGGTTCTCCAGCTGTAGGGGATCTGGTGCCTCCGCTGCTGCCTGCACACCCTGGCCTCGACACAGAGGCACACGTATCATTACAAATAAAATAACCTTATACATCCTCGGTATGAAGAAGGACGCACCAACCGTCATGTAAGCACGGTGCACAGGTGTTCTGTTAGGCACGTGACTTCGATCGGGGCTTTGCAGAATATATCAACCTTTTTAATTCTTCAACCTCTTTGTGAGGCATCTTGACTTACTATTATCTATTATCACTGTTGCTGTTTTCACAGAAGGAAAGGACTGTTCTCATGGAGAGCTTGTCCAAGGCCACAGGACAAGGGCAGAGTAGTACCTTTCACCACTCCGCCTTACTGCCTACCCTGTCGTTGGACTGGTGAATGGAGCCTTTGTAACCGACCTCAGGTCTTGTTTGGGGGTTTAGCAATGAAGCAAACTCTATCTCTAATAATGCATCTAACTTACATGCTATCAGTTAGATTACACTGAAGAAACCATCTACACTCTGCATCATTTGTAATGTTGAATTCCAAGGAGAAAGTCCCAGCACTAATTTCATTAACCAATGGGATGTGTGTTTACTGTACATACACAGACATGGTTGGTGGGCTTGGGGAAAGAAAGTAGTCATGGGGAAAACACAGACAGAGAAGTCTGGCTCCTGATGCTGTGGCCTCTGACTGCCTAGATGGACTCTCTCTCTCTCTCTTTTTTTTTTGTCTTCCACTAGCCCCTAGATTAAGTCTCTGCAAGCTGCGATCCAATTCATATCTAATTACATTTATAGAAACAAATATTGCATTCTTGATGGTTTCAAATTTTAATTTATGACGGTCTAGCAACTGAAGGGGGTGGACAAGGCCCCTTCCAGCATCCCCAGCCCAGGCAAAGGCTTTCCCTTCTGTCACATGGAACACTTAGAAGGAAGCTGACCCTGCTAGCCTTGCTCTGCTTTCTTCAGAACGGTCAGCTGTATTACATGGATTTGTCTTCCTGGTAATTTGTATTACCACATTTAGACCGTTCACTAAACTATCACATGTATGAAGCCTGGTCCCACAGAGCTCAATAGAGCAGACTGTTTTGTCCTGCTCAGAGACAGTTCTACCAGGAATTCTGTCTCCTTCACGTCCTTTTATGGATGGGGAGGCAGGCAGACGAAACATACATGCACACACACTCCATGAACTCCAACAGTAATCTTCAAATGCACGGGCAAACAACTTTCCCAGACATTAAGCCCACATGCTGGATGTTAAGCAGAAGGCAATGGTTTGCTCTGAAGGACCTGGATCCCATGTCTACTAACTTTCCTGACCGGGGCTTTCTACACTTTTCTCACTCACAACCCTATCTCACCCAATAAATTTTTATCCAACCCCAGACATATCAGGTATACAAAACGGGTATATAAATTGTTTACTGGTAACAAATCATAAAGGAGGGTAGTTTAAGACAATTCTTTGTTATACACATAATTTCCCCATTTTGTAAGGATGAAAGAAAGTGTGCATTTCAGTGAGGTGAATTCTTTATGTTTGTATGAAGAGCTAAGTCTTGGCTGGATTTATTCTACTGCAGGGCATGGAGAATCTTCATCATCTTTCAGACTTGACTGATATTTTGATCTTATATTAATCAATGTGGAGAACACTGCTTTGCTTACCCACATAGTACAAACTGGCAGATGTATGTTTAGGGCCATTTCAGAAACCGTTAAAAATTCTGTCCTAATCTCAAGTCAAAATTCATTTAACTTTTTTTTTTAAAAAAAAAAAATGAAACTCAAGTCAGCAAGTCAAACAATAATTTATAAAATCAAACATTCTAACATAATAGATTCCAAGACGTAGTGATGAGGGATGACAATAGGAAACTATTTCAAGCCTTTGTTTTTCCATAGTTTAATCAGAACACCTTTGCAAGAGATGACAACTCTGTATGTATAAAGAATCCATTTAATTCATGACATGGACTAGTATATACTCTGAGCCATGGTATTTTAGGTGGCATTTGTTGGTGTTTCATGCTGTGACAATTATTACACATTTGATTTTGAATCAACTCTCACGGAACACTCAGAACCTTTTACTAGTGTGAATACTTTTCTGACCTCCACCCTCAGTCACATGGGTCCATTTGAGGTTGTGAAACACAGCGTAGGAAGCTGGACTTTAAGCAGCACAATTTGACTAACACAATAAAATGGTCCCTTTCCACAATGGAGATGTTCACAGTATCACTTTCTATAAGGCCCTGCTTAACCGCTCTGATTTAGCAATGACCCATGTCTCGGGCCTTCTTCTCAAGGACTTGCACAGAGGTGACCGGACCCACACCTTCTGGGTAAAGGCAGAGCCGAAAAAGTATCCACCCCTTCCTACCATGCACACACTCTGGCTGCTGCCTCCTGCGAACTCATGTCATGCTCTTTTAAGACAACAGGACACATTAAAGGCATCTGTCTGCCTAACATCTCGGAAAAAGGTGGGGTGTCAGGGACAGCAACACTCGTTAAAGAATTTGTGGGAAAAAAAAAACATCAATGATGGAAAGTTATTTAACATACAGCATGTGAAAGGGGGAAAAAGATAATCCCGAGTCATATTCTAATTTTTATAGGTACAATTTGTACCTATCTTTCAGTAGATGAGAGAGGTGGCACACAAGAAACGGATCATTAAACAGTAGTGTGAAACCAGGGAAATTAGCCAGCTGCTGTGCAAGCCACCTCTCTCTTATTCTCCGGGAAAGAGCGACGGAAAGATGGGGGCAGGGAGACGACAGCACAGGGAATGCATCAGCTCAGAAGTCTATGGACTGTCTATATGCTAACGAACAAATAAGGCTTGATTAAAAAAAAATAACAGATGCCCGTGACAGGTCTTTCATCCTTTTAAAATCATACCTATTTTATCCTGAAAGAACCCATAGGGCTGTTCTATGCAACACCTTGAGGTAGCATTAAAGGAAACTGAGGAACTGACAACTGCCTTGACCCCATTTCTGTAGATCCAAGTTAATGGCCTGAGTCTGGCCTCTCCATTTCATTTGTGCCATCCATCCGGTAGCCTACCCTGCCCGTTCATCCAATAGGCCAAAAGGTACTAGGGTGAGTTCTTTTTAATTCAATCAGGCCAGGTCACTGTGCAAGATTGTTGGGCGTGGGCCATTTGGATATCATTTTGCACAGACAGGAGACAACTTCTCTTCACTGCTGGGAAGAATTCACATGTTTCAGTTGCTGGCTTAGCATTTCATATGTTTCCACCAAGCCCCCAAATATAGGAAGATGCTAAGAAGCAAAAGAATGTGCGACAGAGCAATGGGCAAAAGACAGAAGAATGCTGCCATGTAAACCCAGTGCACCGCACAGCCAAGACTTTGCAAAGCACGGCAGGGATGACGGGCACTGACAATTGCCTTGTTCTAGATGTCTCACCATGAAGCCCGGGCAGGAAGAGGCAAAATCCTTACATGATGTGTCCATTATCACACCCAGCACCAATACTCCAGGCCAAGGCCAAGGCCAAGCACACATTCTTTCCTTGGAACCAATAGTGATCCTTTTGTTGACCTTTAAGAGCTCAGCAACAAGATTATGTGGGGGCAACAGGTAGAATATACACACCCAAATTCCTATGTGGAAATTCTAGCCCCCACAGGAGGATGATGGGTGAACATCAGGCTTTAGGAGAATTGATGAGTCAAGACAGTGGAGCCTCTCACAGATGGCATTAAGCCTGGAAATGTGATCCCAGAGATCTTGACCTTATCAGCTAAGGACATATAGTAAGAACAGCTGCCCGTGATCAGGAAGTAGGTCCTCACCTGACAAAATCTGTGGAGAGTTTTAGACCCCATCTCCCGAACCATGAAGAGCAAACTTCTGTTACTGTTTTGTTTTTTGTTTTTTTTTTTTTTTGTAATTTATTTTTATTTTATGTGTATTGGTGTTTTGCTTGTATGTATGTCTGTGTGAGATTGTCAGATCTTGGAGTTACACAATTGTGAGGTGCCAGGTGAGTTCTGGAAATTGAACCTGGGTCCTCCGGAAGAGCAATCGATGCTCTTAACCATCGAGCCATCTCTTCAATCCCCTTCTGTTACTTATAAGTCACAAAGCTTATGATATTTTGTCATAGCAGCCAACAGGGGCTAAGGCATTGGCTCTGCAGTAAGAGTATGGTGTCCTCTCCAAGCGAATACTTGAAATATCTACCCGTTAATGGATGGGATAAAAAGAGTCTCTTAGCTTTGCTTTCTGATCTCACTCACATACTTGGAAGGACACAAAGGACAAGAGCCAACACTGTGGAAAAGTGACATGTCTGGGCTGAAGATTCCTGTGCCAAAGAAAGATAAAGCAGGAACAAAGTAACAAATTATATTGTCAGAGAAAATGTGAACTTTTTGATTGGGGATGACATTTATTTTAAGTGTGCAATGACGGCAGGAAATCTGTCAGGGTAAGACGTGGCAGAGGTTTCAGCGTTTGTTAAGAGTGTCGTGGGAATTTAGCTAAAACTGTTAAAACTGACACCATTGGCTTTTGTTAGCACATTAGGCTTGGGAAAAGTGCCAGTCAGCATATCCTCCATAGCTTCAGTTCAGTTAAATCATCTGGAAGATGCATAAAACTGGGTGGGATAATAATGGTTACATTTTCAACACATGGAGAGACAGAGGAAAGGCGGCCAGGGCCATTTGATGAGGACGACAAGTGCTTTTGTTAAGATAGGGCTCCCAATGAGGGAGAATAGGAGAGAGGATTCTTACTGGTCCAGTTACAGTCCAGAGGTACTGCAGCACAGGATGCAAGTTTCCGTGGTGCCCAGATTCACAGGCTAACCCCTGTCACACACACACACACACACACACACACACACACACACACACACACCACACCACACCACGAAGAGAGATTTGACTGAAGTACAATCAAAGGCCTGTCTAAAATGCTCTGCTTTTTATAATACTCTGTTATTATTTCAGAATTCAGCAAAGTGACAGAAAGCAGAAATTTAGATGTTTACCCAGTGTGGTGAACTAAATCAAAACAGAAATAGTTTCAGCCTCTTCACCCTGTCTTCAAAAGAACCCACTAAGGTGAACCTGGCCATCCCTGCTCTCTCAAGAGATGGCTCAAAAGAATTAGAAACCTAGAAGCTGAGCGGCGACAAGGCCCTCACGGAATTAAAGAGGCACCAACACCAGGTACCAGAACAACCCTGCATTGCATTACAGCCTGACCCTGCTTGGATACTAAATAGAGGAATCTGGCTCTTGATTAGTAGAATTAAAGATAGAAGTCTCCTTCATGGAAAGATTTAAGAAAAGTTCTGTGTTTATGTCTGAAAGGAGTAAAAGATGTTACAATGTTGCCAAATGGAGCTAGCGAAAGTATCACGTTTTAACCTGTCACCATTCATGCACTTTCCAGGACCTCGAATGAAATACTCCTTGGTAGATATGGTGTCCTTGGGGAGCCATTTTCCTTAGGGCACAGAAGACTGAAATTCTGTTCTAAGGTTGTCTTATTTGTTCCACGGCTAGAGAAAATCCCTTGTGTTGGCAACTTGTTATGGACCAAATGGCCTATTGCTTCTTGGCAGAGACTGAACCCTGTACTCAACAATTCTTAAAGATTTATACTCTTTACCAAAGAGCAACCATTGCTGGGCATCTGACCTGGGGATTTCCACTTAGCTTCCGGGATGCTGTTTATGGTTCTCAGGTTAGCGTGCCTTTAATTGAAAGTCCTTCTTTCCTCCCGATTAGCTTGTAAATGATTCCTTCATGCTCAGACTTTTCAGCCACAGACTCTAATGAGTACAAATAAAATCAGCCCCAGCTTTCCAATTACAATGCCCTGGCCTTTTCTGAAACCGAATCATCATTTGACTGTGGGTGACCAGCACAACTTTCCAACATTCTATGTGCTGTCCTCCCTATCACCCCCAATTTGGGCTTGTCTGGTTCAGCTGATAAAACACAGATAAAAAATTAAAGGCAACAACATAGGCATGTGCTGCCCAGTACTTCTTCTATACAAATAGAACAAATATCTTGTGCCATCTGAAACCCTGAAGGTTTTCCTTGAAGAAGCTGCTTCCTTTATCCTCTCTCCCATCACACGGAAAGGGGGCCAGATAGAAGAATAAGCTTGGGCCAATAGGACCCCTGGTAGTTTGGCTGCAGGGGCAAAGTGGATTTTTGCCAATCTAACTATCCATCCATTTCCTCATCTCTGCTTCTTCCAAGCTATATGTAGCACTGCACCTGGACTCTGCAGACACCACTGCCCACAGGTTCAAACCAGCTAAGGAAGAAGTTTAAGCAGTTACCATGGGCGTTTCCTACATTCACGGTAATCCTCCTCTCACCTCCATGTTAAACTAACTGAAATGAGGTCACAGGAGCCAGCCTCATTCCTCGTGGCTTCCAATGGCATCGCTCGCCAACATGAAACTGTCTTCTCAGTCCTGGTTTCTCCACTGCTTACCTGGAGAGTTCCAGAACGCCTTGTCTAAAAACAAGAACCCCCCAAAAGAAGGGCTGCAGGTGTGAGGTATTCCTGGTTTTTAAGTGAGTGCTGGAGGCCCTAACTCGGGCCTTCAAGCTTGCTCAGTAGCCGCTTTACCCTCGGAATGGTGTTCTACAGCCCTAATTGTTTTTCTTTTGCATTTTAGTTTTCGGTATTTAAGAAAAATGCTCCACGTCTTCATCACAACTGTTCTGCCATAGTTTCTATTAGTTTCAGAAATAAAATTCAAGGGATCATGACTTACGGGCTTTCTAGTCCATAAGTCCTTTAGTTGACCTTTTTGAAGAGCAATTTTAATAAACTTTTCTAATCAGTAATGGTAATTCAAATTTCCAAAGTTAGTCCTTGGTCGACAAGCAGTGTGAGATGCCTGCTCTTATCAATGGACAGGGCCTGGGTAGCCTGGGTAGCCTCAGCACCGACTGCCCTTACACAGGGTAAGTCAGTGTTTCCTCTGCGTGGTGGCTTCTCCACCAACAGTGCTTTGCTTCGGCATCTCCCACACATGCGACAAGAAACCCTCCACAGCTGACTTTCTGGCATGCCTCATTTCTATGACTTGGATATCACCGCCTAACTGTGAGTCTCGAACAGATTTTACTATCATGCCAGACTGATAATAACCCATGAGGACATAACTGCCAAGCAGTGGATGGCCTGGATTTCAGGCAGGTGAAGGCCTTTGGGAAGAAAATAAGGGAAATGTGTTAAGACAGCTTTTCTTGTATATCTTGTAATCTGGTTCTGAGAAGTATTAAAAGATCTTCCAAACTAGGGTGGTATTAAAAGATCTTCCAAACTAGGGTGGTGTCTAGAACAATTTCCCAGCATTCAGCAACGCCTTAGAGGGGTCACCTTCATCACAATGTGTAAGAATCATCATTTAGGAATTACATGTGACAGGAAATAGATATTGTTTGCCCATTTCCTCACCAAGTGTTCCTTGGATACCTTGTATCAAATATACCAAGTAACAGGAACACTGACACATCTACTATTTTATAGACTTTAATTACCTAAAATTTAAAAAAAAATGGGAAAAAACATTTCCTCAACAAACAATATTTGTAGATGCTGAAGAGTTTCCATAACTGTCTGATAAATTCAAGCCCAAACTTTCACATGACTGGAATGAATAGGCAGATTTTACGAGAGACAATTGTTCAATTTGTCCTGGTTCTAAGTGATACAGATGTGTCAATAAAATGGTAAATATTTTCACTGGTACTTGCAACAACCTTTCGGTTGGTTTCTAATCACAAGAATGATGCTAACTGAATCCCTCGCTTTGTTTCACTGTCCCTTGTTAGAGCCATAGACCTCTCTGCCTCTCTTGTTTTTCTCCAAAGCAATTTAGAAAATGCTTGTATTTTAGACAAAAGGAGAACATTTGGTGAAAGAAAATTCATCATTAGGTATCTAGAGGTTTGCTAATAGAAAAGGCAACTCCCACAGTGTAACCTAGTGCTCACGCCAGACATGCACGCTCAGGACCAGCAAGCTGCCTTCACAGTGGGCCAAAAGTCATTATCATAATTTTATATTACATAGACTACATTGAAAATTTAATATATCCCAGCAAAAAGAGACAAAAGACATTTTGCATAATGCTTCTGTGAACGCACTCTCTCTAGCTACTATTTTAGTCACCCCATGCAGATTACCACGCCAGGAAAAAGAAGTTCATTACCTAAGCCAAATCAAAATTAGGCTTTTCTTTTTGATAGGGAACTTCATTAGTAAGCCCTGTCTTATACAGCTGGGAGATTTGATGAATCTATCTCAGAGCAATAATTCAGCACAATCAGCTACAATTTTAGTTTAAGTTTTACATCTTTATTAAGAGAAGTTGAAATATATAAACTGGATACACGTACATGGGTTTTTAAAGACGTTAAATCAAGATGCTAACTAAAATCTCTTTTGGACATTGAAAACATTCCAGACTGACTGGAGAAAGCCAAGTTAGGAATGGAACCAGCCCATCAACCTAGCCATGATAAAGGCTTAAAGTGGGGAAGAAAGGAGCCATTGACAACAAGGCTGAAAACACTTGAGGTTGAGAGAAGATATTTCTCAAAACTATTTGAAGGAGGACGTCTTCAAAATTTAAAGTTCGCCTTTGATTAACAAGAAAGCACAGGAGGGAAGAGGCCTTCCACAATCCTTCTCAGACACAGACAAAGCTGCATGTCTCAACATGCTGTCTAAGAAAGCGCTCATGGCGGGGCACAGTTTTATGTTTATATCATACAACATTCAGTGACCCCCCCAGGCACGGGACAATGAGCTCCCTTCTCTCCTTTGTGTGACCCACATATGCAAGTTCAGCAGCAGGCAAGAGGTTGGCTGGTGGCAGCTGATGACTGCAGAACTCCAAGGCTTCGCTCTTTCATGCTGAAAAGCCCTTGGTAGCTCTGTTGTGGATGGAGTTTTCCACACTGTGCTTGAAGCTAACCCTGACTTTCGGAAGGAAGCTGGTGCTTCACTGTCACATAGTTTCTCTGTCCACTGTCCACTGTGCATTATTGTTGTCACACAAAGCCATCTAGCCTCCAAGAGACACGGCCTAACTTCCCTTTTTCTCCCCCTCTTCGTTGACCTGTAACTGTCTCAGGTCAGTGTTACTGACTGAATTCCTGAAGGTTAGGACTTTTCAAGTAGGTTAATGGGATTTCCCAGGCCTCCTTGGTAATATCAATGTGGATGTTGTTGCTGTTGTGATTATTATTATTATTTATGATGATGATGATTTCCCAATAGTGACAAAGCAACAAGGAAGACAAGGTAAAAATGACAAAAATAAATGTGAAAAGGACACACCTCTTCCATATGGTCTGATGTGATTTTTTTTTCACCCACATCTGGATGGCTCAGAATCAGGGGTAACTTTCTGGAAGCAAGCTTAGAAAAAGCAAAGCCAGGAACTTCTGGCTCCCACTGCTGTGAGGCTCACCACCTCCTCATGGGCAAGGCTAAAAGACTTAAGAATTATCTGAAGTATGGATCAGTAAGAGGAAGTACTTTTTTACATTTTCAACTATTTAAATAAATGCTTAAACCCTTCAGAAACCAGAACAAGATTGTGAAACAGATTTGGCTTGTATATATTATTAAAATCACACAATCTATTTTGGTTCTTCTACTGTTTAGTCTGCGTTTGGATAGGTCTGTAGTTTCTAGTTGGAAAGTGGGATGAAAATGTTTGAGTTATATGTATATCTGTTATATACATATCTACATATATAACCCATGATTACGGGAGTTACCATTTTTAACTGTGTACCAGGTATAGTAATAAGTTAACTCATGCGTTGTGTATATCTGTATAAGGATGTTTACATATGAGTACAAGTGGCCTTGGGAGGCAGACATCAGAGCTCCCTGGAGCTGAAGTTACAGGCAGTTGTGAGCTGTCTGGCTGGGCGCTAGAAATCAAACTCAGGTCCTCTGCAAGAGCGATATGCATTCTAACCACTGGGCAACCTCTCCTTAATACAACCTGTTTGTTATTCACTGCTTTTAGATAAGTGGGAAGTGGCATTTTAATGTTTTATGAAAAATTTTTAGGTTCACATAAATGGTCAATTGTCTCACTCAAAGGGACCAAGCATGCTTTTATTTATTTATTTTTAAATGCCTTTCACATTTGATTGCAATTTAGTCCAAGTTCAGAAAAATCCAGTTCGGCTATTTCCTCTTTCAATGCTTTCCAGTGTGAGTAGGAGTGCACAGTTAAACAGGTTTCATGCAGTAGACAAAATGGCATTGTGGGACTACATTAGTTCGACAGCTGCTTTATGACTATAGCTTCCAGACCAATTTATTTAATATTGATCTTTAAACAAACATCAGTACAAATAAATTTGAGCACTCCAGCCCCGAGATTTTCTATCTATAAAGGAGGCCAGTGTTCGGAGAAGCAGATCGCTTTTATTTCTCCCTTTGATTCTGTTTTCTTTGATCCTACCAGGTATCAAATACATCAATGGCAAATTAAAACAAATCCATCTTCAGATAACACTGTTTATAATCTTTCGTGCAGAAAGAATTTCTCTATCAATAACTTCCAGCAAGCGCGTTAACTGATCTTTTTCTTGCTTTATCCTGACTCCTACAAAGGGGAGCGGTACCCTGTGCTGACCGAGAACACCCCGGCCTGCTCTACCTGGGGTATCTGCTGGAAGGACTGAGTTCCCAGTCCCTGTTTCCGAAGAAGCAGTTTGCTCTAGTTAACAATTCTAACCCAGCCTCAGAGACACAGCAAGACCCAGCTGCCCCCTGCTGAGAAAATTGCTGCACAAAAGCTGGGGGTTCTGGAGGCCAATCTCAAGACTTTTACAGGACTACAGTTGACCATTTCGAAGGAGGGGACAGCTGGGTGCTAAATATAAATGGGAAAAAAAGACTTAGATAGGGAAATAGATAATGAATCCTGGGATTAAACACTCGATTCAATTAGGCGGGCATATATGGATGTGAGGCAGAAATGGACTCTGCATAATTATTTGCACAGGACTTATTTATGCCCTTCTGAGTTGTACCGATTAAATTCAAATACCTCCTTCAAAGTTCTGGGCCACGATTTATTCACATTGGTCATCTGTTTTCTGTATGTTGACTTGCTCTATGCAATGTATTTGGGTTTAAAAGAACAGAATTTCTTTTCTCTCTTCTTTTCCTGCCTTCTTCCCATCTGTCCCTTCCTTCCTTCCTTCTTTTAATTTAAGAAGACATGTTGTAAACACAGAGCAGGCTGATGGTTCAGTCTTTATGGGGTTAATTAAAAACCACTTCAAAATATTCTGGTTTGTTTCCTGTTAGGCTGTGTGCCTGTACCAACTTCTGACTATGTGAAACTGTAAGACAACCTGTTTCGGTGAGTGATGGGCTTCAGGACGAGTCAAGGATCGAATGGTTTTCAGAGCATTTGAATAATAATAAAAAAATATTCTTACTTTGTTATATATTAGGTCTCAGTGAGGTAGCAGAGACCCAGTATTTTAACATTTAGCATCAGAAATGCATAAGAGATACAATTATTTATCATTACTTTTCCTCGGTCGATATAACAGCTTGTTGCTAAAAATATAGCAGGAGATCTATTATTTACAGGGCCAGCTTCTGCCATGTCCCTTTGCAGTGTGCTCACATCAATGAACCCAGAGCTTAAAATGCATGCCCTTGGAAGATGCACCACTTCTCCGTCTTCCTAATCTGGATGGGTCCTTCAGGCTTGAGCACGGCCTTCCACATAGTCGCCCCTGGAGGCAAGTGAGTGTCTCTGTGCTTCTTATCCCTGAGGAGGACAGTGAAATATACGGCACTCATTTACGGCCTCATTGCTTACTGAACTTTAAAGAGGGATGGAGGACCCACATGTAGCTGGAAGTGGGATGTTATAAAAGGTGGAGTGGAGCTGAATTCCAGGTGTGGGTGCTCACATTATGGTCCCCATGAGAATTCCTTTTGTCCTGATGAGTCACACAACTATTGGTATAAGTCACAGAATTCAGCTATGCTCTCTGGGCAGAGAAAAAGCAGAGGACTACCTCACTTTCCTACAAATATCTCTGTCCAATTAATGATCAATAGGGAACAATGACCTTTTTTTTTTTTTTTTTTTTTTCTTTTTTTGGTCCCACTACCTATGGGCCTTGGGATTCCTTCAATATGCTCAGGGTATATGGGTATCCACAGTCAAAGAGGGTTATTGGCATATGTCTGATAATGATGACCAGAGCATATGAGGGCAGAAACCGGAGTTGGGATGTTGGCTTTGAAACCACGACATAATGAGCAGTTTTAAGGAACTAGAAAATGTTGATCTTGGAGGAGAATCAAGATGAGAGGTGCATGAGCTACAATAAAATACAGGAAAGGCTTTTCTGTTGAAGGGTGTTGCTGAGGAGGTATGTACGCTCTTCCTGGGTCATAGCTCCTAAATGTTTCTTGGTTTTATTTTGTTCCATTTTCAGCATCACAGTCTTTGTCTTTACACTTTCTGAATCTGACGGGCTATGCATTCTGCATATGGTCTCTCACCCATTAATCCTGCTCGCTAGACTATGATCCACGTTTCATGAGGCCATTTCCCTCCAGAATCTCCTCTACGGCCCTCAGAATAAAACCCAATTCTACTGGCTCAAGAACAGCGTCTTGGATTAGATGGTAGCTCTTGAGCACGACATGGCCCTTTGCTCTGGTTTAACATTGCTCATCACTGGCCCTCCGGGAAGTCTGTACTCATTTGATTCAGACTGCGATCACGGTGGCACATACCTGCAGTTCCAGCTCCTCATGGGAACTGAGGGTGGAGAATGGGACAGCACAGTAAAAAAACAAAAAAAGAACAAAGAAAACACAGTAAGTCACTTTCTCCTCCTATGTATGTATGTATAGGATATGTACATGTATATCTACATGTACATGCATGTGTGTGATGGTACCCATTGAACATATACATGGAGGCCAGAGGGTAACCCTGGATAATGTTCTTTGGGTGCTATCCACCTTGTTTTGTGAGAGAGTGTGTCTTATCAGTTTACCAAATAGGTTAGAATGATATCCATGAGTCCCCACTTCTCCAATGCTAGGAGTACAGGCTCTACCATACCTGGCTTTCTATGTGGGTTTAGGGAATTGAACTCAACTCCATCTCCCCAGGGCTTAGAACTTCACTCTTTAAAGCCTTTGGTCCTTAAGATGACCAGTCACTCCTCACTTATTCCTTCTAGCTTGTTATTGAGCTCACTTTAGTTATTTATATCGCTACTATCACTACCTTGAGGAAAAGTAATGTTCTATTTTTTTTTGTGCCCAGTCAGTTGATGGATGGATGGATGGATGGATGGAAAGATGGATGAATAGCTCGCCCAAGGTAGAGCTTCGAAGCAGGGCTCATTAAAAGGGGGTGATTAGCCTTCAGATGTTCGTCTGCTCGTCTGGAGCAGGCTTTGCTCATCCCTCCCATGGCTTTCCATCCATGTCCCAGTCCCTGAGGCTTGCCGAGCCACAGGGTGGGAGAGTGGAGGCAAGCATGGTGCCCAGGTTGTACCGGAGTTCCATGTTCAGGAGAATAAACTAGTCAGAAACGCAGGACTTGCTTCATTATACCCAGATGTTAAATCCGCAAGCTCCAGGCTTAAGTACTAGAATGGCCCCATGAATTAGGTAGAGTTGTCACTCAAAGTTCGAGAAAATTTAACATGGGGATTCATACTGCACAAACAGTGAGCGGCTTTTGCCAACAAAGGACTTGAGCAGAGGCCAGGGTTTTCCTGAGGTGTTGGGAGAGTAGAGGGTTCACCGTATCTACATGGATGGTTCAGAGTAACGATTCAAAAATGCTATTTGTATGATCCCATGCCGTGGTATCCTTCACACACTGCAGGAAGCCTGGTCACATGAAAACAAATCAAAGGCCCTGCATTTAGGCATTTACTTTATAAAGTGGCCTTTTAGAGTTATCCCCAGAACCTGCTGCTCCTAAGTGTCTAGCCAATCACAAGTGGGTGTTTTGTATTGCTAGTGGGAACTAAACTTAAGAAAAGTCTAAGAACTGTTACTAATTAGATACTGGGAAATGCTGATCTTGTGCCATGAGACAAAAAAGGAAAACATCTTCTAAGAGAAAACTTCTAGCTAAGTCCACAATGAAATTCTACACAAAAGACACTGGCTCCAGAACTAACTCCACAAGGAGCGAGTTCAAACTCCTTCTTCCCCTGTTCTTAGGCATAGCCTTTGATTGCTGCTGTCATGATGCAGGCATCAAGGAAAACAGGGGAATGGCTAGAGATAATGTCAAGAAGCATTTGACATTATCTTTGCCCGAGGGTCTTGGGGAGAGCAACGTTGGGATAAGAGAGGACTCGAAGAAAAAAATCTGACCCAAATACCTCCCAACTCTGATATCTTAATCAGTTACAGAACAGTTAAAACAGTCACATTTAAGGTTTATATTTATACAGAACCCTTTAATGGTGCAGTATGTAATTTGGTCAGTGGGGTGGTACTAAGGTATAACTTAATGCAGTCAGTCTGGAGAGCTAAAATTTCAAGATGCATGTTGCCTACATTGAATAATTTAAGAAATGCTCTTGGTCATGGAAATGACAGCCTATTACTATAGTTTTCTTATGAAACTCTGTGCTCAAATGAACACTTTATTTCTAGTTGGCCTTAAAAGAATTTCATCCCAAGAAAGGTTTAGGGAGTATAGAGGAAGCTGGTTCATCCTGCGCCTCTTCCAGTTATCTTCTGTAACTAGGGTAACATGGAGCTTTATAACATGGCCTCAGCTTCAGTTTGGAATTAAAAGTCTCAAGCTCATTCTGTTCTGCTTTTACGGAGCCTGGCTGCTGAGCCTTCACAGGACCTTGCTGAAAACGACCTGTCTACTTCAGCTGCACATGGTCCCAGTCTGGCTGGGTCTTTGGATCAAACCCTTCTCTTGTGAACACAGACAGCGTCTGGGAAGCTGTGCCATGGATGTCTCCACAGAGACTTGCAGATGCTGTCAGGGCTGAACTTCACACTCAATATTTGATGCATTTTAAAAAGGGATTCAGCCTCAGCCTCAAACAGGCAGATGGATTGTCTAACACTTCAAAGGCTTTTACAGGATGCAATTTCCCTCCCTTTGTCCTATAAGCCAGTCCTCTTCTCCTCCTTCTCCTCCCAGTATGCCCTGGCATAGTTTTAAAGGAAATGACAAAGTCTTACCATTCATAATACAAAGAACACAACAGAAGAAACAAAAATACTTTAAGTTCATTGCATAATCTGGGGTCTCAACTTCCAAGATCTAGAGTCAATGGTCCTAACAAACCAGAGACATCGAGCCAGAGACAATGGCACAGAAAGAGTGACATCACAAACACAGGAGACATTAATTTCTGTGCCCATAACTTCTCAATTTAAATGTACCCTGTAAGTCCCATTAGCAAAGTGAAGGTGCTATGTACAGCAAGAGTTGTTCATTTCATTTTTGGTTTCAGCTATTTATGACCAGAATCCAAAATCTAACATGACCTTTTATTTATATAACTATTGAAGAAATTATTCAATTACGAACAGTCTGTGACCTGAATGTGATGGCCTCTCCACCAGCTGAGTGGGCTCTTGATGTATCTTTATGAATTAATTACTAAGGTTTACTCAAGTCGATCAAGTGACATTGAGTCTAGATGAAAGCATTTCCCCTGGAGACACGTGAAAATAGGTGCATTTGGGGACCTGATGACAAGAAGTGTTTGCAAGTTCTAAGGAACCCTGAGGTAGAGATGAAGCTGAGGAAAGGGACAGGCAAGTGGACCTCAGAAGTGCGATCATCTAAGTTATTCTGGTAAATCAGTGCCGAGTGTCATCCTAAGAACACTGGAGGAAAACGAGAAAGAAGATTAGTTCATTAACAACCTGAAAAGTAAGAAAAATCACTTGTGAAGAATTCACATATGTGACTTACAAATAACCAAAGTCAGGTGGGTTCTCAGGATGTGTGACCCTTACAGAAGAGGGGTGGAGGAAGGCACATTTGGATGGACAAAAAGGCAGCTCCGCTGAAAGAAAATTTAGTGATGTCTAGGACTAAAATTCCCTTAAAGGAAGATAAAGTGGGTGTCCCTGAACTTGTCCAGGGTGCATCAACAAACATCCCCACATAACACCCTTCCTGGCTGTATTTGTAGCTTGTTCTGGAGATGTGATTGCATGGACCTTTGTCAATAGTTTCTAGTTGAGAAGAGACATTTCATCATATGAATTCCCCTCTTCAAAGAAGAGATGGAATATTCGCACGTGCACATGTGTGCTATCAAGAGTCTAACGAGCAGAGCAGAAACACAGTGCCTGGTTTAATCTACTCAGGTTGTTAATCTGACATGTCATTTACAGCCTCAGTCCAGACAGCAGAACCTTCATCTACTCACTATATTTGCTAAAAGCAACAGTCTTCAAGGAGACAGCCTCGAGAATGGACGAAAACCCTGGCAACCTCTACATCCATTGGGAGTAAATATACGGAATATGGAACACACTAAAAATCTCAATAGGCTTGCTGTGTTGGTGCATGCCTGCCTTCCTTGCACCCAGAGGGCCAGAATAGGAGGATTTTCAGTTTGAAGTCAGCCTAAGATGCGCAGAGACACTGACTTGAAGAGACCAAAACTAGACCATTCAACCAACCAGGCAATGAAACAAACAACCAATCATTTCACAGAAGATGACCTACCATTGGTCAGCATATAGATATAAATATTAATCATAAGGAAGTTGTAAGTCAAACTACAGTGGGAGGTTTACTCATCCCATTAAGAATAGCTAATATATATATATATATACTGTAGAAAACAATTAGTGAGTATTTAAGGAAAAGGGAACCCCAGTCTACTGTTAGTGTGAAAATGAAACCCAGGCCTCACGGAAACAGCCAGCGTGTAGGCTCCTCACCCAGTCATCCCTCTAGTGTGTACATATTAAAAAAGAATACAATCAGTATGTGGAAGGGACATCCCACTGTTAGAGCAGCACATGACAGTAGCCTAGAAATGGGTCCCTAGCTGAGGAATGGACAGAGAAAACAGCTCATGCACTCACTCCATAAGTGGTGAAATCCTGTAATCCGTAGTAGCGAGGGTGAAACTGGACATCACCCGTGTGATATAAAGCAGTCACCAAGAGACAGTCACTGCAGGACCTCATTTGTATGTAGAATCTTA
Organism: Meriones unguiculatus; assembly: GCF_030254825.1. NCBI lineage: Eukaryota > Metazoa > Chordata > Mammalia > Rodentia > Muridae > Meriones > Meriones unguiculatus. Next base: position 73,112,297 of record NC_083350.1, on the reverse strand, counting down.
AAAAGCTTACTTCATAAAAGTTGAGAGTAGAATGATGGTCCCTAGGGCCTGAAGAGAGTGTGCGGGGTGAGGAGATAGTGGGGAAGTGCTCCGTCAGTTGGGAGCAAGGGCTTGTAGAGTGCTACTCTAGACCACAGTGCTCAGACGTGGACAGCACACCGTACGCTTTCAAACACCAAAAACAATGAGTTTCAACAATCCCATCATGAACCAAAGAAAAGGTCTCACAGAGAGAAGATATACATTTACTCAATTTAAACATTATACAACATTTATATGCTTCAAAATACCATGTGGAACCTTACTGAGAAGAACAGTTTTTATGTTCTCATGTGTTAGTTAAAAATAAATGTTATAACAAAATAAACTGCACATGATATACTTGGGACATAGAAGCTGGCGGATCTCTGTGAGTTCCTGACCAGCTTGCTCTACACAGTGAGTTCAGGACAGCCAGGGTTCTGTAGAGAGACCCTGTCTCAAAAATCAAACCAACAAAAAAACCAACCGACCAGCTAAACAACAACAGAGAAATCAAATCTTGGGAAAAGAAAATGTAATGGGCGACAAAGGCCCCGCATCATGTGAAGGCTTCTTCAACAAACGGAGATGAACAGGCTGGAGAGGCAGCTCCGTGGTTGAGAGCAATGGCGCCTGTTCCAGAGGAGCCAAGTTTCATTCTTGTACCCACGAGATGGCTCACAAACATCTCTAACTCCAGTTCCAGAGGACCCAATACCCTTTCCCCTCCAATGTGGGCACCAGAGAAACACTCAAAAACACAAGATAAAATTTTGAAAAAAATATTTTCTAAATAAAAGAAATGACAAGCAGTAAATTTTAAAAGAAATGGGGTCGAAATAAGCTCTTTCTGAAATAACAAATAAAAGGAAAAAAACAAAACAAAACAAGAGATCTCACTCATACTAAAAACTGTACATTGGAATGATAAGCTGTTGCTATAACCCATATGGACATTTTGGGGATAAAATACATCTATTCAAAGAATGGCCATTGTTGAGTGTGTCAAAAGATGTCCAGTATGTGGATACTCTTACATACTAGTGCAAAAGGTATGTGCATTAGTATGGCATTTTTGAAGCCATTGATTTTAAAGCTAATGGGAAGAGAATTAAGAATGTTCTTACACCTTTTTACTATTAGAAACTTATCACAATGTCACAATCAGAGATCACTGCACCATATCACCCAGGGAAGTGTTCATCAAGATATTCAGAAGAACAATACTGTAACGCTAACTGTGTTTGTTTCTATGGCTTCGATAAACAGGAAGATCAAAGAGACTTGGTGTAGGAAGGGTTTGTTGACGTTTACAGTACACAACGTATCATGCAGGAAAGTCAGAGCAGCAACTCAAGACATGAACCTAGAGGCAGGACCAAAGCAACAGCCATGGAGGAACATTGTTCACCGACTAGTTCCTCCTGGCTTGCTCAGTTTGCTCTCTTATACTCCCCAGGACCACCAGCTCAAGGGTGGCACTACCCCAAATGGGATGGAACCTCTTCCAGCAATCATTAATCAAGAAAATTCCCCACCAACTTGCCTACAGGCCAGTCTCTCAAGTAAGCTGCTCTCTTCCCAGGTGACTCTAGCTTATGTCATGTTGGTAACAAAAGCCCTAACCAACGCAGTAACAATTCAAAATGTCCAACTCCAGAGAGTGCAAAAAGAATAAGTGTGCTCCTTTAAGATGGGCACAATGTAGGAGCCATTGTTTTATAATCCTCAGAAAATGAGAAGCAGAACTCAATTGACAAGAAATTATATAGCAAGACCACATCTGTGTTCCAAGCATACATTCATGTCTATGTACATATAAGCATGCATTTCTATTTACAGTGTAAATTTCATAAAGGCTAAAGAATAGTAAAAAATTGTAGAGAAGACTTTAAGATGTTATGGTATTGTCCCTTGGGGTAGGACTGTAAGGTATTCTATTTTTCTGCCTCTTAATGTATTTTCTATATTGACCACAAAACTAATAGATTGTAGAGAACTAGAGAAAAGCTTCAGACATATTTGGACTCTGATTAAGGAAACTGTCTACATGGGGAAAAGACTGCCATGCATGAAACTACAGCAGCATTAAAACTCCGGGAAACAGTCTAGGAGTCTGAAAACAAAGGGAAGGAAAAAGGAGAGGAGAGAAACAGACAAGAAATGCTCCCAGAGAAAAATGGAAGGTGGGAACGGCAGACTTGGGCGAGCAGAATTTCAGGGTGGGGGGAGCCCCACACAGCAGTGGAGCGGTGGGCTGGCGATTGGCTGAGCCGGCTTCACACCGCATTGAGTGCTTGAACACAGGCTTAGGAGAAAGTAGCTGAGGGGAACCAGGAGCCTGACCATTAGCACCCAGTCTAGGTTCGCTCAGCCTCGTTAATACTCATTTTACAAAATAAACTAACCTCTTTTTTTCTGTGACAGCTTTCTCTTGTTTTCTTTCACAGTGGGTTTATTTATTGTGTTGTCTGAAGCCTGGACAGCCTTAGTACCCAGAAATATCCTGGACTAGGGGTAGCCAGAAAATCAAATCTAGAGATAGACCCTGTTGGCTTCTTCCTGTGACCTGCTGAGCGCAGCTCCCAGGCCAAAGCATGTGGAAAACAAGAGCATCGCGAAGGAGAAATGCCCAACACGGACCCACCAAAAAAGCTACTGCGGGACGGAAATGGACTTCTTTGCTTTGTAAAAACCAATGCCTAAATAACAACTACATCCAGAGATCTGGGTGGGTGCAGTGACTCTCAGTGCAAAATTCAGATGGGTTGGTTTCCATAAAATAATTAGGAGAGAAACAAAGCTGGGAATTTTAATGCAGCTGGAAAGAATAAGAGTCCTAAAATGGGGCTATGGTTTAGTGATAAATCAATTTTCCATCATGAGCAGGGCCCTAGGTTTCATTGCCACCACTGCACAAAGAAAGAAAAAAAAAACTAAATATTTAAAGAACAGCAGGCCTTAAATCATGAGTCATTTTAATGCATGAAATTTAAGAATTTCCTATGAGGGCTGACTTAAGTTTTACTTGCTCAGTAAGGCTGAGGATCAGGCACATGAATACATGGCTTTCGTATATACACATTACCTGGCCTCTCTTGGTTTTCGTGTCTCCACTGCAGCACTCAACTGTATGGAAAGTGATGACCCATGGCAGATGGTTGATTCCGAGGACTCTGCCACGCTGTTCGCTCCTAACTCTACCAAGGAGGTACTGGAACTTGGGGTGTGGGGGTGCAGATGTGGGTTTGAGATTGAGGGGAGGGGCTAGGCAGAAGGCCCCACTGAACTCACTGTCAGGAACATTCTATTAGCTCAAGTTGGAATTCTATTAGGTACCATCCGAATTAACCACCAAAGGCTCACAGCAGGCCTGCGGTACTCTGTCTACCTTTGCTGGCATTCGATACAGAACTCAAGGAAATAAAATTGGGTAAGATTTTGCCCATCAGAGAGTGCACCTTATGAGTAGCCAGCAATGCACCTTGGGGATTTCCCTTCAGCATGCTCCTCTCTATTCTCAGGCCAATTTTCTGTTCTGTTACACCTACTGTCTTAGAGGTGAATGAATGAATGAATGAATGAATGAATGAATCAGTGACTGAATGAGTGAATAAATGAATGAGATGAATTTGGCTGAGTTTAATCGTGCTTGATTCATTTTAAATAGGGATGGAAGACCTTTTTAGGAATTTTGTTGTCACAACAAACTCACTTACGGACTCCTTCATATATAGATGTGTGTGTGTGTAAAATCACCAAATGCATATATACCCTCCGACACAGACATTTTCTTAACACACCACTCCATTCACTTGGATTTTATTTACTACTTCTGTTGTTGAATGGGGAAGGAAAATTTCCACGGATAAGTTCACACATCCACGTTTCCTGGGTTTTGTGTTCATTGCAGCACTTTGTACATTCCCAGAGTGAGAAGACAAACAGAAATCAAGGTGAGAATTTTTCCTTTGATATCTCCATTGCTTTTTATGTGAAACACACAAGCCATATGCCATAATGGGAATTGGAGCTGGCATTTGGGGAGCTTGCCAAGTTTTAGGGGTATTGTGGTGTGTGCTGTTTTCTGCTAGAGTTGCTACAGCAGATAATTCAAAATAAAATTCAGCAGGTCCTGATGTTAAATTCTGGACACCATACTAAATCTGGGGAGAGCAGAAGCTCCAGGCTCCTCTGGGGAGTTGGTCTAATACCTCCTGAGGCCCCTGGCTCAGCTGTGGCAAGCTAATAAGGTTACCCTGAAGCAGATGCAGTTGTTAATACAGATGTGGCATGGGACCTCCCGAGGCAGGTCACAGTCATGATAACTCACGGTTCTGTGAACTATACTCATTATGAAAGCTTGTGACGGAAGCACCCCAAAACCTGAGGCATGCTGCCTTTGTGTCCTTCCTCAGTCCACCTGCCTCAGGCTGGCTAATCATTTCCTTAAAACACAGACACACACACTCTCACACACACAGCAGGATGTAGTTTTGTTTGGGATAAAGTAAATACATTCTGAAGCAATTAAAGTTATTTGGGAAGGACATATAGAAAGATCTCATGGAAATCGAGTGTGACAGCTGGTGCTGGGGACCAGAAAGAGCAAATGCCACTATTTATGGACACAATAGAGGGAATGGGTTTTGGCAGTTAGTCTCAAGGTTCATGGTGTGTGGTGAAATGGCTAATATGGTGGATGAGGGTTGATTATCAATAAAATGCCGTATTTCCTCAAACCTTCCCACGTGTCGTCAGTCTCAAATCATGTTTTGAAGAAGATAAACCACTGCACTTATTTTACTTACAATCCTTGGGAAGAATGGGCTTAGAAAAATCCTAGAATCTCTTGAATGGATGTGCACATACCGATGGCTGAAACTACGGCACACACACGCTTGAAACTGCAGGCGGGTAAGCTGAGTCTGTGTGGGAAAGGACTGGGTTCTAGAGAGAAGTTTAAACATTACAAAACCCAGTTTGTTTTCTATTTTCAGATGAATCGGATGAACTATAATTCTTTTATATAACAGCCGATGAACCAAACCATAATTCTTTTGCTACCAACATTCTGGTTTCTAGCCCTAAAAGATAGACAAGCAGGTTGGCGTCTGATATTCCCCAACCACTTCGTTAACAAGGACGGCGGGTCACAACATGATCAGCAGCAGCTCCTAGACACATGGGAATTGTCTTCTGTGGGATTTTCAAACTTCCCAATCCTCAGGGGAGCTGAGGGGAGTGTTGCAAGGCAGAAAATGTAAGTAAAGCTAAATCTCCTGTGTGAACCATGTTTTCCCAAAGGAAGTCTAGCACTCCGGTCATCCTTTAGCTCATCAGAGTCATTTTTAGTTCCTCCAAGAGCACTAAAAAAAGAGAACAAGTACTGTGCTTCACCAACACTCGGGGGCACAAAATTCAGCCATAGTGAAGCTGGAAATGCTAGGGAGGAAAGGTCTTGACCTTCACACATGGGAAAGCAATTTCTCCCAAATACTTGGTGTGCAGAGTTATAATGACAAAGACAAGCTTCAAGCCAAAAAGAAAAGAAAACTCAAGATAATAATGGAAGGATATAAAAGCAATGCATGACTTCAAATATAAAGGAAGTCTTTTCAATCTTTATAGCACTAGATATTTCTGTAACACATGAAAACAATGCAGACTTCAACACTAAAGTTCACCTGTTCATTAGTCCATCTATCCACCTGCCCACTCATCCATCTACCTACCTTTGAACCCAAACATCCACCCACCCATCATCCACCCATCTACCCATCCATCATCCATCCATCCATCCATCCATCCATCCATCCATCATCCACCCATCCATTATCCATCCATCCATCCATCCATCCATCCATCCATCCATCCACTTTTCCATCCAGTCTTTTGGTCACTACCCCACTCAAATCCCCATTCAACAACCTACTCCGTGTGTCAATACATTTTAGAATAACCTCTAATAAGACACTATTACAGAACTCTGACAGGGCTTAGCTATGAAAATAGTCTTGTTATTTACTATGAGAATACAATGGAGAGAGCTGCCAAAGACATCAATAACAAATTCATACTTAACTCATGGTTAGATGTGGTTAATAGAAAAATATCAAGTCAAAATAAAAGTAGTTCAAAGTTGGCTGTCTCTGTGACCAGAGTATTTTTTAATCTTAGGACAAGATTGTAATTTAGTTACAACCCTTTAAGGTGTATTTTAGATAGCATCAAGTCATGTTTATTATTGTTTGTAGTTAATAAAGTATATGGGGTTTATCAGGCTAAGACTTGATTCACTTGAGACATATAATATGTTGACTATGAATGTAAAGAGCAAAGTAACACAGAAGTTGGTTGCATACATTTTCTCCATTTCCCCGCCTATACTGCACTCCTCTCACCTGTGGGACAAAAGGCAAGAGGAGACCAAATCAGGTTCACATGGCTAGTTAGTGGCTCAAGTAGACCTGGAATGCTTGGTTTCTAGTCAGTGATCCAAGGCTTATAGAGTGCAGGTCCTATGGCTTGGATTGATTTTTAAATTACCAAAGTTAGCATAGTCAATAATATCAGGGAGACAGCACAGGGTAGCATGAAAAAATCAAATAGGCCTGCATACGTTGTGAGCGATGCAACCATGGCTTCTATGGAGCACAGCAGTGGGATCTGATCAGCCACTCCGATCAACACTCCTCCTTTCATTCATAACAAATATAGATGCATTTCTAACAACGAAAGTGTTTCAAAGGTTTAAAAGTTGCTGGACATGCTAATGAGAACCAAGATCAGCTTAGTTCGTACCAAGCCTCCTTTTTAGTACCGTGTGATTGGTTTGGTCCGACACCATCCCCTGCAGTGTGTGGAGACAGGCCAGGAGTGTGAGGGCTGCAGAGCAGAGCAGGAAGAAAATCAACTGTGAAATTGGTAATTTTATTGAGTTTCATGGGGGGCTTTGTTGTTAAGACACAATGCAATCGAACAGAACGCCTGTGGTACCACCACAGACGCCGTGCCCAGTTCGTGGCCAAAGGTAAACTGCCTCTAGTCCAAAGTAACACAAACGTCTATGTTCCTCTTCAAAAAAAAAATTGTGCATATAAAAAGAAATGGACTGAGTGAAGGATGAAGAGTGATGGTGTAAGGACGGGGTGGGAGGTGTGTGTGTCTTCCGCTCTTAGCATCTCAGAAGGTCTCCTTCCTAAATGAAGCCTGCCTGTTTAGGTTTACAGAGAAGCTGTCCTATTGCTATAAATGACAAGGAGGTCCCAGAAGGAATACGGGAGAAAGACAGGGGCAGAAGGAGAGGACAGACCGAAATGTAATGCCTGAGCAGCTGAAATCATTTGGTACTCTCAATCCCCCAGGTGAAAGGAGAATTAAACATAGCTAACAGGATATTACTCCCAGTTGGAAAAGATCTGCTTGCTGGCGATGTGAAGGCGAGGCTGACAATCGGCGTTTGTTCTAGGATGGTACTCCCTTCTCTTCCACAAAAGCTTCAAGGAGGAACAGCTAAAGTATGCCGGGTCGCTGTATAAATACATTTGAGCTTTTGTGCCTTCCAGGGCTGTCCCCACAGTGGGTTAATTTGGTTTCAGATGGATGGATGCCTAAAGATGTTCCAGAAGTCAAGAGAGGCTATCACAGTCCACCCTGGGGGAGGAGGCTGAGGGGCGAGAAGGCAGACACACTGGGAGAGAGAATGAACCTAACCTTCCTTCTCTGAGGCCAGAGTGCGTCCAAAAGCCAGGTTACCATTCCAATAAGGTTTCATTTTTATCAAGTCTTTTGATCACAATTTTTTGCCAGGAAAAAAAACTAGGAAAACCCAGAGTCTTGCATGTTGGCACTGGTTTAATTGAAACTACCTGCAGGTGTGGTGATAACGTACCCTTGCATTTGGGGATTCGGATCAAGCCATCTTTACCCTCACCCTGAGAATAAATTGTCACTGCTGCCCCCCCCATACAAGGGGTCAGGTGATGCATGGAAAAGGACGGCAAAGGTAGCCTCACTGCCAGATCACACTACTGCCCCCCCTCGGTTCACTATTCATGCTAAACGAGACAGAGGACAACCAGATGGCATTTTTTTTTTACACTTCTTTATTTACTGCTTTTCTTGCACAGCCAGAATAATAGTTACAGCCTCCAGTGCGGCATAGCCACAAGACACCTGGATGTGTCCACAATTTAACAGGGGTCTTAATTCGTATCCAACACCTATGTCGTGGTCTTGGCGAAGCTCTGTCTTGTGTGTTCGTGTGTGGCCAAGGGTGTCAGCGTTTCTGTTTCTGCCGGTTTCACTTTCAAGCTGGCATTCAAAGCCAAGCACTCTGTAACACACCCTAGATGTGTTTTTTCACTGTGCTGTATTCTGGGCTGCTTTTCTTTTTCAAAATGCAATTAATATGGTTGTGTGTTAAATGATTCAGTGAAAGTAAATCTTTTATATGCAGGTAAGCAATTCAGCCTTGTACGGTTTTATGGGAATTAGATTTTTTTTTGAAGTCTGGGTTGAGCATGCCCATAACTCTGACAGAGCCCTGCAGGCTCTTGTCTTCACCTTCAAATCATAAGACAGAGAAATCAAGCTCCCTCTGTGCTCTCAATTATACCAAAAAACACGGAGCAGAAGTCTTCAGTAATTCAATCCCTGTGGAAGCTTCTTCACACTGTTCGCGCTGTTGGAAGTGCTGACAGCAGCATTCTCAGCATCCCCCGGTAGACTGTCAAAGTTCCTCCTACAGTGAGAGCAGCTCTCTTCTGTCCCGGGGCTCCTTCTCCAGAGACCTCGGAGCACAGGCATGGCTTTTGATGCTGGCTTGCGATGGTGGCCAAGAGGCCGAAAAACATCACAATGAGAGTTCTCATGCTCTTACAAGGTGCTTTGTACTCCCAGCAATAAGTTCCGTGGCTACATGTGGGCCTGGGCTGGTGTAATTTAATCACAAGTACAGCTGCATAAACACTGTACTAAGGAATGTCTGCCTGCAATTGGATTCTTTCTTTGAAAACACACTGCAGAAAATTCCTGAGTGCCATTTTCCATATGGTTAATGAGCAAATGTATCATGGGCAGCTTTTAAAAGTAATTTGAATTTATGAATTACGGAGACTCTAGCACATGTGCAGGAGAAAGTATTCAGACCCTGGGCTCTTCCTTATCACGCAATGCCATTCCACCTTTTTTCTGCCAAATGACACCAAAAAGAACCACTCCATGTTTAGCTGGCTTAAACCATCAGTAATAGCCCACAGACAACATTCTTGAGGCTGCCAACGTCTTTTAAGCTTCAGCCCCTAACCGTATTCTAGGCAGGTTAGTCTACAAGCCACACAAACATGCCATTCAGTCTAAGCTCCACTCTGTAACTAATAGATTTACCAGTAAAGAAATCAACAATTTTCAAAGGCAAACTTTCCTTTCCCAAACTCTGAGGCTATATCTCATTAGCGCATTCAAGTTTTTCTATCTTTTTTTTTTCTTAAAATGAAAAATTAGAAATAATTAAAAAGACAGAGGGTGGAGATTTTCCCACAAATCAAACCTGTTGCTATGTACCTCATCCTCTACCCATGGACTACAGCTCATACGGGAAGCATAAACAAAATGAATTGCTATCATGATATTCAAAATTCCATAGTAGCAGAATAAGCCTAAAATTTGCTATAATCTGTCACAATGTGTATGCTGAAGTTAATTGGATTTTTTTTTTCAAATAAGAGATTCGTTACAAATTTACCATCACTTGTGTGTTGCTCTCCATCACTATGCCCATGTATGAAAACACTGCGGATCATCAATTTTTAAAAAGAGAAACACATACCCATGTATTACCCACCAAAGCCACAAAAATACCCTTGGCAGTGATGTGTGTATGATTTCTTCCTTTTGTTTCTGGTACACTTTTAATACGACAGACAGTTAAAATTATTTCCCCACGTAGACACAAAGCTTCCCCTGTGTGCAGTCTCCCAATAGTGGCTTTGAAATGGTCGCATCTCCTTTAGAAGAAATCATGACAGTAAAATGCAAACAGGTAATCGGTAGAATCAGTTTCCTTTTGCAAGACAGATCCATATATTCAGAGATTGTCACCGAAGCTGGAGATGTGACTCAGTGACAGGGCCTAACACCCACGTGGCTGATTTTAATCCCAAGCGCTACAACAAGCAACTGAGTACTGACATGATTTATGCAATCAGCTGTCCCTTCTAATTTACAATACAGCTCTACTATTTGATTTAGCCTATAGATTGGTCTTTGTTTGAAGATATTAATTGATTAATAGTATGGTTCTTCCATAAGGTTTGAAGGAGGTGGGCTTGTTGGACTAATTAATTACTGGTGTTGGTGACTAATGATTGCATTTTTTTTCTTTTCCTTAACTAGTAAGAACCTCGGTCTGCTTTGCATTATGCATTCCTTATGGCTGCCTTTCTGATGATTTACCCCGAGGAAGCCCTGTGCAAGCTCCTTAAGGTGTGGGACAGAGAAAGTCACCTGATCTCCATAAGCACCAGGCTACCTCTTCCACCCAGATGGGTCCTCAAGTTTCTGGGATGGAAGGAAAGGGTCTTCAAATAACAAACAATATGGCTTCATGACACCTGGGAGCTCTCTTTTAAATACAGCTTTGCTTTTTAGAGATTTGAGTGTTCTACAATTTCCCACCTTTTTTTTGTGTGATATGTTTGCTTCCCTATTAGGCAGAGGTTCACAGGATAAAAAACAAATAAACAAAAAAACCCCCACAACAGCAACAACAACAAAGCACCAAACACACTTTCACTTAAAAATACTCTGCAATCAGAGATTGGCTCTTCAAAATATACTAATTTGAAGGGCAACACCATCTACAACCAGGGACATTTTATTTATACATTTTATACAATCAAATGGAAGACATGAACAAAACAGAACTTGACAAAACATTTTTGAAAAACTCTGTTGAGTTAATTTCTGTGTATTGTTGTACGTGGGCTCTGACAGATGCTTTTATTTTTAAATCTCACTAGCAATCCCTGGCCTTCTTATTTTTATTTTTTTAAACACATTTCTATGTCCACTATGGAGAAATGTCTTAAATTATACTAATTCATGCCAACCCTGCTGCATGACAATTCCAGCTACCAAGAAGCAGGCATTTGGTGGAGGAGGAGGGACTAAAAATTTATGATACAAACTGGAGTTATGGATTGTTCTGTGGCTTTGTGCCCCATCTGTCAAACTGGGGTGTCTGAACGAAGAGAAAGCAAGAAATTCCCACAAATCACAGATTGCGGTGTTGCTCGGTTCCCTTGTTACTTTAAAGGTATGATTCTGTGTGAATAAAAAATGTACAGTTAGCATTCTGAAGTATTGAATGGCTTTTAAAAGCATTTAGAAAATATGTACAAGGAGGAAAAGGTCACTCGCATAAAGCAGGGTGCGCACAAGGTGAAAGCCTCTAATGAAACATTATGCGGCATCTTTTTTGGAGCTTAGAATAGCTCCAAGGTTAAGAGACTCCGAGTCAGTCTTCTGCAGATCCATTTCCTCTCTCCAGGCTTCTCATGTTAACCCAGTGATTTAGTGCTCTGCATTAAGAGCAATTCACCTGCCTCTGGTGTCCCTGTGGCCCGTCCCTCTGGGGAGCGAGGTGGAGAATAAAAAGTTCCACATATGGTAAAGTCAAGCTGCTTGGAGCCTGCTGAGTGTCTGCTGTGGGGATAGCGGCTCCTGAAAGCCCCAGCTGGCACTTGGAAGAGATTCTGCATTACTACACCTCAGTGCCTGCCTGGTTCCCTTCGGAAACTGTTGGCTCCACATACGACAGCCATTTTAGATCTCTTCAACCCTTTTCTCCCGGTTCTGTATCCAACTGAACAGTTGGTCCTCTACTGCTAGATAATCAAATTCTTCCATCTGGTCCTATCCCTGTGGACCTGAAAAGGTGTAGTGTGCACCCGGTCCCAAATACATACCAGGAGAGGCACAGACTTCCCAACAAAAAGCAGTCCACAATAGACAACAGCGAAACCTTGATTTTAAAATTTGGAGACGAAGGGGCAAGGACAGAAAAGCATCTATACAATTATCTCTAAAAACAAGATCTTCGAGACCTGCCAATATCACTAAGCCACACAAGCTAAACACAAAAGGAACGTGTTCGTTTCACTCCTGACCCCTGTCAGAGGTACCAACTCACTTCCCTGAGATCTCCTCCCCCGGTGCACACAACAGCTCTGCATCCAAGTCACCGCCAAGTGACCAACGCCAGGTCTGAGCAAGCCAGGGGCCAGCTAAGTCTCCTACTCTCGGCGGTAAAAGCCTGTAACGGTTCATAGGAAGAACGTACAGACTGCATCACTGACTGGTTTCTGTTTATGTGTATGCGTGTGAGTAAAGGTACAGGCTGTATGTGCCACAGGTACGCATACAGACTTCATTTGTGTGAGGGATAGAAGAGGGTGCACTGCAGAGTCTTAGTTTCCATAGTGACTGCTCCTAGCACCAGTCTATGATTCTGAAGACTGACTATAAACTTTTTTGGGGGGTGGGGGGTGGGAAGTGGGGGGTGGGGACATTAGCATTCTCTTTTTACCATCCAACTGTTTCTATAGCAAAAAAAGAAAAAAGAAAAAAAAAGGCAACTTCAGCTTCACTGGTTTCTAGGGAGCCAATGATGACCGAAGGGGGGAAAAAATAAAAGCATACTCATTTTAAGTGGAGAGAGCTAACATTTACCTGTTGTTTTACATAATTTCAACATGTCCTCTTAATTCATTTTCACAAGAGTGGTGTGATATATACAGAACAGATATTCCCAAGCCTCATCTGATAGATGAAACACATGATCCAGAGGCTTGAGGGCCCTGCACAGCGGGAGGAGAGCTAAGTAACACCTCACAGGGCTACAATCATCCTGGCCTGGTTTATAAATGCAGATCTTCAAGCCAGGGGCCAAACCATGGCTTTCCTGTGCAAAGCAGGCAGTTTTCAGTTGAGAGGTTCTATTCTTTAATGATAAAAATTAATTAGAAAGTACAGATGCAGGAAACCTAAAAGCCACAGAAGCTCAAAGACTGACCTTGGACAGGGAATTTGGTATATCTTAAATTTTAAATCATCTAGGGTCTAGAGTTTGGGTGGTCCTTGAAGGCCAATGCTCCTAACATTGCTTCCGGGGCACTGGTTGAGTTGAGAGACAAAGTAAGGGAAGACATACAATGCTTAAGGTAACCACAGTAGGAGCTTAAAAATGGAAGAGAAGTTAATTTACCAAGAAAGCCCTACAAACGCCTCACCAGTCTTTCCTCCTAACTCATATCAACTGCAATCATACAGTACTGTTGCATCTGAGTGGGGCCTTTTCTGAGAGAAAAATAACAGGTCCCCTACCCCTGTAGGGGTATTTTGTACCATGTATTCATGGTACAAAAGCCACTGATCTACAATGCAATCTTTATCAACAAACGCCCCTCCAACCCTGAAACGCTACTTCAAGTTCGCAGTCAGTAAGATGAGTGTCATCTAGTTAAGATGCAGATGGCAACAGTTGCTCCCATTGTTTTACTCACACAGCGTATCTCACTTAATTACAGTGATCAAGGGTCGCATTCGATGCCCGGCTCACAAAAATCACCTTTCATGAGGCCGCCCTCCTTGTGATTGAGAAATCTTCACTAACCTGAAATGCCAGGAGTAGTGACCAGATTTAATATGACTTCATAAATAATTTAATAATAGACTTAGAACATCTCATTCCCTATTCTGATTGGTGAAAAATCAATTGCACTGTGCTTGGAAATGACTCGACTTCCCATTAGAGTTTTTCCTAATTGCCGCCAAACACATCATCTCTGTCCTTCGGGGGAGCCAGACTGCAAAGCAAAAGAAGTTATTTTTAATATAAATTTTAGTTCTTGCAAATCCTTAATAACAGTCATTCTCTGCCTTCTAACTCAGTTCTGCCTGCTCTAAGTGATGGTTTTCTTGGTGCACACGATCTCTGGTTTCGGATGGCAAAGCTTAACACAGAGTTGTTAACTACGTGTAACGACACTCTGTTGATTAATGCCTTGGTGACACCCAATTTGATCTCCTGTCCACTATTAAACTGCAGCCGTGCAGTACAGTTTAGTGCTCAGAGATTTTATAAAGGAGGGAAAATTACTTCTGAAGGCCAGTCACATTTTCAAAGGGAAGGCTGACCATCCAATCCAGGCCTATTTTTCCCTTGGAGTTTGGAGGAATTAATTTTTCACTAACACCTACTAGATGCTGTAGTTTGGTATTTGCGCTTACAAGTTAGTAAACTTGTTTTGTCTCCACCTAGGAAACCCGTTACTGTTGGTGGTTTCGGTCCCTGGGCAAGCAGATCCCAGGATCAAAGTGTCGACGTCACAGAAGTGTGGCTCTGCTGAGTCAAAAATAAGGACTGGGGAGGCCAAGGCAGAGGACCTGCTTACCGTGCACAAGGCCCTGGGTTCAATTCCCCAGCACTGCCAAACACAAAGAAACACCAGAACTGCACCGTACAATGAGCATGTCCTCCAGAGCACAAAATTTTTATTTAGGAGAATGAGGTATGGTACGTGAAAGGTCACTAATGAAACCAAAACCCTAAGTGGCGAGTTACTGTGAGTAACTGCGCTCTGCTCACCTCACACATAATCCAAATTAGAAACCATTACTGCCTCGAAGCTCTGCTCTTAATGGCAGTTCAGCTTCCTTGAGTGGATTCCCTATTGTATAAAAAGTATGCCAGTCTTTGACTGCCAAAATCAATTAGTCACATTCATTACACCTCTATTTATTAATGTTATACACTTTAGAATGTGTGTGCTGATGGAACAAAAGAAAGTTATGAAATCTCAAATATGCTCTACGATTAGACTCAGAGCAAAGGAAACAATGATTTTTCAGTCTCTGTTTACATAGATTAGATTTGTGGGGAGATATTTGTAATTCTTTTTCTCAAAACATAATTCTTACGAGTTCATCTTTTGCCATAAGAAAAGCGTATGATTGGTCACAGGTTATAGGCACTGGCTGTTATATTCATGAGAACACTGTACTTCTGCCTCCTGAAATCAAAATAGACCTTAACAGATGCAATTTTAATCTGTACTTCAGTGTCATAGCAAAAGGGGGCAACAGAAGGCTCTTTACTGATACAGGTTCAGAGTTAATGCAATGAAGCTAATAATTAAACCCTATGCTAAAATGAATGAAGAACAGCATCTGAATTCTGTCAGGATGGATTTGGATGATATTTACTGTCAAGGCACTGTATCAAAACTTGCCACACAAAAGAAATATCTTATTTTTTTTCCCATGTAGCAAACCGTATTAAATAGTTTTTATTCTCCCCAAGGATTACAACTTAAAAGTTGATATACCCATGTCTCAGTGGATCAGGGTGAGGCTGGAGGGATGTGAAAGAGTCTGTGTACTTCTTGTGTCACTCGGGAAGAACATAAATTGTTTCTTGGTGTATAGATTCAAATTCAGAGAGTGAAAATACAGATGCATTAGGACATTTAAAGTTTGAGGGGAAAAAAAAAACCCCACATGTCCATTAAGGCTAGAAATTATAATGGGATTCATTTCTCCTGAAGCATGAGACACCTCATGCCACTGTCCACATACAGCTCTCCTGTCTCTTTCTGCTTCTGAATGCTGTCCTAGAGTACACCTCAGTGTTTAAAGGCCCCCTCTCCCACATCGCTAACGTGTGACAGTCTGGTTCCCTCCTCCGTTTCAGTCATGACCTCTATGCTTTCAAAATAGTTTCTACTTCGAAAAGCTTACTGGTATCAAACTGATTTCCTTTTTGGAATATTATTATCCCCTTCCACTAAATCTCACTTAGCTTTTCTTTCTCCAGAGTTAAACGGGCCTGATTTATCAGTCTGCAAATTGCATCCTTAAATCATTTTTCAGTACCTAAGCACCCAGGTACTGTGGCGAGAGATATTACCAAGTTCAGGAGAGAACAGATAAGAAAGAGTGGAGAGAGCTGGTGTGTTGAGCAAAAATCCCCAAAGCAGAAACTGCCTGTACTTCCGTTGCCGACTCTGTCTACCCCCTGTTCGTAAGCAGGAACACGCTCTGTTTTCTCACAAATCATCCTCTAACAAGCCCAGGCTGTTATCTCTTCTAGGCTATGTAGTCATCTGAACCAAGCTCTGACCATGAACTATAAAGCAAGCTCAAGAATGACACTCTCAATACACACCATGAAAGAACCCCACTATTAAGCAGATACGCTGCTGTTAAAGTGTAAATGAAAAATTTCAAGGGACACGGCTGTGCATTTTTTAGTTACATCCTACTCTAGCAAGATGATGACATGTTCCTGTACAAATTCCAGGAAATATTCCAGCCCTCCCACATTTGCCAGAATTGATAATTTATCAATATAATTTATTAGATGCCAATAAGAACAGTAGAGATGCTTAAATCTTAGACAGGTGCTATGGGACACAGCATCCATTTCTATGGAAACATATACACTCCTACAGCTGTCTTTCTTCCAGGCCCAGGGCTAGTCGGCTGTGCTCATTTACATGGATGATAGAAGCACAGGTTAATCAGGGAATGGGTGCTGGTTTGATATGCCCCTGAGGAGGCCAGCCTGCAGTCAGGTCCTGATTATCCTCTCTTGTTATTTGAGCTGTGTACAATCCCTCTGACCTGGACCCTTTCCCATCCTCACACATTCAGAACCCTCTCCATCCCAATCCCCTCCAAGGTCCTTTGTGGCCAACAATTCCTAAAGCTGATTTTTGTGCAGGACTGGACTGTGAGAAAAGGTTTGATAGTCCACCATTTTACCACCAGGGCCTTTTTACTCTAGGCCGGAAGTGACAGTGACACAAACCCAGTTTCTGTATAGGTGGAAGGAGAGCGTCTTTACAAATACAACCCGTAAACAGTGTTTGATATTATCTGTGTTTACTAGCATGAGTGGGGATGATGGAAACAGACGAAGGTGATAACAAGAGAGAATACAGGCAGGAAGGATTGCAAGAGGAAGTTTTGTAATAACGCCAAGGGGTAAAACACCACGTGTAAGGGGAGAAGGGACAGTGGTTTATGGTTTTATTTCTTTAATGTACAGCTATCCACTCCAAACACTGGAGATGTTCTGTTAGGTCACACGGTTTTTAAAAGTCTGACACAATAGTTTTTCCACTCAAGTCCTTATATCAGTGATACTCTTCTTTAAAATACCATCGCCCTCACAAATATACAGAAGATTCGCTATTTTCATTTTATCAAGAAGAAGCATATTTTCCGTAACAGTGAAAATTAAGTAACTATTTAACTCCGAAGCTAACACTTTTGAAAAGAAGAATTCTGATCCCGTTCTTTGGAAATGACTACAACTAGATCCCTCCTCCAGCGGAACACCACCATGATTACCCATCAAGTCAAAACAGGAACGCTGCTGCTGCCCTACACCTGTGCCTGCCTACAACTTCAGAAAACAGGAAACCCAGCTCTGCTGCTATTTTCTAAGCAAACATCAGAGGGCATTTGAGGGATGAACACTTCTCCACGACAGTCTCTTCCCAAGGAAGGCCCAGAAAGTACTTCAGAGGGAACATATCAGAATTTTAGGATCTCCCCACCTCGCTCAAGCGGTTACGGCGAAGCTGCTGTCGCGTCCAGAGAGTAAAACTTCATACAAATATTACACACTGTATCAGTCCATTCCACATGAGCATTAGTCTCTGCTCGTGAGGGGACCCAGG